>NC_081414.1:642282407-642911782 GCF_030272615.1 Cryptomeria japonica
AACATCAACTCACTCGACTCCTCATTTGAACTATTTTATCTTAAACGATTATAATTTCAAAATATACAATTATATACAATACATAAATTTAAACTCCTTAACTTTTAATATGCAAAATTACACTTATTTTAAAAAAATAACATCAAAACAAAAAAAGACATCTCCACAACCAACAACAAATGTATTTAATATAACTAACTTCATATATTTTAAATTTCATAATTTACAGCATATCCATTACACCACTTTTGGTGCAAGTGCTAGTATTAATAACTTAGAAGAGGACATTTTTAACTCTTCTCCAGATTGGAGGTCCCCGCTAAATTTATCAGGATTTCATTTACGATTTCGACGGGACGACGTTAATTTGGCCTAGAATATTTATTAAACAGGAAACGTATAAGCACTCTATCATGGAAGCCTCAAAAAAATGATGAGGATGCTTCAAATTACCCTAAAAAATTGCCAAATCCAATCCAGAATATCTAATCCAACTGCATTTTCGCCACACATCAGTTTTTACTACATAGCTACAAATTCGGCTTCCCAAGACCTTTCCAACGGTGGCTTTTGTGTAGAAAACAATGAAGTTTCACAGTCAAAACCCTCGATGGATTCAGATGTTGTTGTCGATCATGTGTGCGGTCTTCTACGGCACAAGAAATGGTCTTCCTTGGAAAAAATGGTGCCCAGATTGAATCCTTCAAGGCTATATTCAATAATCTGCAGATGTTCTCAGAAGCCTAGGGTTGCTCTGGAATTCTTTTTATGGGTTAAAAAACAGCTAGGACTTCAGCATACAGTTGATTCATATTGTGTTACGATTGATGTCATGAGAAGATGGAGAAGGGCGAGGGCTTACGCCTGGGTTTTTCTTCAGCGCCTTCCGATGCAAAAGAGTAAGGGATTTATATTGGAAGTGGCTCAATATTTTATTATTAAATTTCAAAATTTAATAGTTTTGGATACGATCATATATTCATTATCCAGGGCTAAAATGCTCAGTGAGGCTATTATGGTGTTTTGTGATATGGGTGGGTATAAATTTTGTCGTTCTATTGAGAGTTTTTACTTTTTTTTAATGTGTGTGAAGGAGGAGGGCTTATTTTCAGATTCTAGCTTAACAATGGGGCAATGTATAACTGAAACTAATTGGAGTTGGGTCAGTTCAACAAGAGGTTTGCATTTTAATGAGAAGGGCGATTCAGAAATGAGGAATGCATTTTTGGTGCATAGGGATTGCAAAAGGTTAAGATATGAGCATTTTTGCAAGGAGGATACAGAGACAATGGCATTTATGCATGCAGAAGAAAGGACGGAATTTGATAGAAATTTTGATGTTTTTGTGTCTGGTTCAAATATTTACAATCAAAATGAATACATAGGAAACATTTTGGGTGACAAAGATCGCGAGAAGTTAAGATTTGAACGGTATTTCAAGGAGGATAGAGAGAGTGTGCAATTTTTACATGCAAAGGAAAACATGGAATTGGGTAAAAATGTTGGTGTTCTTTCATCTTGTTCAGATTTTTTAAAAGAAATTAGATCCATAGAAGCAATTCTTGTCAAGGATACTCGTCCAGTTTTGATTAAATATAATGACACTATCGGTTACTTGTGTAGGGAGGGCAGGCTGAGGTTGGCTTTTGGGATTCAAAATGTGATGGTCGAGAAGGGTATTCGCCCCACTATATCTACTTATAATATTCTCATTAACGGGCTTTGTAAATTTGCTCAGATGGATGGGGCAAGTGAGCTGCTAAAGGATGTTGTTGAAATGGGTTTTCTCCCTGATTGTTTTACATATAATACATTGATAGATGGGTACTGCAGGGTAGGGTGCTTGGAAAGGGCATTTAGATTGCTGTATACAATGTTCAAAAATGGTGTCCAACCGAATGTTGTTACGTGCAATATCCTCATGAGTGGTCTATGCAAAATTGGCAAAGTGGAGGACGCGAAAAAACTTTGGACTAAAATATTGAATCGGGATGAGTTGTATAACTTGGTTAGTTCAACTATCCTGATTCATGGATGTTGCACCCAAGGCAACATGCACGAGGCTTTGGATTTGTGGAACAAAATGATGAGTGAAGGTGTTGGGCCAGATGTTATTGCTTACAATGTTCTTATACATGGATTTTGTTTAAATGGAAATGTGGGGCATGCTTTGAAACTGTGTGGGAAGATGACAAAAGAGGGTCTTGTGCCTGATATATTTACATATAATACCCTGATTAATGGGTTCTGTAGGGAGGGTGACTTGCAACAGGCTTGCTGGATTTATGATGGCATGTTAGATGCAGGACTTGTCCCAGATCTTGTTTCCTACAAAACCCTTTTGAGAGAGCTTTGCAAGCAGAGGAATGTTATAAAAGCAAAAACATTTTTTCAGCAAATGCTTGATAGTAATGTTGGTGTTGATCATTTTGTATTTAACATACTTATTGATGGTTATGTCAAGGAGGGGAATATGATGGAAGCTTTTAGGATGCGTGATAATATGGTGGCTTTTGGTTTGGTTCCTAATGAAATTACCTACAATTTACTCATCCATGGTCTTGGCAAAGAAGGTGACATTCAACAAGCACTTAGACTGAAGCATGAAATGAAAGCATATGGTTTAGTACCTGACCTTGTTACTTATAATTCACTTATCTATGGACTTTGCAAGGACGGTCACACATTAGAAGCTTCTCAGCTGTATGATGAAATGATAAGTAAAGGTATTTGTGCAGACAAATTTACATACACTGAACTCATTTTTGGGTTTTGTAAGAGAGGAAAGATAGAAAAGGCATGCGGACTTCTTCTAAGGATGCAAAGAAAGGGTTTGTGTGTGGATACCATAGCATCTAATATTGTCTTTTTGACACTTAGCAAGAGAAATAAGACAGATGAGGCACATGAGCTTTTTGAAAGGATGAAAAGAAATGGCTTGCCTGTGGATAATATCACATACAATATTCTCCTAACTGGATACTTAAAGGAGGGCAAACTGCACAAGGCTCGCAAACTTTTTGAAGAGATGGAAGTGAAAGAGTTACATGTCTCTACTCACAACATTCATTAATTAGCTTGGTAAGGGGATTTCTTAAGATTTATGATGGGATGATGCCAAATTGTCTTGTGACTAGCCTTGATGCACAGAATAGCCTGACTAATGGACACTGAAGTGAATGCCACTTGCAAGGAGCTGAGGTGCTGTCCGATGCAGTAAATGAAATGGGTGTCAAATCTGTTGAATGGCAACAGTGAAACAAAATGCTGAAAGCCAACTTTAACACGCTGGAACAAAATGCAGAACTTAATGTATCCAACTCTTGACAAACTGTCAAAATCAGGTAAATGCTGAACATTTTTGTTGCCTCTTTGTCAGCTTAGCTTATAGATGTTTTTTGATTTGTTCTATGAAATCCATAGTTGTGTATGATCCATGTATGCTCCAGCCTATTGTTCTTAACCATAACAATAAAAGTTTGAGATTTTTTTTTTTTTAATTTGTATAATTCTAAGCAATCAGAGTACAAGAAATAGTGAAACCTTGAACAATTTGAAAGAACACGGGAATATGCCATAAACAGGATAAAAAACTTATCCGCAACAATTACAAAATCAAAATGAATAACATGTGATTAAATGGTGAGTCATAGGTCTAAATACTAGCACTTGCAGCAGAAGGGGTGCACGGATCATGCCGATGGAGAAATAATTGCAACTTAATATGTTAGAAAGTACAATTCAATTTGTGCATTTAATACATTATTTTAGACAGAAAAATTTGCACACGAACAGATACATAAAAGATTATATATACAAAACATGACTCTGTATTGTGATGAGTTTCCCCAGATAGATCTACATGCATGACCTTGTCCCACAATAAAGAAGAATCATTGAACAAATCTGTTATATTTGATACTCAGAATTTCATAATAAATCCAAATCACAAATATCAAACATAATATATCTATTTGATTAGTAAAACAAAATTAAACCCCCTCTAACCCTCTCATTTACATTTATCAGTATCAACTCTACAATTAATCATAACATTCTTTAGAGTAATATAGGATAAAATTCTTTCTCTATGTATAGGGATTGTAAGGAGTTAACCTATGGATTTTGATGTGACTCATGACGGATAATGTTAATGGGGGCATAGTTAGGCAGAGGAGTAGATTGTGGTAGTGTTATATTACTCGTGCCCAAAATGAATGGTATTATTTGACTGAGAGCAGTGTTATCTTTACTTTTGAGACATTGCTTCTTTCTTTAATTCCTTTTTGTTCTTTTGCTACATGTTCTTGTTTTGATTTGGTTTGATATTAGCATCTTCTGCCTTGGAAACCTCTGCAATAGCTGTTGGCATTGCAACCTGATGAGTCTTGGCAATATATCTTTTCTGTGCCATGGCCTCTTGCATTGGAGCCTTCTTCCCCTTTGCTCACTTCACAGTACAAATATTCTTTAATCTCAATATATGCCTTTTGTTTTCTTTTTTTTGCTTTTGCAGTAGCAAAAATTAGGTTAGAGAGCACTGCAAACATCATTTCTGGCAAGCACTTGCTTGTTCCTCAACTGGTCCATTTTGCACCTGCATAATTGCTGCATTGGTGAGAGCTTTGATAACAAATGCCATGTACTGTCCCCATTTTTAAGCCATCTTGTTCTTTGAGTGTTGGCCAATTTTCATGGTTTTCTGTAGGTTTGTAGATGCACGCATTGGGAGAGTTCCAATGTTCTTGGTGAGCTCAATTCCCTGTCTCAGTGGATTTCAAAAACAATTGCTATTTATAGTAAGTGCTCATCTAGCATGGATCTTCCTGAGTTTTTTGGGTTTGTTCTCCTCAGTCCTCAGAGAACATTGCTATTTATGGTAAGTGCTTGCATGACACTAATCTTTCAGGGTTTTTTTGTGTTTGTTCTCTTCGGTTCGCAGATAACACTGCTATTTATAGTAAGTCTTGCATGACATAGATCTTTTTGGGTTTTTTAGGGTTTGTGCTCGTTGGTCCTCAAAGACAACTGCTATTTATAGTAATTTCTTTCATGGCATTGATCTTTTTGGGTTTATTCTCTTTGGTTCTTGGAGAACATTGCTATCTTTAGTATGTCCTTGTGTCAGCATCAATTATCATCTTACAACTTCAGTTATGTTTCTGCATGATCAGATTTCGATTTCCGGTGCTTGATGAGTTTCATGAGGTGATGGATATTATTTCAATATATACACTAAAGTTATTAAATGACTTTTAAATTTTTTGCTTTAGTGTTAAATAACAAAGTGCTAAGCGTTGACCCCAAAGTTGGATGCCTAGGTTATGAGGGAAATAAAACTGAAGTTGTTTTAAAAGCTTAATGAGAGATTTTTTGGGGGAAATTAAATATTTGAATTTTTAAAAGTGCCCTAATTCCCTCCAAACTCTATAAATTAGTTTCTGGGCACTCATTTCTTCATTCAGATGTTGCACACATAACAGGATGCTGCTGGAATAAACAAAGATTCAGATGCTGCACACATAATAGGGAATTTCTTCTGAGATTGATAGAGAACGGCGGAAACCCTCATCAAATACACTAGTTTCGGTGGTGAAAGATCCTCCCTAGTTGGTTTGGTGTTTTCACAGAGGAAACTCATTGGTTTTCATAGATTTTCTGGAATTGGGGTTTGAAGAAAATAAAAATATACAATGTTTTTTGGTTGCAGATTTGTGTGTTTGCTTTTTAGCAAAGATTTTGGGTGTTTTTGGTGGTGTTTCAAGTATTCTCTATGCTGGCTGTGCAACTGAGGGTTTCAGATGATGCCCTAGTTATAGAACCTTCTTTTGGCACTGAAAAAAAGGTGGAAAAGGTTTAAATTTGTGGGGCTATTCTTGTTGTTGGGTATTGAAATCATTGTTTGACTGCTGTATCATACGTCCAACAAGTTTCATTGGTGCTTGGTGTTGATTTTGCCATGGAATAACAGACTTACATTAATTAGAATGAAAGATACCCTTACAGATTTCTTTACCTAATCTTGCAATATTTTTCCCAGAATTTTAACAAGCAAATTTCTTTGACCCATCATTCCAATGTGCATTATTTATTTGCAGTTTAGGCAGTAAAGATTGCCCAAAACATCAAACCAAGATAGGAGAATTATCAAATCTGCAATTTTTTATTCAACCAGAGTTTTATAAATAATAACAGTACCACACGGAACAATTGGAATCCTGACCTTGCACAATTGTTACCAGAACCCGAATTGCATCAGCACACTGCTGAAAAGCTACAACGTTATACCCTTTTCGTTGGAAGTTGCCAAGCCAGGAAATGTGCGAGGCACAAGAAACTTCTATTCTTCAGTGACTGATAACTGTGACCCTGATAGTTGCAGTATAATCACTCCAGGATATTCAAGATACCTACTCACAATTCTGCCTTCAACAATGAACCACCATTTGTCTTCAATGATGTCTTTGTAATTTATGGTAGAGGACAAAAGCTGCGTCCAAGCAGGGGTCTCTGTATCCTAATCTTCCCTTCCTCTGACTATGGTCTTCTCAAAGATACCTGCCTTATGCATTGCTGCAAATTTCTAAGATACCGGCAATAGCATTAATAACCTCATGCACCAAATCTTATAGTGCTGATAGACATAAGCCTTACCCACAAATGTTAAACTTTATATGCAGCTCCTTAAACGGCAAATATTAATTTCAATCCACAGCTTACACAAGATATATGAATTCCACAGCCTATCAATGCAACGATGTATTAAAAAGAACCAAAGGTTTTGGGATTTACATTGGAGTCGGCTCCTTTAGTTAATTCCAGCAAATATTAGTCATGCTACGATTCACAAATATTGAACAATGACAGATAACTATATTATCAATTGGTATTAAATTGAACATTAACAGCTTCAAACTTATTTCTCCGATAATGCCTGATCATTGAGCTCCCTTTAATTATTCCTCAAATAACATGGTTACTCAGAATAAAATAATCTTATTCCCAAATCAGATACAGATATCAAATACCTCAAACATCTTTATTCCTGAGACAAAACTCAAATCCTTATTTGTCTCCATTGGAGACTTCACAAATTTGGCGCAGATATAGACTCCATCATGAATCCACCCTTTTGCAAGAACCATGTTATCATCCAGCTCTTCTGTCAAACTCCTGAAGGTTTCCGTCTCTAGAAATCATAAAACGTTTATCAGATCAAAAGCATGCCTTACTTCCGCCCTCCAGGCACCTTATAAAGAACTCCTAGAAGCTTCTAGAATATTAGGCCGACCACATTTGGAGAACTTTATTTAATCGATAATATTTATTAATTTATTATTATTTAATTAAATTAATTAATATTAAGTCATCATTTGAATACATCTTTTATTTTTTGACAACTTAATAAAAATCAATTCAATTAATTGTCACTTAAAAACTGGGGATGTTACATAGAAGTTGGAAAGGTGACTTTAGGTGTTGTGGCCAGCTGTTGGATAATGCTCAGGAGTGACTTATAGTCTAATCTGAGCTATATCAGACCCTGAGAAGATAACTAGTTTGATTGCTGGGTGTTATTTTTGTTGTTTGTAACTAGGTAAAAATGGGTTCGGATTGCCTTAAGGCAACATCCGAACCCATATAGGACTGGGTCCTATCCTAAAGGGGTAACGTGCCCCCAAGTTGAGCCCAGCCCTATACCTCCACGCCATCCTAAATACTCCACGCCACAATAAATAAATTGGCGCCAAAAGAGGGAGGCCGACTTGGATTTAATAAAGGCTAAGGACTCATATAAATAAAGGTTAAATTGCAAATGCAAATACAATTCATTTATCCATGAAATCAGTGAATTAGCTCTGCAAACAAGAGGTGAGAAATCACCAAAGAAGGCTGTGCGAATTTGTCCAAGGATTGGGCGAACTTATTCAAGAGGATATAGGGCATTTTGGTGCAGTCTTGAAGCATGCAAAAAGGGCAGATCTGATATATAAAGATCAGATTCAGAAAAGCAAGCTAAGTATTGTATTTGTGCAATAAGAGTGAATACATAATCTGACCTGTGGGTCTTTAATGCTGGGTTTTTCCTCCTTGGAGGTTTTCCCAGGGTATTTGTGTTTGTCTCTTGGTTCCTTGTTTCATTCTTGAATTTACTTGATTATAGTTTACTAAATTACAAATCTGATTAATAAACTAGGGCATGATTAAATGTTACAAATCTGATTACTGATCTACGGCACGAATTTAACAATTTTCAACTGTGTTTGGGTAATTGATGAAGTCTTCTTCAATTGGTATTTTTCAAAAGGGTAGTACAGCAGGTGTATGGTGAATATGGTGCATAATTATAGTCAAACAGACCTTAAAACAGCCCCTGTTCTAGCTTGGAAACAATCTGAAGAAGTGTCTTTATGATGGAGAATCAACCCAGCAATGATGGTGTGTATTCATGGTGATTTCTGATCATTTGCCTCTGTCATATTGCAGCCACTTGGATTTCAGTAGTTTGGACAGTATGTTGATCACTTTCCCCTGTCAAATAACTTGTTATTATGTTGAACAATGAAAGATGCTATCTTGTATACACCATTCTTCTATGTTGTCATGAGCAGCAGTGATTTTATCAGTAAAAACTTATTAGCAGAAATTTATGACTGTCCTATCTTTTGACACTAGTGTAGCAAGTCTAATCAGCTATATCATGTTGCATTTATGAGATATTTCAATGCTTTGATTGTGGGTTCAGTTGTGTTATCAGTTCATGTTGTAATGCTTCTGTGATCGTCAAAATCTTTGGGTTGCTGGCATAATCATATTGAAAAATTTCATCAGTTGCACAATATGCATCCTTGTCACCTTCACATTCATATTCAATTGCATCAAACTAGTAAAAATCATTGCCCTCATAGCATTCATGAAAATGCTTTTATTCGGGAATTCTTTCACTTATCACTGTGACTGTGACAGGGCATTTCATCGGACCATGAGGTAGATAACATGTCTCACATGATAACGAGTCTTCTTGAACATTCACTGGATCTCTTTACAAAAGTTTTAGGAGTATTTCATTCACTTTTGATGCCAAATTGAATTGTTGTCTTGGGGACAACAATTCAATTTGGCATCAAAAGTGCTACAATACAACACTATACACAGATTCATTTGGTCTCAAAAATTAGGTGGCACCTTCCTCATTGTCATGATAAATCTGTCACTGAAACATACTGCCATTTCATTTATCCCTTTAAGATAGCTGTTAACTCATGTATTGTAAATTTGGAAGACAACAACTCAATTTGGCATCAAAAGTGCCACAATACAACACTATACACATAGATTCATTTGGTCTCAAAAATTAGGTGGCACCTTCCTCATTGTCATGATAAATCTGTCACTAAAACATACTGCCATTTCATTTATCCCTTTAAGATAGCTGTCAACTCATGTATTGTAAATTTGGAATCTATTTTATCCCCATTTTTGTAACTTGAAGTGACCATAGAAGCAATAGTCTGCAAAAAATTGCAATTATACCTGATTAATCTTGAATCCTGAAGCTAGCTAATTTTTTCCCCGAAAAAATCCCGATTCACAAAAAAATCGTTGACCAATTGTTGACCCAATTTTCAATGATTTTTGCATTTAAGTCACGTTAAATCATGTTAAAATTCCCCTCAAAAAGTGTAAAAAATCGTTGTAAAAACTTGCAAAACCCTAGAAAAACTTGTGAAATTACTAAATTGCTTAGAAATAGTGTTGATCCGAGACGGACTCAAAGTCAATGTGGAATCAATGTTGAAAAAGTTTGTTATCTTGTCCCTTAGTTTTCTTTCTAACCTCTGAAAATCCCTAATAAAGGAAAGCAAGGAGTAATGGCGGTCACCAACCAAATTTGAAAGGGCCTCAAACATCCTAAATCATGGGGGGCATATAAGATAGTATTGAAGGAGCTGGAAAATCTTCTCTAAATCGATGCTTGAATATGACTCAAGCTCTCCGCACACCCCAACCCATAGATTCTGATGCGAATAAGTATAAATAATATTATATACTACCTTTAAAAATTAATAAAATTATGCACTGTTATAGATGGCATTTTGACAGGGAAGGAGTGAACCCCTATAGTTTATAATTAATACTATAAAGTAGTTTTAAAATTTAAACTATTATAGACTATGAATATATATTAATAGTTATATAGTAAACTATAAATAAAAAATAATGTACATATTTAAATTTTAATATAATATATAATGTATATTATTTTTTGATGGAGGAAACTCGGGTTTTAGCTTGATCTGATCGCAAATAGATCATTTCTCTTCCTACAAGGCCATTTTCGGGGGGTCATCATTCCCCACGAGCTCAACGACCCACCAAATGTAGAAAGCCCACAAGCTCAATGACCCAGCAGGGTTTTGAACCTTGGTGGCCGACTCACCAAGGGAGTGTTTCTACCACAACACTAAATTTTCGAAGACATATATAATATCTATAGATATAGATATATGATATATAATTTATAATTGATATAGTTAATCTTTGCTCAAACAAAGACATGCAATTCATTATGGGAGCAATATATCCAAATTGCTCCATGAAATAAATCTAAATGACAACAAACAAGCTTACATAGTTGTAATAGAACAGCCTCCAACACACAATCATTAAAATTTGTCTCTACCTAAAATAGTAGTTGCAAGCTAGGTATTGCCAAAACCAGTGGCTTGCTGTTAATTTTAAGCAATCAAATGTTAATCTTAAATAATCAGGTTATAACAGAACAGTAACAGCAATAAAAACACAAAACAAGACATACCAATACCCTGGGAAAACCTCCCTCTTGGAGGTGAAAAACCCAGCCACAAAGTACAATGTGTATTATCTCAAATGTAGGCAATTACAAGGCAAGTGTGCTTATCTCAGATTGATGTTCAACCAACAAGATAGCAGATCTGAATTCCTCTTTATATGATAATGGAGATTGCAGCCCTTATCATCAGCATCAAATTCGCTCAATGCAAGTCTTCATTAGCTTCGCAAGATCTTGATAGCATCACCTAACAGCCAGCCTTCACACAATGGATGAGGATCAAGTTAGCACAAGAGAGAGAGAGAGATCGCCAAATGTTGGAGAGCAGATGTCATGTGTTGACAGCCTTAAGAATGATTCGCCTTGTATGTGAATTGATTCATTATGCTGTGCACATGACTTGCTTATATACTTGACTTGTGGTGTCAAGCCTCAAGTCAGCCTGCCTTGTTAATTTAATAATAATATTATGTAGATCGTCTTAATAGGTCTTGACCTATTAAGACGTTATTGCTTGATTGCCAATACCACACGCTACATGAGTTTGGGCCCAGACCAATTACATAATCGCTCAAAATACATATTGGGCCTACCCTATCTACAAGTTACATTCAATATAGGACCACAAGTTACATCGCTCAATTAGGGTCAGACCAAATTACAAGTTACATTTATAGGGCCTGTCCTATCCACAAGTTACATTATATATAGGTCTTGCCCAAGCAAGACATAATTACAAGTTACATGTATTTGGGCCGAGCCCTAAGTTCGATTTACATAATAGATAATACATGTGTATTTTAATTTGTCATTGACAACATTAAAATACAATAGATAGGTGTCCTATCTAGCTACCATTTCAACACTTGCTAATCTTTTACTTCAGCTAAACAAATGCCTTTTGTTGAATTCTACCCCATATAAAAGACTTACCAATTGCCATCAGGGAATATAAAGCATTGCAACTGTGGAGTATGATTTGATAAGCTTTCTCAAATATTGAACTACCCCTAGAAAACTCCTTGCCTCAATCACAATGAAAGTCTTGGATCACTTCAAAATGGCTTCCACTTTGACTAAATTCCTAACAATAGCTAGATCTCTGCCTGATAAATTTTGTTCTCAGCTACTTCATGGAATCTTTGATCTTAGACTAAGACAACTATTTGGTGCCTGCCCTTTTAAAAAGTTGAATGAATATTTTTGCCTATGTGATTAAACAACAATATGAATATGAACAACAAAAATCTATTTTCTACAATTCATGGGTCTAACTCTATTTTATTTACTCTCTATATCTATATGCTATGGAAATGCCCTTGAGTTTAAAAAAAAAGTAGTTTGTGTCTATTTTTCTGTAATTTTTTTCACATTTTTTAAAAATCCAAATTTTTACCTATTTTTTCAAAAAAACTTATACTTTTGGTTTGCCGATTTTTCCCCAAACGATTTTTGTTGCTATGATATAAAGCATTGCGATCGTGGAATATGATTTGATAAGCTTTCTAAAATATTGAATTAACCCTACAAAACTCCTTTCCTCAATCACAATGAAATTCTTGGATCACTTCAAAATGGCTTCCACTTTTACTATTTGTTTGTTATTTTTTGATCTCAGCTACTAAAATAGACTTAGCTAATATTTGATCTCAGAATTAGACAACTATTTGGTGTATTTGGTGACTGCCCTCTTAAAAAGTTAACTAAATATTTGCCTATGTAATCCGCAATATGAATATAAACAACAAAATAATATTTTCTACAATTCATGGGTTAAACTCTATTTTATTTGCTCTTTATATCTCTATGCTATGGAAATTCCTTTAAATTTTTTAAAATTTTTTTTTTTGTTTCTTTTCTACGATTTTTTTGCCGATTTTTTCAAAAAATCTTATACTTTTGGTTTGCTGATTTTTTCCCCAAATGATTTTGGCTACTATGAGTATTGAACAACCCTCATAAATTATTCCCAAGAATCAATATAGCTATCTAGAATGCTCTCTACCATTCTCTTGCACTGTCCTCCAAAGACTTAACAAATAATTTCATCATGACATCTTATTATCAATTTCATAGTTGTTGATAATATTCATGAAATGTTTTAGGTGTTATTCTCTTATGACTCAATAGTTACCTTGAAACTTAGGGATCTTTTCTTTTATCTCATTTGGAATAGCTTTGGGGTAATCTGGGATTCCAAAAAAATGCAGCTGTCTACATTGCTTTACTCCTAAGCGTTGTCTTGCTTGGGAGAGTTTCTGAGCATACCTCCTAAGTGAAGCTTTCACATGTGGGTAATGAATTATGGGTTAGGCTGCTCATTTGGAGCTGGTTGATCGGAGCATAACAACCATCATTTTTGATTTTGTTATTGAGTACTTTGGGCTTGCAATTGGGCCCATTAAGCTCTTTGAGCTTGTTAGTGTAAGTTAACAAACTGCCAACTGCATACAAACAAAGTAACATAGTGCAAGATAATTTACTCCTAAGTGCTGTCTTGCTTGGGAAAATCTCTGAGCATACCTCCTAAGTGGAGCTTTTACATGTGGTGGGTAATGAATTATGGGTTTGGCTGCTCATTTGGAGCTAGTTGATTGGAGCATAACAACCATCATTTTTGATTTTGTTATTGAGTACTTTGGGCTTGCAATTGGGCCCATTAAGCTCTTTGAGCTTGTTATAATTCTATCTATCCTTGAAGTTCTTGATGCCTTTGTCTTTGATGATCAAGCGAATCTAATTCTTAGTGAATGTCTCCTTTTCTATCATCACTTTTTGAATGAGTGGGTTCATTAGCATCACAACATGTTGTATTATACTTATTACTTTTTCTATGGGAAAAGGTAGGGGAGGTAGGATGTGAGTCAACATGCAAGGCTCTCACAGTAGGATAGTTCATACCCAAATTTGAGACATGCACATCATGAGATTTATCCCTACATCTATTGATAGGTATATCATTTCTTTGAACTTTGTAAACATACATATGAGTCCTCTATTGAGTCGTAAGCATTTGGTTAGTTGAGTCATCTAATGTATAGTGATATTCATCTCTCAGATCAACAAATATTCCATCTCTACTAGATGCACCAACTTCTTGTTCTTGAGGAGGTATAACAAACTTGTATTATTGGCTTTTCGTATAGCTTGCTGCTTCCTTGTATGTATTGATGTGTCTTCTTGTTTTTGAAAATCTCTTGATTGTCTCCTCCTTTTCATCGCAGGAGTTTTTACTTAGATCTTCAATTGGGGTTGGATTCAGTAGAGTCACTACATTTCACATGGAACGAAAAATAAATTCTTCAGCAATTAGAGGTGGTATAGATCATGAAAACTAGGATTAATTGTTCCCTGGCAATTTGTTAGTGTAAGTTAACAAACTTCCAACTGTATACAAACAAAGTAACATAGTGCAAGATAATTTCAAGTTGTGGAGTTGTGAAAGATGACAAGATGCCGACTGCACCCAACAATTTGAGAATGCTGCCAAATTATTTTATAATGGCCACATTGAAAAGGTTTGCAAAATGTGAACTAAGATTTTATCTCTTTGACAATGGTGCTAAATTAGTTGGTGCTCAAACATGTAATTCCACGAATCCTAAAGATATGCATATTACAGAGGTAATTGGATAAAATAAATGAATGATTGAAAGATCATTTATAGAGTTACAAGATCGATGTTTCTATAAAGAAACAATCGATAACAAAAGACAAAATTAGAAACTAACTAATTACACTAGGATGACCATTAACAAACAGAATAAGAAGATATTATTCTAATAGCCTCCCTTAATGGTCATCATCCTAACTACCCATAGAAAAACAGAGAAGGCAGCCCCCTTCTTCTCAGAACGTTCTGCGACAAGAGCCTACCACTGACCCTGTCACTGAGATGAGCTTTCCATTGACCCTCCCAGAATCTGGAGAACTTCTAGATAATACAAACTGTTCACAAACTTTTGCAGATGAGCACAATGCCCCAAAACAGACTGCAAGAAGCCACAATTTTTGAGGAAAAAATCGCAAATCCAGAAACTGAAGGTTACAAAGCATAGTTTTTTGGAAAACCCCTAAGACAAGAACACCTGTACCTATCATTTTTGAGGAAAAAATCAGGCAAAACCCAGAATCTCACGTGAACATCGCAAATTACAGATGAGCAAACACGATTTTTGAGGAGAAAAATTGGTCAAAATCCATAGACAAAACATAAATCCGAGGCATGGATTAGAATACAAAACTTAGTTTTTTGAGGGATAACGGTAAAACCCAACAGAATTTTTGAAGGATAAAAATTATTAAAAGCCTCCCAGAATTTTTTTAAGAGAAAAAATTTATGAAAACCCATTAGAATAATTTTTGTGGATTAAATCCCACGAAGTAATTTTTTTAAGGGACAAAAACCACTAAAAACCCATTGATTAATTTTTTAAGGGACAAAAATTAGAACACCCTACCAATAATTTTTGAGGCGAAATTATTAAAACCTAGAAAAAAAATAATGGCTGCCGAAAATAAACTCAGGGTAAAAACCCTAGGCAGCTAGTAGAACACGCGGCGCCATGAATCTGCATGAAAAATCTTGTCTAAAAAATTGCGGCTGTAGAAGAAACCATAGGGTGCGAAAATAACAACGATGAAAAAAAACCACAAATTGTGACAAAAAATCGTTGCGAGGGCTTGACACAGAATGAAATCACGTGATGGGAAGAAAAAAATCGCAGGCCAAATTCATGCAGGTGCAGACGAAATCTAGTCACATCAAACAAAGGGCACAAAAAATGTGTGAAATAAGGCGCAATTTATACAGATAAGCTTTGCTTCGCCATGCCATCGACAATTACACAAAACTGATGCGATCTTCCAAGGGAATTGAAAGGTTTTCATATCTTGAATCATTTATCCAAATACCCAATTGAACTTAGCACACTTTAATGTTTAGGCCAACTATGCACTACAATTGAAAATCATCCAACCAGAAATAGAATGAACCAAGGAATTATCAACATCCACACATTACTCTATCACAATTAATGAAATTCATCTAACATGAGGATCCAACAAGAAAACATACAATATGTAGAAGAAACACCACTACCCACCATGAATTTAATGAAAAGGATGTTTATCTACAAACTTGGCAACAATTCCTACCTTCTCCTATACTCTATTTCTTATTATTTGGCTGCAAATATTAACCTTTACAAATGAGGAGGGCAAGCCATATATAGTGCTCTCAATACAATTGGCCAAGATAAAATCCAAATCAATGGCCAAGATTGAAAGATAGAAACCCTAATTAGGGTTTGTTACACCCATTACATAACATTTAATGCTTGACCAATGATAAAATTACATTTTTAGGACACGTCAATCATTGAATTCCGACCAATGAATGATGAGGTTAAGTACATCAAACTTTGTGCCTCCATATGTGGTAGTTATCCTCTTCGTTGGATGAGTCAAGTCCATTGAGTCTGGACTCCTTGACTAGGAATGATGTGATTGGGTTGATGAAGGTGAGTTGTTGCCACCTTAGCTTGCTCCACTTGTAGATCATCACAAAGGTTTGCTCTTTCATGATGTTGATCTTCATCTTGAGATGATGAGTCTTTATTCTTCCTGTTGGTGTTTGTTTTATCATCTACCAAACATTAGAATAGGATACCCAAAGGTATTCTATCCTCTCCTGAAAAATTACTACTGATTCCAAGGTCTTTATATGCGAACAAGCGACTTTAGTTGGATAGCTTCTTGGGTAGTGTATGCTGAAAATCTCAAGGGGCACTTATGTTAACAATTGTCTATTAAACTGCTGGACTTAGACGGATTTAGCAATTTTAGGCTCTTCTTTATTTTTAGGATTTTTTGGGATTTAGACTTTCAAAAAGGAGAAAAGAGATAGGGTTCAAGAAGGCTAATCTAGTCCTACGAACTCCAGAGACGGTACCAATTGGGTGCTCTCAAGAAACCAAACCATGCTTCGCCACACTAGGGACAACTACACAAAGCCAGTGCAATCTTCGATGGATTGTGCTTATGATTAAGATGTTGGGATGCACAAAGGATGGGCTCAGACTAACTTTGCACGGTGAAATGGAACTCATCCATTCACTAAAAGTATGAGCGGAGATACACCATTGATTGACACTTATCAAATCCTTCATTCAAATTAACAACAATGAAAGCAAATCTAAATTAATTTTAACTAAGTGTTGAGGAAATTGAAACCATGCAAATCATTCAAACAATAGGGATTACAAAGCCTTAAGAGAAAGCGCACATGCAATATATTATCTAGAAATGACCTTACGCAACAATACATAAAAAATCTCACACTCTCCAAATGAGAGGAGGTGGCTTTATATAGTTTCTCAAAAATAAATGAACGATCGAGATAAAACAGTGATCAAGGGCCAAGATTGAAAGCTATAAACCCTAATTAGGGTTTCCCAAAACACTATCGGCTGGAATGAATAAGAAAGTGACATGTGGCACAACTGCTAATTTCATTGAGGTGAGCGTCCACTTTCCTCTTTCGCAGATTCAATGTGCCTGGACACAATAAGCCTGACCTCCTCCATAGTGACACTTGACAAGCTGCTAATTTAGAAGTCGATGATGTCCACATCATTGGTACATGTGGCAAGGATGCTTTCCCACTCAACCTCTTGGGCAAGAAAGTTTTCATCGATGAAGAGAAAGTTTGCAATCCTCGAAAGATCGCCCTTGTCAATCATCCTTGAGTCCTTGAAGAAGTTTGATTGAATCCTGGCTCTCAGGTTCTTTTCTTGCAAATGCTTCTTAGCAGTCGCAGCAGCTTGTGACGATGGACATGTTTCCAGCCCATTCCCAATCGTGAGGGAGGAGGTTCCCGCCTTCTTTTGTTTATCTCTTTGAATCACCATATACCCCTCCAATTGCCTCACAACCTCGAGTAACACAACTCGGTTGGTAGGGTAAGCTGGAAGCTTGTAGGGAGACCCAGTAAACCCCTTAATTCTAAGGTAAGTGAACTTCGGGTATTGGATATACCAATATCCAAATCTACTGATGAAGTCCATAGACTCTTCAGAGAGTCTCTAGTGCAGTCCACCTTGCAACGTCTGTGTGATGTACATGAGGAAGGTATCATTCACTCTTTTAAAATGGAACTTTTCTTCCATGTGGAGCTGGGGATAACAATCATAGACCGGAAACTGGTTTTCTTTGTTTCCCACTTCCCCTCTGCAAGTGAGACCTTTGTATCTGTAGATTCTGGCCAAGGAATAAAACAGGTACGAGCTCATAAAGAAGGTCCTATTTGCTTCTAGGTTCCTCAGCAAGCTGTCCAAGTTGTCACTTATTATTCGGGCCCAGTCTATCATTTTCACTCGATTCATTGTTTCATTAATGAAGTAGTACATCTAGGGCTCGAATGGAGCACCTTGAGGGTTTCCCATTATCCTGTTCAACAGAATGATCATGTCTCCAATGTCTTCCTTGAAGTATGCTCTCACCAAGCTCTTCCTTTGAAGTTTGGAGGCGCCTTTCCTTGGCTTATCCAGCCAGGAATGATTAACGATGGCGTCGTACTCCTCCAAGTGGTCCTGATACATGCCATCAGCTTCGTCCTTGGTCACGTACACAGTGTTATGATACTCTGGGATCTTGAAGGCTTCTCTTATGGCCTCATCGCTGATGTTCGCCAACACTCTTCCATCAGGTGCAACAATGTCCTTATTGGTGGGGTTGTAATGCTTAACACATTCGACTACTAATTTGGTGCATTTCATGGTGGGGAGAAAACCAGCAGCATGCACGATGCCACTCTTCATCATCTTTCGTGCGGTTGTGGTAGGCACAAGGTTGTCCAAACCAAACATCCGCTTCTTAAATTCCCTCAGATTGATGTGCCCGAGGTTGGTGTCGCTAATATTCTTCCACTTCGAAGTCATCCTTGACTCAGGAGGAGCATCTTTATCCACTTGAAATTTCATAGTGCCTAAAATCTGCAATTAGACAAGGCTGCGAGTGGCTAAGTGTTTGAAAATTTTATTTTATTATCATACTTGGCCACAAAAACTGGATTTTCATCTGTCAACTCTTCAATCCTAAGGATGATTGTGATCATAAATCGACACCAAGTGTTATGACTTCAAAAACTTTCTTTTACTTAGTCAATAAAATGATTTTCATTTGAATAAATCTACTAAAATCATTTTCAATGACTGAAAAAAACTCAGAAAATATACAAATCTGCATCGTAAATTCAACTTCACTTTCGAATAAATCACAATAAGGCTGGAAGTTTCTCAGAAAATTCAGAAAGAATTAATAATTCTTCCTTATACCAGCTGGCTTCATTCAAAAATCTGTGAATCCTTTGTCAAGAAGCTTGCCAAACTGCAAGCAATATCAAAACTTTCTCCAGATAAACTCCAATCTGCAAATACTTCACTATGCTCTCCTTAAGAATTTCGAACTTCTTGGTGTAAAAATGAAGTTACAAATGATGTATTTGTAAATGAAGTTGAATTCTTAATTAGAAACACGCAAAATCATCCAACTCATGTTTCTAAATCTAACTCAAATCTTTGGGAAAGTGTTGTCATCTTCTTTAGTTCGAAATTCCTTTACTTATGCAAGTTTCTAAATTGTTTTTAGTTTATTAATTCGAACTAGGCTCATAAAATAGTATCCTCCAAAAAGTTTCTAATTTGGAACTCAGTATGAAAATCATTTTGATTCGCAAATATCTTCTTTCCAATTTTAATTTTGAGTTTCCATTTTGTCTTCTTAACTCGCTGATCTCAATTTCCAACTTTCTAAATTGATTACAAGTTCGATTTTTAGGAAGATTTGATGACATCACTTAGCATTTGAATTCAATTTTGAACCTGCTGTTGACTTTGTTTGACTTCCAAGAGTAGGGCGGAGTTTTGAGGCTTCAACTTCATGCTTGCGCAGAGTTTTATGACTTCTATCATCATGTTTGTTTGTCTTTAATTCCAAGTTTGGGCGGACTTTTAGAGGCTCTCTTCATGGGCGGCCTTTCTCCTTCTTACCTACCATGCATGGCGGACTTTTATGGCTCCACCATCTTCTTTATCAAACTTGGGCGGACTTTCAGTACCTCTTCAAGTCATAGGGCGGAGTTTTAAGAGGGTCTTCAACATCATACTTAGCACCTTGGGCAGACTTTTATTACCTCTTCAAGGCATAGGGCAGAGTTTTGATGGTCTTCAACATCATACTTAGCACCTTGGGCGGAGTTTTGATGCATCTCTTAGGGCGGACTTTGGAGTGATCCCAACATATGGCGGACTTTAGATCTCCCTCTACATGGCGGACTTTAGATCTCCCTCTATATGGCGGACTTTGGAGACCTCTCCACCATGGCGGACTTTAAAGGCTTCTTTAGGTATGGCGGAGTTTTTATCATGACTACCAAGGCGAAGTTTGGGAAGACCTCCACCAAGGCAGAGTTTTGGGCTACCTCCTTAAGCATGGCGGACTTTCTACTACCCCTACATGGCGGACTTTGGACATTCCCCATGATAGGGCGGACCTTTTGAAGTTACTATCCAGGGCGGAGTTTTGAAACATGGTTACCAAGGAGGGCGGACTTTTGGTCTATCTCCAAGTGTGGACTTTGGACTTGTTTGCTTCACATGCCTTTCTTCTAGGGCGGACTTTTGAACACCTCCAAAATGAGCATCTTGGGCGGAGTTTAGGAAGGACACCAAGGAGGGCATAGTTTTGAGCTCCCTCTTCTTGGCCTCTTTAACACACTTGGTGGACTTTTGAAACACCTCCATCATGGCATAGGGCGGACTTTTGGAAGGTTGGCTACATGCTTGGAGGGCGGAGTTTTCAAACATCTCCTTCATCATGGCGGACTTTCTGAAGGCCTCCCCATCATTCCCTCTTCAAGGTGGACTTTGATGCCTCTCCTAGCCAAGGCAAACTTTTGGTCTATCACAAAGGGGGCGGACTTTTGAAGTGACTCAAGGCATAGAGCAAAGTTTTGAAACATCACTAAGGGCGGACTTTGGAGGCTTCCCAAGGCATGGCAGAGTCTAGAGTGTTCCCCTAGGGCGGACTTTTGATTCCCTTTATCATGGCGGACTTTGAGCATCTCTTCAATAGGGCGGACTTTCTGAACCCCTGTCATGACACTTAACCTTATCCATTAGCTAGACTTAGAAGAATTTTGGAAAAATTTCAAAATTTCACATTTTAACCAAATTTAACCAGATTAACTTGAAATTTGAAGCATTATGACCCCTAAAATGTAGGGAACTGACTTTTTAGGTCAAAACTTGGAAATTTTGGATCCCGGTCGAAGCAGGTCAGTGGTATTAGTGCAAACCCTAGGTTCCCATCCTGAAAAAGCAAAAAGCAGACATCTCTAAAAAATAGGGAAAACTTTCTAAAAATAGCCATACCGGGGATTGGGCTAAAAATCCCCAAAATGAAGCTTCCTAAAAAATAGGAAAAAGCAAAAAAGCAGACTTTCTAAAAATAGAAAGTTGTTCAAATTCGTCCAAATCAATTGCATTCTTCGTCCTTTGGCCTTTCTAGGCACTTTGACGGTGTCCTGACTCTAGAATCACATGGTTTGCAAAAACTAACTCTCAATCCTTAGGACCTGAACTGCTCAAAACTAAGCAAGGCTTGACAAAACTGAAGCGGAAGGCCACGAGACACTAACAAAAACCCTAGAAAGCAGGAAAAGAGGGTCCATTGGCAATGGGGCGATGTGTGAAAAAGGTCACAACACTTCCCTTGCAATGTTGATGAATGTTGGAGCGTTCTTCATGTAGAGCAATTTGCTTCCTAGCTTAGCTTGATCTCTCCTATTGTGAAGTCCTCTCTCTTGTATCGCGTAATACTCCTTGTGTTTTTAAGGCGACCCCTATGTAGTGCTATATAATGCTTAGAATCCATGGCCCTAATCATGATCTGCACTGGAATTGATGTCTTGACTTTCATCCCTGATGTTGCAATTTCCTCCTTCACGCCTCCTAGCTTTGCTGAATTGTTGTGGAGAGCTTTCTTTCTTTGTTGCAATGCTTCCTTAAAATGATTGCAACTTGCTCCTTCATCCTCTTCCTTAGTTATACCTGCATAACAAACACGAATAGCATTACACATATGGTATAGACATATTTGATCAACACCCAATCTAATGTGCATCCTAAATGATGGTAAAATGGTGACTTGACCTCTGATTTCTATGCCTGATTTTGCAATGGTTTAAGTTCTGATCTGATTTGAGTTTCAGATTTTGCATGTTTTAGGTCTGATCTGCCAAAGTCATGGATTTCCTTAGGTCGTGGATTTTCTCCACCCAAGGATAATTCACTAGTCTTCCTCAAGTTGTTGATTGCCTTGATCACATTCACCCTTCATCACACTTAGTCATTTACTTGATCAAATATCTCAATGTTGCACTTACCTTTGCTGAGTCGTGGATTTTATCAACTCAACGATGAAATTGCTCACCTCCACCTCCAAGTCGCGAATTTTGGTGAGTGGAGGATAGTCATCATCGTTGCTTGCTGACTTCAATCACTTAGTTGATCAATTCACTTAACCTTCGTTATGATGTTGATCTTCCTTCAATTCGCTCCAAGCAAGGGTTGAGTGAGTTTAATGTTTCATCTTCACTTCAAGGTTCAATCTTGTCATTCCCATGCTTGAGGTGTGGATTTTGGCAACTCAAGGAAAATGTCATCACTTACCACCTAGGTCGTGGATTTGAGCAAGGATAAGCACTGCAAATGCAACCTTCGCCTTGACTTAATCTTCATTTCACTTCATTCTCATCATGCTGATTTCCTCACTCAATTCAATCCAAGATATCTCTTCATCGCCTATCAAGACATTTGGATAGCGTCACTTACCTTCACAATTGCCCACTATGACCCCAAAGTCGTGGATTTAGGTAGGTTGTGGTTTTCCACAAGTCATGGATTTTTGTGACCCAAGGATAAACTCATCGATCTCCTCA
This sequence comes from Cryptomeria japonica, assembly GCF_030272615.1. Classification (NCBI taxonomy): domain Eukaryota; kingdom Viridiplantae; phylum Streptophyta; class Pinopsida; order Cupressales; family Cupressaceae; genus Cryptomeria; species Cryptomeria japonica. Next base: position 642,305,222 of record NC_081414.1, read on the forward strand.
CCAAGTTGAGTGCTTCATCACTTGTCTAAGTTGATCATTTCATAGTCTTTGCTTTCTAACTTGGAGGATTCAAGGGGTAAAATCAACCATTATCACTTCCATTTAGCATCTTCACTAATTTCCTCAAGGTTGTGGATTTTGGTGAGTCATGGATAACTCACCTCGACCACCTTTGCTTGTTGATTTCACCAAGTGTTGGGTAACTTGGTCGTGGGGTTGACTTGGTGTATTTGTTCTCTTCCATCATCACTGAAATCTTGAATCATCTTCATCAATCGTCAAATCTCAGATTGATTATCATCTCTATGCTCCAACCTAAGGGTGAACAAACTGTTTGCTTGACTGCTCATCTCATCTAAGTCTCACCTGACTTGACCCAGAGGCTACACTGTGAAGCATACCTAATGACCATCTTGACCTCTATCTATTACTTAAGCACCGAGTACTAAGAAGACTACAAAACTAGTTCAGAGGGGAATTTGACTGCTGCTAGACTGCTTGACTTGATCACATCCCGACGACAAAGGCATCACATCCCCTCACAAGGAAGAGTTAATATCTCAAGAAACAACTGCCAAGCCAGATGACTAAGCTAAAACAGCTATGCTAGAAAGCGAAAAAGTGGGGGTCCCCATTTGCAATGGGGTGATGTGTGAAAACCTCACAACAAGATGCTTCTGCAACATGAAGGAAGCAAGAAAGGTCAACAAAACACTATACAAATCAAATCAAATAGGCACCAAATGAAGTATTTGCAGGCACCAAATCAAATATTTTTTTATATATTATTACTTTGAGTAATACCTTAATTAATATTGTAATCTAAGGTTAAGTTTGGTGCTGCTGCCAGAACATTGAAGCCAATTATATTTCTAACTGTTGACCTTTGGGAATAAATTGTGAACAACAAATCATGTACTTAATTCAGCACACATAAACTATTCAACTTTTTTGAATTGTTGCCTAGGTTTCCAAAACATTTAATTGTTGCTTCTTGTCACCTCATAAACCTTGGTTCTCTTCGTTGATTTTTCTAGCTTCAACAAAATTGTAGTTCTTATCAAAGGAATCTTCTAGAACTTTCTAGAAATTTTGAATTTTGAAAATTCTCAGTGTTGAAAATAATTTTTAATTTTAAATTTGGAAAATAATTAAAATGTGACAAATTTATTTTCCAATATGCTGGTCTGCTTTCATGTGAAAATTTTGATCAAAATTTACCTTTGTTCCTGGCATGTCAACTTAATTGTCTTCAAATTTTAGGTCTGTAGCTAGGTATCTTCACATATTTCATTTATGCTCAGATGAATCAATTGGCGTTAGTGTTTGACCAAACTTCCAAGGGACTTGGACAATTTTTTCTGGCCTTAGGGTTTGTGTTTAAGAATAAATTTTCTTCAATATGCACCTTTATGTCTTGGCGTGCTTCATGTCGACTGGACAATCATCTTTCTTTAACTTTCTCTTCCCTTAGGCAAACTTGAATCTTGTTTGTCTTGTTCAATTCATGTCTATGATCAGGTTTTTGAAGGAGTTTGGACAGTTATATGTCCTCTTGTCCTGAACAGATTTAGTAATATGATCAGACCTTCTGATCAAAATTTAAACCATCCTTTTTGTACTTAGCGAATTAGAAGAGTTTGGGAGTTGTTTTTGACATTGGGCTTGCTGTCCATGGTGAATTCCAAGGTTGATCAGACAATTTGTTTTGTATTTCTGTCATGCCCTTTGTCATGATTTGCTTGATGCTTTATTTGTCCAACCCTAGGCGGACTTGGATCATGTCATGCCACGTTTTGTGAGACAAATTTCAACTTTGAATGCTCTCTTTCTTGGCGGAATTTATATGCTTTGGACAGGTTTCAGTTGGAACTTTATTTCTTATGACAGACTTAAATAGTCTCTTCTTTTCAAGGCAAACTTAGAAGGCAAAAATTGGAATATGTTTATGACATGTTACTTTATGCTTATCAATCTACCAATCTGATATATCTTAATTCACTGTCTATGATGATCTTGGATGAGTCTTGGACATGTCGAATGTATTGGGTGCTTCCTTTAATTTTTTGGGATGCACAAGTGATGTCTTCTACACTTCCTAATTGAGTTCGTGCATGATTGAAGGCTGTATGATTTGTATTTTTTCTTGGAAAGCTTGGCTTTAATTCTCCTTCTTCAACCTGGACTGGGTCTTGGACATGTATCTTCCTCCAAATTTATCTTGCTTTCTCATCAAGGGCGGACTTGATATCCTTTTGGACAGGGTGAAGTACAGATTTGAAAGATTACTAAGGGGACTATGTGCAGATTTGAATAATCTCTCTCCCAAGGCGGATTTAAAGATGATCAATGGCGAATTTAGAATATGATAAGATACTCCATTGTTTTATCAGCAAACCTTCAATCTGCTGTCAATGGCGAACTTGGAGAATATGTTGAACTTCTTGATTGCTTCTTTCAAACCCTTGGACTCACTTTATCTTTTATCTCTATGGCGAATTCTTCTGAAAGTTTGATAATCTGATCAGACTTTGGAGCTGCTTCTTTGGTGAATTTTAGGAAGAATTTGAACTTTGCTTGGAAGAAAGAAGTGCCAATGAGATAAAACCTTCTTTTATAGCTTCTTAGACGGCTTCTAGAAGCTTTATTTTGTCTTCTAGAAGTTCTAACCTCTTGCTTGGCACATAAGAAAGTAATTTTACGAAAGTTTTATTGCTTTATTCCTCCTTTAAGCAGTTCGAACTCCTTTGCTTTCTTCTAGAAGGGAGTTTGGAAGATTCTCTTTCATATTTGCAAAGCTAGAAAGTTTTATTGTTTTATTGTATCTCTAGGAAGTTCGAACTTCATCCTTGGAAGCTTCCATCATGTTTTAGAAAGTTTTATTTGTTTTAATTGCTTTTAAGTGCGAAGTCATCACAAGTGCCATTTCATCATTTCATTGCCATGTTGGAAGGCCTCCTTGCTTAAGCAAATTTGGAAGTGTTTGCCAACTTTTCTTGCTTGGTTTTTGACATGCTTCCTAACCTTGGTGGACTTTATGAAGTTCATGCTATGTTCACATTTCCACACCCCTTTGGCGGATTCTAGGTTGCTTGGACATTCTTATTTATACCTTGGCGGACTTTGAAGACATGATGCCAACTTGATGAAGGCGTAGTTTGAGAGGCTTATGCCTAGGGTGGACTTTATGTTCCTTGTGCCATGCTTGTGACATACACTTTGCATTTTCTTCTCCCTAGGGGGACTTTGAAGGTACTTTGACACGTTACATGTTTTCCCTAGGAAGGACGGACTTGAAAGGATGTTGGACATTGCCTTCCTAGCTCTAGCTTAACCATATGTAGGAGTTTGCTTAACCCTTGCCAGGAGTTAGTTGACCCTTGGTAGGAGTTTACTAAGTATCATTGAGCTCTTGGAACTCTTGCTTTTTTGTAGTTCGTCCAAGGGCAACCGAAGTGATTTGGAAATCCATGGGAGTAGCTGCATCCATAGTTACATCATCAATAGGGACGACCACCTATGCAATCCGCATTCCAGTCTCACCTCTAGCTATGTGTGAAAGTATCTTAGCCCTCCTAGGCTCTTTCTTTTGATTGCTCCTAGCTAGGTAGTCATCAATATCATCAATGGGCCGCGCCTCTAACATCTTCTTACTTTTCTCCATGCTCTTCATTAGCCAATCGGGAATAGCAGTCATCTCCATCCCGTCATCAAGACACATTTCTCTATCAAGCTCTCTCAATGCCGAAACTTGATTTATTGATTGATCTCCTGTGTTCCATGCTCCCTGCAGCCTGCTTGCCTTAAACCTGGAAAACAAACATATTTTGATCAAGATACTAGAAAGAGAACAATGTTTTCTCAAATCTGGAAATAAACTTCAAATCTGATTTCTCTTATTTGACCTTTAATCCTCATCACACTTGCCCTGAATTTGCATCTTGGTATTGCCTTTTACTTGTGCTCTCTTTTTTTTATAATTTGATTCTTAATTTTCTTGTCTAGGTTACACGTCTTCTCTTTCAAAGGCCAGCATCCTACTTCTTTAGAGCCACACCTTGCCTTATGTTTGATCGTGGCATGTGCTGGGGATATTAGGGGTCAAAATAAATGGTGAGGTGGATGCTTCTTTTAAAATAAATAAATAAATAATATGCCTTTTACCTTCTTTCCAAAATTGAGTTTTGGTGGGCCCAAGCAATGATGTGGCAAAGGCATGTGAAGACTTTTAAAATTTCATCTCGGATTTTGCGGGGCCCAGCAGAAGAGTCCTTCAAAAACATATTTAATTCTCCATTTCGAGTTTAAAGTGGGACCTGTTGGTGTCTGTTTTATCATCTACCAAACATTAGGATAGGATACCCGAAGGCATTCTATCCTCTCCTGAAAAATCACTACTGATTCCAAGGTCTATATGTGCGAACAAGCGACTTTAGTGGAATAGCTTCTTGGGTAGTGTATGCTGAAATTTCAAGGGGGACTTATGTTTGACAAGTATCTTGAACTGCTGGACTTAGATGGATTTAGCAATTTTAGGCTCTTCTTTTTTTTTTTGGATTTTTTGGGATTTAGACTTTCGAAAGAAAGGGGAAAAAAGATAGGGTTTAGGAGGGCTAATCTAATCCTACGAATTTTGGAGACGGTATCAACTGGGTGCTCTCGAGAAACCAAACCTTGCTTCGCCACACTATGGACAACTACACAAGGCCGGTGCAATCTTCAATGGGTTGTGCTTATGATCGAGATATTAGGGTGCACAGGGGATGGGCTCAGACTAACTTTGCATGGTAGAGTGGAAATCATCCATTTACCAAAAGTGTGAGCGGAGATACACCATCAATTGACACTTATCAAATCCTTCATTCAAATTAACAACAATGAAAGCAAATTTAGATTAATTCTAACTAAGTGTTGAGGTAATTGAAACCATGCAAACCATTCAAATAATAGAGAGTACAAAGCAGCACACATGCAATATATTATCTGGAAATGACCTTAAGCAACAATACATCAAAAACCTCACACCCTCCAAATAAGAGGAGGCAACCTTATATAGCTTTCAAGAATAAATGAACAACCGAGATCAAATAGTGATCAAGGGCCCAGATTGAAAGCTATAAACCCTAATTAGGGTTTCCCAAAACTAACTACCCTCGACCAATTACATTTGGGACACTTGTCCTTCTTGCTAAATATGAACCATCAATGAAAATAGAAGGTTGTTGCATTGTGAAGTGTGCCCTTCTAGAAGCTTCTGGATAAGTCAGGTTCATTGAACCTGGACATGCTGACTTGGAGCGATCTGATTGGTTGGAAAATGATGTGCCACTTCAATGTGTTGGATGTCTTTCTTGAATTCTCCAATTTGTGTCAAGAAATCGTTTAAGTATGGAAATTTGATTCCTTCTTGTCGCCATTTGACTCTGCTTGGGAGCTTGTCTTTTTTAATTCCTTCAGGAGATGAAATCCTTCAAGAAGTTGGAAGTTTATCTAACTTTTCCATATTTTCACCAAGTCTGAGAACTTTTCTTTCTAGATGCCTTGAGATTCTTTCAAGTGCCTCGAATTTGGAGAAGAAATCCCCTTGTGAAGTTTTTCTCATAATTAGCCAAATTTTGGCCCTCTCTATACTCGGACGAACCTTGCTCGTGGTCCTGTCTTCAATTCTGAATTTGGCTCGAAACTCCATTTGTGTTTTCTGTGATGATCCTGCCTTCAGTTGCCAATTTATGTTGCATGGGAGGAGGGTTGAAAAGCTCTGGGTAACCCCTTGCAAATATGAAATGATGGGATCAAGTTGTTCAGGTATTCGCTGTGATCATGTCCTCCTTCTCGATACCTTGACATGCCTTCAACATTTCCCATACTTAGCCAAATTTTGGCTATCTTCACGCTCGGATGAACCTTGCCTGTGAACTTGTCCTCAATCTTTCGTTTGGCTTGAAACTCCAGCTGCGACTTCTATGATAATCCCGCTTCTATTTCCTCCTATGACCTGTAAAACCAAAGGAAAATAAGTTAGATTATCTTGGATTAAAGAAAATCGAGGCTGAGAACAGCTAAGTGTTTGGAAAATTTCACTTCATTTTCATACTTAGCCATGAGAATGGGATTTTCACATGCAAATTCTCCAACCTTCAAGATAACTGTGATCACAATCCAACACCAAGTGTTATAACTCCGAAAATTTCTTATACTTAGCCAAAAAAATGATTTTCCTCCCTTAGAAATTCGAACAAATTCACTAAAAATCATTTTTCAAACTCTGGAAAAACTCAGAAAATACATAAATCTGCATCATGAATTTAATTTCACCTTCAAAAATACTCAAAAATTCAGGAGAGATTCAATAATTCGTCCTTATACTGGTTGTCTTTCTTCAAAAATCTGTGAAACTTTTGTCAAATAAGTTTATCCAACTTCCAGCAATATCCATAACTTTCTCCAGATGAACTCCAAATTGAAAGTATTTTACTATGCTCTCCTTAATATTTTCGAACTTCTTGGTGTAGAAATGAAGTTTACAACGAAGTATTTGTAAATAAAGTTAAATCCTCAATCAGAAACCCTTAAAATCTTCCAAATCATGTTTCCAATTTTAACTTCATTCTTTTGGAAAGTGTTGTCATGTTTCCAAATTCGAAGAAAATATCTTCCAAAAGTTTCCAATTTGGCTATAAGTTCGAAATATTTATTAATCTTCCAATATTCTCTTTAAAAAAACTTTCCATTTTGGATTTAAGTTCGAAATCCTTATCAATCTTCCAATATTCTCCTTTTGAAAACTTTCTATCTTGGATTTATTTCGAGGATTTTTAATAATCCTTAGATATTTTCTTCATTTTGGATTTAATTTTGAAATCTCAGTGGATTTTGTGACATCACTGGCATCTTGTTGATTTTGTTTGACTTTTCAATGCGTAGGTGGACTTTTGAAATTTATCTCCATCTTCTCCAAGGTATGGTGGACTTTGGAGACCTGTCCTCATGGCTCTCTTCAAGGCGAAATTTTTGGCTAAGGCATGGGGTGGACTTTAGACTTTGCTCCTACATGGTGAAATTTTGGCTAAGGCATGGGGCGGACTTTGAAGGTCTCTCCTCATGGCTCTCCATCAAGGCAAAATTTTGGCTAAGGCATGGGGCAGACTTTGAAGGTCCCTCCTCATAGCTCTCTTTACCCTTAGCGGACTTTAAACTTGGCACCTCCTACCTTGCTCTCTTACTTTGGCAGACTTGGGAGAGGGCTCCTACATGACCTCCATCTTGGGCGGACTTTGGTGGCGGCTCCCATCTTGGGCGGACTTTGGTGGTCCCCAACTTGGGCAGACTTCTATCACTCCTCCTCCTTTGCCTCCCAACCTTGGCGGACTTTGGAGGGCTCTCCACCTTGATGGACTTTAGGCTAGGCTCCCACCTTGGCGGACTTCAAACCCATCCCCTAAGCGGACTTCAAGCAACCTCCCCTTGGGCGGACTTTGGAGGGCTCTCCACCTTGGGCGGACTTTGGTGTTAGCTCCCCCATGACCTCTCTAGCCTTGGCGGACTTTGGTGAGTGCTCCCACATGACCTCTCTAGCCATGAGCGGACTTTGGTGAGTGCTCCCACATGACCTCTCTAGCCTTGGGTGGACTTTAGAAGGCTCTCCACCTTGGGCGGATTTTAAGCATAGCTCCTACATAACCCTCCTAGCCTATGGCGGACTTTAGAATGTTGGCCACCTTGGCCTCTTTAGGCTGGCGGACTTTGGAGAGTGCTCCCACATCTTCTTTTCTCACTTCACAAGGCATAGGGCGGAGTTTAAGAGGCATGACCACCAATTGACATGCTTGGGCGGAGTTTTGATGTCCTTACCATCTTCACCAACAAGTTTGGGCGGACTTTGGAGAGTCCACAAGACATGGCGGAGTTTTGAAGCCTCTCAAGGCGGACTTTAGGAAGGTCTCCTTGAGGGCGGAGTTCTATGCTCCCTCTTCATAGCCTCTCCAACATGCATGGCGGACTTTAGACACCTCTCAACATGGCGGACTTTTGGTCTACCTCCCAACATGGCGGACTTTTAGACATCTCCAACATGGGCGGACTTTTAGACCTTTGCTCTTCAAGGCGGACTTTTGGAGGTTCTCAAGAGGGCGAACTATATATGAAATATAACATTTAAGTATAAGTACTTTAAGTTATATTTCATATATATTGTCAGGATGTTTGAGAGTGATTTCAAGTCTCTAGGACTTATAATGCAAAATCTAGTTTTGGAGGATTCTCCAATTTTCTAGACTTAGTCAAATTTCAGGATCAAGATGACATTCCAGACTTAGCCAAATTTCTTAGAAAAAATTCAAAATTTCACAGCTTAATCAAATTTAATCGGATTAACTTGAAATTTGAAATCCATGCCTAGGTGGATCATCTGAGGCATCACGCCCCCTAAAATGTAGGGATTTGGCTTTTTAGGTCAAAACTTGGAATTTTTGAGTTCTGGTCGACGCTGGTCAGTGGTGCAAGTGTAAACCCTAGGTTTGCATCTTGAAAAAGCAAAAAGCAGACATCCCTAAAAAATAGGGAAAACTTTCTAAAAATAGCCATACCGGGGATCAGGCTAAAAATGCCAAAAACGAAACTTCCTAAAAAATAGGAAAAAGCAAAAAGCAAACTTTCTAAAAATAGAAAGTTGTCCAAATTTGTCCAAATCGATTGCGATCTTCGTCCTTTGGCCTTTCTAAGCACTCTGGTGGTGTTCACACTTTGGAATCACATAACTTGCAAAAACTAACTTTCAGTCGTCAGGGCTTGAAATGTTCTGAACTGGACAAGGCTTGGTGAAACTGCAGCAAAAAGGTCACAGGACACTAACAAAACTCTAGAAAGCAGGAAAAGAGAGGGTCCTCACTTGCAACGGGACGATGTGTGAAAAAGGTCACAATGGGACCCAAGCCTGTTACATGGTAGGATGGATGGAGAGCTAAAGGTAAAGAGTTTGAAAGGGGGAGGAAGGCGGTAGAAAGGGAGTGGGATGTGAGGTGATGCCGTGGGGTAGGCTAGGTCGTGTGGGGAGGTATAGGTTAGAAAATGTGGGGAATGGAAGGGTAGGCTAGGATGGGATGGGGGTTAGGCTAAGCAAAGGAAGGTGGGTTAGGATAGGTAAGCTTAGGGGAATAAAGGGGTAAAGGGTATGAAGTGTGGATGGTAGGCTGAAGGGAGTGTGGGTTAGGGGAAGGTAGGGTGAATGGAAGGAGAGGTTTGGGGAAGGGAGGTTAGGAAATGGAAGGTGATGGGAGTGGAAGGTAGGAAGTAGAAAGTGTAGGTGAGGAGATGGAGGTGAAAGGTAGATGGAGGATATGAAGGTAGGTGGGTTAGAAGATATGGTAAATGGAAGTTGGGAAGTATAAGGGTTGGAATAAAAGTAGGTGATGGGGTAAGATGGAAGGAAGGGTGTAGGGATGAAATGTTAGGAAGGTGAGGTCGAGAGGGATGAATGATGGAAAGGTAGTGAAAGGAGATGGGAGGGAAACAATCAGGCTTGGGCATCCACTAGTAGTGCAGATTGGAAGCTTTGGAGGGCAAAGATAGTGTTAGAACTCACTTCATCCTAAAGAGAGAGACTTGATGAACCCTTGAGTAACTACATGTCTTACAAATGAAAGGCTAATAGCAAAGACTCGATAACTACCAATGGCTAAGCTAAGACAACTAACCTAGAAAGCGAAAAAGTGGGGGTCCCCATTTGCAATGGGGCGATGTGTGAATACGTCACAACAGGAACCTATTAGGATAAAGTGCAAATTCAACTTGAATAATCTCCTAGGAGCGAGAAAACAACCCCTAAAGGTCCTTAGAACACTGAGGCACTTAAAACATCACTGACAAGGGCATTTAAAATCACATTAACGCTTAAAAGGTCCACACTTACACAAAATTAGGATCATTGTAACACGATCCTAAAAAACTTCAAAACCCTAATAGCAATTAGGCATGATCAAAATTTCGAGACTTGGGGCATTGGAACTCAAAATTGCCAGACATGCTGCCCAAACCCTAACCTAATGAGACACGGAAAGCAGGAAGAGGGGGTCCCTGTTTGCAATGGGGCAATGTGTGAAAAGGTCACAACAAGACCCTTGGTGACAAAATCTCATTGCAAAGAATTCACTGAAATATCAGGAGATCGTTATCATTCTTAGATAGCTACATGCTCCAGTCCTACTACAAAATATTTGGGAAATGTTTCTCCTTTCGAAGAATAATAATCAGTTTAATGCTGTAAAGGTATCATCTTTACTATTATTCTTGACCATACTTCTATCACAAGCATTAGTGGTCCTCTTTTGAAATCCACCTTATTAAATCCTTATTGCCCTAAGTTCAAATACATAGCTTGGCAAGATTATGCCTAGGAAGAGTTGAAGCTTATGCAAAAGCTTCATATGAGCATTTACTATAGGGAAAACATTGTGCATTACCAAATTCTTGTAGCAGAAGGTTCCTAGCGCAATCTGAACCTCTTCTTTATAGCAAGACATCTCAATCTCTGAGACAAATGTTAATTCAGTCATGTCCTAGATATCAACATGAAATAAAGTACCCATCTATAGCTAGACTTTAGAGAAATCAGATACACTCCCCAATCATCTTCTAGACCTATTTAATCAGGATCAAACATCCTTCACGTCTCTAATTGGTACAACCTCTGTACATTTTTGAGAAATTATCTCACCGACTGTCATGAAGTTTCTTAACTATTGTCTTAGAAATAATAATCCCACAACCTATAAAGCAAGAAACCTAGACATCTTTGTACACCAACCATGAGCAGTGCATAATGGAGAAGTAAATATCATTTAGGGTATTATATGTTCTTCAAATTCACTGCCATGGTTGCAATCTGTACTTGATACTCGAAGCTCTTCCATTTTAAACCTTGAACAGTACTTATCATTTCATAAATCGGCTCACTATTGAGAAACACCACTAAAGATCATGTTCAAGAATGAAACAAGTCGACTTGTAACTCCTCTATCTTGGGTCTTTCATACTTTACAAGTTAGCAAGATATTGCTCTATGCTAGCTGTTATGACCTTTTCACACAGCACCCCATTGCGATTGAGGACCCCCTTTATGCCAATAGTTCTAGGTCTCAGGCAGTTTGGTAGTAGTCTAATCTCTCTTTAGATTGAGATAAGTCATAGCAGCATTCAGGAGATTGAGTGATGAATTGAGATCAAAGTTAATCATCGGATGATGTATCAGATCAGGTCAAGATGTTAATCAAGTGAAATTCAAGGCCAGAACTTGATAGCCAAGAACAAGAAAGGAGGTAGGAGCAATTGTCAAATGATGAAGCATCAAACTTGCCCAATCCTTGACTTGGAATGGTTGAATGAGGACAATGCCTTAGCAAGAGAAGAAGGATAGGCTAGGTCCAGTAAAACTGACTGAAGTGAGCAATGTTCCTCATGCCTCCAGATCCACAACATGTTCCTCACTGCCCCAAATCAGTGTCCTAGCTAGAGGACTTGAAATTGTTTGAAAATTTGAATATGGTTGCTTTGGCGATTCAAGAAAGAATGTTGTTTGAAGATGATTAAGCGAAAGAACTTCCAATGTTGAAGGTGAAAACAATGAAAATTGTAATGTTCCTTATGCCCTCAAAAGTTCGGCACATCCTTGGCAATGTTCCTTGCACCCTCCAAAATGTGGCACTTTCCTTGCATCTCAAGATCCCCGACCACATTCCTTGCACCTTCAAATTCACGGCATGTTCTTCATCACCCCAAAACTCCGATCATTCCTTAGCAACGTTCCTCATCACCTTCTTCCCATGGCACATCACATTCCTTACCTATCCAAATCCCCGGCACATCACATTCCTTATCCTCCAAAATCCCCGATCAGGAACATAACTTACACCTCAAAAACTCTGATCAGGTATTAGTAAGATGCCTCACTCCCTTAGAGCCACGGCACATGCCTGACCCCTTCCATTCCATGACACATGCCTCACCACCCAAAATCCACAGCATATACCTAGCGCCCCCAAATCCGTGATGTGACATGGAAGGCAAGGTTTGGTGCCAAGGAAATTAGGATGGCCGACTTTTGAGTTAGCTAATCCAATTCATACATAACTGTTGGGATTCAAATTCAAATAAATATAATAAAACATTGCAAACCAAGCGTTAAGTTGGTCTCCTACATTGGAAATGAAGATTTGCAAATCGTTAAATGAAAAGACACAAGATCAAGTCGGCCTTATGAGAAAACGAAAATCCGAAAGACACATCTCCCTAAGAGAGTGCCTATATAGGATGAGTGATCATTTTATTTGATCAACCATCAAAATCAAACGATTTGTCTCTGTTATTTAGCAGTGATCTTCTTCATTGAAAGGCAAATTTTCTTTCAAGAACAGCTAATTCCATCCTAGTCAAGGTGCGAATTGTTCTGCAACTAAGGCAATACATGCGAATTCCATCTTTGAAGCAGCAATTCTGATCAAGCAATTCAGCGATCTCCTCCATTAAAGATCAATGATTTTCCCTCATTGATAGCGAATTCTTAGATTGGAGCAGACAAATCTTCATCTCAGGTAGCGACACCTTCCACATAACAACAATTTTGATTTGCACCTGAGGCAAAGTTCAGTGAATTTCATTATAATCTCAGCAAATCTCTCTTATATTAGCAAATTCCAAAGTTGCCACAGTTATTATTAAGGCGAATTTTGCAAATCTGAGAGGCAGATTTTAAACATCAGCATTGTAGACCATCACCAACAGGTCTGAGTTTGACACTTTTAATTACGTTTTCATCAGAACCAGGTCTGATCTTGCCTGATACAGTAACAGGCCAGGGTTTTGAAGGGATTTTAGAGATAAAATTCCTTTCAACACTTGCTTTTAAAACCCCTAATTTGCTGATTCATGTATTTTTAATGGAAATTCGTTGCAATATTGTAATCATCTTTTAGCCAAAATCTGATTTTTGAGAGTCTAGGGTTTTGTAGCAGCACGGGTTTAAGCAATTTATTGAAATTTAAGCTTTTTTTAGACAGAATTGCTATCCTAGTTGATGGATTTCAATCTTGTATGCATCAATTACCTTTTAAGAACCTAACTTAAGCAATTCTCATAGGTAGAATATGGCAGTGCCCAAGGCCAAAGGTATCTCAAGGCAAGCTCTCATAAAGGAGGATTCGAGAGGGATGTTACTTGAATCAAAGATTACATCACTATGGGCGAATGTTGGAGACACCAACTTGGGCAAGATTGACATGAAGAAATTTCAAGGCCCTCTCTACACAAGCAAGCCTACCGGAGTCTCGAAGAAGATGATTGAGAGCGGAGTTGTGCGAAGGTGCCAAGGTGGGTGGGTGCCAGGGTGGGTGGGTGCCAGTGTGCCAGGGTGGGTGGCAAGGTGGGTGGGTGCCAGTGTGCTGGGGTGGGTGCCAAGGAACCAAGGTTGGTGTGCAGCTGGCTTTCCTCCAGCCATCTAGTGCAATGAGCTAATGGTTGAATGTGCTAGACACTATGATGTCAACACAAGCCAAATAATGGCACTGGATGACAAAGTCTTAGCATTCTTATTAGAAGCCGCTATCAGCGAGGCATTCGACGTACCAGAGCCTAAAGATAAAATATACAAGAATAAGGATGTAGCACTATCAAATCAATCAATGAGGATGACCTTGACAAATGCTTAGGCATCATCAATAAGTATTAGTTATTAAAGGCTAGGCTTGCCCTCTGCAAAGTACCAAATAGGCTTCATCGAACTGACTTCAATGAAGAGTTTAGTGATTTAATCACCTTGCTCAACAGGATCATGGGAAGTCGTCATGCTTCCTCGCTTGAGAATTGGATGTTATACTTTATGAAAGTAGTGATAACAAGAAGAGAGAAGATCAAGTGCGCAAAGATCATAAGCAACAACATCAATCTACAGCTAAGAAGACTAGAGGGCACCAAGCAGTTTTATATGAGTTCCTATATCATTTACACACTACCAAGGGCTTACAAGTATATGGGTCTGATGTATAGAGGCACAGTTGGAAACCGAAAAGGAGAAATAAGAGTGTGTGAGAACTACACACAACTGCACTTCCACAACAAGGTGCATTTCCAAAGAGTAAATGATTCCTTCTCCATGCATTTAACAAGAAGGTTGCAAGGTGACATCCATCAAAGGCTATCCCCGCAGGCATAGGAATTGGTGAAGAAATATGGTGCTTGGTTCATTCAATATCCCAAGTTCACCTACATAAGAGTTCAAGGATGCTCATCCCCGCCATACAAGCTTACATGCCATCCTACAGACAAGTTGGTGTTACTGGAGCTCGTGAGACGGTTAGTCACATATGACAAGATTCAAAAGAACAAGCATAAGACTGGGGTTTCCTTCCCTATTTTAGTCGAATAGCCATTGGAAATAGTCTAAGCTGGTCAATTCTGATAATTAATCCAATGTAATTGATGCAGAGCCAAACAACAAACACAATCACTCCTCCAATCTTCCTTGGTTTGAGGCAAACTTTCAATAGGGTGATCTTTCTCCCAACTCATCTACTCAATAGGTGCTCATAAGGCTTCAATACCCCAAAAGTGAATTCATGCTTCACAACCCTTGCCCAATCATTGAAACTCATTAGACTAGGCTCAACTAACTTGCTCAAGGCCAATTTGAGACTCTCTAACATCTAGACCACACCAAACCCTTGAAACCCCACTCACACAAGTCTATCTCCTATTAGGACTCCTAATTGTTAATAGGGCACAACTCACAATGTCAAGTAGATGTCCACAACCAAAAGTATTTCATGACACCCCTATGGAGACTTCTCAACATGGACAAACCACTATCCTTCACCCCCTCATCCACCCCAAGGGCCATAAAGAGAACTTACTGCTGTAACACTGGTTCACTGTGGCAGTCACAGACTTTGTTAAGGACAGTCATATATTTTTTGAGTTATTTCCTCCCTTCAGGGCTTCCTAACACGTTCAAAGGTTGCCAAGAACCCCCCCCACACCTTTCCTAAATGTCCACCACACATCAAAATTATTCACTTAATCATAGTCTCAAAGTTTCAGTCTTCTAGTTCTTTAGGACAGTCTTATGCACTGTTTAGGACAGTCATAAAAATGATGATTGATCTGACCTAACCAAGGGCCACTTTGCCTTGGGAAGGCTCTGCACTAACCCCTCACACCCCTCACTACCTTCTTTTAGCCTTTGAAGATCCAACTTTGCACTCACACCACCCATACACCATCAACTTGCTGCCATTATCAGACTGATAACCCAAAAAGCAGTCACTTCAACATCTTTCTGCACGTACTAAGATCATCACAAAGCCCTGCAAGGAGAAATAAATGAAGATACATATGTAAAAGGGTCATCCCATCCAATAGCATGAGTTTCTAACTATGCGATGACCAAAAACTCATTATTACACTGTCTCGGGTTACCCTAATCTAGGGTATTGTCAGGTTTTACAAAAAAATATGATAACTTTCTCAAATCAGAATGAAATTGAATGAAACCAAAAGAAAAACTTCAAGGACTCATTGTGCTTTCATTCCCAATAGGTTTAGAGTACCCACAAGAAATATTTCACAACGAAAAATGATTGACAACAGACTGTAACGTCTGAGAAAGTGAAAATGCAGGGAGAAACTCAGTACTTTATTGGTTTTTCTTCATTACATCATCCAACCAACATCTTGGTCGTGGAGAGTGCTATTTAAATGACTTCCAAGCTCCTACAAGGGCTATAACTGTATTTCAAATCTTACCTAACAAGATGTATTAAATGACTAATGTTGTTCCTCAAGGTTGCATTGACAATTTTTAACCAAAACCTTTTATGACTTCAACCTATTGAATATAGATTCAAAGAGGCCTAGAAGACCTTCACACATCATTGAACCCCTTATTTGACCCCTTGATACACATTTTCAATACAATGACAATTGGACAATTTTTGTCAACATGACTTCTTAAGGACTCAAAACACCACATATTGGTCTCAAGGACCTTGATTACATAAAGAATGGTTTTCCATGACCTTATTCCAATCTAGACATGACATGAAACTTGAAATAAGTTAATAACTCATAATGGCCTTGTAGAAGCATATGGCCAACTAGGTGCTCCTGCACCAGTAATGTCAATGATGAGTCTCAGGAAATCGTAGGGATCTTCTCATAGAGGGGTCAAAGATGTCAAAGGCAGTAATGTGGACCTTACAGTAGCCATCTCAGTCGTTATGAAAATGATGGCAATGAGATATTTCAGGTCATTAGCAAAGGCCAGTAACAGTAAGCAACCACAGAAAAGGTCCTGATAAGTAACTTTGACTCCACTGAAGCTGTTTTAGCTTTATAGAGAAACTGGTTGAGTAAAGTATATATTTTTAAGAGAAGGGATGTTTTAGGACTTGAATGAAGGGAAGACTTGTGCTACTTGGTATCTGGTTCATTGAAGAGTCAAAAGCTGATATTAACTATGCACTTTTGAGTGAAACCTGTATAACAGAAGTATTTTACAGTGGTGCTTCTACATATTTTAGTTGAATTAAGTGTTCTTTGTCTTGAAAGTTTTCATTCCCTTTTAGGCAAAAATGTTGGGTAGTGCTTACTCCTTTGCTATGCAGGAACGATGTACTGAATTTGTAGTTATTAATGTTACTCTTTTCAGCATTGTATTCAATTTTGTAAAGAGCACTTTTAAAATGGTCAAAATTCAAGGAATCATTTCAGTTTTGTGTATATGTTTGTAGAAAGAAAGAAAGAAAAGAATAATATTCATGTCTACAAATCAGTGCGGTAGGTCAATTAGACTATAAGAAAGTACATTCAACTACCATGGATAAGTACTTGGATTAAGGGACTATAGGTTAAGCAAAAATAACTTGACACGTAGCTTTATCAATAAAGGAATGCATACAAAACCTGAAGGACTGAATTTGAAGTGGTTTAACTCAGAGCTATATAGGTATAGTGCAAGTGTAGATAGCCTTATGAGGAGATGATCCCTCAGCGAAGCTTGGAGATGATGAAGTGCATAGTGAGACCATAAAAGCCGATTGGAGCTTGAAGGATGAACAGGACGGGACATTGATGATTAAAATGCCTCGTAAGAAACTTGTAGTCAAAACAAACTAGAAAAATAATAAGATGATAATGCCTGCTGCAAAAACATAGCATTTAAAATTCAAGCTGTTCCTTTTATAACAAATGCAAAGAATTAGCTTCTTACGATTTTTATTGTTCTTAAGACATGTATCGCATGTTAAGTCTGCCAAAGTGTTGAGCATCTCTCCTTCCTCTTGAAACAGGGCTGCTGCTAGTCTCAATGTCTGCCATCAATGACACTTTGCATAAATGTGGGTGAAAACTCAGCTGCAATTCTTCAAGCAGTGTGAACTGACAACCATGGATGGTTCAATGGGATAAGTCACTCACAGAATGTTCAATATGGCAGCTTCGGTTGATATATGCTTATGGATTAGTATTCGATTGGCTGTGGAAGGGCTGGTGCAGATTCATGGCTTTGCAGCAGGTTAAGTAAACAAGCATCTAGAGCTTTACTGGGATCTAGCTCAGTCATATCTATAGAGTGACGCACCTGAAGAAGATTGCTTTGGATCTAGCTCATTCATGGCTTTGCAGCAGGTTAAGTAAACAAGCATCTAGAGCTTTACTGGGATCTAGCTCAGTCATATCTATAGAGTGACGCACCTGAAGAAGATTGCTTTGAATCACCAACTTAAGTTTGATGAGCCATTTTTAAGACTAACAATGTATACTTGCAAACTTGAAGGATGAAGTAAAAAAATAAAATAAAACTGTTTGAACCATGGGAATGAATTTGCAGAGTGAATTTGCTTGCTTCAAAAATCCCCCTTTTTTAGCAGGTGAGTTATTTAATTTTTCTTTTACTTCTTTTTAAATCTCTTCTGTCATTCTGATTGGTTAACTTCTGTAAATATCTTTAATTAATTAATTTTTTTGTGCGCATTGTGACAGTAACTTGGTTGTAACCTTTGGCACAGCCGCTAGTTACAGAATGTGATGCACTTCTCTGATGGCGGTGGAAGAGATCGTAAAGAAAAAATTAAAAAAATATAAACCAGTGTCCATCTTGTACAGTACATCATGCACAAGTTCTTTTCTTCATTTCCCTAATGTTATGCTCCTAAGCTGTTATGGACATTCCTTTTAATCAATCATTACAGAAAAGCTCTTTTCACTGTATTTTAATGATCTAATTGCTCTTGCACCGCTGTCTCCCACATTTGTTTCTTCAGCTTCCCATTACATAATCTTTTATCGATAAATGTTTAACACAAAGAAGCTCCACCAAAATGCACCTTTGTGGTACACAATTAAGCAAAAACTACAAAAACTAAAGCAATACCAGTCTTTTATCGATAAATGTTGAACACAAAGAAGCTCCACCAATGCACTTCTGTGGCGCACAATTAAGCAGAAACTACAAAAACTAAAGCAATACCTTTGGCCCTTGGCTGTCATCTGTAGTATCTTCACCAATACGTGTTGAGGGTTGGTTATATCCAAGCAATTTCTACTGGAAAGGAAACATTTAGCAGCAATTCACATGTATTCATCTATTGATGAGTTTTAAAGGAAAAGGCCAGAAACTCTCATGTAATATCTTCAGCAGTACATGTTGAATGTTGGATATGTCCAATCAATTTCTACTGGAAAGGAAACATTTAGCAGCAATTCACAAGGATTCATCATGAGTTTTAAAGGAACTCACTATATTGTGGCAATATTGTTTTTCAATTGCCATTCAAAATCATTACAATTTCTGATCTGCAAATAATGTCACTGGTGTGTACTTGTGTTGGACTGAACTAACAACTGGAATCTTTGTGAAAAATCTTATGACTTCAGGGAAAGGAAACTGTGGTACGTCAGTGCAAGAACTCTCATGCTATAAGCTGATTCCAGTTCATCGGTAATGAGTTAATGCAGACAAGCTAGAGGATGTCTATGGTGTTGTTTAACTGCTAATATCAACACTCTTAACATCTATATCATAACTTTTCCTGGTGTGAGCCAAAAGCTCTTGCATTCATGTACCATTAACAACTTTTTATTTTATTTTAATACTAAAATGTATTCACATATATGATAGAATCAAACAATCATCAGAATTTGATTGTACCATAAAATATTTTTCACATCATAAAGATAAAATCAAACAACATTAACATTTATATTAATATAGCCATTAGTTTTGCATTGTTGCTAAGAAGAACTCGTGTTAAAAATTTACATTTTTTTAGCAATTGTTGATGCTTAGTGATTAGTTTTGCAGTACGAGCAAATTTATGGCACCCTCATTTATGATTTTCTAGGCTGGACGTGCTTAACACCAGACTTAGAAATATGCTTTAATTTGTCATTGAGAAATATGCTTTAATTTGTCATTGCTTGATCATGATGGGGTGCCAAATTGTGAGCTGCGTGCTTGAATCTACCATGGCACTAGCTATTGACATCCAAGAATTGTAATTAGTGTAGACACCTATTTTTGTCCACTTGATTAAATGAATTTTATATTTATTTAATTATCCTCCATCTAGCTATTAATTAAATTTACATTTAATTAATCTATCATCCATTTTCCAATTATTAATTAAATCACCCCTTTCTTCTATTAATTAAATAAAATTTTCAATTTATTTGATTAAATTCCCTTTCCACATTTAATAAAATTAATTTAATTAAATCCCCTCACATATTAAATAAACCAATATTTATTTAAATATCTATTCAAAAGGCAAGCTGCACCACTTTTTCAAATAAATGAATTATTTATTTAAATTCTTAAAATCCCTTCCCCATTTGCACTTTCTAGAAAATACAAGTTGCAAGTTAACCTTTAAAGTTTTTAAGCCTTTAATGGCTTCCTTCTAAAGTCTTTTCAAGTCTTTAATGGTTTCCGTTAAAGTTTTTTAAGCTTTTAATGACTTCTAGAGTTTTTTTAAGCCTTTAATGGTTTCCCTCAAAGCCTTCAAACCATTAATGTTTTATCTTTTTTTTTTCCCATTTAAATAAATTAAGATTTATTTAAATAGAATCTAAAATTCACATTTAAATAAATCAATATTTATTTAAATCTATCAAATGCAAGATGCAACAATAATTGAAATAAATCAATTTTATTTTAATCGAATCCAAAAAGTCTTAATTTGCATTCTCCTACAAAATCCATTTGCATGCTTAAACTCTTAGATTCTTCTAATCACTTCCTATTTAGCCTAATCCCCCTCATAATCATTTGCACATTCTTTAAGAAAAATGTCATTTATCAAAAACCCCTAAAGTTTTCAATAACCATTAAAGACTTTATATTTTCAAATGGTTAGCCTTTAAAGTCTTCCAAACCATTAAAGACTTTTACATAACTATTTATGGCCAACTCTCCTTTAACTTTTGGTTAGAGACTTTCCTCTAACTTAACCATCCTTTTAACTTATAGGTCTCTTCAAAGCATTTATTGTTTTGACCATGGTTATCCTTTAACCCTTGCACATTCATTTGTCTTTTGGATAAAATGAATATCCATTAACTTAATCCTAATCCAACCCCTTAGGGTAACCATCATGTCCCCTCAAGCATTTAATGCTCCTTATCTCTCCTCTAAAGCCTACTCATGGTGACACTTGTCAAAATGGGATTGGGTTGAAAGCTTCACATGGATTGATTATCTTTCAATCCTAACCCTTGGTAAGATTATTCAATTTTGACCATACAATTTTCCATTTCTTCTATAAATAGGCTTCATTTTTTCATTATCATCATCCAAGTCTTTATGCATCTAAGTTATAGTCTCATTTCATCAAGCATTTTAGCCTCTCTTTGATAATAACAATTAGATCATTTTAGTAGCTTCATACCATAGATTTATCATGTTTTGCATATCATGTTAGTTTCATTTCCATACTAGCTTAATATCATTTTAGTATCATTTTCAGGCTAAGCTAGCTTTATATCAACTTCATTATCTTGCAACGCTATTTCAATATCAATATCATGTAAGATCTTAGTTGTTTTGCATTTAGATCTTTGATCACATATCCCTCATTCTTTGGGTAGTCATCCTAGAGAAGCTGAAAGCCACCTTGATTTGAAGGATCCTTGGAGATAGAGAACAATGAGACGCTTTTAGAGTCTTGATTGATTAACATGTTTTGTTCTTATTGAATCCTCTAATATAATGCTTCATTGGTATGCTTGATGTGCTCACCTTCGTTTTGCAGGTTCCATTCTTTCTAGCGTACAATTAGCACTTGGTATTTAGCGTCATTAAGTGCTTTTTTTATTCACCAAGAATGTTGCCTACACAATGGATCTCTGTACTTTAAACATCTTATAACTCTAAACCAATTAATGCCCATTCAAATTTCTTTTCTTGTGATCTATTGATAGATTAATTGCATTGTTTGGATGTCATGTTTGCATCAGACCTATAAATTGACATATTTCAATCCATTTTCTTGAGAAAAAAGGAAATCTATTTAATGGGTGACATTGACATAGTGTGAGTAGATCTTTTCAACAATTTATATAAGTCTTACGTGTGATCATAAATAGGTAATATATTCCCTATTTGATTAATTTAACACAATGTGGGTAGATCTTTGCACTCTTTAATTACGAGTCTAATTTTACACTCTTCTAGTACTCATTACTTTTGATTCACTTGAATTAATCCCCAACTTAAGAAAATGAGTGCTATCTTTAAAACTTAGGCACATGATATTTGGGCCCTTACTTTACGTGCGCCCTTTCTTCTATATTATTTTAAGTCTATATGAGTAATATATTTGGGCCCTTACTTTACGTGCGCCCTTTCTTCTATATTATTTTAAGTCTATATGAGTAATATTCTATTTTAAAGTTTTTCTCCCACTAAAATGTCATCAATCCTAATATAAATTACAGATACGGTATGAGGGCCCTATTATTTCACTTCCCTTAAAATTTGAGCCTATTTTGTTGGGATTATGACGACGGGTGCCGTAGTTTGACATTTTTTGATTGAAATTTTAGGAGAGCAATGTGTTGGCCTTGACATTTCTAGATCTATCCTCGAAGTTGGGATATGACCATTGTAAGTAGGTCAAAGTGAAAATACTTTGAGAACCCTATACAAGATACCATTTCTATTCATTTCTTCATCTTATCTTCACAATCTAAGAGCAATTTTTTTACTCTAGAGGTATCCTTGCGACCTAGCCCAATGCCCAATTTGCCTTACCTTAGGTTTTCTGCCAAGTTGGGGCTAGGAAGGGGCAATACTAATCCTCTAGGTATGTATGTAGCCGCTCACAAGCTCGGTGCACTGGGTGAATCCGAATAATTGAAGAGCAATTATTATTCTTCAAGAGCAATTATGAGTTCAAGGAGCGTCAAGTTACAACAAAGCATCTTCAAGTATGTTTTCAAGATGGATTTTGTGATGATTTATCATGTTTTTGCATCAACACATGGAGGTCTTATTCTAAGAGCACTGCATCATCAAAAGGTATAATTATTTTATGTTAACATTTCAATTCAAGCATTTCATTTCAAATTTAGCCTTACATTCATAATCATTGTTGTAGAGTTAATACCAACATGGGGTTTGAGTTCGACAAGCCCCTATACAACCCAACACCATTTCCCTCTCTTTTTGTTAATTTGCAGGTTTAGGAATAGGTTAAAGGTTCAATTTGAATACATAGAAGTGTCAAGGGCTTGGAATTAGAACTTCCCAGGAAATTTATTAGAAAAGGTTAAGACACAATAAGTCTCATGGTCCATCAGAAATAGGGTGCATAGTGTCATAGTCTAGGTGTTTTGACATGAAAGTTGACCAAAAGATAGTTTGGAAACTTTTGAGACCACTTTGACCCTTGTTTAGCACCTTAACACCTCTTAGGACTATGATGCCTATTGACATTGTCCAATCAAGTTAAACTTAGATTCCACACATGTTCCTCTTTGCATCCCCTTTGTAGTATTGTACACTTCACTTGATTCTCAAATTTGAATTTGTTTGTTTATCGTCAATTTTGCATCATTTAACCTATTTGCATCTATCTCATCCAATCAATCAAATAAAAAAGAGAACAATCAAAAGGACAAGTGCCCAACTCTCCCAAGGGTTTGTAGTTGGGCCTATTTTGTTTTCTAATGTAATTGGTGGAATTGGGTTTGATTCTTAGTTTACATGTTTATAGTAGTGAATCCCATTCTGCTACATTACATTTTGTTGAACTCGATGTATCCTACATTTGCTTAACTTTTGATTTCTAGTTTCAGATCTAATTTTTACATGAAATTTTTAGAAAATTATTACATACACTGGTTAAACATTACTTTGGTTACATCATTGTCGATTAATATGGCATATGAGTATCTTGTTTGATCATAAGTGCATTTGATTAAATAGAGTTATCTTCTTTTGCTAGTTCAATTTCAAGTTTTGTCCAAGATGTTCATGATGTGCCCTTTTATGCATATGATGATAACTTAGCTCTTCCCTTATCTATAGCTATGCTTTTCCCTCTCCGAAAAATTGGTCTCTCCCCTGAAGCATTTTGGTGTAAAAAGAGAGTATAAACACTCTCAAAAACCTCCCTCTTAGGGAGGAGGCTTTGAGAAATGATATTGATCCTTCTCTTAAAATGTACATCCCCCACGAGGATGCTTTGGTGCAAGAGGATGATATCATGGCTACCTTTCCTGGTGATACCTTACCTTCTATTCCTTTTAATGACCTTCCCTCTAGAGATGAAGCATTAATGAGCTATGTTTGTCCCTCTCCTAAAATTAAACTTATTCATGAGGATGTTTTGGTGCAAGATGCTTATATCTCTAATAATGTTTCCAAGGCTC
Organism: Cryptomeria japonica; assembly: GCF_030272615.1. Classification (NCBI taxonomy): domain Eukaryota; kingdom Viridiplantae; phylum Streptophyta; class Pinopsida; order Cupressales; family Cupressaceae; genus Cryptomeria; species Cryptomeria japonica. The sequence goes on from NC_081414.1 coordinate 642,329,138, forward strand.
TCTCTCCTAAAGATGAAGCTTTAGGGGATACAAAGCCCAACCAAGATCAAGCCAATGCTATTCATATTCCTAGTCATGTGAGGCTTAAAATCGTTTTCCACCTTCATCAAGATGTCCCTCAACTTTAAAACAAACTAGTGATTGTTGTTAAAGGTAGAGTGAATCAACAACTCGATTATCATGCAAATCTGCGACATAAAACACTTGAAACAACAAGCAAGATTCCAATGTTCTTCCGACTTATTTTGTTCCTCCACCCCCTCATCTTTGGCAACATGTTGGCAAGAAGTATGATCTTGTAGAGCAATTTCGTGCTTCTCCAACTAACAAATCTCTTAGGGATTTGATTCAAACTTCATCTACATACCATGGGATGCTCCAAGAAGCCTTATAGAAGATGTCTTTGCTTTTGCTAGACCAAATGATGTAGGAACATTTCTTGATTGCATGAATGAAACAAAGACTAAAATTGTGTTTTCCTAATACGAGTTACTTCCTTTGGAAGTTCAAAATCAATGCGATCCCCTCATGGTTAGGGTCCTCATTAATGGTAATGAAATAAAATGTACTCTCATTGATATTGACTCATCTTAATGTTTTCCACATTGACTTATTACAAAAGATCAATTGGGATACTTCTCTCATTCAATCAAATTCTCTATGTATTCGTGGATTTGATAATGTTGGTAAACAATCATTAGGTACAATTACATTGCCTATTAATGTAAGTGAAGTGATCCTACCCACACTTATCCATGTCATGCTCGATACTCTCACATACAACCTTCTTCTAGGTAGACCATGGCTCCGTGCTATGCAAGCAGTCTTGTATACTCTTCATCACAATCTCAAATTCTTTTACAATAATAACAAGATGTACACTCTAGAAGCTGATAATATGCATATAATGGTGTCTAAAAAGACGTTGGATCTATATCTTCCCTCAACACTATGATTCCTTCTACAACACAGTCTCCTATTGATGATGCTTTCTTGGAATAAAATAGGGGTCCATTAAACTTTACACTCTCCTTTTGTGGAGAATATAGTCTCTGAATTTATGACTCAAGCCTCAAAAAAACCTAGTGTGTCATTTGTTTAAGTTTCTTCTAAGTCCATTCCAACCACTTCTTCTAACACATGTCTTGATGATTAATGAGGCTCTCTAGACTTCAACCCAAATGAAACTAAGAGTGAGCCCTCTCCTCTTGACATTTCTAAAACTCCTATATTTGATTTGGAAAAACATTATGGAGTTGGTTTCAAAATCCTTTCAAAACATGGATACAATGGACATGGTTTAGGACATGTGCAACAAAATATTGAGGCTCACGAGAAATGTACACCACACTTTTCTAAAGAAGGTTTAGGTTTCCAACCTCGTCCTTTTTTGACATCCCCTCCCACATTGTCTAATACATTCGTCTTCTTCTCCCAACTTTTCATCACAACAAGAGAGTATTTTGTTTAAGCTTCTTAAAACCAACTTGATTTCTCTCCCTTTGAAAAATCAAAGAAAAATTTGTAAAGAAAATCATGACACTCCTTTTTGCAAGTATCATCAAATCCATGGCCATTCCAATAATGAATGTTATGATTTAGAGTGTAAAATTCAATGTCTTGTTGTAATTGGTATCGTTCAAATGACAAGTGACAATAAGCTGCATCATCATCTTATCCCTTCTAAATAAGATCTAAATTCTTATTATGTCGCTCCTCACAATGTTAAATTGCTAGCTTACCTTTTGGGGGCTCATTGTTATTCATGATGGCACAATTTCATGTGCATTCATTCTTGGGTAGCAACATGATAGCTTAGTTATTTTTGTCTTTGCATTGGGGGGCAAGAATAGTTTTCAATTTTCCCTCCTCCCTAAGGATCCACTTTCCCTTTGTTGAATTGTTTCTTTTATAAATAGATATCCTTTCTTTGCATAGAATGGTTTGTCCTTCATGGGGATATTATCCTTGGAGGTGTGTATACTTGATTAGGACGTCTTCCTTCTTTAAAAGGGCATGTCTTTTATAAATGATCTCTCCTTGGTCATTGAAAATGTGCGATCTTTTACCAAGAATCCCCTTTCTTAGCAATAGGGAAGGTGCCTATTCTTGATCTTCTTTCCCTTTCTTAGTTTTGAAGATGCTATCTTTATTAAAGATCTCTATTTCTTGGAGGTAGATATCTTTAGGCAAAGATTTCTTCCCCCCCCTTTGATAGTCATGTATCCTTGAAAAGGTTCCCTTTACACATGTTGTGAGATACCTCTTTTACAACCATCTCTTCCTTGCTTAAAGAATCACATCCTTTACAAGGATATTTCTTCCTAGCTTGGAACATGTGCATTTTCGTTAAGGGTTTCTCCTTGGCGTTGAAGGTGTTTATCCTTGATCTCTATTTTCACTAAGATATTGACATAGAAGCATGTTGACATCTTAAGGGGAGGGAGAGGGATTGGGGCAGGGAGAGAGGGGGCATATGAGGCCTTCTTTTTGCATGTGGTAATTCATTGATGTACCTCCGAAGTGGCAATGTTGTGTTACATAACATCCCTGGAGGCATGGTTATTAACATTTAGAGTTTGGTCACCTAGTATAGTGTGGCTTGCTAGCGTGATAGTTGTTGTCTATGCCTAAGTAGGTATTGGTTATTACTATTTACATCTCCACAGACATTGATTACCTAGTATAGTGTGGCTTGCTTGTGTGATCGTTGTTGTCCATGCATACACAACCGTTGATTATTGCTGTTGTTTGTGTCTCCATAGACGTCAATTACCTACTATAGCATGGCTTGCTAGTGTGATAGTTTTTTTTGCTTTACATGAATCACCCAACATAACAGAACTTGTTGGCCAGTGGAATTCATGTCTTCTCTCCTCAATTGGTGCATGTCCTTGTTCGTTCTGTAAGTCCACTTGTGCTCTTGCAATAACATTTCGAGAATGATATTAGCGGTTGAGACATTCTGACATTGACGTCTCTTCAACTAGTTGACTTCAAACCTTTTGTTTGTTTTAGTTTTAATGTTGATTGCTTTGTATATATTTGAAGATTATTTGCATGGATTGATAAAATCCTATGCTTGGGGGCTTGCATATCCCTCAAACTTAGTTTGATCCTATCTCTAGCTTGTCTTGCTCTTAGATGCTCTTTCTCTTCATTTCTACTTTACTGTGCGCTAAGGTGAAGGCTAAATGTAGTGTTGTAAATTTTATGAGCCTTTAATTATGAGTTCAATTTCACACTCTCCTAGCACTCATTTTACTTTTTCCATTCCTCTAAACATTTTGGGACCTTTTCTTGCTTTTAATTAATCCTCAACTCAAGATTGAGTCCTATCTTACTTTAAAAATTTAACACATTTCAATTTAGGCCGTTACTTTAAGTGTGCACTTTCTTTGCACTTTCTTCTATATTATTTTAAGTCTAAATGGGTTCTATCTTATTTTAAAGTTCAAAGCACTTCCCCCCCCACTTAAATGTCGTCAATCCCAATATAAATTACAAATTTGGTATTAAGGCCCTATTATCTCACTTCCCTTAAAATCTGGGCCTATTTTGTTGGGACTATGACAATTGTTGCCATAGTCCAATGCTTTTTGATTGAAGTTTAGTTAGAGTAATGTGCTGGCCTTGACATTTCCATATATGTTCTTGAAGTTTGGATATGACCATTGTAAGTCTACCTAACGTGAAAATACCTTGAGAACCCTATACAAGACATTATTCCTAATTCATTTCATCTCCTCTTCACAATCTAAGAGCAATTATTATTCTTCAAGAGAAAATCTTAGTTCAAGGAGCATCGAGCTACAAGAAGGCATCTTCAAGTATATTTTAAGATTTTGTGATGATTTACCATGTTATTGCATTAACACATGGATAACTTATCTTAAGAGCATTGCATCATCAAAAGATAATCATTTCATGTCCACATTTCAATTCAAGCATTTCGTTTCAAATTTAGCCTTTGCCCTACAAAGGTAAGCTTTCTTTTTCATCATCCTTGTTGTAGGGTTAATTCCAGCTTGGGGTTTGACTTAGACAAGCCCCTATACAACCCAAAACCATTTTATTCTCCTTTTGTGCATTTTGTAGGTTGAAGAATAGGTTACAGGTTCAATTTGAAGATACAAAAGTGTTCATGACTCAGAATAAAATCTTCTCAGGAAATTTTATTAGAAAAAGGCAGGATAGTGACAACAAGCAGCATAGTCCACTAGGACTAGGGTCCCTAGTGCCATAGTCTAGGTGTTTTGACTTGAAAGTTGACCAAAAGGCAGTTTTGGAAGCTCGTAAGACCAGTTTGACCTCTGTTATGCATCTAGACACCTATTAGGACTATGGCGCCTATTGACATAGTCCAATTAGTTTGAAATCAGATTTCAGACACGTGTTCTTCTTTGCATCCCCTTTTTCAGTTTTGTACACTTTAGTTGATTTTCCAATCTACATTGGCCTATTTATTGTCAATATTGCATCATTTAGCCTAGTTCTTGCATCTATCACATCAAATCAATCAACTAAAAAAGAGCAATCAAAACCACAAGTGCCCAACTCTCCCAAGGGTTTGTAGTTGGGCCTATTGGTTGTTCTCCAATGTAATTAGTGGGATTGGATTTGATTCCTAGTTTGCATGTTTAGACTAGTGAATCCTATTCCACTACATCACACAACTATATGCACAAGTTGCATGCACGGTCTCCATGGTTATGAAGCCATTCAATCAATTTTTCAAATTGACGATCTATTACAAAAATAGGGATAGTTTATGATATGAATGCATCAAAGAGACCACATTGTCTAGATCTAAGCACGAAGTACCACCAAAATAAGCTTCCCATAATATGAACAACATCAAAGAGTTACTATCTAATAAGATTACATTGTAAAACATAGATCAAAGACATCAAATTTCCACAGTCCAGGCTGAAATTATTTGTTTCTAGAATCAACTGTGTGAGATGCAAATGAATCTCACATATTTGAATCCAAAACAACTCAAATAATAAAACATAGAGTCAAACCCAACATAATCTATGTACAACATACCGAAAATGCACAACCAATATTTTTTGTGAGTACTTTCCATGTAAGCATCAATCTAGGAGAAATAGCTTGTTATATATACCTTACTATATTGTTGCTCTTGGAATACAAAATAATCTTTAATGGAGTTCTTACCCACTTTCTTGTAATCATGTGGCCATATTTAATCTTAGACTTAAACACAGTCACTGACCTTGTGATTAAATCCTTGAAACGTAAGTTGTATTATCTTCACCATCAAGTGAATCTATTTCATGAGTGATTTGACATGGTGTTAGTAGGTCTGCAACAATGTATATAAGTTGCATGAAAATAAACCATCATTTGAGAATCTACTTGACGGATTTGGCATAGTGGGTATATCTTTTATCAACACACATGTTGCATTTATGGTCATATCATTATCATCAGATGATTTCATTTCGTGAGTGATTTGACACAATGTGAGTATATTTTTGTAGCAACGTATAAATTTTGCATGTATATTCATCGTCACCAATAAATATGCTTAATAGACAAATGTGTTTTTAAAAAAGTCCAGAATTTGACTAAATGTACATTTACTTTGTGATAGGACATGGCATAGTTATCCTCTTGTGTAAATAGCTTCATTTATATAGGTTTAGGGTAAGCATGCAAAATGAACATATCTTGGTGATCGACCATTGCTTTATCTGGTGGTCGAGGTTGTACTTGTTAAACAAGGAAAACAAAATTCCAATTACAAATTTTAATGTTTTATATTGTTGGAATAGATCTATGTTTTAATAATATCAAAAGTATTTTGATGGAAAATTTTATTTATGAGTCTTTAAGGTACTTTTGATTGGGAGGAAGGGTATCTATCATATTAGTATTTAAAACACGAAATTATTAGATTTATTCTAGTTTTTATTTGCTTTATAGTATGATAATTGATGTTTAAATGACATCAAATGTTTGAAAATTAAATCTATAGATGATATCAAAATTCTTAATGTAAAGATTTCAGATGAAAAAAAATGTCTAATTGACATTTGTCATTACGAAAATACAAATTCAATTATATATTAAAATTGATATTTAACATAATATTGAATTAAAAGAAAATTAAAACAATCTTAGTTTAAAACAATCTTCATTGAGTGGAGAGGATGGAAGAGTAAGTGAAATAAATGAAAGGGATATGAAAGAGCAATGAATTTTATTAATTTAATTTAATTTTTTTTATTGCTCAAGCTTTGATAAGTTCAACCCAATCTTTTTTAGTTTGTAATTTTTGTAAAATTTCACTAGCCTTTATTTTAGGGTTTCAATATTGAGAATGAAGTATGTGTTATTTTCTGTGTAGATTTTATATTGAAAATGTGTTGTAGGAATGTTATTTTTTACGAAGAAATATTTTCGAATCAAATTATTATTTTTATACGGAGAAGGTTGTTTGTGAATATATGTACATTAGATACAATTTTTTTTTATAAAGAAGTTAGTTTATAATTTTCAATTTCTTTAACTGATTGAATTAACATTTTATAATTTTATTAAAATTAATGTAGTCTTTTCTATCAAATGTGGGTGTCATCTTGGGTTTATGAATTTTATGATGCCAATAAAGGGGATATTGGTGTGAGAAGACACTAGTAAGGATGTGTAGTAGGTTGGGAGAACGTCATAGAATAATGATGCTTATGTTATTTGCATGATATTTTGATATATGTTTTAATTATTAATATTTCTATATAATTATAATGTTATTTTTAGTTTAATTAATTTTATTTTTTATTAATAATATAATTTTGAAAATGTAATTATTTTGATCAATTTAATTTTTTTTTTAAATTGATGTTATATATATTTATGGTATGTATTTGTATGCATTAATTGTATAATAGTTGAAATTAAATGTTTTGTTATATTTTTCTTTGATGTTAAATTAGAATTTATAATATTTAATAACTAATATGTTAATATGTTCAATTATAATAGATAAATTTTATTATTATTGAAATATTATTTATAATTAATGCAACTTAATGTTGAAGAAATATTATAAGTAATTTTTTTTAGAATTTAAGGAAAGAGATTGGTGGTGTAATTAATATTGTAAAATAAAATAGAAAAAAATAGAAAAATAATGAAGTGCTAATAATTCAAATATGTGTTAGATCTATTGTTACTTTAATTTAGAAATTAAGTGAAATTTAAATTGGCTTAATATTGAAAATAAATGACAAGTTAAAGTTGGTATTGAGGTTGGGCAATGACAAAACTAGGGTCACCCTAAACTTGAGTCACATTAATGTTGGAGTTTTTGTTGGCTTTAAATTGATCTAAATTTGCGATAGAGATAGCTTAATGTTTATGTTTAATTCACCCCAACATTGCTTCTAATGTTTGACATCATAATCTAACATTATGCTGACTTCAATTAATTTCTTTGTTAACTTACTACACATAACAAGAGTAGGTTGGAATTTAATTTTTCTTTAAATACAATGTTGACTTAAAATATGAAAATTCTTTTGTCAAATAAAAAATTATATTTAATTCAACAAAGGCATTATGACATAAATATGACATAACATATGATTTATTTAGGTTTAAATGTTTAAATGTTTTTTCTCTTATGTGTTCGCTTATTTTCCACACTACAACCATAGACCTTAGTTAAGTGTTCGCTTATTTTCCACACTACAACCATAGACCTTAGTTAGCATCTAAATACCCATTATATGCTAGAAAATCAACTCTAAATGGGTTGTCTCACTCAAGGAATGCATTCAATTAAGAACCTTCATATGTAATTAGGCATATTTCATATATGTAATAATAACCTATATTAACACTAAATATCAAATGCATGTAATAGAACATACACAACTTAAATATGAATCAAAACTAGCAACACTTGCATATTCTATTGATTCTATATCTCTAGTAATTACATCTATTTATTTAAGCTTCATTAGGATCATTTAGTAGAGGTTCTTGGTAATAATGCACTCCTCTCCTAAATAGTGTTTATTTATAATATGATCCATGTGTCATTTATAAGTTTTGTGCACACTCTTAGATGATATTCTAATGCAATAGTATTAAATATGTTATACATAATTGGGTGTACCCCCCCACATTTATAAATTAGGTCACATTCAATACTGACATGTTGACATTGTAAAGAAATACAACATTGATAAAAATTAGTTTCAATGAATATGAAAAGCAATACAATCCATTTAACTTAATTTAGATTAGTGATAGAATTTAGAAAATTCAAAATTAAAGGAGCAAGAGTACTTAATTGATTTTGATAGTTGATAGGTAGTTGTCCACTCTTTTGATCATAGCTTTTGAATTGTAGCTCATAATCACTTAATTTTGGATTTATTGGAAGATGAATGATGATATATGAACCGGGTCATCACAATGATTTAACTAGGGTCAAATACACAACTATGGATTTGAAGCTTGGTTATAGATTTAAACTTGAGACATGTTAGGCAAATGACTGGAAATTGTTGGAAATCTCCAATCCAATAAAAATATTGATGAGATTCAATTCATAGATTATACCCAATGAAAATTTGTGATTGTATGAAAATCTGAAAATTAAGTTATCTTAATATTGAAAACAATTTAGATATTCATCTTCTTTGTTATGCCAAAAGTCACCTCTTTAACATGTTTAATAGACCTATCTTAGATGAACATTAAGCATCATGTAAATGAAAATTGTTTCATTGTAAGATATCGACAATAATAAAGTATAAAGCAACGACATAAAAAGAACATCTCACAACACAAGATCTACATGGAGAAACCCTTTCACGAAAAAGCTCCACCAAGAAGAGAGGCCAATTCTTGTACTCTCTTCATGAAATATAGGTTACATACAATCGTTCCTTCCTTATCCTCTTCAACCTTCAATCCAACAAAACTTATGTAGAAAAATAAACTCCCATCATGTCTCCATCACAAGCCCTCAATATATAGGCTTATGGAGGCCCAAAATAGGATTATAGAACATTATCACTCACACACACACACACACACACACACACACACACACACACACACACACACACACACACACACACACACACACACACACACACACACACACACACACACACACACACACACACACACACACACACACACACACGTATTCCAAAACCATGATAATAATCCATACAACTCACCATTGAGATTCCCTCTTACAAGTTTAAAAAATAGCACCATTATTGCACTTACAACTTTATGACAATTGTGGCCAACCTCATGGTAAATGCGAATAATAACCACTTCCCATAAATAATTAACTTATTTTTGCGAGTAAATAATTTTTTACTGGCTCTGTAAAATATTTTTACTGCCATTGGTGAAGCTCCCACCCCTTATGGGTAATTTACAAACAATATTAGGAGTAATTAATTACATAAGATTTACAAGTTTAATGTAGCCTTAATCCTAACATTCTCCTGCTTGACATCATACATTATAAATACACCCATAGGAATCACAAGAAAAGGAAAAACATCCTTTAGTCACACATGCACCACTTGGTTCTTTGACATGATATTGTGCTCTAACAAGATACCTACAATAGCAAGCAAGGTAACCACCATCTAGAAAGAACTCCTCAAATCCTCCAACATGCTAAGGTGAAGATACCAACTATCATTGAGTCCTACACCAATCTATACATGAGAACAAGCATCAAATTCAAATGATAACAGGCTCCGAGTAGTTGTCAGACTCATACCACCTGGACTAGCAACCACAACAAATTGCAATACATCCAAGCTATCCATACCTCAAACCAGGGTATACAACTATATATAAGACTTCATGCCATTAACATATCAATTCAAAATTGTAATCAAGTTTCTATATATTTATCCTTCTACCTCTATGCAACATACCAATGCACAAATGGCTAAAGTCAAGGCCAACTAAAAAAGTCTACAATATTATTGAAAAATCTTGTGGATATAGACAATCCACATCTAAGCCATCCCACTGCAATTGATGGGTTGCACACACCTACAAATTGCATCTCATAGATCCTAATCCAATAAAACAAGAAAACTCATGATCACATCAATAATCATCAAACCAAGATATCAAAGAGGATAACTAGATATATGTCCAAAACAACCCATTGCACGAGTAATGTCAAATTTGAATAATAGATCAAAGCATATCAAGTCTATCTATAGTACTTCACATAGAGGATATGGTTGACTCTTGTATAACATAGTGTCAAGAAAACATACACTGATCTACAAATCCTGCAAACAAATATGATGCAATTTCTCTCTCACCACTAGTCTCCATTGTTGCAGATGTGAGTGTTGTGGATGAGATGATTTTGTTAAGTAGTTGTCATTGATGTCAACATATTGGTTCGCATTAATGTTTCTATTGTTCTTGATATTGGTGATCCAGAATGTGTGTTCTTGGAATCTCTGGTGCTCCGAAAGATGTGCTGGTGATCTAGATATTTCAAGTTATTGAATATGGTGTTAGTGTGTATCTTGGTCCTATCCTTATTCTTGTTTTTTTGTGAAATGGTGTTTCAGTCCGGATTAAGTCCTAAATTCAAGGATGTTCAATGACTTGTGGTGTAGTGTGTATATCATGATTCTTGGGTCCGAAATTTGTAATGAGTCTAACATGTTGATCTATTCGTTGATGTGTATTGTGGTATGGTCTACTACTCGTTTCTTTCCACCATCAGAATGTTTAGTGTTGGCCTATTTTAGATCCATATCTTGGCTGACTTGGAAGACTATGCTTCTCGAAAGGCAATATATTTATGAGGATGATCTAATTGTGTTAGATATAGAAAAAGTGTGACATTGTTTTGAAGATATGCGAGACTGGAAAGGAAAGATTTGATTATTGGTGATAAGAGAATGAGTGCATTGGTATTGAGGGACCAAAAACAGTCCGGTTTTGTAGATTGTGTTTCAATGGTAGATTCTTTCTTTCTTTCTCTCTTTCTTCGACACTGAGCCTTTTTATAGGTAGTGAGCCCACCTACAGTGAGCATTCTGGAAGTGAGCCACCCCTTGTAAAAATCACCTTAGCCAGTGTTTTTATTGAGAACTAACATTCTCTATGGTTTATCCCTTTTTGGGTTTTCCACATCATATCTGGTGCTCATTGTGTGATATGTTGTATGTTTCTATTTTTCATGCTATATTTGTGTTAATTAATTCCATTAGTTTAGATCTAGAGGTGAAAAGAATAAAAGTAATTGTTTTGAGTAATCAACTGATTCACCCCCCTCTTAGTTACTCGGATATTCAACAATTGGTATAAGAGCTTTGGTTCCTTGGAGAAGAGCTTAACCGCTTGAGGTAGATCCTGATCCGATGGCACATAAATTGACTATTCCTATCTTTAAGGAATCTGACTATAGTTTTTGGAAAGTGAAGATGAGGGGCTATTTGATATCTTTGGTATACAATACATGGAAAGCAGAGGAAACTAAGTATGTTCAACTGGCAAATGGTCTTATCACTCCTGATGATTCAAGCTTATGAAGAGAATGAAAATGCAAGGTATGTTATCTTTAGTGCTTTATCAACAAGTTAATTGACAAAGGTTATTTCATTGAATAATGCTTATGAGGTTTGGAAAAAGCCGAGAGATATATATGAAGGAAATGATAGAGTGAAACTATCAAAGAAGCTAACAACTAAGCGCAAATATGAAAATTTAAAAATGAAAGAACGAGAGGACATAACTAGCTATTTTCAAAAGGTTGATAGTGCGGTAAATGAAATCAAAGAGCTTGGCAACACATTGTCAGATGAAGATATAATTGAGAATAGATTGATATCCCTACAAGAAAGTTATAGTGATAAGATCTCAACTATTGAAGAAACCTATGATCCAAAGAAGTTCACTAGAGAGTAGCTGTATGGAACTCTATCATCATTTGAGGTAAGGAAGTTTGGAAAAGACAAGCCTAAGATAGAATCTGCATTTAAAGTGTCTGAGGAAGATCCAGAAGATGTAAGTTTAGATGAGATGGAAGCAAACTTTGTGAGGAAATTAAAGAAAGTCATTGACAAGTACAAAGGTATGTTACCCCTTAAATGTTTGGGATGTGGGAAGATATGTCATATTGCTACTAGGTGTTCAAAAAAAAATTCAAGACAAAAATCTAGAGAAAATAAAGGAAAATTCAATAAGAGAGCCTATTATGTCAAAGATGATGTTGGCATATCAGATGATGAATCAAATTCTGAAGATGGTGATTGCTTATTTTTGGTAGAAAGAGATGTTCCTAAAATTGATATCCCTAGGACTGTTTCTACTGCTTTACATGCTAGAAGAGATAGAAATAAATGGGTGATAAATAGTGGATGTTGGGAAAACTGCTGGAAATTGTTGGAAATCTCCAATCCAATAAAAATATTGATGACATTCAATGCTTTACTATACCCAATGAGAATCAATGGTTGTATGCAAATCTAAAAATTAAGTTGTCTTAATGCAAAAAACCATTTAGGTATTCATATTCTTTGTTATGCCAAAAACCACCACTTTAACATGTTTAATAGACCTATCTTAGATGAACATAAAACATCATGGAAATGAAAATTGTTTCACCATAAGATAACAACAATAAAAAAGTATAAATCAACAACACAAGAAGAACATCTCACAACACAAGATCTATGTGGAGACACCCTTTTAAGAAAAAACTCCACCAAGAAGAGAAGCCAATTCTTGTATTATCTTCATAAAATAGAGGTTACCTAAAATGCTTCCTTCCTTCTCCTCTTCAACCTTTAATCCAACAACACCTGTATACAAAAATGAACTCCCATCTTGTCTCCATCACAAGCCCTCAATATATAGGCTTATGGAGGCCCAAAATACCATTGTAGAACATTACCATGGCCAAACCAAGGTTCCAAAAAATCATGGTAAAAGGCCATACAACTAACCATTGAGATTCCCTCTTACAAGTTTAAAAATAACACCACTATTGCACTTACAACTTTATGACAAGTGTCATATGATGCTCATACATGTTGTAATTAACTATCATAACATGCACCATCTAATATTAGCATATTCTCTTACAATTGTAAGACACCAAGAATAATAGATGCTCTTACACATGTCATACACTAATTATATATTCTAGGCACTCCATTTTTACTTAAATAATTAAATTATTGTTGCCGACAAATAAATTATTACTGGTTTAGTAAAATTTTTTTACTTCCATTGGTGAATCTCCCAACCCTTATGGATAGTTTACAAATAATATTAGGAATAATTAATTACATAGGATTTACAAGGTTGATGACACCTTAATCCTAACAAGACCTACAAAATTTTTATACCTAGAAATACAGATTCCTTATGTTTTTGGACACAAAATAAAAAAGGTGACAATACAAATGAACATGTTTGAGGGCTTGCTAAGCAAGGATCTTATATTTATGACAAGCCCTTGAATTTATTTTAATCTATTTTGAGAAAAATAATAAAGGCACCAGACAATAAATCCATTAGACACCATCCTAATGAGGCTATGGAATTTGGAATTGAAAATAAGATGTGAAAGAGTGATGCAAGGACCTAGTGTGAAGCTTGGGCTTGAACACTTATTTGAAAAAGAGGTGACATAATCATGGCAAATTTAATTAGCATAATGATATGATAGGAGATCAAGTGATTTTATGAGTGACTCAATTTTGTAATGATACATCAATTATCTTATCCTAATGAGTTATGCCCTTTTATGTTGGGCCTTGTAACGTGTGAAAAATTATTAGGGTTTCCACCATTAGATGTATGAAAACCAATAATGTACCATTACATTCAAAAGAACGGTGAAAGCCAATAGATTCAGTCACAAACCAAAAAGATAAGGACTAAATGCTAATTGGATTTTAAGGGAGTTGATTTGTTTACCCTCTTTTGTGAGTTGAATTGCTGAAATTAGGGAAAAGTGATAGAAATGAAGGTAAAAATACAGAAATAGTGAGCTACAGATGTGGGACTGCGACACACACTTGGATCTGAGAAGTATAAGAAGATTCATATTTGATCCCATAAAAGACCCAAAAATGTCAGGATCAAGATGCCTATCGCTCTATCCCTCCTAACTTTCACACACCAAAAGGGGTTGATTGGTCTCTGTTAATAATGCCTATTCTTAAGATCGCAGCTCCATACCCGTTTCCTGCACATAGAAAGAAAGAGAAATAGGGGCTTGCCTAAGTCAAACCCCAATTTCAGAATTAACCATGAAATAGAGATAAAAGATAATTGAATTGTTGTAATTTAAGATTCTCCTTTTGAGGGAGATGCTGAATATTGACTGCAAAACAAATGATATACTTATTTGTGAAGCTTTGTTTATCTCCACATAGGATTAAGGTTTCATGAAGTCTTGGACAAAATAGGATGGGGATCTCCACTTTAATGCTTGAATCTTGACTTTGTTGCTACTCCTAAGCTTGAAGGAAGACTGATTACTTGCCTAATTGATTGAATGAATGCTTGAATGCTTGAGCTCACGTGTGTGTTTTTTGTTTATGGATCCCAAAATGAGAGGGGAAAGCCTCCTTTTATACCTTTCCATAAGAAAACTTGCTAATTTACTGACATGAGCCGACATGAATCTAGAATTCCCACTCAATTTTGAAATAGGGAAAAGGGTTTTAAAGAGACCCTAATTAGGGAGTACTAGAGCATGGTGCCCTAGTCCTACCCTAATTTAGGGCTAGGAAAAGGTGCCATATTGATGTAAAAGTAAAAAATATAGCCAAACTTGAGTGATATGAGCAGAATCAGGTCCTAGTCAGGCCTAGGAGTGCAAACGCTAAGGTAGGGACCCAAATGTAGTCAAAATTGTACACCAGTGAAATTTTAGGATGCTAGATTTAGCCCCCACTTTAGCAGGAGTATGAAGTCAATCATACTCTTTAAAGTACAAGGGTTCATATTGAAAAAATTTCACCAAGTCACCAAGAAGGCAAGATACACCAAGCCCCCAGTGGACTTGAGGATCTTACAAATTCGATGATAAGATAAAAGGGAGATCATGAGAGAAAGAGAAAGAGGGAACCGTGACTAAAAATTAGTAAGATTATCTTACTATGAGTCATGAAAAGAAAATTACCAAAATTACAAAGCAAAAGACTAAGTTTTTTAAGTAATCTAAGTATCAAGATATGCAAAAGAGAGAGATCATTGAGTGGAGCGTATGCCCCCACATTAAAGCAATTGCGTACGCCTTATCAAGAGAAATTGATTTAAGGTAGGATACACCCAGAAATACAAGCACATTATCACAATAATATTCCCTTGAGTAAAAAATTATGGCACCTGAGTGAACACATAATGGATAGTTGAAAAGGGGTTGACTTCAACTCAGATTAATTTAGAATTCAAACATGTAGGTAAAATTTGGAGGTTCATATTTGAATCAAGGAGATGAGTTGATAATATAAGGGATAAGATGTATTTGAGGGCTTGATTCTATTTATCATGGTTAACAAAAATGAGGCTAGTGTGAGTTCTATAAAAGTCAAAATAATATGCTAAGACAAGTACTTGAAATACTATGCAAATTGACATAAAATGAAGGGTAAAAATGCAAGGTATGCACTCCTCACCATTACATTCTACTCCCACTTTATTGTGCATGAAAATATAGATGAATCAACATTTTAAAGTAGAAAAAATAAAGATAAACACAACTAAAAGTAGATAAGCTAGAGAAATGATCTGGTGCCCACCTCGTAAGGACACTAAGGTAGTAGTGTTGTGGTTGTGAAGTAGGGTACCTACAGCTGCAACACAAACACTCAATAGACCATTACAAGCATGGTTAGAAAATTTAAATCAAACGAAAGATAAACCATGGCAAAGTGACCTATCACCTCCTAAGAGATGCGAGTATGGATTTGCTCTCATATCAAGATGAGCAATCCCAGTGACTTGACTACACCAAGATGGAGGATTTAAAATGATATGATATGCAAGGTAGATAAACGCATGACTAAGATAGATTGATCCAAGAAGCTAATTATGCTAATGGTATGCATGATTGTGATAAATGATGATGCAATTAAGCTAGATGAGAGATGGATTAGTCTATATAATTAAACAATTATGCTAGAGGATGATCAAATTAAGCTAGATCTAAGATGCAATAAATGACAACAATACTAAACTAGAATGCTAGAAATAATATGCCTATAATAACAATGCTTGAGATGAGATGAGATGGGATCCTTTGTGCTCTAAAATGGGGGATATTTATAGGATTTCCAAGGCCAGGGGTGAGGTGGCAGGAATCAATGGTCAAGATTGAGTCTGAAGAAATCAAGGGTCAAATTGGAGGAAGTTGGAGAAGAGGTTGGAGGGAGGGACACTTGTCATCTCTATGGTGAGGAATCTTGCTCATAAGAGGGCAAGTGTCCAAGGGAGGAGACATGTGGCATAAGTGCCATGTGTCTCAAGGGGAGAATATCCAACCCATAGGAGGTTAGGATAAGGAGGTTAGGATGAGGAGGTTAGGATGGGGTTAGCTAAACCCATCATTAGGTGGAATGGGTTAGGTTAGGTGGTTAGAAGTTAGGAGGCATGTGAAGAATTTGAATTTAAAATTTCAAATAATAGGAAAAGGCTAATTAACTTTCAACAACTCGTAAATTGATTTGTTTTAATTAATTAGGGGATTAGAAGAATGAATTTGGGGGATGATTAATTAATTCAAATTAATTAATCAAAGGGGACTATTGAAATGAACTTATTAAATAAATCCTTAGACTGATTAATAAGCAAGTGAATGGGGAATTTAATCAAATTGATAACGAATTCAATTAAATTGGGAAGGAGGATTACTTAAATAATTGCTTATTTAATTAATTATCTTCAGACCATTTTTAGGTGTATTCATTTTGCCCCTCTTTGAAGCGAGGTGTGATGACTCGTTGATTCAAAGAATGATGTAATTTTGATGATGTTGATGTGATATTGGTTCAATAGGATGCACTAGACATTGATTGATAAATTGTGATACAGTGATGCCCCCTCGGGAGATCAATTAAGATAATGGACCTTTGATGTGTTTGAATATTTGCGAAATTGATTTCTTGATTAGAAATGAGTTGATTTTTGCAATGTTGATTGATGAAAGTACGAGTTTTTCAATCACGATGATGTGGTCCTTGATGTGATGATTGATAATTGATAAGATCTATTAGATTGATGAGATCAAGATCTAGTCTGGTTTCAGGAATTTCACCTCCTGTATAAGACAAAGATGATCAAAGCGTCTAGTTTCAGGAACGATATATCCTGTATAAGACTTGATCAAAATGTCTGGTTCCAGGAACGATATACCTAATGATCTAAACTATGGTGGAAAACCAACTGCGATGCCTGCATATGTACAAAGGCTTATTTGTGGATATGAACAATGATGATGGGAAATGAAATGCAAGCAGAAGTATGCATGAAGCAATAGATGGAAAAGCTAGCTGGCAGATAGCGCCTGTTGCCAGGTTTTCACCATCTGTTTTTATTGTACTTTTTCTCATATTTGATTTTTTTTCTCTATTTTCGCTGTTTTTGATTTTTCTTCTTTTCCATTGTTTTTTATTTTTTTTGCTTTTCACTGTTTTTGAATGTTTCTTCTTTTTCACTTTTTTTTTATTTTTTTGCTTTTTCACTTTTTTTTTTTTTTGATTTTTTGCTTTTTTAGACATAAAACTTCTTTAGATGCATGCTATTGATGGGTTCTTTGAGTTGATCCCCGTCCTGTGTTGATAGCTGATATGCTCCTCACCCAAATACTGTCGTGACCACAAACAGACCTAACCAATTTGGTTAAAGCTTCCCTTTCTTTTCTCGAGTTGTCTGGTTGCATGGATTTTCCTTTAGTACTAGTTCTCCAATTTGAAAGGCTCTTGGTTTGACCTTGTGATTATAACTTCAACACATTCTCTGTTGATATACCTTTAAATGATCAAAGGCATTTTGTCTTCGTTCATGGATCAATTCTAACTCTTGCAATCTAGATACTCATTGTTCTTCATTTGGGATAAGGCCTTTTAAGGATACTCATAGAGAAGGCATCTCTACTTCTATTGACACTATTGCTTTTGATCCATAGACAAGAGAGAAAGGTGTGGTTCCTATTGGTGTGCAAATACTGGTATGGTAGGCCCATAGAGCAAGGATCAATTGAATATGCTAATCTCTGCCAACATCATTCACTGTCTTTTTGAGGATTTTTAGAATAGTTTTGTTTGATGCTTTTGCTTTCCCATTCCCTTGTGGATAGTAGGGTGTGGAGAATTTGTGTTGGATCTTGAATTTCTCACATAGCTCTTGTACATCATGATTCTTGAACGGTCGCCCATTATCAGTGATAATGGTCATGGGTATGCCATAGCGACATATGATTAGTTCAAGATAAACACAACAATTTGTTTTCCTGTGATATTTATGAGAGGTACTGCCTCAATCCATCTTTTAAAATATTTTGTAGCTACAAGGATGAATTTGTGACCATTGGATGGAGGAGGATTTATCTTTCTACTAGATCAAGATCCCATTGGCAAAATGACCAAGATGTTGCCAAAGAATGAAGTTCTTGTGCTGGTGCATGAATCAAATTTCCATTGATCTGACATTGTTTGTATGTTTTAGCTATCTAAAAATAATCTCGTTCCATAGCTGGCCAATAATAGCCAAAGCATATGAGTTTTTTCAAAAGGGTATCTGCGAAAAGAGTATAATGAGAGGATTGGTGGATGAAATTTCTCTTTTGGTTCTTTGACAAGTCAGGTGGGAGGGTGTTATCTTTCAGGTATGTATAAATTTGGCCATAGCGGGAGGAATCATGCCCAACAAGGTAACCGATAGTTTGGAAATCAGGACAATTATGAGAAGGGTAAAAGAACTCTTCCACCAGGAATTCATAATGCTCTTGATTTTCTTGTGTCTGAAGTACAAAAGCAAGTGTTGCCATGACATCTGTTGCTTTGTTGTCATTCCTCAGAATCTGCTCAAAAGTTATTTCGACAAAGTATTTCTTGACACCATCAACCATCTTCTTATAAGGCATTATCTTTTCATCCTTTGTTTGATAATCATCATTGATTTTATTGGTGATGAGATGAGAGTCTCCAAAGACTTGAAGTTGTGTAATGTTCTATTCTATGGCCATTTTGATTCCTTTGACCAAAGCGTCAGATTCTGCTGTGTTATGGGTACATGGAAAGCTTAATTTATATGATTTTGCAATTGTATGACCTTATGGTATGATGAATAGAATGCCTACTCTTGATCCATGCTGTGTATATTTACCATCAAAGTACAATTTCCGTGTCTTTGTGGTGACCGTTAGGATATCAGCATCGAGAAATTCAATGTGTAAAGGACGATCATCTTGAAGCGGTGCCTTTTCTAGTTGGTCTGCAATGACTTGCCCCTTGATAGATTTTCTCTCCACATACTCAATATCAAAATCACTTAGGATCATGACCCAATTTGCTAATCTTCCTATTAATGTCGCCTTGCTGAGCAAATACTTCAAAGGATCGATTTTAGCAATCAACTTGATGTAGTGAGATAGTAGATAGTGTCTTAATTTTTGAGAAGTAAACACTACCTCCAAGCATGCTTTTTCTGTTGGTGAATAGTTGAGCTCGTATCCCCTAATGTTCTGCTAATTTAGTAGATGGCTCATTCTTTTCCTTCATTATCCTATTGTGTGAGCATAACTCCTAATGATACTTCTGTGGTCGATACATATAGTAACAATGACTTTCCTAGAATTGGTGACATTAGGACAGGTGGTTGCATGAGATAGGCCTTGATCTTGTTGAATGCATCCTCACATTGATTATCCCATTTGAAATTAACATTCTTGTGCAACAGATGAGTAAATGGTTGACATTTATATGATAGCTGAGCAACAAATCTTCTGATTGACTGTAGTCTACCTTGGAGTGATCTGAGTTGACTGATATTCCTGGGAGATGCCATTTCCATTATTTTTTTGACCTTAGCTGGATCTACTTCGATACCCCTAGCTGAAACAATGTATCCCAATAGATTATCTGAAGTAACACCAAAGGTATATTTCTTGGGATTAAGCCGTAGCTTGTACTCTTCTAGTTGGTCAAAGATCTTTCCAGTATTCCTATATGTTCTTCTCTGTTGTATGATTTCGCCAATATGTCATCCACATAGTCTTCCATGAATGTATGCATCATGTCATGGAATATCATTGTCGTCGCTCTCTGATATATAGCACCTGAATTCTTTAGTCCAAATGACATGACGTTCCAACATAAAGTACTACATGGAATGTGAAAGCTGTCTTTTCTTGATCTTCAGGTGCTATTTTATCTGATTGTATCTGGAGAAACCATCCATTAGAGAAAACATGGAATGTCCAACAGTTAGATCAATAATGATGTCAATATTCGGCAAAGGAAAGTCATCCTTTGGACATGCATTATTAAGATCTCTGAAGTCTCTGCATACTCTGATACTTTTATCTAGTTTGGAAACATGAATGATGTTTGATACCCATTGAGGATATGCTACAGGTCTGATGAATCCTACATCCAGTAATTTCTTTAGTTCTACTTTGAAAAGAAGAGCGATATGAGGATGCATCTTTCTTAATTTCTATTTAACTGGTTTGGCTCCTGGACTGACATTTAAGTGATACATAATAAGATCTAGATCCAACCCTAGCATGTCTGCATATGACCAGGAGAAATTGATTTGTCATCATTTGAAGAAGTCCATATATTGCTGCATTTCTTGTTCTGATAGAGAAGTTGCTGGATGTAGAATCTTTGGTTGCTCTGTTGTCCCAATGTTAATTGCCTCTATTGGTTTGATTAAAATGGATGACCTTTCTTGATAGTATTCAGGTAAGGTGTCAAATCTCCCATCCTCTAGCACCTCGAGGAGGTTTTCTATTGGCATTGTGTTGTCATTGATGTCAACCGGTATGGGATGACTATCAGTAGAAGAGATGGTTGTGCAACACTGCTATGGAGGAGTACATGATGTGATATCTTTGATATCACCTTGTGCTAGAGAACACCGGTATAATAAGAAAGAGTGATCACCGGTGACATCGGTACATAAGTTAGTGCCTGTCTTGTGTGGATGGAATCGTAAGGTTACAGATACTGGTATAGTGTATCCCCGACAAGGAAAGTATGTCAACTGGAAAATGGAGTATTGACAATGAGCGGGGTGTTTGGATGGTGTTTGTGATAAAGATGCAGTCATCATGAGAAGCTATGACTCACAGTGAATGTGCTCACATCAGATCTCATGTGCCTGTTTGAAGAGATGCTGCACAAATAGGGAAGCCACTTGAGTACATTGCAGGATGCAGAAGATAAGGTGTCACTCCACTGGTAAGTGGAGACTATCTCTTATTATGCAATGTGTGCATAAGTGTGAAGAGGTAAAGGCAAGTAATTGAAGGCTCACATCAGATCCACCGGTGAATTGAGGGAATGCCTTAAGTACACGAGATCAGAACTGACATAGAAGGCATGTTGAGATACCTGTTCAGAGGAAGTGAGAAGTGTTTGTCACCTTGACAAACCGGTAGAGGAATGAATAGAATTGATCAGGGAAAAGGTAAGGCCAAGCAGATGCAGTTAGAAATAGATTGACCTGATGAAGTCTCGTGAAGGTTGATGACATGGTGTCATCAAGAGTGGTAACCGGTATGCAAGTCCATCGTTAATATGGACAAGGTGCAGACACAGAAGACTTCCCACTTGATGGGAATGTGCATTCTTAGGTCACTCATGTCTGAAAACCAGTTTGAGGGTTACACCGACAGATTAAGAAAGGTCATGAGAAGAGGGATAACTGGCAAGGTGTCATATGCCAGTAGGGTTTGCTTATCAGTAGATGGAACAAGTTGTTTGAATGTTCAGTGACTAGTTATGAATTGACAGAACAATATGATGAGGTGGAAACTGAAAGTGATGCCATGAGAGGATGAAATGGAAAATGTGCATGAGGTGGCGAACCTGCATCATATAAAGATGGAATGTACATCGACGGGGTAGGTGTAGAGTTGGTCGAAATTAATAGAAGGTCCCACAAATCACGAGACATGTTGCAAATTGTTGTAGGGGTTTGTGGCTCAAGGTCTGAAGGACAACTATGAGCCAGCTAAGAGGAATTGAGGAGATCAAGGCAATGAAGGAAACAACATGATGGATCTTTTGTGTTTTGACCAAGAAATCTACTATTAGGATAAAAAGTA
Source organism: Cryptomeria japonica (assembly GCF_030272615.1). Lineage (NCBI taxonomy): Eukaryota > Viridiplantae > Streptophyta > Pinopsida > Cupressales > Cupressaceae > Cryptomeria > Cryptomeria japonica. Next base: position 642,351,480 of record NC_081414.1, read on the forward strand.
GATCACCAGAGATGGAAGGCATGATCCAAGAGTTACGTAATTGGCGGAGTTGTGTAGATTGGCTGTCTGAAAGATTAGATCAGACAGGATTTGATTGGATTTTGTTTTGCCTCGAGGGTGGTAAAGAATCCCTAATCGCCTGATTTTTGAAATCGTCTTTTGTCTGGAAACCAGTATATAAAGATGAAGGCAAAATACATTATTAGATGCTGCTGTAATAGAAGAATATTGTGCTACTACAAAGTGTGATACTTCTACAGGTAAGAGAAAATTAGCCTAGTGCTTGATGAGCATCTGAGAAGTGAGTGAGAGTGAGGGAGAACCTGGTTGAAGCATTCAACCAGTAGGAGAGAAGAACCCATAGTGTTCATACCGACAGAGCATAAGTGAAGGAGGCTGCAGAGAAGGAAGACAAATAACTGGCAAAGTGTTATACTGGTGAAGAGTAGAGAGTAAGGTGGAGATCCAGCAGAGTAGAAGAAGAGGATAAGTGTACGGGTAGAGTTTATCAACAATTATGCAGCAGAAGAGTGAGTCAGTGTAGCAGAGAAGGTATCTCACCGACAGAGTAAGACATATGATAAGGTTGCAAGATTCACTTGTAACAAGATACCTACTTATGTATTTGATGTTTATATTGTGAACACTGAGTTGTAGCTCAGTGCAGGGGTTGGTGCTCCTTGGGTAGATGCCCTAAAGGCAGAGGTTTTAGCTCCTTTGGGTTGTAGCCCATAAATCAAGTAGGGGTTGTAGCTCCTTGGGTTGGTGTCCTAAAGTCAAGGGTTGGTGCTCCTTGGGTTGGTGCCCTAAAGTCAGGGGTTGGTGCTCCTTGGGTTGGTGCCCTAAAGTCAGGGGTTGGTGCTCCTTGGGTTGGTGCCCTAAAATTTGTAACCATGTTTTCATTGTGAGGCTGGATTGGAGTAGTAGACTCCAACAACATTGCTCACTGAGGTTTTTCCCATCTTGGGTTTTCCTCATATATGCTAGTGTTATGTGATGTCCCTTGTGTGATTGCATTTGTGTTGGTCTCTCCACTAACCGGTCAGTCTGCATTGAGGTAGATCTATGCTCACATAGGATTAGTAAAGGGAAAAGATTTGAGAACCACTGATTCACCCCCTCCCCCTCTCAGTGGTGCATTGTGTCTAACAATTGGTGTCAGAGCCTAGGTTCCCAATAAGAAGAGCTTTTTCTAGCTTTGGTAGATTCTGGCTTAAGGACATAATGGTTTGTTTTGTGTCAGTCTCTGCTCTTGTATTTGATGGTTTAATTTTTTCTATTTGGAGTTGCAGAATGGAAGTTTTTTTATCCTCTTTAGGGTTTGATGTATGAATGTCAGTAGTTGATGGTCTCCCTAGAAAGATTAGTCTTCCTACTAGAATTGTAGAAGAAAGAAGAAACCAGTACAATGAAGAGGCTATATTTAGTGGACTCTCCATTGATGTATTTTCACAGGTGGACAAGTGTACAACAACAAAGAGCTTATGGGAAATATTGAAGAAGCTCTATAGAAATGAACCCTCAACTGTAGACCCATAAATTGAAGGAAATATGAGAAATACCTCTCATATTTATCTAGATGATGAAGATAGATCTGCTAGCAACAGTAGCAGTGATGAAGAAGGAACTCACCTCTTCATGGCTCAAGAATCTTAAAGCGGCTGGGCAAATAGTTCCCCCCGACAAGATGTGTTTGGTAGTGATGAAGACGAAGAGGAAAACATGATAGATAGATCTAGCCATCAAGATCCATTTGATAATGAAGAAGAAGCAGAAGTTGACCTTGAAGGAGAGCTTATAAATGCACTTGAAGAACTCAATAGAGTTAGAAGGGAATACAAGCTATTCAAGAATGCTGCAATAGTAGAGTAGAACCGACTATCAAAATTCCTTGAGGAATCTGAGAAAAGCCTCTCAGAGTTGATGTCTCAAGTAGGAGACACCAAGGAGTGCCGATGTGAAGATCTAGCATCTAGGATAGAAGCGAAGAATGAAGAAAATCAATAGTTGCTTGGAGAAATGAAGATTCTCCAAAATAACCTTGAGAAGTGTCAAGATGAGCTCAAGTTAAGAGTTCGGTTTGATGGCAGCAAAGATGCCTTGGACAAGATACTAAAGAATCAAAAGCATGCCAAGGATATTGAAGGTTCACGAAGTGGTGCCGGTGAATGATCCACCAGCAAGAATGTCCCTCACAATGACATTCTATTTGTCTCCTCCAATGGAGAAAAGAAAGGCCAAACCTTCTCAGTAAGAAATGCTCCCTAGAAGAAGATTTATCTAGATACAACCGATGAGGACTTGCGAACAAGAAAGAAAACTAGTGCTGCAAGAAGAATGAACACTAAAGATCCCAAATGAAAGGGGAAGATGAGAGTAGAAAGCTTCACTGGAAGCAAGAAGAGGAGGAAGCAACAAAGAAGACCTCCTACCGGCAAAGGACATAGAAATGATATCACCCATAAGGGAAAGAAAATGTAGGAGAAGAAGAGACCAGATGGAAGAGCTGCACAGAATGGACAACCAAGGATCCATTCTCAAAGAAGAAGAAATGGAGATGCAAAACTGGTAAGATCTCCTCATGCATGGAAAAATAGATTTATAAGTCATATGCCATCATTTACCGGTTACTGTTTTGCATACAATGCCTATGGCCACAGGGAAGAAGAATGTAGAAAGAGATATAGAAGGAATATATACATGCATGTCCCCTCTCCTGGTTATGCAAATATTATTTGTCATGACTGCAATGGATCTGGCCATAGAGAGTTTGAATGCAAGAAGAGGAACCAACAGTCACATTGTAGAAAAGTGAAAACAAAGCATATGGAAGGTAGAGACCTGCATGGAACCAAAGGATAAATCTCCCTGTAGGAGCAAGAGGTCCATTGGTTTCGGCTGCCAATCACAACAACATGACCAGGAGAAGATGGTCAAACCGGTATGCTAAGAGGTTTCCCAATCATGATGTGGGGATGGATGTTGTGTGCTACTATAGAACTACTTCTGGTCATGATGGAGGATCAGAAAATGGAAAGCCCCTTCAACAAAAGAAGGAAAGACCTACTTCCCAGATTGAAGATGGGAAGATGAATGAGACTGGGCAGGTATGGAGGAAGAGGACCATGGCCCAACACTATGCACCTTTTGCACAGGTGATATCTCCTAAATCCTAAAGGCAATACATGATCTTATGGGGAGTAGCACATTGAATTTCTTATTCATCCCCCCCCTCCGTGAAGAAGACAACATGGAAGAACATACTGTTGCCAATGAAAAGGAAGGATGTAATAAGTGTGTGTAGATGCTGCATTAACTACACACCTACTGATCAGTGTTGGATCACCACTACATGCTCCAATCAGTAAAGGTTAACAATTGGTTTTAGGTGTTAACCAGTTTGTGCAGGATGTTACCGACTTGTATACTAATAGGTACTTGCAGGTTATGTAAGACAATGAAGTTAGAAACCATTGCATTAGCCCTGGTAACATGGAGTGAAGTTATGTCTCAGGTGGTGTTGATGAAGACCTGAATGACATATGTTGGCCCCAGTTGTTGATCATGCATGGTTGCATTTTTCTCGGGCTAACCGGTTTGTCTCTTGGCATGATGATGTCATTGTATGGCATTGGGAAAATTCAAGGTCATGTCATAGGCTATGGTGAAATAATGGAGCTGAAAGATCATTAGATAATCTCATATGTATAGCTAAACCGGTATATGGAGGAGATCGGAATCCCGATAGTGTACTTGGCCAGAGATAAAAACATGAAGTGTATGACTCAGGGGGAGTTAAAGTGCTCATGATGTAGAGTTGGCTTGCTTTAACTTGTAAGGATACTAACTGCCAAACTGCATGAGATGTTATAGGATGATCGACCAGTGAGTAATATTCACTGACTTATCAACAATTGGTATCAACCCTTCTGTAAATTGAGTGCTCTATCAAATAGGATTAAAACCTTCATACTCAATTGGTGTCAGTCGATCGGTAAGATCCCTCATCTCAAGTGTTGTGACTTGAGAAGATGTAACAACTAGTAACAAGCTAACAAGTGGTATCAACGGAAGTGTTACATCCAATGAAGACAAAGGGGGAGAAAGAATTCTGTCAGTGACCGGTAAACACAAGGAGGACTGATATCTTGATAGTACCCTTTGTCATTGTTGTCAAAGGGGGAGAAGGATTTTGTAGTATATTGCATACTACATGTGTGTGAATCCATGGATCATAGTAAAGGGGGAGAAAGACAATGTAGTATGTTGGATACTACATGTGTTGACATCAATGCCAAAGGGGGAGATTGTTGGCATTGTGTTGTCATTGATGTCAACTAGTATGGGATGACTATCGGTAGAAGAGATGGTTGTGCAACACTGCTATGGAGGAGTACATGATGTCACATCTTTGATATCACCTTGTGCTGGAGAACACCGGTATAATAAGAAAGAGTGATCACTGGTGACACTGGTACATAAGTTAGTGCCTGTCTTGTGTGGATGGAATCGTAAGGTTACAGATACTGGTATAGTGTATCCCCGACAAGGAAAGTATGTCAACTGGAAAATGGAGTATTGACAATGAGCGGGGTGTTTGGATGGTGTTTGTGATAAAGATGCAGTCATCATGAGAAGCTATGACTCACAGTGAATGTGCTCACATCAGATCTCATGTGCCTGTTTGAAGAGATGCTGCACAAATAGGGAAGCCACTTGAGTACATTGCAGGATGCAGAAGATAAGGTGTCACTCCACTGGTAAGTGGAGACTATCTCTTATTATGCAATGTGTGCATAAGTGTGAAGAGGTAAAGGCAAGTAATTGAAGGCTCACATCAGATCCACCGGTGAATTGAGGGAATGCCTTAAGTACAGGAGATCAGAACTGACATAGAAGGCATGTTGAGATACCAGTTCAGAGGAAGTGAGAAGTGTTTGTCACCTTGACAAACCGGTAGAGGAATGAATAGAATTGATCAGGGAAAAGGTAAGGCCAAGCAGATGCAGTTAGAAATAGATTGACCTGATGAAGTCTCGTGAAGGTTGATGACATGGTGTCATCAAGAGTGGTAACCGGTATGCAAGTCCATCATTAATATGGACAAGGTACAGACACAAAAGACTTCCCACTTGATGGGAATGTGCATTCTTAGGTCACTCATGTCTGAAAACCAGTTTGAGGGTTACACCGATAGATTAAGAAAGGTCATGAGAAGAGGGATAACTGGCAAGGTGTCATATGCCAGTAGGGTTTGTTTATCGGTAGATGGAACTAGTTGTTTGAATGTTCGGTGACTAGGCATGAACTGACAGAACAATATGATGAGGTGGAAACTGAAAGTGATGCCACAAGAGGATGAAATGGAAAATGTGCATGAGGTGGTGAACCTGCATCATATAAAGATGGAATGTACATCGATGGGGTAGGTGTAGAGTTGGTCGACATTAATAGAAGGTCCCACAAATCACGAGACAAGTTGCAGGGGTTTGTGGCTCAAGGTCTGAAGGACAACTACGAGCCAGCTAAGAGAGATTGAGGAGATCAAGGCAATGAAGGAAACAACACGATGGATATTTTGTGTTTTGACCAAGAAATCTGCTGTTAGGATAAAAACTAAATCACCAGAGATGGAAGGCGTGATCCAGGAGGTACGTAATTGGTGGAGTTGTGTAGACTGGCTGTTTGAAAGATCAAATTAGATAGGATTTGATTGGATTTGGTTTTGCCTCAAGGGTGGTAAAGAATCCCTAACCGCCTGATTTTTGAAATGGTCTTTTGGTGGGAAACTAATCTATAAAGATGAAAGTAAAAGATATTATTAGATGCTACTGTAATAGAAGAATATTGTGCTACTGCAAAGTATGATACTTTTGTAGGTAAGAGAAAATCAGCCTAGTGCTTGACAAGCATCTGATAAGTGAGTGAGAGTGAGGGAGAACCTAGTTGAAGTGTTCAAGCAGTAGGAGAGAAGAACCCATAGTGTTCATACCGACAGAGCAGAAGTGAAGGAGGTTGCAGAGAAGGAGGACAAGAACTTGAAAAGTGTTATATCGATGAAGAGAAGAGAGTAAGGTGGAGATCCAACAGAGTATAAGAAGAGGATAAGTGTACCGGTAGAGTTCATCAATAGTTAAGCAGCCGAAGAGAGTAGCAGAAGAGTGAGTCGGTGTAGCAGAGAAGGTATCTCACCGACAGAGTAAGAAATATGATAAGGTTGCAAGATTCACTTGTAACAAGATAACTACTTATGTATTTGATGTTTATATTGTGAACACTAAGTTGTAGCTTGGTATAGAGGTTGGTGTTCCTTGGGTAGATGCCCTAAAGGCAAGGGTTGTAGCCCACAAATCAGGTAGGGGTTGTATCTCCTTGGGTTGGTGCCCTAAAGTCAGGGGTTGGTGCTCCTTGGGTTGGTGCCCTAAACTTTTTAACTGTGTTTTCATTGTGAGGCTGGATTGGAGCAGTAGACTCCAACAACATTGCTCATCGAGGTTTTTCCCATCTTGGGTTTTCCTCGTATATGCTAGTGTTATGTGATGTCCCTTGTGTGACCGCATTTGTGTTGGTTTCCCCACTAACCGGTCAGTCTGCATTGAGGTAGATCTATGCTCACATAGGATTAGTAAAGGGAAAATATTTGAGAACCACTGATTCACCCCCTCCCCCTCTCAGTGGTGCATCATGTCTAACACTTTCACCATTAGATGTGTCCTTTCTTTTTACTTTTTCTCAGTCTAATGTTGCCAATAAATGGTTTTCAACATTAGAGCTGATATTGTATACAAGTAGAATAGCTTCCTACACTAATATTGAGAGAAGGGTAATGAAAAACCTTTTTATATCATTACAACAATTACATAAACTTAACATGAATATATATAAAGAGCATGCATACCACAACATAGTGATTTATGTGCGGAAAACCCTTTTAGGAGAAATACTCACAGTCCAAGAGTTGCCCAATATATTTTTCCAAAATAAACAAGATTTACAATATGATTTTAGAGCAAGCTTATGATAGGAGTATCATCGACTAGAGATTCAAGAGAAAATCAACAACTAGATCAAACTCTTAGAATACATCAAATTGTGTAGCCATAGTATAATGCCCTCATAAAATAGGGTTTCCTTTTAGGGAAAAAAAATCCAACATAATTTATACTATTATATTTGTGACCTAATGCAAATGGTCAATATTTACAATGATAAATTATACATAAAATGTGGCTTTCGAGGGTGGTTCCCCCAAACCACCTTTGAGACGCACAACCCCTAGACCCTTTGATGGGGGGATAAGCCCCTCGAACCCCACACATAGTATCACCCCCTACACTTGACCCATCAACACAAGCCTTTTTTTATTGTAAGGTTGAGACATAATTTTTCTAAAAATCTACCGCTTTTTGAATACCTTGCAAGAGCATCGAGAGGGGTACTGACATCATGTTTTAATTGCTAGGGGTCAACAAGCCCATAAAATCTACAACATTCTCCATATAAATTTCTATTTGGTCACAACATTAGTTAAAGAATCTGCAACATTCATCAAAGTCTTTATCTTAACCATCTTCACCTTCCCTCGACCATATCTATGACAAAATGGTATTTAACATTAATGTGCTTAGTCATGGCATGAAATGTCAAGGTCTTAGATAGGCAAACCACACTATGACTATCAAGATAAATTGTCACTACACCTTGTTTTATTCTAATATCTGAAGAATATTTAAAGATAAATGAATTCTTTAAAATAATGAGTAGCTTCTATATACTTAACTTTAGTAGTGGACAAAGCAACCTGTTTTTGGGTGAAAATGGAATTTGATACTATTAGGACCCAACTCCACTTTCATTCAAACATTGGAATACGACAACGCCTAGAGGAGTGATCCTCTTTGACTAACTCTTGTGAAAGAGAGTCAAGGTATACTTCTAGGGTTTCTATTACTTCACTACTATGAAGGGGAATGTGTGAGATATAGGATAAGGTAAAACAATAATGAGAATACAAGAAAAAGTGAATATAACAATAATAACAATAAATTGATTGATAATAGAACTGAGGAAATAAGTACAAATCTGAGAATGGAATTTTGTTGTGCACTTGTAATAAAAACCCAAGCTTGAATCGATAGGACTAGTGAAATGTACACCCTAGTCTAAGGAATTGTGATGAGATGTAAATTGGAGGTCTAATCTCTAAGACTGTCTAAGAATTGTTCTAAAAATCTAGAGTAGAATAAGGAGGATTGAGGCATGGGGCACCTTGGTCCTAGAGGACAAGGGCATGGGGCACCTTGGTCCCCAAAAACTAGGCCCAAATTCTGATAGAAGACTTGTACTTGTTTGTTAAGATCTTCTAGAAATTGTTTGCTCCAACGAAAACCTATAGTTACACTTGCAATCTGAAAAATGGTGTTGTGGCTATATGGGGGTTTTCCTTAGTCAACCCCCTTGTTTTGGTGATTTCTACCTCCACAAATAGTTGATATTGTAACTAAAAATATGTGTGTGCTCTTGAATCTTATGTGTTTATAAGATTTCTATGAGCTAAATGCAAACTAGAGTTTTACCCTATGCATTTGAGAAAACCCTAAATGCTTGTAATAAGAATGTTTTAAATCACAATTGTAATGAAAATCTAAAGAAATAATTAAAATATGAAAACTAATGTGATGTAAATTTTAAGATCAATATATAGACATGAAAACAACATGAAATCATACCAAATCTTAAGGAAGAGGTACACGCCAATCAACAGTCGGTGATTCCCTTATTATTCTCCAATATCTTCCATGATTGATGAAGATGTTTATGAATACTTGATTAATGGATGAATTTGCAGATCTAAGACTTCACACAAAGCAGTTCTTTCACTTCACAAGAATCTCCTTCGAAATTGCTAGATTAGGGATCCTCAAATGTGGGAAAGAATCACCATATATATGAAACCATAAATTTAAATTTGATAAACGTCTGACTTAGAATTGATAAAATTTGACACCAATAGGGATTTGAAGAGGGTTAGACCACCTTGATATTCTCCCAAAATTTGGGTAAAAAAGTGCGAGACCAAGTAGTATACTACCTAGTCCTATCAACTTTTTTTTAATTTTCCAGGGATACGAGATAGCGTGATTATAATGCTAAATCGAGCTCAGTTTCCTAAACCAAGATGTGTGAATGTGTGAAATATATCTTGAAGATAGGAATTAGGGTAATATTAAGATTAAATAAAAATGGGTGCACTTAGGTTCAAGGGCCCAATTTTATGATATGTTAATTGATGAGAGAGGACATAGGTTTAATTAAATTAATAATTGAATACCTAAAGAAGTCCTATAATGTGTAATGAAATGAGACACACTAAGGCAAGTGCTAACCTAAGAGTGAAATTGGAAAACCTAATTAAGGTTTGTATAATTTACGATGCTACATTTAGCCCTGACTTTAGTGGTCATATGACACTGGGTGCATACGCAAGATAAAGTATAGAAAAGTGAACATTTATGAGAAAAAGGATATGTACATAATATGTCAAATGAAGCCCCCAACAATATTTGCAGTACAATGTTGGGATCCACATTCTACAAAACCACATTGTTAGTTAAAATCACAAAAATATTTTAAAATACTTACTAAGAGTGATTAAATTCGAGGGTACTATATGCCTCTGTTGTTTTGGCTTGCTAATTAGTATGTTTAAATGGGGTATCATGTTTACCACTTCAAATTAAGAAGGAAAATTGGTGACAAATACTAACAACAAAGTTTGATAAAATATCGAAACTAACGGAGAACCATTCGATAAGAAAGAGAATTGAAGCATGATTCTAACACAACTGATGGGACCATAGTCAGAGATCTCTAGCTCAAGATATGAAAGATTGAGTACAAAATGTAGAATTAGGGTTTTGAAAAGAATTAACTTTAAATAGTGATAAGAAAACTATTATTTGTCTTATTCAAATTTTTATCTCATAGTGCAAAGTGGAGCGCACAGAGTATGAAATGTCATGTCGATGACCCGAAGTGCCTACCAAGATGGAGAATCTAAGGTAATCAGTCCTAGAGGACATCCAAATAGATGAGGTAGGAACACAAATGTATGTTTTTTGATTTGTTATCTTTTGATTGGTTAGATTAGTTTTTTGAAGCCTTAATTTTGACATGGGCCACACAGAATGGGTGCCATGGTCCCACCTAGGTGCCCTAGTCCTCTTAAGGAATCGTGGTCCATTAGGGAAGCACGATCCCTTTTGGGCACCATGGTCCCATTAGGGTATCATGGTTCCAGAGAGGGACACTAGATGACACTCATTGGTCTAGGAAAAATTCTGATAATGATGATACTGATACATGATATTTGATTCTTGCAGGAGTTATCATTCTTATAGGAGCATACCTTTGGTCACATATACAACCATCTTCAGAGTTAGATCCACCAACTTACATTGGTGAGTAGAGGTTTCTTCGGGTAGTTGGCTTATGGTGGGTATGTTGCATGCCAATGATCAAATTTCATCAACGAATGTTGGTAGCCTTGATGGAGAGATGGAATCCTAATACATCTAATTTCTACCTTCCTGTTAGAGAGGTGATGGTCACGATAGAGGATGTATGTCACACCCTACGATTACTAGTGAGAAGGAGGGATGTGAGATATTAGTCACCTCGATCATTGTTAGGCCCAATATGGAAAGCTAATATACTGAGAGGGGAGGGGTGAATCAGTACTCCAAAAATTTTCTTGAATAATAACTTTACTATTATGCATAAACATAATAGTGCAGTAACATAAAATAAAGTTAAAGCTAATAGATAACAATCATACATGATTCACTCCATAACACATATATTTTGGTTATGTAGAAACTCTTGGTTAGAGAGAAAAACTGTGGTGGGGATGGCACCCACAACTTCACTACTGCAATAATGAAGAATGCTCGGTTAGAGCTACATTTAGCTATTTCTGATAGCTTACCCTGTTAGGAGTAACAAGATCTGTTAGATCTACCTTGCTAAAAGATTTTACAACATTTATTCTGAATGCTACACCTGGTTAGAGGCTTTACAATTTATAGACTTGATTAGAGTCTTTTACCTTGTTAAAGGTTTCTCTTTCAACTTCACAATATTACAAATATCTGCAACTTTACATCTGAAATGTTATAGTAGATTCTATATGCTTAGAATAGATTACCTTGCTTATAGGCTTATAGCATACCTCGGTAACCCATATAGTAACTTGATAAACCCTTCTGTTTACTCTGTTCTTCGACTGTTCACTGAAAACCTTTTCAGTGATCTCTGTGTCTCTGTAACAGTCTTCCTTCATGCATACATACACTTCACTCATGCTGTATAAATAGATCTCTTAAAACAGTGATCCAATTCATTGCTTCGATCTTACAAACAAGATTCCTCGAATGAATAACTAAACAAAATATTTCATTGGTTAGATTGTCCTTAAAATCATACACAATCTTCTGGTGCAATTTCCAATGTAATAGCGGTTAGATGTGCCTCGATCTTGTAACATGTTTTCATATGTATGTCCAGGTTCAATGTATTTGGTAACACGTTTCACTCGGTGTATGTCAACTTGGTGTGTCATCTTTACTGCTCGGTAGTCTCAAAAAGATACTCGGTAGACAGCTCGGTGTATACTGCATTCTATGACTGCTTTCCTCTAGAGCCGACTAGACTGTGCATACCGACTTCTCTATGTGTACCGACTGCATGATTCAGTAGTGCTAACCAACTAGAATATGTAGTATGACTTTGAATATAAAAACTAATGGAAACTTGATAAGTAGTAACAATCTCCCCTTTTGACATTAGTTGAGATGTTTGACAAAAACTACTTTCAAAGTCATAACTCAAAAATCTATATACTTTGCAAAATGACTATACTTTAACAATATATACAATAGTCAATGAAATAGTATATTCAGATATACTCCCCTTATCATTATATTTTACATAACACTGATTTTTCATGCTCGGTTCTGTGCTTGTGTGCTCTACTTACTGTCCTTGGATATTCTACATACTTTTCTCGTTATACTCCCCCTGTATACAATACTCCAAATACTGTATCAAAACTGTATTACCAAAACTATATTTCTCCCCAAATATATTATATTACTCTCCCTATATAGTATCACTCCCCCTTTTGACAAACATCAAAAACTTAATTTCCATCCAGGGGCGGTAACTGATCAAAAATAGATTTATACTTCTTCCGGGCATCGGTGAGAGCGACAGAGAGTGCATCCTTTACACTTTCCATTAAAGAATTTTGTGCTTGAATATGCCAATAGGGATATTAAGCCATCAAGAGTGCTTCCCTCTTGTGTAGTAGATAGGCGTGTAGCTCGGTTAATCTATTCTTGAACTAATGAAAGATGAGGAAGAAATAATGTCTGGAGTGTCATTATATCCATCCTGATCTTATGTTCTTCATTTCTTAGTTCTAACTATTGAGCCATGAGCTGTTGAAGCTTGGTATAAAAATTCTGAACTGAATTGGGCTTTGTGGTCAACTTATTTGAGAGATCGGTGATCTCTTTCTCAATTACATCAGTTTTATTCTTGATATCTTTAATGAATATGGAAAATGTGCAAAGTTTCTGAAATAAATAAAGAATATGCTTGAGTTGAGGGGACAACTCAGCAATGAATTTGACAAGCTTGACTTTTCCAATAGCTAGAGCTTTTTGTACCTCTTCTATCATTTTTGCAGTAAGCTCCTTGTCTTTGAGCTTGCTCAAGTACTCAAATGCATCAACTCCAGATGTTTCTATTTGATTAAGGAGTTCATCCAGTTGAATGTGGATGGCTGCATCGGTTGACATTGTAGTTGTAGGTAGCATATCTGTCAGCAGTGTCTTCACCTTCTGAAGTACTTTATTCTTCTTTTGTATGGCCATTTTTTTTTTCTTGTTCGGCCTTTGCTTTGCAGAGTTCACCGAAATCAATAAGTGCTTGCCCCTTTAATTTTGAGATATTCACATTGGGCAACACTATTGGTTTAGATAAATCAACTTTGAAACTATGCTTTTTCACCTTCTTCTCTTTACCTTTGGTCGGTTGAACTAAGACAATAGTTTGAGAGGCTTGCTGACCCTTGATAGGTTGCTCGGTGGAGGCAACACTTTGGTCAGTTCCTGTAGTTGTTGTGGTGTCTTTTGGTGTTTCAGTACTGGGTGTCTCAGCTACTACATTTTCGGTGCTCGAGGGTGCTTGAGAGGTCTTTTCTTGAGTTGTACCTTCGGTGCCTTATGCTGTATCCTTAGGAGCTTTGGTAGAGACAGGTTGAGTGATTGGTGGATAAGGCTGAAATTGTACTAACATGGATTCACTAGATACAAGTTTTGCATATGCAGTGCCTTCTATCATCGCCTGCTCCTATTCCTCTGTATCCATGACATCTTCATCAATTTGAATAGTGTCAGCCAGGTCTTGCTCGATAGTGTCAGGACCATGCTCGGTGACATCAAGATCTTGCTCAGTGACATCAACAATTTCCACTTTAGATTGTTCATCGACATCTTTTATTTTGAAGATTTCCCGCCATTTTGCTTTTGTCTCATTTTCTACATCAATATATAGCCCATTCATCAATTTTAAGGCTCTCTGTTTGACAAGAAATTTAGAATTGTAGGTTGTCAAATGTTCTTTAATCTCTGCTACAGACATATCAGGAAATAGTTGGATTGGACTTCTTTCTTTGATTTGTTTTTCTGAGTCCATTGCATATTTCCACCTGTTATCAATATGTAAGTATAGTTCATTTGGAAGTGACTTTACTAGTTCCAATGGAGCTAGCCGAAACTTTAGAAGTGTACAGATGACAACTTCTTCAATTTGTCGCTTCTCATCATTATTTCTTGTTTCATACTTGACATATCTAAAGGAACCAAATCCACCATATTCTTTTAGATTGGCACAAAAGTTTTCAACACTATGTATATTTACCTTCTTGCTTTTGACAATTTGGAATTTGTTGGCATCCTCAGATTCTGTATCACTAGACTCTTTTGCCAAGATAAGTCTCTGAGTAGATTTATTGTAGGTCTTGGTTACCTTGGGAGTAGTAACACTCTTTTGTTTCTTACTCGGTGATGCAGCTGATGCTCTTGTATTAGGTCTCTTTATTGGAGGAGTCGGTAGGGCCTTTGAAGTGTCTAGTTTCTTTCTTTTCAACACTTTACCCTTAGGCAATTCAGTGCTCAATGTTATTGCTGCCTCTTCAGCTTCTGATTCCTCTTCGGTGATGGCAAGAGTACCTTTGATAGGTGTGGAGGAAGATTCTTCTCCGAATTTCTTAGATAATGCCTTAATCATCTTTGTAGCCTTTCTTGTAGCTTTAGGTACTACAATTCTCATTTTTACCTTTTCCTTAACTTCTTCATAAGTTCCATATCTCAGTTCGGTAGCATGCCTTGGCAATGTAAGAAATGCATCAATTTGCTGTTGTGTGATATCATAGTCAATCTCGTAACCCATTGGTGGAAAAGATTGAGTTCTTGGTTCCACATCATTCACATAACAATAATTGGTGTCTACCTCAAAGCATATATCATCTTTATATTTCTCTACCAGCTGGGGTGGAATCCGGTACCTGTTGTGCATCTTCTCTTGAAATTTGCTGAAGTAGTCATCCATGATATCATTGAAATTATCTCCCAATTTCTTAATAAAGTCATTAATATGATGTGTGATTGGTCGGTGTAGCTCCCAAACTACTTTACCAACTGATGGAAATTTTTTTTCAAAGTAGAAAAACATGCATATAAGAAGTGAACTAAACTTTAGTGTATTTGCCGAGTTGTTCTTCTTAGGCTTCCTTATTGTGTTCAGGTTCTCAAACAAGTTTTTCAATAACACTTCACATAAATCAACTTTCATTCCCTTTTTCACAATTTTATAGGCTAAGTCAACTGCGGCACAGGGTACACTATTTTCCCTTGTTGATTGGAAGAAACAGTAACCAATTACTCTAATGGAAAACTTAAGTTCTGCATCAGTGACATTGTTCAGTTTCCATCCTCGGTAATCAGATTCTACTCTAGTTAAGCTGATTAACTCCTTCCGTGATATCATCTTTTGTGCTCGTGCATGATCATAAATAGGATAACCGGTGATCACATGAATGATTTCCTTAGTGATTTTGAATGGTTGCTCCTCTAGCCACATGAAATCATCATGAACTCTGCTCAAAACAAACTTGACCCACTGGGGTTTGAACACATGGGGATAGGTTAGGGCTTCAGTTAATCCCTTGATTTTGATATGCTCCTACCTGCTATCCATTTTACCATCGGTACATAGCTCATCATATGTGTCACTTATCTTAACATGACCGAGTTCTTCAACACGACATTTGATGAAGAATCTAACATCTTCAACTAACAAGACTCGATCCGGGATGAGTGAAAAGGCAGTTTTGTCATCCAGTTTAGAGGTGACTTTAGGAGTCAAAGAGTATTTCAGTGAGGGCTTCTCTACATTCTTGACAACTATGGGATCTTGGATCTTGGGTGCCATTTGTAAATTTCAGATAAAACTAGCAAACTATCCTTAGGGTTTGATGGTTTACAAATGGCAGACGCTTCACACTCAGTAGATAATAGCAATTTGACAAGATCGGTAAACTAGCTTAACAGTTAGATGAGATTTATGTAAATACCTTGGATTCGCTCTGAATGAGGTTTGATCACCTTGATTCCCTCTGTTCTGCTCTCTTGAAAACTTGGTGATTGATAATGACCACGAAAATGCTTTTAAGTAAACAAAATATCTTATCGGGCTCCGTGCGGGTTAGGTAAAAAACATTAAATGCACTCGATTCATCTTTAACCGATTTACTCTCTTTTTTTGTTTTAACCGAGTAACCAAATTTCCTTCATTTACCGACTTGACAGGCTTCCTGTATTCACCGACTTGACAGGTTTCCTGTAAAGTACTTTTGATAGAATTTCAAACTTACTAATGCATCTTAACTATGCAGATTTTGAATTTAGTACATGATAGAATAGGAACTATTATGATTTTAACCTTCAGAGAATGCAGTCCCTTCATACCTTTGCTGATTAATTTGGAATAGGTGCACCTAACTTGGTAGGTAAGGTGCTTTCTTCATTTGACACAATTTCCTTCTTTTTCCAAATCATCTTTAATTTTTCTTTTATTTCTTCAGTGTCTCCTCTAGGTTGATCTCTACAATCTCCAGCTAAATGTCCAACTTTGTGACAATGAAAACATGCCATACCAGGATTTCTCCATGATCTTTGGTTGTGCATTCCAAACCTTATAAAATAGTTGGCACTAATATGTCCATATCTTCCACAACATTCACATCATATCCTTGTATTGTAATCCCATGGTACTGCTGCATATTATCGGTAAGGATTTGTGTGAGTTCGGTAACCTCTAGTGTTTGCTCGGTGTGCAAACCACATGTAGTTCTTTTGCTTAAGCCAACACTTCTCGGTACTATGTCCATATCTATTGCAGTTTCTACAAAACCCTTTGAATTTTGCCTTCTGATAATTGTTAACAGACTTTGTCCTACATTGATTAGATATGTGACCATATTTATTGCAATTGTAACAATAATCATTGGACTTAGTGATATTTGGTTGCTTACCTTTTCTGTTTTGGCATATGTTGGTAGTATGACCTTGATTTCCATAGTAGTAGCAAATAGGCTTCTTTCTTTTGATGTTATTCCTGTTTCTAGCTTGCTTTGATGATTCTCCTCTCTCGGTAGTATGAATTCCTTTCTCGGTAGAGTCTTTTCCTTTGTAACCAAGTCCTGCATCTTTGTTGGGTCTTCTTGTATTTAGTTTCTCATCCAACATCTTTGATGCTTCATAACTCTTCTTCAATGTTTCTTTGGATTTCTTCTCTGTTTCAAGTTCATTGGTCAACCTTGATACTTCAAGTTTTAATGCTTTATAGCAGATTCTATGTGCTCAGAATAGATTACCTTGCTTATAGCATACCTTGGTAACCCATATAGTAACTCAGTAAACCCTTCTGTTTACTCTGTTCTTTGACTGTTCATTGAAAACCTTCTCAGTGACCTCTGTGTCTTTGTAACAGTCTTCCTTCATGCATACATACACTTCACTCATGCTGTATAAATAGATCTCTTAAAACGGTGATCCAATTCATTGCTTCGATCTTACAAACAAGATTCCTCGAATGAATAACTAAACAAAAGATTTCATTGGTTAGATTGTCCTTAAAATCATACATAATCTTCTGGTGCAATTTCCAATGTAATAACGGTTAGATGTGCCTCGATCTTGTAACACGTTTTCATATGCATGTCCAGGTTCAATGTATCTAGTAACACATTTCACTCGGTGTATGTCAACTCGGTGTGTCATGTTTACTGCTTGGTAGTCTCAAAAAGATACTCGGTAGACAACTTGCTGTATACTGCGTTCTGTGACTGCTTTCCTCTGTAACCGACTAGACTGTGCATACCGACTTCTCTATGTGTATCGATTGCATGATTCGGTAGTGCTAACCGACTAGAATATGTAGTATGACTTTGAATATAAAAACTAATGGCAACTTGATAAGTAGTAACAAATCATAAGTAGAGATGAGGAGAGATAAAATATACTATGTTGGGAGGGTGACACCTAGATAGATGAGTGGTTGGATATTTATTTTATGGCTACTAAATACAACATGTGATGTGCTACTGTTGAGGAGACTAATTATTTCTACAGTGACATTGGCCGTATGTCTAGAGGGTCAAGGTAGTCACATGCATTGATGACTAGTCTACGTCATTTGTGTAGGAGCATGTAGGTGGTCATATGCTCCTATTTGGCCATCCTTTATGTAATCAAGGTCCTTGTGATCATTAGATGGTGTTTTGAGTCTTGAAGAAGTCATGCTGACAAATATTGTCAAAATTGTCATTGTATCGAAAATTTGTATCAAGGTGTCAAATAAGGGGTTAAATGATGTGTGAAGGTATTATAGGAATCTTTGAATCTATATTAAATAGGTTGAAGTCATAAGAGGTTTTGGTTTAGGTTTATGGCAAGTTTTGGTTAAAAATTGTCATTATTGACAACATTGTCAATGCAACCTTGAGGAACAATATTAGTTATTTAATACATCTTGTTAGGTAAGATTTGAAATAAATTTATAGAAATTTTAGGAGGCTTGTAATTCATTTAAAAAATCACTCTCCATGACCAAGATGTTAGTTGGACAATGGAATCAAGCACAATCAATGTAACATTGAACTTTTCCTGCATTTCTTTGGGGTTTTCAAACATTGCAGTTTGCTATTTTGTATTTTTCTCTATGAAATAATTCACTACAGAATTGGTTATTTATTGGATAGGAAAGGGTCTTTAATCCCCTCCATTTTTATATTGGTTTCATTTAATTTCATTTTGGTTTGAGCAAGTTATCATAATTTTGGCAAAAACTGTCACAAACCCTTGCTAGGGTATCTAGTGACATTAAATAATGCAATTTTTGGTCATCCCATCATTAAAAAACCATTCCACTGGATGATATGACCATTTTAAATGTATATATTTTTTTTCCTTTTAATGCAAGGTTCCATGCTCAAATTAGCATGTGTTGAGGATGACACAAAGTCTGATTTTGTGTCTCAGTCTGTGATTGGCAGTAAGTTGATGGTGTATAGGGTGATCTAGGTGCAAAGTTGGACCTTGAAAGTCTAAAGGAAGGTAGTGAGGGGTGAAGAGGATTAGTGTAGAGCCTTCATAAGCTATTATGGCCATTGGGTAGGCAAAATCAACAATAACTTTATGACTGTCCAGAGATAGTGCATGACAACCCCTAAATAACTAGTGAACCTAAAAGGCGTTGGGTTCCTAGATCTAAGAGAGTAAGTTGCCTTAGATGACCATTGGGAAAGGTGTGTGAGAGTCCTTAATTACCTTTTAAGGTGATAGGAAGCCCTAGAGAGGGGAGATGGCTCATATTTTTATGACTGCTCTAAACAAGGTTGTGGCTGTCACAATGAACCAGTGATATACTAATAAGTTCTTTTTATGGCCATCAGGGTGGATGGGTGGGTCAAGAGTAGTGATTTGAATATGTTGAGGAGTATCTTAAAGGGTCTCATGAAATCCCTTGTGTGGGTGATTATTCCCTTGGCATTATGAGTCATACCTAGCAATAAGTTGGAGTCCTAATAGGAGTTGAGTTTGTGTGAGTGGGGTTAAAAAGTTTGGTGAGGTATAATTGTTGGGAGACTCAATTTGACCTTTGAAAAAGTTTTTTGAACCTAATATAATGGATTCCAATGGTTGGAAAAGGGTTGGGAAGCATGGATTCACTTTTGGGTTGTTGAAGCCTATTGAGAACCTATTAGCCTTGTGAGGGTTCTTGAGAGTTTGAGAAGAGTTGTCACTTATTTGAGTAGGTGAGTTGGGAGAAAGATTTACCTTAGTTTGTGTTTGTTCGATGCTCTACAGTCATACATTAGATGGAGTGACACACTATGTTTGCATGGGGACACAACATGTTAGCGCATCCCTACCATGAATTGGGAGACTATTTTTATTATGAGGGAAAAAATTTGATGACATGCACTCTCCTCCAAATCTAGATGTTTGAGCATATCATATGTATGCGACTTGGGAGGTTCCCCATATATGTTTCCCTTGAGGATACCCAAGCACACATGTATCCATGCATGAGACCTTGGTAGAGAGGATACTTATTGTATTGGAGAGTTGTGATAGACATGCTGCAACTTGATGATATCATATGGAGGCCCTACCAACAAATGCATGATTGGGTAGGTCAACATGTATATCTACGTCATATACAACAAGACCGACTACTAGAGAGCCACCATAGTTACATTGTCATCCCATTTTATTTTGACAAAGTGATGAGGTAGTTCGGTCTAGAGTAGGGCTATCCCATAGCTATACTAATAGACATATGACACTCTTGCAATGACCAGGAGCCAAGCCTATATTGAAATCACAGGATGTTGAGATCACTGATGATGATGAGAAGGAGAGGCACAAAAAATATGTCCTCCCATTGGAGGATGACCCAAGTGTACAACGCTACACTATATATTGGGAGGCTTCATATCCAAGAGCCCTATTTCCTCTAGACTATGCAAGAGGGTATCCTAATTAATGGGTAAGATTAACATAGTCATGCATCCATGAGGGAGGAGATGAGGCATCAGAGGAACCTAGCAAGATAGATGGGGAGGTAAAGGAGCAAGAGAAGGATGATGGAGATATTAGATAGTTCAAATAATTGGAAGACAACTGAGAGTGGGGGGGGGTGAATCAATTGTCATAAATTACCAGAACCATTAGCAATTAAAACTTTAATACAAGAACCAAAAAAATTAATTACGAAATAACAGTTAAACCAATTAAGCATAAACAATAATCACAGAATAAATACCATTCACATGACACCAAGATTTATACATGGAAACCCGATAAAGGGAAAAACCACGATGGGAAGCCTACCCACAGTCAGATAATACTTCTATAGTAAGTATGTGAATTACAATTGAGGGGCTTGCACTTGTAGGAAGGCCAACAACCTAGAGCACACTACTCATCACAAAAGGAGTCTCACTGACTACATAAGAATCTAGACTACAATCGAGAGAAGTGTTGAACTACAAAAGATAGCATCTCCAATGCCTGAGTACAGTTCTGGTTAAGTTCAATACCGAAGGACTAAATCCTCTTACATAAACCCAATAAGATCTCCAATGATCAACCAAATCATCTTCCTGAATGATATTACATTATTCACATATTACATCCCTTTCCCATAACCATGATGATCTACAATGAGATCTTACATCTATATATACAAACACTCGACCATAAACAATCAAGTCGGCCACCAGACAATAAACCAATTACATAATTACAAAACATGTCGGCCTTAGACCAAACAAATGATATCCAACACATAAGACATCCCAAAAACACATCGAGAGGTCCAATCCCCACGTTACATTAAAGCCGGTCCATAACCTAGCTCAATTGGGAACCAGTATAGGTCCACATTATAAAGAAATGATCTCCATCCGCCAAGTATTGAACATGATCACCAACAGAATCCTAAAACTCTAATAGAATCTACACCAACACCACTTATGCAATTCATCAAAGATCTTCATCAAAAGCTCTGCTAGTGACACCCTCGCCAGAACTAGAAACCAAGCTTCTAAGCAAACATGATAGCATTCGATCACCAAACCAAAACCAATTGATTGAATATGAACATGAGTATCATGAATAAGCCAATTCCATAACCAAATCATATCGGATTATGCCAGATCCAAACCAACCAAAAATCACTCAACGTACTGGGACCAGAAGGGTGCCGGTAAAGCATCCAAATAGCTAGTGTTGGCATCAATGAAAAACATCAATGCAACACATAATCAATTCTTCCAAGTGGCTAACAATCTCCCCCTTTGGAATTGATGGGAACACTAGATGTGAAAAACATCTAAGTACTAAGAAATGCCAAACAAGTCTCCCCAATGGAAGACAACCAACAATCTCCTACTCAAAGATATATCAATGAAATTCTGAAACAAAGACCAAACTCCCCCTATGAATAATATCTTTGTAAAGCTCTAAATTATACATATATCTCTCCCCCTAATGTATACAACTCCTTAAGTTTTCTTTTTCAAATCAACATCTCTCCCCCTTTGACATCAATGCTACAAATCTGACAAAAATATTTAAGCAAAAACATAAACCACTGAAACTCAAAGCAGACTACTCCCCCTTAGTAGTAGCATCACCACATCAGTGCTAGAATGAATAGTATCTCTGATAATGCATACCAGACTGATGCCAAACCGCATCAATCAAGTCTCTACCGGAGGGGTAGAAAATCCCAATCTCTTTCTTAGGTACTAATGATTCTTTAGGCAAAGGTTTAGTGAAGATATCTGTAATCTTCTCTTTAGTGTTCACATAAACCAGTCTAACTTCATTTGCTTCCACCTTTTCTTTCAAAAAATTATTCTTGATAGATATGTGCTTTGTCTTAGAATGAAATACCGAATTCTTTGATATATCAATAGCAACAGAGTTATCACAGTGAATAACTACTGGTGCATTACAGTCCACCTTTATATCCTTCAGCATTTGCTTCATCCATAGAACCTATGTACAGTTAGTAGCAACAACAACATACCCAGCTTCGGCAGTAGATAAATAAGTACATGACTGTTTCTTGCTGATCCATGAAACCAACTTCTTTCCAAGAAAGAAAGCTCCACTGGAAGTACTTTTCTGGTCATCAACATCTCCATCCTATTCAGCATTTGTATATGCACATAAAGTAAAGTCATCTTTCTTAGGGTACCACAAACCATATTTTGATGTACCTTGCAAGTATCTTAAAATCCTTTTCACCGCACTCTCATGATTTTCTCTAGGATCACTTTGAAATCTTAAAACAATACAAACAACATTCTTTATGTGAGGCCTAGTCTGACTCAAATAAAGCAGACCTCCAATCATAGAATTGTATCTTGTAGGATTTACCGTTGCAGAAACATCGTTTCTTGTCAATTTTTCACTTGTAACCATAGGAGTATTTACCGGTTTAGAATATCCCATACCAGATTTCTTCAACAATTCCTTAGCATACTTAGTTTGATAGATGAAAATACCTTTGTCAGTATGAGTAATCTGCAAACCTAAGAAAAAATTCATCTCTCCAATCATAGACATTTCAAATTATTTCTCCATATTCTTAGAAAATTCTATGCATAACTTATCTTCACCTCCAAAAATAATGTCATCAACAAATACTTCAATAATTAGTATATCATCATCAATGATTTTATAATATAAATTACTGTTAGCACTACCCTATCAGAATACTACCTGCAACAAGTTTGTTTCACAAAATACAAAGGAAATGCTATAGGAAATCCAAATTCAACCAATGAAACTACATGAAATGAATATTAAAATAAAAAACATTATTTTTACCTTCATGGTTTAAGTCTAATTGTGTCCTAACTCCACTGTTCCTGGTTGCAGATGATGTGCTCTCAGACAAGCATTGATAGCTTCCAAGATGGCATATGAAGAATGGACTGATAACTGATAGTTAACTCATACTATGATGTGCAATGCAAATGATTTAAAGCTAAATGATTATGCTAAATGAGAAATGCTAAATTTATAAATTGCTTCAAGATTAAAACTCACAAATGCATAAGTTTTACTCAAATTGTTAACTTGAAGACTCACTTGAAGACTAACTCTTTCTCAACTCAAAATCCTACTTTTATAGACTTTTGAGAAGATAAGATGATGTGTCCTAAATCAACGGTCATGATCAGATCTACAAATTGGATGGCTTTGAGTAAAGGTGAAGGTGGAGAGAAAGGGGGAAGGAGAAGACAAGTGCCACTCATCTCACCTTGACTAGGTTGTTGACAGAGGGAATCTAGGGATGGTTGGAGAAGATTTAGGCATGAGAGGATAAGTGGACTCAAGTCCTTCCTAAGATATAGGGATGTTGGAGAGAATATAGAAGAAGGTTAGGAAATATGTGTACATACACAATATTTCATTTATTTTGGAAGTTGGAGATAAGTGGCTAATAAATGTTTTATTTATTTTAATTTTGTTGAATTAATTTAGCCACATGATGGATGAGTTGCAAAAGGAAAGATGAAGTGGAGATGGAAGATGAGTTGGAAATGAAATGAAATAATTTAGAAATCATTTAATATTTGAGACTACAAGATAGAGGAATAACCATTAAATATTAGATATTTAATTGATTAGAGGAATAATTAAATATTAGATATTTACTTAATTGATTAGAGGAATAATTAAATATTAGATATTTAATTAATTGATTAGGGGAATAGGATAAATGAATTAATTAATAAAATATTTCAATTTAATTAATTAATAGAAAGACATGTAATGAATTAAATAAATTAATCTTTTCAAATTAACTATTTAATAGAAGAATAATTATTAAATAAATATAAAATATTTATTTAATCGCTCATAGCCATTTTTATGTGTATGCATTTTGCTCCTCTTTGAAATGATGTCGAGACAACATTGTTTCAAAGATTAAATCAAGTCTTGATAGTGCGCCTGTTGGAGATAAAAATCCTGATTGTGTGCCCCCTTGGGAGATTGATCGTGAAATTATTAAAAAAATTGGATAAGAGATTGATCTCATGATAATTGAAAAGGTTTTCAATTAAATTCATTTGTGAAAAATAAATAAAATTGCCCCATTCAAAAGCATTAATTACCCTTCCAAATGGTAAATATAAAATTAACCAAAGTTAATTTTAATCTCATTTGCATCCTTGTCAGCTTGTGGAGTGAAAAAATTGTCTTGGTGAGGTGGCAAAATGGGGATTCTGTTTGAGAACCATTGATTTGAGCATGTTCGACAATATCAATGAGCTCCTGACTATAGTTATCTGGTATGTATCTTATTCCAAGCTTGTTGTCAACTTTTCATACAAATTTCCTTGCTTTTCAACATGTTTTAGGTTGTTTTTGAATTTTTTGATTTTCGACATTGCCTGTTAGCGCTTTCGATTTTTTGGTTTGCGCTTTTGTTTTGTATGTTTGTGCTTACGTTAAATTAGTGCATATGAATGTTTTATTTATGCCTTTGCTTGTTATGTTAGCAGTTTTGTAGAATTCACGCTTTCATTTGATGTGTTCACGCAAATGTGAAAAAGGTTAACGCTTTTGACGTATTGGGTAGTGCATTTGTTTAAAAGGTTAGCGCATTTACTTGGTTTAGCACCCGTGTTTAATAGAATAACACTTTTGTTACAAATGAATTTGTTTGATTTTGTCCGTGTTAAAATTCATTTTGATGATTTGATTTAGGCATTTTGTTGCTCAAATGTGATTGATAGGTATTTGATTGATGTCTTGATTGATAAAATTTTTGATAATATTGATTGATAGGATAAAAGATTGATTGATTTGATTGGTAGATTGATAGATTATCTCTAAGAGAGCAATTTAGTTTCTGATGAAGAGCATAGAAGAGTTTGATTGACAAAAAACTATGATTGATAGGTTTAGATTGATTTGATAGTCTGATTTGCTTCATTGAAAAGATTTATCAATTGTTGATGTGATAGATTAGCGATCTCTTTGATTTGATAGATAGATGATTGATGATTGATAGAGATCAAATTCTCTTGTTAAACAAGAGAAACTCGATGTTCTCCATTGTCGAGAGAAATTATCGACCATGCACCACTTAGTGCTAGAGATTACACAGGCTGAGGTTAGACACATAGATGCCTGCGGATTACGCCATTTGCTATATATGCCTAATATTACCCATAATAGGGAATTGTTGATTGCCTTAGCAGAGAGATGGAATAGCGAGCATAACACTTTTCACTTGCCCACTGGTGAGATTAGTGTGACACTCGAGGATGTCTACAGGATTCTCCACATCCCCATGACTGGTGAGTTAGTCCAATATGATTTTCAGGATCATGGAGGGACAGAGGCTTGCAGAGCCGTATTTGGTGATGAGAGAATTTTTAGAGGAGAGATCCGATGGGAGGATATGATCATGTAGTACGAGACTCTCCTCGTGATTCTTGTAGGTTTGATTGGGGGATTTATCTATCCAGATGGGAGATCTCAAGGTTTTGCTGTTGGTTGGGGTGAGATTCTTCAGAGCATGATATAGCATCGGACTTGATATGCGTGGGGTGTCTTCATGCTCGCTCATTTGTATCATGATCTTCATTAGGTTGTTTTTGATGAGAGGGCTAGTATATCAACAAGATGCACACTTTTATAGATCTGGTGCTGGGAACACAGTGCTATTACTCAGCGTATCCATCATAGAGTTTGTGGTGAGAGGCAACCATATGTCTATTTATATGAAGGTATCCTTACTCGGCATAAGCTGGGTAAGATAGAGTATTGGCATTGGGTTCTAGATTCATAGGATAACATCATTTAGAGACCTTATATCAATTGTGAGCCATGGATGGATGATGCACATATATTACTATATATTATGAAGAGTAGATATCTCATTGGTCATACTCCATACATTATTGAGTGGTAGTTGATTAGTCGCATTTTGAGACAGTTTGGTATCATTCAACACATGCCTATTGGTGTCACTATATATGCATGGTGGTACAAGGATAGGCGAGCTTGGGGACCTTCTTTTCCTTTTGAGATAGCACACACAGAGTTTCTGGCTACTCCTAGGGTGGCTTATGATTTGAGATTACACATTCTAGATCCTAGGGTGACTGTGGATTATGCTCAGTACATGCTTGCACACCCTTTTCCTCATATTACTGATCCAACAGACCCTCCTCCCATCTTAGGAGATGAGGAGGATGATTTAGATGATCCCATCATTTGGAGATGAAGATGGAGATGAGAGCTTAGAGCTGCTTAGGAGGCTAAAGGTGATGGAGAGGAGGTAGGAGATTTAGACAGAGAGGAGGTCAATTGAGAGTCCGTGGAGGACCTTTTGGACCAGGTGGCAGGATTAGGAGACCACTTCCCATGGGTGGGAGAGATGCAGGATAGATTGGGAGGGA
The DNA here is from genome assembly GCF_030272615.1 of Cryptomeria japonica. Taxonomy (NCBI): domain Eukaryota; kingdom Viridiplantae; phylum Streptophyta; class Pinopsida; order Cupressales; family Cupressaceae; genus Cryptomeria; species Cryptomeria japonica. Next base: position 642,378,109 of record NC_081414.1, read on the forward strand.
CATTGGCAGGGCATGTATGAGATTAGTGAGAGGATTACCCTCTACAGGAGGAGGCAGGATTATTGGACTAGATGGGGGTTGTGGGAGAGGCATTGATTTTGGTCAGATTTAGCCAGACCCTAGGGTTATTGCAACTCATGGTGGAGAGGAGGAGGATTTAGAGGATCATGTTCCTCTCATTAGATGACAAGTTTTGAGAGCTACTTAGGTTGAGATTCCAACAGGTGGACATGGAGGTGGATATGAGGGGATTTAAGGTCATGTTCCTCAACAGGATGTGCCAGAGTAGGATACCTTGGATAGTCTCAGAGCACAAATAGATCAACTTAGAGCACAAGTACAAATAGTCATGACTAAGAGAGACATGGCTGTTAGGAGACAATATGATACTCGGGGTCTTCTTGATCACATTGAGCAGGTTGGATCAGACACTCTCTCAGCTGATACCGTTAGAGCACTAGTTCAGGTCGGGAAGGAGACAACACACTAGTGACGATTATATGAGGATTTAGTCACAGAGAGCCAGAGGGAAGGTAGATATCATATCCACTGTGAGGATGGATACTAGCAATGGTGGAGTCATGGGACCTCCTCATAGGAGTCGTGATCATGTGAGATAGGCATCTGGAGGATCTTCTCGCCCACAATCATAGAGGCGAACAAAGTCAGGTGGTAGTGGCATAGGACAACCTTGACTTGATTTATATTGATGAGGCACTTGTATTTTTGATTCGATATCATTATATACTTGAACTTTTTATTGTTTTATGATGATCTATATACAGATATGGACTCTAGATGATGATTGTTTATTATGCATGTTACTCTATATGATAATGATCTATATGCATTGATTACATGGATGATGTTATGATGATTTTTTCTTTTTGTTTCATGATGATGATGTTTAATATGATGCAATGAAAAATGCTTTTGATTTTTGATTTTGATGACCCTAGATGCAAATGAGAATGATTACTAACTTTAAATGATGCAAATACAATGATCTATATGGGAGTGCAAATGAATGAGGATGTTTGAGGTGTATGCATATAATGATTTGAAATGCAAATGATCTACATGAATGTTTTTGATTTCAAGTTTGATGATTTTAAATGCAAATAATGATTATGAAGTGCAACTTATGGATGTTTATATGTAATTCTTATGATTATAATGAATCTAAGTGCAAAGATGCAACTAAATGACCTTAATGGATAAAAAGAACGACAATGATAATGATCCTAATGCAAATAATAATGATGATATACTACATGATTAATGAAATGACCTTAATGGAATGCAAACTAATGCAATGATTGAATGCAACTAAAAATAAAATGAAAGATGGTTGAAATGATTCTAAAGATGAATGCACCTACAATGAATAAATGCAAATTGTTTTTGTTTGTCCAAGTATATCAATCTTTATTTATGACTGTTGATCTATGAATGAAATGAAATGATTATAATGCAACTGACAATGAATGCTTATAATGCAAATGAATAATGAGCTGATCTAAAAAATGATTTAACTAAAATGATACTTCCATTCTTCATATGCTATCTTGTAACAATGATTGATATCATCATTGAGCTTTAAAATGTTGTAAGAAAATACAAGCAACTTGACATAATGATTCAAGCTGACCTGAGTATTTGTTACATGGTTTTTGATATAGCAAGTTTATACAAGCAACTTGATATAATGAACCAAGCTGACCTGAGTATTTCTTGTAGAACAGACAAGGATTATCTCCTTTCATGCATGACTCGGAATGTCCTCCTTGATCTTTTGCCGATCATATCCTTAGACAAGTACATACCTTAATAAGAGATAAACCACATACAATAATCAAAAGAAAATAATCATACCCCATCATAGCTTCTCTAGTCCTGGACATCCTTGAATTGCATAGAGTACATGATTAGCAATAAAATCAAGATATAAACACTGAATCTTGTATGTCATTCACATGTTCTTATGGTCATTAACTGATATAATCATCTTGATGAATGATCATTGATAATCCTTTATTACTTGCTGGTTGATTGTTCATTCCTGAGTTTCATGATTTAGTTGTCATAAAATGCCTTGATCTTCGTTGCCTTGTTGCATTGTTATCTGTTTCCAAACCCTAGGTGTTTTTGATTTTTCTAAGGTTTCCGATGTTTTTGTATTTTCAAAGATTTAAAATATCACCTTAGCAAAAGGAAATAGGATTTTTCCCCCAATGGAAATAAAACTTTATTATGGATGTACAAATAATGATCAAGATCCAAACCATGGGAGGATACAAATGCAAATTGATTGATTATGATAAATTCTAAGACAGTGACTACGACAAGTATGTCAAAGATTGATAATTGTCAGTAAGCTGCATTTTTTTTCTACTAAATGGTTCAGAGAAATGGATGAGCTAAGATAGATGGAAGTGATAGATACGATAGGATGGAGTGGATAGGTGTGCAAAGCAATCTCATAGATGGAAGAACTCACTTTTTAGATAGCGCTTGTTTACCAGGTTTTCACTGTCTAAATTTATTGCATTTTTTTTCATATTTTAATTTTTTTCTCTGTTTTCACTATTTTATGCTATTTTTTTAAGGGATTTTCCGCTTTTCTAATTTTTACTGATTTCTTCAGGACTTTATATGCTTTTTATTGATTTTTTTTTTAGGACTTTACATCTCAAGCATATAATTTCTTGAGATGGATAGAATTGATAGGTTCATCGAACCAATCACCTTCAGGAGTAGATAACTTGTATGCTCCTGAGCCATATGCTGCTACTATAACAAAATGACCTAACCAATTTGGTTCAAATTTACCCTTCTTTTCTCGGTCTTGCTGATTTCTCAGATTCTCCTTTAGAACTATATCTCCAATCTGAAAAATGCATGGCTTGACTCTGTGATTATAACTTCTTGCCATTCTCTGTTGAAATACCTTCAAATGATCTATTGCATTTTGACAACGTTCCTGAATCACCTCAAGTTCTTGAAGTCTAGAGACTCGTTCTTCTTCTGTTATAAGACCTTTCAAGGTAACTCGTAGAGAAGGTATCTCTACTTCTATTGGTAATATGGCTTCTGATCCATAGACTAAGCAATATGGAGTTGCCCCCATTGGTGTGCGGATGCTTGTTCAGTATGCCCAAAGAGCAGGATTTAGTTGAATGTGCCAGTCTTTTCTAGCTTCATTAACTGTTTACTTCAAGATTTTCAAGATAGTCTTGTTTGATGCCTCAGCTTGACCATTTCCTTGTAGATAATATGGAATAGAAAACCTATGTTGGATATGGAATCGCTCACATAGTTCCTTCACATCTTGATTCTTAAATGGTCATCCATTATCAGTGATAATGGTCATAGGAACTCCATAATGACAGATTATATAATTCAAGATGAATGATGATATTTGTTTTCCTATCACTTTTGTCAAAGGTACTGCTTCAATCCATTTAGCAAAATATTCAGTAGCAGTCAGAATGAACTTATGTCCATTAGAGGATGAAGGATTTATCTTACCTATCAAATCAAGGCCCCATTGAGAAAATGGCCATGATCTTGCTCTATGATGATATTATTGTGCTGGTGCATGGACGAGATTCCCATATATCTGACATTGTTTGCATTTCTTAGCGTATGTGAATGAATCTCTCTCCATAGTAGGCCAATAGTAACCCATACAAAGAAGTTTCTTAGCCAGTGTTAATCCACTTGAGTGTGTGCCACAAATACCTGCGTGAAATTCGTTAACAACTTTCTCAAATTATTTTTGTTTGAGACATCTCAATAAAGTGCTATCTAGACCTCACCTATATAAGGTATCAATAATAATAGTATAACATGATGATTGATGGATAAAATTTCTTCTCTGATTGCAAGATAGGTCAGGAGGAAGGATATTCTCTTTTAAGTATTGATAAGTTTGACCGTATAAGGATTGACCGGTTCCCGATATATGGAAAATCATGTAGGTATGTTGAGATTGAATGGTAGGGGTTAAGATATCTTCCACCAGGAATTCATAATGTTGTTGATTCTCCCGATTCTACAAGAGAGATGTTATTGTAGCCATTGCATCTGCTGCTTTATTCTCATTTCTTGGGATCTGAGTGAATGATACTTCTTCAAGGTGTTATTTAAACTCTTCTACCAGCTATTTGTAGGGCATGGGCTTGTCATCCTTAGTTTGATAATCATCATTTATTTGGTTGATGATAAGCTATGAATAACCATAGACATGTAATTCCCCGATATTCCATTTGATAGCCATTTTGATCCCAATAGTCAATGCTTCATATTCTGCAGTATTGTTTGTGCATGGAAACCATAGTCATATGATTTTGGAATTGTGTGTCCCTGAGGTGTGATGAACAAAATTCCTGTGCCTGATCCATATTGTGTATAAGAACCATTAAAGTACAACTCCCAAAATTTTGTACTTATTGTCAGAATGTTTGTATCAGGAAATTCAATGTGCAATGGTATGCCATCTTTTAAAGGTGCTTCAGCTAATTGATCAATAATGACCTGTCCTTTGATAGCTTTTCAATCAACATATTCTATATCAAACTCACTTAGTACCATAACCCATTTTGCTAGTCATCCTGTCAAAGTTGACTTGTTCAGCAAATACTTTAGTGGATCTATCTTTGCTATCAGTTTTACAGAATGAGTCAGCATATAATGTCGCAACTTCTGAGTTTCAAATACAACTGCTAGACATGTCTTCTCTATTGATGTATAATTCAATTCATAGCCAACAAGTGTTCTAATGATGTAATACACTGCTCTTTCTTTCCCTTCTTCATCATGTTGTGCTAGGAGAGATCCTAGTGATACATTTGCTACTGAGATATAAAGTAACAATGGTTTCCCTTTGATTGGTGATACAAGTACTGGAGGATTCATGATATATTCTTTGATTTGCATAAAAGCCTCTTCACACTTCTGATCCCATTTGAATGGAACATTCTTGTGTAAAAGATGAGTGAATGGATGATATCTATCTGCTAATTGAGACAAATCTTCTGATTGATTGCAATCTTCCTTGTAAAGAACGTAATTGACTTATGTTCCTAGGTGACTCCATTTCCATGATAGATTTGACCTTTTTTGTATCTACTTCAATTCCATGAGATGATATAATGTACCCAAGAATTTTTCTAAAGGTTACTCCAAATGCACATTTCTTTGTATTTAATCTTAACTTATATCTTTCAAGCCTATCAAAGATCTTGCCCAAGATGTTCAAATGTTCTTTTCTTGTATGATATTTTGCAAGTATATCATCAACATAATCTTCCATAAATGTATGCATCATATCATGAAAAATTATTGTCATAGCTCTTTAATAAGTTGCTCCTACATTCTTAAGCCCAAATGGCATAACATTCCAAAGTAAGTACCCCATGCACATGTGAATGTTGTCTTTCCTTGATCTTCATGGGCGATTCTTATTTGATTGTATCATGAGAATCCATCCATTAGTGAAAACATTTCATGTCCTGCTGATAAGTCCACAATTATATCAATTTTGGGTAGTGGGAAATCATCTTTGGGACATGCCTTGTTAAAATCTCTGAAATCAGTACAGGCTCTTATGCTTTTATTTGGCTTTGACACTGGCACAATGCTTGAAATGCATTCTAGATAGGCAACAGGTCTCATGAAACCCACATCTAATATTTTTTTTAGCTCATCTTTTACAAGAAGAGCGATGTGTGGATGCATCTTTCTTAGCTTTTGTTTAATTGGTTTTGCTTTTAGATCCACATTGAGATGATGCATGATAAGATGCAGATTATGTCCTGGCATGTCTGCATAGAACCAAGCAAAATTTATCTATCTTTGTCTAAATAATTCTATGTATTCTTTCCTCTCTTTATCTAATAATAATACAACAGAATGAAGTATCCTGGGATCCTTTGGTGTGCCAATGTTTATTGCTTCTGTTGGTTCTACTAGAATAGAAGATCTCTCCTAAAAATATACAGGGAGGATGTCAAACTTTCCATCTTTTGGCACCTCAAAGAGGTTTTCACCGTCATATACGTCCTTCAATTTTCCTTTTGATTGATCTAGTGTTGCCATGAAATGGTTTCAACACTAGGTTTTTTTCCTTGTTTTATTTCAATTTTGCCACTAAAAGGTTTTGGCATTCTCCTAAATGCAAGAAACGTTACTTGATTCCGTGATGGAAGATATCTTAGGTGTTATGGGTTCAACAACATTAAGATACACAACTAAGTCATGGTCATTGGAAAAGACATCCAATTCAAGGTTTTCTAGGTTATCCCAATCAATTAGTTCTGGATGAAGAAGGGGCAAGTCATAGTCATCGTCATTGTTAGGTACTTCAAGGTTCATGACATAATAGTCATAATTTGGTGTAGATTAGGTAATGCTATAGGTAGAAAAGTCTTGAGGATAGTCTCTCCCAAGTGTTCTCCAATCAGTTCTAACAAAACCCGTATTCGTATTTTGTAGTTCACACTCAAATGACTCTTCATTTGATGTTTGTCCCTCAAATGAATGGATTATATCAACACACACATCTTTAACACTACAAGTTCCTTCTCGATTAATTTCTATACATTCATTTGTATTTTGAAGTTGACATACTTGTGCACATGATATATAGGATTCTTTCGCTATTTTCCGTCTTCTCTCGAACTCAGCTTCTTCTGGACTAATAGTCAATCCTGCTTGACTATCTCTTATTTCTTCCATGGTTCCTCCATACCTTGGTACATATTTCTCATCATTTGATAGAAATTTGATATTTCCTGATGCTTGATCAATAACTATTTATGCTTCTTGTGGCGTTACTTCTTGGTCTTTTTCATCCTCTTTCTTTTGTTGTCTTGTATATGCCTCTTTTCTCTAGATTCTGAGTTCTTATTGTCTTCTTTCTAACTCTATCTTTTGTTTTGTAAAAGACAAGTCTTCATTTGTGATAGCTATTTTCTCTTCATTCTTTTCTTCACTTGATACACTAGATGATACGTCTGGACCCCATTCATAGTCATTTGAATCTTTCTCTAAGCCATTGTTTAGGATTACACCAGTGTACCATACATGAATATTGTATGGTGCAAATAGTTCTCTGATTTCAACCATCTTTGCTTTTATTGCTTCTCGAATATCTTGTTCAAATTTATCATTTGCTCGTATTCATTGAACTTGTTTACAAGATTCTTTTTCTCTTTTGATTGCAATTTCTTCCTACTGTTTCTCATATTCTTCTTGTTTTTGCTTATTGGCTACTATTTTTTCTGCTTGATGTATCTTTTCTTGCCATTATTCTTCTTTAGGGACTGATTTCTTTCTCCACTTTAGCTGTTGATAATTATGTTGCTTTTGATTTAATTTTGGATATCCAAGTCCTGATTTATCTTCTTTAGATTGCGAGTGAGGACAAATAGGTTTTGAAATACCTTGTTGTCACTTACCAATTGGTCCTTTTCCTTCATATCCCATTTTCTGCATGATCTTATAACCATTGCCATATTGATCTATGGGAATATTGACTTCTATAGTTGTTACTATAGTTTCATTTTCATCTTTGTACAACCAACCAAGATGTCCCTATCTTCAGTTTCTTCTGCAAGTGTTCCAGCTCTAACAAATGCTCTATTAAATATTTCTTTTGATTTTTCTGAGATCCATGGTTGAATATTTGTAGGCTTTCCATATGATTTAGGTGAAAGTGGAAAATTGTGCAAAGAGTTTTTTCCCATTCCTTCATCATTTAATTTGAGCTTTTTCTCAAAGGTTTCCCATAAATTTTCTTGAATTTATTTGGTAGGATATACTGATTCTCTATTATGTGGAACTCTTGTATCTTGTGTTGGCTTCAGATTATTGCAATATTGGCTAGAGTCTGCAATTATAGTGACCTCTTGTCCTTCATGATGAAACTTTACACATTGGTGATATGTAGAAGGAACTGCTTGCATGTTATGAATCCATTGCCTTCCCAGAAGAATGTTATAAGAGAGGTTCAAATCTAAAACCTGACATAATATATTCCTTTTCACAGGTCCTATTTTGATTGGTAATACCATAGTTCCTTTAGAAGAACACTCTTCTTCATCATAAGCCTTAATGGTTATTTTCTTCTTTGGATCTACTGCATTTTCTGAATATCCCAAAGCTTTTATTAAACTTAATGCACAAATGTTTAAGCCGGCTCCATCATCTATGAGTACGTGTTTGACACGAGTTTTATTAATGGTGAATTCAACATGTAAGGGAGCATTGTGAGGATGTTGCAAGGATGCATCATAATTTTCAGAAAATGATAAGCAATGACGGGCTATAAGGTGTCCCACGATATTTTGGAACTGATCTACATCCAGGTCTTTTGAAACCGTTAGAGATTTTTCCAAAATTTCCTTATGCATAGGTGAAAATTTGAGAAGTTCCAAAATTGATATTTGAGCAGGTATTCTTTGCAATTGCTCCACTAATTTATATTGTCATGAAGTGGATGTTGATTCATTTGTTATACCCAGAAATGTGACCTTCGCTTTGCTTCTTGTAATGATGTTGATTGGTTCTGCAGGTATGTTATCTTTAACGATGATGACATTTACCACATCATCATATATATAAGTGTAGTTCACTTTGGCTTTGCCTTTTTCATCTTTTAATTTAGATTTTTCACCTTTTTTATAGTTTGGAAGTGGAGTTTTTAAGGCTAGATGTGATTCATTTGTCTTATGACTATCCACTATGATAGTTCCATTATCGATTAAATCTTGGATAAGGTGTTTCAATCTTTGAAAATCATTAGTTTGGTGTCCATTATTTAAATGGTAATTGCAAAAGTGATTTTTTTTCCACCAATTAGGTTTGAGTTGTGGTTCATAACTTCTTTCTTCTGGTAAGATAATCAGTTTATTCACAAGAAGAGTTTTCAAAGCTGATTTCAAGGGTTCTCCAATGTTTGTGAATTTCCTACGAGGATTGGAGAAGAAAGACTTGGATTTATTGTTTTCTTGATTGTTATTGTTTGAGATATGACTCGATAGATTAAAGATTGGTTTATATTTCGTAGCATTATTGTCGTCATTTCCTCCATTGATGACATTCCTATTCTTTGACCAGAACTTGGGTTTGTCATTGTTGTTGTTCTGGTTGTTATTGTAGGAATTATTGTAAAGCTTTAGCTCTTCTTTCTTTACCATTGCATCTTCTATTTTTAGACCATTCTCAATCATCTTGGCGAAAGAAGGAGGACATTGCATTTTTAGACGATAACTCATTTCAATGATAAGATTATAAATGAATACGTCCATTTTTTCTTGATCAGGTACATCTCTTGGATACCTATTAAACATTCATTTCCATCACTACAAGAAGGTCGTGAAAGATTAACCATTCTTTTTCTTTACATTACATAAATCCAACATTGTTATCTCATTTCATACATTGTAGGAGTATTGTGAAATAAACCTATTCACGAGTTCTTCAAAAGATTTGATTCTAGATGGTAATCTTGAGAACCATTCCAATGATTTTTCATTTAAACTCCTAGGGAATAGACGCATTAGGTAAGTTTCATTGTGTGCAGATTCCATACTCATAGTACAAAATTCCCTAATGTGATCTTGAGGATCAAATTTCCCATCATATTTGTCATATTTAGGGATTTCGCAATGCTGTGGAAATGGTATCATATTCAAACTTTTGTCAAAAGGATACGAGAAGATATCTTCCAATGAATACTGCTTGGAACTTGTTCCATTCTACATATCTTGTATTTGTTGTTGTAGAGTTTGCATTTGCTGAGTGAGATTTAACAATGGACTATCCATATGGTTTCTCCTTGTCTCTTCATAAGTTATTCTATCACTACACTCTCTTCTTGTGTCATCATGTTCTTTTCTTTTTCTATCTCCCCTTGTTTCTTCATGGTTTTCTTTGTTTATATCTTCATTGTTTGGATCATCTATGTTTTGAGTGTTACTTGTCTCTGCATCTTGTTTCAAGCCTTCTATGTTAAAGTCTTGTGGCAATTTAGCTCCTGATTTTGCCAACATCAAAAGAAATGTTTCTTTTTGCTTTGCTAATAATTTTTCCATTAGTCTATCAAATTTGAAATCTTGCTCAAGGTCTCTAATGGTGTTATTGACTGCTTCTTCATCAACATCTGTATACCCAAAAGTTTGGAATGTCAAATTATCTTCTTCTTCCATTTGTTTTTATTGTTTTCTGAGTTGTTCGTATTGAGCTCTAGTCCAAACTGGCATGTGATTGTTTCAATTTTTTTGAAGTTTTTGACCTTCTAAAGACAAATCAATAGGTCATTATTGGTTTAGGAAGGTATTCTTTGTTGATTTTATTGACAATTGACACTCATTGGATTCATTTTGTTGTCATTGATGGCAACAAGATCAGATAGAAGGCAACAAGACTTGATGGAAGTCACAAACTGACACTAGGAGGCATATACCAACAGATACCGACATTGGAAGCATTCAGGGCTACACTGGCACAGGCACCGACACCGACATCAGTGCTTCAAGGAAGCCGACATCAAGGAAGATTTATTTTGTAAATTATTTTGTAATTATTGTCGAGACCGACATTGAATATCTTTTGTAAATACATTGTAAGCCGACATAAGGCATATCATATGTAATAGGTATATAAGTCAGTCTGCTAGGTCAGTTTAATATATAGAGAAGATGGTATTATGATGCTATAGATATAGACATATCACATAACTATGAGATGCGAAATATATGTATGGAGATCATTTTTGTATGCAAACATTGTATCATGCAATGATCTATAGTTAGCTAGGAAAGAACTCTTGGAGGAGAAGTAATACTGGTAATAGTTCAAGATTGTGAACTGGTACAGAGAAGAACCAGAACCAGAACTCTATCTAGCATAGCAGACTTGAGTTAATTTTCAGTAATTTACTTTGGCATCAAGCTTGTAGTTAGTGAGGCTCTTTAGTGATGAGTAGTATGCTCTAGTCAGTATGCCTTCCTGCAAGTGCAGGCTCCTATTTATGTAATATCTTTTCATATGGCCAGTGAACTAATATTGTGGATCACAAATCCCACCATGGTTTTTCCTCATTAAGGTTTTCCACGTACAAATTTTGTGTGTTATGGTGTTCATTTATGTGGATGGTTTATTTTCTTCTTGTTATATGCTTATTTGTTTACTGGTACATACATACATGGTTTAGAAAGTTAAATATTGTTGATTCTGGTAGAACACTGATTCACCCCCCCTCTCAATGTTCTTAGGTCCCAACAATTGGTATCAGAGCCTAGTACCTTAGAAGAAGTTTAATAGCTTGAGGAAGATCCTGAAACCAGAATCTTTGAATATGGCTATGGAAAGGCAACTTGAGATGACTCTTGAGGATTATGATGCTAAAAGGATGAAGAACTTAAAATTGCAAGAAGAATTGAAGTTTGCAAATGAATTCATTCTTATCCTGCAAGAAAGGTTGTCATCTTCTCAAGCCAAGAGGAAAGAAATTTTGCAATAGCTGAATGATGAGGAGAAGAATGCCCTTAAGGAACATTGTCAGAAACTAAGTTAAGCAAATATGCTCATGAAGAATGAAATGCAAGATTTGACCATGAGGTTATCAAAAGAGATTGAGGACAAAAAGAAGAAGGAAGATAGTCTTGTTTTATCTTTGAAGAACAAATTCGATGAATATGGAAGATTGACTCATGAGAATAATCTGTTGAGAACTGATTTGGCACACTCCCAGAACAATGAACAAGAACTTGAAAGGCAAATAACTACTCTGAGAGATGATCTGACTACTGCAAGTGAATATAAAGAAAAGTTTAGGATCAATGCTGCACAATTGGATGACTTACTGAAAAGACAAAGACATATTGATGATTCTAGAGGACTTGGATTTGTACAAGATGAAAGCTCTAGTACTGCTAATGAAGATCAGACAACCGGTATGCAAAACTCATTAGAACAGAGGAAACCGGCAAGACAATCTAATGCTTATAAATTCAATGGTAGATTTTTTGTTTGCATTAAATTTGGGCATATGGCTAGACAATGTAGAAATAAGGCAAATCAAAACTACAATTTTTTTGTTGGTCAATGCACAAACTGCAAGAAATATGGTTATAAATCAGAAGACTACAAAATGAATGTTAAATGTCATGCATATGGAAAGTTTGGACATTTTCTACATTGTAGGTCAAGAAACAATAATAATACTGGATATGTCAAGGCAATTCAGAAGAACAATGTTACATGTTATGCATGCAACAAAATAGGACATATTGCTAAGTATTGTAGAAGCAAGACTCAACCGGCTAATAATGATAGAAACAATGAGATCGGGAAGCATAAGGTAGATGAAATAAAACAAGATCATAGAAAGAGATAGGTTAGAAAATTTGAAGAACAAAGTGGAGATGGATCTATACCAGCAAATCCACCGGTAGAATAGAGTAATCCTCCACCAGCATAAAATTCCACTGGTAACTGAGGCATAAGCCTTAGGGGTTGGCAAAGTCACTACTAAATTTTGCATATTACCCTGGAAGAGATATGGAGAACTATGTTTATCATCAATAAAGGTTACCCTGACACTTAACTGTGAAACTGGAATCTGTAGGGTTGTTGGTGAAACATTAATGACAAAAAATTAAGGTTTTATTTACTGATAAAATAATCTAAGTGAATTCATTTTCACCCACCAAGCATTCAAGCAATCAGAGCGAAGTAAAGGCGAACTAAGAGTGAGCAAGCATTGAGAGAGGATTTTGAGCAATAATCTGAAGCACTCAAATCATCCACCGACATTCACTCAGGTATTTTCCGACATGGAATCTAGATCTCCCACTCCTACTTTTATTGTAAATCTGACAGACGTTGAAGTTAAGGATAGGTTAAGGCCAGTCGTGAAGGAGGTTCCAGAATTTGCAAAGAAGGAAGACTCTGCGGGAGTGTTTTCTAGGGTTCCTGAAGGCATAATGTATGTTGAAGATGTGAGGGCATACATCCACTGCATTCTTGAGTATATGGGTGTCGAAGACATAAAAAGCATGTATCAATCAGTGATACTGGAAGACACCAGAAAGATCAAACCAAAATTTAAGGCAATTGAGGATCTAGGGTTAACTGGTATTCTGTATTTACTGGAATGCAAGGATGAAGTTATCAGGTATGTCTTGAGCAGGGTTCATAACGAATTATTTTGGTTAGATAAACCCTACATGATCACAAAGGAAGCTATACAAGATGTCACCGAATTACCTAGGGTTGGACAAGAACGTGGTAAGAAAATCTCCAACACAGAGGTTCAAAAAATCACTGGTTCCACACTGGATAACAGATCAATGAGGATTAGCACAATAATCAACTTAGACAAAATTTGCAAGTATGATCATAGGATATAAGGTAACTCAATCAAATCGCTTGAATTAAATTGCAAGTCCATGCATTCATGCCACATATCAAATGTTGAGAAATAATGTGAAGTATGACTTATGTGAATGGATGAGGAGTGAGTTAATGCTAAACCTTAAAAAGATCAAAGGAACCAAGAAAGGCACATTCAGATATAGAAACTTAATTGTATGTTTGATGTTTTATTTCCTGAATGAGCTACCCAATTTAGGAAAGTAGCAATGGGCTCATGACATACCGGTAGGTATGCAAATCAAAATGGCTATCACCAGTCTTGGTACCAACATGGATGAGAAACTCTGGGGTTACTTCAAGACATTTCAAGAAAATATGAGTAAAAGGGAAAGAATTTCTAAGAACATTATGGAGTAGTACTCCACTGACATATGTTTCATGGTGAAAACTGATGAAACACTCATGGAAGCAGTTGAACCCAGGCAAATCTGGATCACTGTGCTAGGATATGAGGTATATGATAGTATTTTTGAGCTTTATGCAAAGATGCTATTAGATACCCCATTAGATGAAGACAAAGAACTTCGATACAATAGGAGAAAAGGCTCTTGAAGTGAAAACAGGTTTCAATAGAAAAAGGAGAGAGAAGAAAATTGATAAAATGTCTGTATATGTGCAAAATGTGATCTACAAAATATATACTCAGCTAGGTTCCCAATCTAAATAGGTAGTCAAATCGGTAGAGGTTGCTGCTAAAGAAGTGAAGAAGCCACAAGTTCACATTTCCTTAATCACTTCTAACTCTAACCCTGAGGATAATGAGCCTCTGGATTTTAGAAGGGTGAAAAGGAAGGTTGTGATAAAACTAACGGTAGAACAACAAAAGGCGGAACCAAGGAGGAGACTTGTCAGAAAGGCAGCTTAGCTACTGCACCTCCACAATCGGTAAGGAAGTCTATGTAGAAGAGGAAACCAATCTCACCGGTAACAAAAAGCAAAAAGCAGAAGGGTGATGATACCGGATTTGGTAAGACAACAATGACCTGTGCTCAAATTATTGATGAAGTGACAAAAGATGGGATATTAAAGAATTTATCAAAATATCATGAAGTTTTTGAAGAGAGTGAGCAAAATGAGTTAGAGGAAGCTATTTTATTGTATATAGATATCTATAAGAAGGCATTAGTTGAAATTCTGAAAGAGATACCTTTATCTCTATACAATAAACTTGAAGCTAGGAGACTTGATGCTATCAAGAGGGATAAGGAAATCAAGGAAGTTGCACTTTTGGAACAATGTGGCACTATAAATAATGAAGAGATGAAAAGATGTATAGATACTGCTAATAGGACAATTTTTAGTAGTAAAAACCAGCAAATAAGTCTTATGTTGGGTAGAGAATGAGGTGGTAAATGAGATAAGTAAGGGGTGGACAAAACTCTTTTAGAAAAACCCAAACTTTCTCACATCTTAGGATGAATTTGCAAAGGCAACATCCCCTAAAATTCTTGACAAATCAAAAGGAAAGGGTATTTCAGGTAGTTCTACTCCAATTTTGACACAATCACAACCAGCTATAACTACAGGCACACAACCGCAACCGACAGTCATAGAGAGTGTACGGTTTATACCGACACAAACCAATTTTGAGAAACAGAGTGTAAAGGACTCTGGAAACACTGTGGATAATACTCCATCGATAGTAACCGACACTGCACCAAGTGGCGAAGCCACCGATGAAAAAGAGGTTGAGATGGACAAGGTCAAATCAGCTGAGTCCATACCGGCAGGTAAAATAGATTCACCAACAAGATTTTTGGCAATTGACACTTCTCAGGTTGAGAAGAAATCAGTTTCTGAGTTAAGTCCAACATAACTAATGATGATGGCCACTTAGAAATTATTAAAGGGAGGAACTGTAGACAAAGGGTTAATTGACAAATCAGTCTCTGTATTACACAAAATAATGCCTAACTGTCAAATAGAGGATGGAGCAAGCCCTTCCGATAAGCTCAAAAATTTAACATAACACATATCAAGTAACTATCAATCCTTGAGATAGATTGTAGACCGACAGGCTTTGGATAGTTTCTCTGCTGCAAAAAGAGTAGCTTTTGATCAGCTTATAATAACTGGGAAGAAGAAGATAGAGGACAAACTTATCTCTATTGAAGTTTGTTTGAAACAATGCACCAATATTTACAAAGTATGTTGTAATATAGGAAGTCTAACAACCAATGTAAATGACAGATTGAAAGAATTATATGATTAAATGGCTACTATTGCTAATTGTTTTGATGGGCTAACTACACTAACTACATCTGTTGATGGACAAATTTTGTCCTTGGAGAACCAAGTTTTTGCATTTGAGAAAGAAAAAGATAAAATACTAAGGAGAGCAAGAAATTTAAGAGGACTGGTGAGTTCACGACTTGACTCTTTGGGTGTTCACAAGAGAGAATGCATGGATATGATAGCGAAGCCCACACCGATAGATACCTAGGAGAAGGAATCATTTACCCACTTACTCAACGGACTTGCATCAGTATCAGACACTTTCAAATCAGGCTGGGACACATATCTTCAATTGATGTAAAAGGCATACCCATAAATTCTGAAGATGACTAAGCTTGAATGACTCTAACTGCATTCTTTCATTTTTTTTTCTTTTACCGGCCTTTGGCATTAGTGTCAAAGGGGGAGTATTTACATTTGTAAAAAATATCAGGGAATATGTTATCACTTGAATTGTGTTGCTTAGGGGGAGCACACCGACAGGGAATCCATTTTTCATTTGAGTGTTGCCATCAATGCCAAAGGGGGAGATTGTTGGCAATTGACACTCATTGGATTCATTTTGTTGTCATTTATGTCAACAAGATTAGATAGAAGGCAACAAGACTTGATGGAAGTCACAAGATGACACTAGGAGGCATATATCAACAGATACGAGCATTGGAAGCATTCAGGGCTACACCAACACTGACATCAGTACTTCAAGGAAGCCGACATCAAGGAAGATTTATTTTGTAATTATTGTCGAGGCCGACATTGAATATCTTTTGTAAATGAATTGTAAGCTGACATAAGGCACATCATATGTAATAGGTATATAAGTCAGTCTGCTAGGTCAATTTAATATATAGAGAAGCTGGTATTATGATGGTATAGATATAGACATATAGCAGAACTTTGAGATGTGAAATATATGTATGGAGATCATTTTGTATGCAAACATTGTATCATGCAATGATCTATAGTTAGCTAGGAAAGCACTCTTGGAGGAGAAGTAATACCGGTAATAGTTAAGGATTGTGAACCAGTACAGAGCAGAACCAGAACCAGAATTCTATCTGGCATAGCAGATGCATTCTTGAGTTCATTTTCAGTAATTTACTTTGGCAGAAAGCTTGTAGTCAGTGAGGCTCTTTAGTGATGAGCACTATGCCTTCCTGCAAGTGTAGGCCCCTATTTATGTAATATCTTTTCATATGGCCAGTGAACTGATATTGTGGGTCACAAATCCCACCGTGGTTTTTCCTCATTGAGGTTTTCTATGTATAAATTGTGTGTTATGGTGTTCATTTATGTGGATGGTATATTTGCTTCTTGTTATATGCTTATTTGTTTACCGGTAAATACATGCATGGTTTAGAAAGTTAAATATTGTTGATTCCGGCAGAAGATTGATTCACCCCCCCCTCTCAGTGTTCTCAGATCCCTACAGATTTTACCACTGTTGTTGGTTCGTTGTGATAAAGCGTCTCTTTGTTGAAAATAATGTCCTTGCAAAATTTCTCCATCAAATTTTGTCCCGCAACAATGTAAATAGTGATGAAAAGGGTGTAGGAATGTCCTATGTTTTAACAAGATCTTGCGACTGATATACAATAATCTTATCCTTTTTTGAGTATCTTTATAACTGGGATTTTTTTTTTTTTTGGAAGGCGATACTTAAAAGTCATATAAGCATATGAGAGTTTACAAGTTTTCTTGATTCCAATGTGAGTGCAATTCTGATTTTGATATAACCTACGTTCAAAATAGGAAAGATATATCCAAGATAATGAACACAAGGTAGATTGATCAAGTTTCATGATAGAGGATTTGATATATCCTGATGAGAAACTGATAATGATGTTGATTTTTGCACTTACGATGTTTGAATCACTAGCTTGTTGAATGTTTTATGCTTATGGAAACCTTTTTGGAAATAGCTTGTTGGATTGGTAACCTAGTTATCGAACTAGTTTGATGATGTGTGATAGTTTAAAGACAAATCTACTCAAGAAGTGTTTTAATACTGACTTTGAAAATTTGGTTTGATATGCTTTGTCTCAGATGTGAGAAAGCATTTGTGCTAGCTTTTGGTCAAAAGTGATAACTTTTTGGGACAAATGCACTATTTTGTTTTTTGAAAGCGTTGCTTTGACTATGTTTCAAGGATTCTTTTCAATTTTTCCAACAAGTTGTTGAATTTTTGCTCATTTTTAGATGATGATTTTCTTCAATTTTTGACCATTCTGAGCATGTTATGGACATAGAAGACACAATTTGTTTGAAAAATAAAATGCACAAGCAAGTAAAAATATTAAGGCAGGCTGAGACAATAATTGTTGAATCTCACATGGGGTTTCCCCCGAGGCTACACTATTCAAATTGGATATTTAGATGCTTGACCCCACTGGCTCCACCCTCGGCACTCACTTCTCCGGGGCAGCCAAGAACTAGTTTCCATGAAAAATCCTCATGGAAAACTTAATATCTCTACTAAGAACCGTATGTGTGTGAGCTGCTTCAGAGGTCCGACCAGTTGCGCCAACAATTAGAATGATTTTGGCAACTAGTACACGTGGTTTTTAGTAAAGGCTTCTAGTCATGTGGGCATATGGTGCATGAGAACTTGAGCAATTTTGTTGTGTAGGTTCCAGTAGTTTCAAATCATGTGATTTTAGTTCGTAATAAGGTCAATAGGTTTTTGAATAAGTGCTCAGATGTTGTAAGGACCCTAGGAGTTATTGTTTGGCCAATGTTGGCCTATTGACTCTTAAGGGTGCCATATAGAGCATTTGATAGAATAAGTTGGTATTGTGTTAGAATAGGTTGGTTTGATGAATTTTAGGAGATTTTTAAGGTCATTTGAACCTTAAGAAGTGACCTAGGTTTTATTTGGGCAAAATTTGCTCAACTATGCAAAAGTTGCTCATAGCAACTTTGCAACATTTGCATTTTCCAAACACCAACGACTAGTTGGTTGTCTCTTTCAGTTAAAAGATATTTTTAACCAACCCAAGGCTGATATAAGGCTTGGGACAACCAATGATAATGTTGGTTGAATATTTGAAGGAAGAAAAGCAAGTTTAGCCTTTCAAAAATTATGTTTTTCAATGAGTAGCAGTTGAGTTATACGGATTTTGTACGGTCTGTATGGATTTCCAAGCCCAGGACAAGGCATGAATTGTTAGAGAAGAGACATACCTTTCATTTCATGGTGATTTTAGGTTTTGAAGTGTTATAGTTTGTAAGGTTTGTCATTTTTGTTGCAGGCGCGTCCTAAAGAACTTAAAACAAGGGTTTTGAAGACTCTATGGCTCATACCTAGCATTCCATGGTGGAACTCCGTATTGAAACCTTGTGGAATGATAGGAGGAATTTTAAAGTATGCTTTCAATTTGTTTTTAAGACAAGGGAGGCTAAAATCCAGATTTGCCACCATTCCCTAGGCTTGGCACGTTGAGTTGGCAAGCAATGGGGATCATGGACAACAAGCCCTAGATGGGTAAATCCATTGGATGGATTTGATTCCAGGTTGGATTGGACATCCTTATGGGTGGATAGACCTGAGATAATTATCAAAATCCTTGGCCATTTTGACTTGTGAAGGCATTTGAGCAAAACCCTATTTTGTAGGCTTAAAAGGAGGGAATTAGGCCTAAAAATGGTTAGGATGGTTAGCGACCAAACCCATGTCCAATTTTGTGAAATTGTATGAAGCTACCAAAAGGGTATCTGAAAAGATAAAGAGTTCATACCGGTGTTCAGGACTTCGGGCATATAAGTGCAAAATACCTCACAGATAGAGCTAATTGGACTAGGTCTCCTAGTAGACCTAAAAGAGAAAATTGGTCCTAAAGCTTGAAACCAGTAAACACCAAAGTCCATAAATGAAGGGTTAGGGTTGGAAAACTAAGGAAAATCATCCCTAAGTGTGTTGGTCAGGTGTAATGAAGATTCTATGGTAGAGAGGGTTGGCTCTTGGTTAAAGTGTTGAGTAGGAAGGTCTCTAATAAGGAGTGTTGGACACTCACTAAAAAAGAGGAGGTTAGTCTAAGGACCTTGGGAAGGTCAGTAAGGGTGGGCCCTACAACCTTTGGAAGGTTGGAAAGAGTGGAACCATTGGATGGTTCAAGAGACAACCTAAGGAGACATCAAGAATAAGAAAACCCAGTAGGAGTGAACATCCCCTCTACATCAGATTGGTATCAGAGCCACTTGAGTAAACAAAGTGGTGTATGTGTGACCAAGAGGTAGAATCAGAAGCTAGTAGCATGCCACCTAAGCCAATGAGTCAAGAGGCCATTAGGAAGTTGGTCCAAGACATGCTTAGTGAAGCTCGGGAGCAAGACACCAAGAAAGGTAAGGGCAAGATCACAGAGTGGGGTGATGAAACTAATGATGAAGATGCAAATGTGATATGAGTGGTGATAGAAAAGGAGTTGGAGAAAGATCAACAAATCTTCTTGGATGCTCTTAAATCACTTAACAAAGATATCTTAGATGGTTTATCGGTCTATAGTGGAAGCCTAAATGGAGAAAAGCTATTGGATTGGATAGAAGCTTTGAATAATAATTTTGAATACAAGGAGGTTTTAGAAGAAAAGAGGGTCAATCTGGCTAAGACAAAGTTGAAAGGATCAAATCTAGTGTAGTGGAATATGATGCAAGAAGAAATGGAACAAATTGGGAGAAAGAAGATCAACTCTTGGGAGAGAATGAAGATCAGAATCAAAACTCAATTCCTACCTCTAGGTTATGAGGTGCAGATACACAAGAAGTTGATGAGTTTGAAGCAAAGAGAAATGGAAGTGAGTGCCTACACAGAGGAGTTTAACAAACTAACTCTAAGAACAAGGAAACAAGAGGAATAAGTGGAGAAGGTAGAAAGATACCTAAATGGCCTTAGATAAAACATTCAAGATGAAATTAGTATGATGGCACCTGAGACAATTCATAAGAGTTTTCAGTTGGCCTTGAGAGCAGAGGACAAGATCAAGAGAAAAAGTGAATTCAATCAAAGAGGCAGAGGTGGTAGAGGATTCAGAGGAAGAAGCACCTTTGGAAAGGGACATAACTCTGGAAAGAATGAAGAAAGCAATCAATCTAAACATAATGGGGATACATTTAGCAAGGGTGGTCTGTTTAGAGGCAGCTCTAGAGGAAGAAATAATTTTAGGGTCGGATTTGGTACCCTAGGAAGAGGACCCACAGTCTTCACCGGTAAATGCTTCCATTTTCATCAACTGGGCCACACAATGAACCAGTGTCCTGAAAAGACTTCAAGTTATTATGTAGGTGAAAGGAGAACTCAGTTGGTATAGGAGGAAGATAATCAAAGTGTTACCTCACCAATTAGCAAAGGTGGACCAGTTCTAGATGGAGAGAACCTGATGTTAAGGAGGACCTTGTTGAAGGTATTGCAAGCCAAAGAACCTACTCAAAGAAAGACACTCTTTAAAACCAATTTCTGATCATATGGTAAGATTTGTAGGGTCATAGTGGATTCAGGATGTACTAAGAACATTGTAGCAGTTGAGATGGTTGACAAACTCAAGTTGAAAAAGTTGCCACATACCAATCCTTATAAGGTATCATGGTTGAGTAAAGGATAGCATGTGTTAGTTGATGAGAAATCTTGGATAGAATTTGAAATTGGAGAGTATAAAGATAGAGTACTATGTGATATACTACCCATGGATGCATTCTATTTGTTGCTTGGATGCCCTTGGCAATATGATGTCAAAGCCATACATGATGGGGAGAAGAACTCTTATGTTATCACCAAGGAAGGGAGGAAGTTCCAAATGGATCCTTTGGTTGTTTAGGGAGAAGAAAGACATGTAGGTTCAAGTGTTATGTTACTTAGTGGGAAAGAGCTCCTAAAAGAGTTGAAGCATGAAGGGAACCAAGGATATGCCATCATAGTGAAACTAAAAGAAGAGGCAAAGACTAAGCCCAAACCGGTAGTACCTCAAGAAGTGAAGACCTTGTTCGACCGGTACAAAGACATTGTTGTAAATGAGATAATAGGTTCTTTACCCCCATACCGAGATGTGAACCATCAAATAGACCTCACACCCGAAGCTACCTTGCCAAACAAAGCTGCTTACAAAATGACCCCTACTCAAAATGAAGAAATAGCAAGACAAGTGCAGGAGTTGCTAGATAAGGGGTTGACAAAGAAGAGTTTAATCCCATGTGTAGTACCTACCATTTTGGTACCTAAGAAAGATGGAAAATGGAGAATGTGCACCAACTCAAGAGCCATCAACAAGATTACCATTAGATACCAGTTTCCAATGCCAAGAATTGAGGACCTCATGGACTACCTAGGAGGATCTTGTTACTTTACAAAGGTGGATTTGAAATCAGGTTATCATCAAATAAGGATTAGACCTGGAGATGAGTGGAAAACAACCTTTAAGACCAATGAGGGGATCTATGAATGGTTGGTGATGCCCTTTGAGATCACAAATGCACCTAGCACCTTCATGAGACTCATGAATGAAGTGCTTGCAGATTTTATTGGTAAATTTGTGATTGTTTATCTTGATGACATTTTGATTTTTAGTAGGTTAAGGGAGGAGCATATCAGACATTTGGATTAGGTCTTGAGGAAGCTACATCAAGAGAAGTTGATGATCAAATTAGACAAGTGTGAGTTCTTCAAAACTAAACTAGTGTATCTTGGTTTTGTAGTTTCTCAAGGTTGTTTGAAAATGGATCCAACAAAGGTAGATGCAATAGTTAATTGGCCTACTCCTAAGTCAATAGGAGATGTGAGAAGTTTTCATGGGTTAGCTTCATTCTATAGGAAGTTCATTAAAGGGTTTAGCCATGTATGTGCACACATATTGAACACCATCAAAGGAGGAATGTAATGTCAGTTTAAGTGGACTAGTGCAACAGAAAAGGGGTTTGAGTTGTTGAAACAAAAAAGTAGCAGAACTCCCTTATCTTAGGCTCCCTGATTTTGATCAGCTCTTTACAATGGAGTGTGATGCTAGCAAGTTGGCAATGGGAGAATTTTTGAGCCAAGAAGGTCATCTGGTAGCATTTTTCTTTGAGAAGCTCAATGAGGCAAAACAAAAGTATTCTACCTATGACCTAGAGTTGTATGCCATGATACAAGCCCTTAAGAAATGGTGGCATTATCTACTTCACAAGGAATTCATAGTTTATACTGACAACCATGCACTTATATTCTTGAATGGACAAGTGAAGTTACATCAATGACACATCAAATGGGTTGAGCACTTGCAGGCCTATACTTTTCCATCAAATCAAGAAAAGAGTCACCAATAAGATAGAAGATGCTCTAAGTAGAAGAGTTTTTACCATCCAAGAGGTGCAGCTCCAAAGTGTGGGATTAAATGATCTCAAAGACCTATACCAAGGTGACAAGGATTTTGGTGAAGAATATGATGTTTGCACCAAGTTTACTAATGTTTGTCATGTTGCATATTCTGATTTCATGTTCCAGGAAGGCCTTTTGTTTAAAGGACAAGTTACTTTGCATACCTCAGTGCTCTATGAGGGACAATATCATCAAGGAGAAGCATCAAGGCAGCTTAGGAGGATACTTTGGTCTTGACAAGACCTTAGAGCAGGTTGGATGGTTTTATCATTGGCCTAAACTTTAGTTAGATGTTAGAAGGTTTGTGGAGAAATGTACCATATGTCAGAGAGCTAAGGGAACCTCCAACAATGCAGGTTTATATCAGCCATTGACCATACCAACCAGACTGTAGGAATGTTTGAGCATGGACTTTGTACTTGGTTTTCCTAGGACTCCAAGAGGGTATGACAGTGTTTTTGTCATAGTGGACAAATTCAACAAGATGGAACACTTTGTGCCTTGCAAATACACAAATGATGCCTCTTACATAACAAGGCTATTCTTCAAGGAAGTTGTGAGGATTCATGGCTTACCGCTTAGCATTGTGAGTGACATAGATAATAAATTTGTAAGTCATGTTTGGCAAACCTTATGGAAGAAACTAGGAACAAAACTTTCCTTTTCATTAGCATACCATCCACAATCAGATGGTCAAACTGAAGTGGTTAATAGATCCTTAGGTAGCTTGTTGAGATGTCTCACCAAACAACATGGACAAGCTTGGGATCTAGTATTGGGTCAAGCAAAGTATGCCTACAATGACTCAGTTAATAGAAGCACAGGCCGAAGTCCCTTTGAAATTGTTTATAGATGTCATCCTAGGGGAATCTTGGAACTTAGAGACCTTAGTCCTATGGACCATAGTAGTGCACAAGGAGAAAACTTTGTAGAGAATATAAAAGAGATACATGAGTAGGTGAAGAAGACATTGCAACAACACAATGAGAAGTACAAGGCACTAGCAGATAAGAAAAGAAGAGAACTACACTATAAGGTTGGTGAACTAGTGTTGGCCTACTTGAGGAAGGAGAGGCTATCCAAGGGACAACCTAGTAAGCTATGCATGAAGAAGATTGGACCTCTTAAGGTGATGCATAAATTTGGCAATAATGCATATGAGTTAGAGTTACCTCCAAACTTAGGCATATCCCTAATCTTCAATGTATGTGATTTGTATCCATATAAAGGGTCTCAGACAACTACAAATCAAGAACAACCTATTGCTATGGAAGATGTAGACTTGTTACAAAATTTACCTCCAAGCCAACTGGTCACATTGGACTGCATTTTGGACTCTATGGTTGTGAAAAAGACTAGGAGAGGAGTCTATAAAGACTATCTGACCAAATGGGCAGGGCTACCAGAGTCAAAAGCTACATGGATGTCAGAGAGGGACATCATACAACATGGTACCATTGTCCAAGCTTTATCCACTCAAGAGACTTGAGTTCTTATTACTCCCAAAGCATGGTGCAGGAGCACTTGAGCAATTTTGTTGTGTAGGTTCTAGGAGTTTGGAATCATGCGATTTTGGTTTATAATAAGGTCAAAAGGTTTTTGAATAAGTGCTCAAATGTTGTAAGGATCCTAGGAGTTACTGTTTGGCCAATGTTGGCCTATTGGCTCTTAAGGGTGCCAGATAGAGAATTTGGTAGAATAAGTTGGTATTGTTGGTATTTTTCATGATTATGTTGTGATTTTCATTGATGGACACACACTTGCATCGAGGTCACTTTTGTATGTATAAGTTAAAGATCAACCTGTACTTTTTCCAACCGGTATGATGCATTATATTCCTTAGACTATTGGTGTTTTGCAGAAAGTGATTACCAATCTGAAGCAATATGTTGACCTCAAGTGGTTCGAGGATCTCAAGTGGTACAAAGGATCAAAGTAGCAGAACACATATTTCCCAGTCTTCATTCTGTCAAACCGGCCACCGATATTTTTCTTAAACCGGTATTTTGTATGAACCGGTAATACTTTGTGATGAGTTACCAACCGACATTTTGTGATGAGTTACCATCCACCGATTGTTTGACGATGCCGACACTTTAGCAGTGCTTTTTGTGTCGTGTTACAAAATATGTCTAGATGCATTGAACCTAGGAAATTGTATTGTAATCCTATTGGATCGACATGAAATCAAATTCCTTTATAAGGACATCATGTCTAGGGTTTTAGGTTGTTGATGTTGTTGCTAGGGTTTAAGGTGGTTGATGAGTTAGAGAGAGTATGAATGTGTAGAAGACTGAAGTAATGCTGGAATGCATTAGGAATGAGCTATCAAGGATCTAACCAAGCAATCTGTGCTATTTGCTAGATCACTCACTTGTTGATTACTCACATCTTCGATAAGTCTGGAGCCCTTAATCGAGTAGGCCCAAAAAGCCTTTTGTAAATCCTCTAGCAAGGTGGTTCACATCTGTGGATCTAAAATCCTCTAGCAAGGTAGTCTTTAATCAGACTTATCTCCTAACAGAGATTGAGATTCCTAACAGGATTTGTTCTGGTAAAGAACATTGTATGACCTTAACCGGTCTGGTTCCTATTTTGCAGATAATTACTTGTGAGTTCCATCACACCGTGGTTTTTTCCATTTGGGTTTCCATGTCAAAATCTCTTGTGTTATGGTGTTTGTGCTTCTATGGGTGAATGCATTATTTGCTATTTGGTTTGCATATGTGCTAACTGGTTTGTCTGCTAAACTATTTTACCGGTTTACTATTAGTGTACCAAAGTGTTTAAGTACAAATATTTTTGGCATACTAATTCACCCCCCCTCTTAGTATTCATCAATTGGTATAAGAGCCTACCTTTCTATAAGTTTAACTACTTGGAAAGAGATATGGGGGAATACACATTGAGGGAACTTACTCATCGGCTCACTCAATCTGAGCAAGCCTATGATGATCTTATGGTCAAATATAAGGCCTCTCAAGCAAAAAGGAGAGAACATGCTGAAAAGCTGATGGAGCTATCTGAAAATAGTTCCTCTGATGAAGCGGACATGGAAGCCCTAATCCAAGAAGTAGAAAAGCTGAATGAATCCAATTCCAATCTAAGAAAGGAGTTGGAAGGATTGACTATCCGAATGTGCCAAGAGCTTGAGAACCGAAGGAAAGATGAAGATCTGATAAAAGATAAAGATCATGAAATCTCCAAGTTGAAGCAAGAGATCAGTGCCCTAACTGCTCAACTCCATGTGAGCAAAGTGGAAAAGGAAGACATGCAAGGAGAACTGAACATTTCCATATCTGAGAATGAAAACCTGATGGAAACAAATGCTGCTATTTCCAAAGAACTCTTTGAGTCAAAGGAAATACTTGCTAAGTTCAACAAGAGTACTGTTAAGCTAGAGCAAAAGCTTGAATCTGCCAAACCTGTCAAGAATACTGATGGACTTGGTTATTCAGGTCATGAGGAAGGTGAGACCTCTAGTACAAATGCTGGAGCATCAAAGAAACAATCAACATCAAAGATTAAAGGTAAGAAAAAGTTTAAACCTGTTTTCTTTAACTGTCTTAAAGAAGGACATACTGCCAATGTGTGTAGCAGTAAGGCTTACAATAATTTTCCTTATTTTCTAAATGATAAGCCTAGATCCTATAAATTTGATGGTAACTGTTATGCATGCAACAAGTTTGGGCATAGAGCATCTGAATGTAAGTTAGTTATGAACAACACTGGAAGATATCCTTAGAGGACTCAAGGAGTAGGTACGGAACCTTTTGTGAACTGGAATCACAACCAGTTTAATGCCTTCAGTCATTAGTCAAGAAGTGGTGGCTATCAAGCGACAACCAAATGGAGAGCAAACTGTTTGATTTATCATGGTCATGGTCACAGTGCTATAACATGTAGGAGGAAGAATGACAACATGAATAATGGACCTTGGAGAGCACCTGCAATGGTCTGCTATCATTGCAACAAACCAGGTCACATCGCCAGATTCTACAGATCAAGAAAGAACATATCAGATGACATATCGGTCACTCCAGAAGGAAAGATTGATATTGACACTGTTCAAGCGGATATGAACAAAACCTAGAAGAAGAAACTAGCGGTGTTACAAGAAGAACCGGTTTCTGCACCTAGTGTGGAAATAACGGACCCAACAAACTAAGCATCAGAAAAGCTTAGGGGGAGCAAACGGCGAAATGTTTTGAACCCCTGATTTACACCGGTAAAAGACCTTAACCAGTATGCGATACCTGTCATTTGATGGAAGACCGGAAATGGTAAAAGGAAAATTAGGGTTTACACCCTAATGGTGGAGCATTAATTACGGTTGGTGAGGAATATGTTTAAAAGGAATTTTCAAATCATTTCTCACTATCATTTTTCGAGCGAAGAAGGTTTTCCAGTGCAGAGCAACGAAAAAATGATTTGTGCTGCGATTAAGAGAAATTTAGAAACCTTGAAGGAGATTCTAAAGCAAATTACAAACGGTCAAGAGAAGAACGCAAAGTGGTGATTCTACAACCAACGAAGTGTGAGACAAAGTAGAATCTGAAAGCCCTAAATTCTTGATTTCCAAAAGGTATTTCTCAAGTTTTCTATTTTTATCATGGCTTCCGCATCTCATGATAGTTCTACTGCAATTGTTGATTCTATGGATTTCATTCAAAGAAAATCAAAATATAATTCTTTGTCACAAATACCGGCTGGGTTTATAGTAGAAGAAGGGATTTCAGATTATATAGACTACAAAATCGAAGACCTAGGGTCTCTTGTGATCCATTCGTAGCTAGGTCTATTCTGTGGGAAGGATAAAAAGATCAAACTGAAGTAATGCATTTTGGAGAAGAAGAAACTTCATAATGCGGTTTACTTCCTAGAGGATTTCATAGATGACCATATTAGAATCATTCTAAGCAGAGTTCATGGTGACAAGATGTACTCGGGGAGAACACATGATATCACTCCACAAGCTATTCATGCCGTCACCGATTTCTGCAATACAGGGGAAGTGCCAGCCCTTAGGAAGGTCAGCAAGATGGAAATGTCCAAGCTCACTGGTTCAGTGAGCAATGCACGAGGAATGTCTATTAATTCCATCAAGGATGACCTCGTGAAATATGCGTGCATGGTGATTGGATACCGGACATTCTCTGCCAACAAAATTAGCTCTGTATCTACTGCAGCGGTAAATGCCGCTTACCAGATGATCAAAGAAGATGCATCATTTGATCTGTGCACCTGTATGCAAAGACAACTTATGTTGAATCTTAAGTCAATCAAACAGGATAATGCACTAAGATTCAAGTTTGGACAACTACTGGTAGGGTTATTCTTCTACTTCCAAGGATATTTCCCAGGAGTTGGAGATATTCAATGGTCTACAGACCAACTGGTTACCAAGCAGATCAAAGAAACCCTATAAGCAGTTGGAACTGGTTACCTTGATGTTCTGAACAAGTACTTTGATGAGTTTAGAAGCAAAATGAGCCTAAGGATGAGGATATCCAGTGACATTGTCAAGAAATATGAAGAGGATATCTACTTTATCATGAAAGTTGATGAATGCATAATGGAGGCTGTTGAGCCCAGACAGGAAGAAGTGGAGCCTATGGGCTATGAGGTGATGTATGATATGCTAGATAGCTATGCTTCTACCCTAATTGCCTCACCCCTATATCCAAAGGCAAAGAGAACTGGCACCTATCTGGAAAGGGTTGCACCAGTTGTAGAACCTCCTGAAAAGAAAGGAAAGGCAGTGCCTTCGGCATCGGCACCAGTTACTGTAGCCAGTCCCAAAGTGACCAAGCGGTCACCTGCAAAGAAGAAACTGGTAGCGGCACCTACCAAAGTCTTAGAGAGAAAGAGGAAGACAAGGAATAACTCACCAGACTTAGAAGAAATTATGTCTGAGGAAAAACCCAAGAAGACAAGACAAGCAAAGAAAAAGACAAAGAATGAACCGACATCATCAGCACCGGTAAATATTGACATTTCTTGCTACAAACCTTTGACACATTATCAAAGAACTATAAAAAATATTAGGAGAAAAGTGCTGAATGATTTGATTGATTATTTTGATGATTTCAATGATGATGAAAAAGAAGCAGTTGAAAAAGAAATCATTAAGTATTTATGTGTTAATGACCGGTCACCTTCAGAAATTAGATCTGAGACACCAGATTCTTTGTATAATTCCTTAGACAATAAATGGTGCATTGCCATAGAGAAGGAACAGGAAATGGGAGATAAAGTTTTTTCTAAACATTTTCCTGACGTATCAAATTTAGAACTATTCGAAGTAATGAATAAATACAAAGGCCTCTTCTTTATGAGAAGAAGAAGACTCCTATTACTGGAAGGAAAGGGTCAAGAAGTGCTCAAGAATACACACACTCTTGTTCTAGAAGCTCTTAAGATGCATCGAGTGGCTGAAGCCAACAGGAAGGCTGAACAAGAACCTGCAATAACTAAACCGGATGAAGTGTTTGATAATGAAGGAAACCTAGTTACTGAACCGATAAACACCATTGATTTCGATGCTCTAGATGGAGAGGATGTTGTTCAGGGTACATCATTGGAAGCAACAGGACAAGAGAAGCAGATAGAATAGGTAGATAAGCAAAAGGAAACTGAGGACAAAAAGGAGGAAGCAAAGAAGCAAGCAGAGAAGAAGAAAGCAGAAGAGGAAAATAAGAAGGATGAAGAGGAGAAGAAGAAGGAAGAAGAGGAGAAGAAGAAGAAGGAAGAGGAAAAGAGAAAAGAGGATGAGAAGAGAAGAAGAGAAGAGGATGAAGAGAAAAAGAAACAAGAAGATGCAAAGAAAAATAAAGAAGAAGAGGATAAGAAAGCGAAGAAGAAAAAGGAAGAAGATGAGGAGAAAAGGAAACATGAAGAAAAGAGAAAAGATGATGAGAAGAAAAGAAAGGAAGAGAAGAAGAGAAAGGAAGAGGAGCAGAGAAAGGAAGCAGAAAAGAAGAAGGAAGAGGAAGAAAAGGAAGAGGAGAAGAGAAAGGACAAGGAGAAGAGAAAGGAAGCAGAGAAGAAGAAGGCAGAGTAGGATAAGGAAGTAGAAGCGGCAAAGAGAACACAAATGGAGACTCCAAAGGCAACCGGTAGTCAAGACAACTTGACTCACCTCACTAGTCCTATTGACCTTCAGTCTGCAAGCGAAATGGAGCTGCTACAAAGCATCAAGGTTTCTCAAGAATGCCTTGAGGTGTTAAGGAGGAAGAAGGAGGAAGATGTGATCCAAGTTGTAGTGGACACTCTAACCGGTTTGTTACCCGACACAAACCTCCCCAGTACTGACTCATCATTGGTACAATTGAAGATCCTATGCACAGTAGTGGATGATCAGGTGTAGAGACTAGAGGAGGTAGCAGAGGCAAATGCCAAGAAAGAGCATCAAAAGCCTCTCAACATTGCCCTGGTGAAGAAGCTTAATGAGCTCCGGTCCAAACTGCAAAAAGCACAAAAAGACATAGGAATGCTCTGGATGAGGGGAATCTACTACTGAGTAAGATTTGCCAACCCCATCTCTTCTATGATGATGTGCTTGTACAAAAGAAAAAACTTCAAATTGACTTGCAGTTATATATGAGTACCTTCAAGCTGCCATATGACTCTTTTACAGCTTATGGGCAAACCGTTCACCGGTTTCATATCCAGTCTGCCAAAATAGAGTTGGAAATAAGCAACCAGACTCGAGATTTGTAGGAACTCCAACTAGTTCTACTCCCACGCCTGCAGATCCTTTAGAAATGTTATCTGAATCTGGATACTTTAACAGTGACTCAGGAGATGAGCACACTAGACACCATGGAAGAACAGGTCTCCCAGATGCAAACATAGAAGGAAGTGGCTACTTCCCTACTTGAGTCCTAGTCCTTATCTATGAAACAATTTTTGTAGGACTTTAAATCATTTTTTGACAAGTTTTATTCCTTATTGTCATAAACTCTTATTCTTTTCATACTAATGACACATGGGTTAGTTTGTAATATTTTGTTGTCATTGTTGGAAAAGGAGGAGAAGTATAAATTTTGAATGTTTTGATGTATACTTTCTTATTATTTCTATTAAGAAGTAGTATACATTGTATTTTCTGCAAAAGGGATAGTGTATATGCTTAGGGGGAGTAATTTTGATTCTGGCATATTTTTGTTGTAAAACAGTTAGATGTCAAAATTTCCTAAGTGTTGCCTTCAATGCCAAAGCGGGAGATTGTTGGCATTTTTGATGATTATGTTGTGATTTCCATTGATGGACACACACTTGCATCGAGGTCACTTTTGTATGTATAAGTTAAAGCTCAACTGGTACTTGTTCCAACCGGTATGATGCATTATAGTCCTTAGACTATTGGTGTTTTGCAGAAAGTGATTACCGATCTGAAGCAGTATGTTGACCCCAAGCAGTTCGAGGATCTCAAGCGGTACGAAGGATCAAAGCAGCAGAACACATATTTCCCAGTCTTCATTCTGTCAAACTAACAACTGGTATTTTTCTTAAACCAATATTTTGTATGAACTGGTAATACTCTGTGATGAGTTACCAATCGACATTTTGTGATGAGTTACCATCCACCAATTGTTTGACGGTGCCGACACTTTAGCAGTGCTTTTTGTGTCATGTTACAAAATATGTCTAGATGCATTGAACCTAGGAAATTATATTGTAATCCTATTGGATTGACATGAAATCAGATTCCTTTATAAGGACATCATGTCTAGGGTTTTAGGTTGTTGATGTTGTTGCTAGGGTTTAAGGTGGTTGATGAGTTAGAGAGAGTATGAATGTGTAGAAGACTGAAGTAATGTTGGAATACATTAGGAACGAGCTATCAAGGATCTAACCAAGCAATCTATGCTATTTGCTAGATCACTCACTTGTTGATTACTCACATCTTCGACAAGTCTGGAGCCCTTAACCGGGTAGGCCCAAAAAGCCTTTTGTAAATCCTCTAACAAGGTGGTTCACATATGTGGATCTAAAATCCTCTAGCAAGGTAGTCTTTAATTAGACTTATCTCCTAACAGAGATTGAGATTCCTAATAGGATCTATTCTGGTAAAGAACATTGTATGACCTTAACTGGTCTGGTTCCTATTTTGCAGATAGTTACTTGTGAGTTCCATCTCACCGTGGTTTTTCCCATTTGGGTTTCCATGTCAAAATCTCTGGTGTTATGGTGTTTGTGCTTCTGTGGGTGAATACATTATTTGCTATTTGGTTTGCATATGTGCTAACCGGTTTGTCTACTAAACTGTTTTACCGGTTTATTGTTAGTCTACCAAAGTGTTTAAGTATAAAGATTTTTGGCATACTAATTCACCCCCCCCCTCTTAGTATTCATCAGGTGTTGTGTTAGAATAGGTTGGTTTGATGAAGTTTAGGAGGTTCTTAAGGTCATTTGAACCTTTAGAAGTGACCTAGGTTTTATTTGGGCAAAAGTTGCTCAACTATGTAAAAGTTGTAAAAAGTTGCAAAAGTTGCTCCTAGCAACATTTGCATTTTCCAAACACCAATGGCTAGTTGGTTGTCTTTTTTATTTAAAAGACATTTGTAACCAAAACAAGGCCAATATAAGGCTTGAGACAACCAATGTGAATGTTGGTTGAATATTTGAAGGAAGAAAAGCAAGTTTAACCTTTCAAAAATTGTGTTTTCAGCGAGTAGCAGTTGAGTTTAACGGATTTTGTATGGTTTGTATGGATTTCCAAGCCTATAACAAGGCATGAATTGTTATAATAGAGACATACCTTTCATTTCATGGTGATTTGAGATTTTGAAGTTTTATAGTTTGTAAGGTTTGTCATTTTTGTTGCAGGCGGGTCCTAAAGACCTTAAAACAAGGGTTTTGAAGACTCTATGGCTCATACCTAGCATTCCATGGTGGGACTCCGTACTAAAACCTTGTGGAATTATAGGAGGCCTTGTAAAGTATGCTTTCAATTTTTTTAAGAAAAGGGAGGCTAAACTCCAGATTTGCCACCATACCCTAGGCTAGGCACGTTGAGTTGGCAAGCAATGGGTATCATGGACAACATACCCTAGATGGGTAAATCCATTGGATGGATTTGATTCCAAGTTGGATTAGACATACTCATGGGTGTACAAACTTGAGACAATCATCAAAATATTTGGCCATTTGGACTGGTGAAGGCATTTGAGCAAAACCCTATTTTGTAGGCTTAAAAGGAGGGAATTAGGCCTAAAAAGGGTTAGGATGGTTAGCAACCAAACCCATGTCCAATTTTGTGATATTGTATGAAGCTACCAAAAGGGTATCTGAAAAGATAAAGAGTTAATACCTTTGTTTAGGACTTTGGGCAGATAAGTGCAAAATACCTCACCGGTAGGGCTAATTGGACTAGGTCTCCTAGTAGGCCTAAAAGAGAAAATTGGTCCTAAAGCTTGTGTTGTTCTCAAATTCTAATTTCCCTATCCCCTCTACAAGAAAATTAGAGCCTCTATTGCATATGGAGAGAACGATAAGAAAATCAAAATCCAGAATAACATATAACAATGTTTATACAAAACCTTCTACACTTGAAGCTTATCCTAAGCTTAGGTGGGTATACCTCTTGTGAATACTTTCACAATTATAATATAAGATCCACATTAAACCAGTGTTAGAAACCTATGAACCTCATCACTTCAACAATACTGAAACTTAGAAGAAAAAAGGTGTTCATTTTCAGTCTTGACCCCAATGAAGATAGAAAAACTCCACAAATGATATCAGTGCCTTATCCGGGCTATAGAGTCACCCAAACTAAACAAGAATTCCAAATCTGGACATTCACATACATCTCATCACTTTGGCTTTATCAACCTAATATATGCCTGGCATATATATAAGTCTTTTCTTTATGCTAGACCTAGTCATCAAATTCAAGCATAAAACTATTGGTTTACTAACAGAAAGGTTTCATGTATGTTTAATTCCCCTCATTGGGAGAAAAACCTAAAACATGTTTGTAAGACTGCCTTGCAAACCCTATTCAATCAAATAACCCTAGATTATTTAAAAGAAACCAGTAAATCAATGAATGCACACAAGAAGACAATAGAGATCCAGGCTCAAAATGCTTTGATCTGTATATTAATATTCATTTTCAAAATTGTACATAACTCAAGGTGATTTATGAAAGAACCAGAAAACCTTAGATATATTTCGGCAAAGTTTCTTTACAAATTCTTGTGATGATTTTTTCAATAGTCCTGGTATCCATTTATAATGATATGGATGCAAACAAGCTTCAGACTTTAATAGGAATAATTTGTTACAACTGTAATTCCCTCTTGAAAGAGGTTATAAATAACTTTCATCCCTAATTTCCTGAAGGTTGTTACAACGCTGCAACATCAGTTGATTATTCTTGATCCTCTACTTCTTGCACCACATATTTGTCTTTCCATCCTTGAAATACGTCATCATTGGGCCAAGAGTAGCTAATAATTTTCTTCTTCAATTTATTTAATATTTTCTAGGTGTTCCTCAATTGCTGAACTTCAATTTCCAAAAAATTATAGTGTGACTTTATCTTTTCAATTTCCTCAATTGTCCTAATGAATAAAGATGTATCATCTAAATTGATGACTTCATTTATCCATTGAGACAATTATGTCCTAACTCACCAAGCCATACTTCTTCATCTTTCAATTGACTTGAACTAACAAAACCTCCAGGAAATAATTCAAACTTCTGGTTAGCATATTCTTTTCTGTACAGGTTGGCCTTTCTTTCTAGATTAGATCTCTCCTCTATCAACCTGGACATGCCCTTTACCAACTCACATGTAGACTCAATAATGGCATCTTTATTAGCTTCTTCATGAGATGAACACATAAGTTCCAAATCCACCTCTCTACTCATCCATTTATCCATAATTGGCTCCAGGGTAGTTTTGTCCTCCTTTAATGCCATCAACATGCTCAAAACTCTCTTCATATATATGTACACAATAGAAGCTCTCACTGTGTCAGAAAAATTCAAAATTGTGCCCCTAACCTTTTCCTCATATTTACTTGCAAATATGGCTTGAGCTTGCTTCAATTTTTCCATTTCATCTTGAATAGATTCAGTAGATTGGAAACCAAGATTTACAGGGGACAAAGGAAACTCAATGATTGGACTAGCTGATGGAGGTTTAGCTGGAGAAGAGGAAATCATCAAGGTAGAAGACTCACCTTGATGATGTTGCCCTGCTATTTGATTCTTCAATTTGGCAATCACATTATCCCTCTAAGCTATTTAAACTTTGGCTTCATTGTAGGCTTTTAGGATTACCTCCAACTTAACCTGGAGATCAACCTTTTCCTTGGCCTCTTTCTCAGCTATGACCATGTTGAATTTTGCTGATTCCAAGATTGTGCCAACAACCTCTACTACCCCTGTGTCCTTTACTCTCTTCACAATCATACCTCTGAGATAGCTAGACTTTGAGGTGTCTTTCCTCTTTTCTCTCTCTTCCCTCCTTAGTGACCACATGACTAAGGCAACATGATCATTGCTATAAGTTATTCCTTCCAGAGGCTTTGTTTCCTTCCATACTGCCTCAAGCACTAATGCATCTTCTATATCCCGTTCAGGGAGAATCAAAACTCCTGCTTCTGCAATCATTTTCCTCCTTTGTTCTGGGGTAATATTCCCAAATTCTGTTAACATTTCTTGCTTTATGTCTGCGTCAACTACAGATGCATCTTTGTGAGGATTCTCATTTTTTCTTTTCTCACATCTTTCCTTGAACTTGCTTATATTTATCCTCCAAACAAACTGCAAGAAGGATCCTGTTTTGATGAAAATACCATCTGCCAAAAATTCCTCACTGGCCTTCTTAATGACAGGGTTTGGTTCTTTTCCTATAAAGTCCTCTACAGTTAGGTCCATTTGGGCACTTGCTTGTTCTTCAGGTATTCCTTCTTGCAACTCCTCATAAGTGAGAGCAATTTCCCCAAGGCTTCCTAATTGTAGCAGTTGTTTTGCTACTACATGTTCATCCCCTACATGGATTAGGGATTGAAAAGGAGAATATAAAGTCTCATTTGTTTGTACCTCTTTTCCTGCCCTTTTCATTTTAGGAGAGTCTTGGATCTCCACAACATCTACTAATGGCCTTTTCCCCTTTGAGGAGGAAGATTCACCTTTTGTTGGCATTAGCACATTGTAAGTAGGTCTTTTGTGCATCACATAATCACTCGGGGGCACTACCTTTGCAAATGAAGGCTTAGCTGAGACAAGTTTAGACTTTTCAAGGTCATTCTTTAATATAGCCTCCCTCTTCTCCTTTAAATTTTGCATTAAATATTCAAAATAAAGAATAAAAAACTTGACGTTTTCCTCAAAAGGAGTAAAACTGGCCAGGGGGTCATAGCTACTATCAAATTGGTGGACGAAGTCCAGAGCTTTCTTAAAAGCTATCCACTTTTCTTTCCTCAATTCCTGTTCATCTAAATTGAACTCATTTCTGATCAAATCTTCTAGAAAATGGAACTGGTGTGCCTTACCCTTGTACACAACTCTCTTCTTAAACATGCCATTAAAGAAACCCTCTGGATCGGTAAATCTTGCCACAACAGTAGACAATGTGTATGGTTCAAGGAAATCATCAAAATGTGTCCAACCACCCTTGGTGATTGCAAACTGATGTGCCACAGTAATAGTTGGGAAAATTGTTCATTTCCCCCTATTTGTTAATTCTGCTTCTTGCAGGCCTCCAATCTGCCTCAGGACCTCAGCAATTCCTATCTTCAATGGGACTTGATATGGGAGCAAATATGGAGTTCCTCTAAAACCAAAAACTCTGAACACAGTGGAGGTAGGGTACAGATATATGTCACCCCAATTATGCACAATCTTAATATCTTCAACAAATTCCTTAGGCCTAAGGAATTCAAGGAGAGCTTTAGGAATCCTAGGGTTCTGTGGGCATAAAATGATTCTAAGCCTAGATGCAAAACATCTATCAAACTTTAGGTAACTTGCATCTTCTCCATCCCAAGACAAAATTGTGCTCCATAACTGAATGAGCATCTCCTCGCCATCTTTTTCTTTGATTAGGTCCATTTCATTAGTAGAATATTCAACACCTTTAAATAGAAACATGTGCATGAGGAGAGAGTACCATCCAAAAGGTCTATCCACCTTAGCATTTTTTATCCCTATCAATCCCTCATGAATGGCATCAGTGACATAAGGTGCAAAATCAAAAGTCACTGCCATGTTAGGAATCCCACAGATACTGAGAGGGGGGGGTGAATCAGTATCTGTCCGGTGTATAGAATTTCTTAACTTAAAACATGCAGAACATATTATAATAGTGTACCGGTAAGCAAGTAATAATGCAATAAACAGAATCAAGAACGTCCACATGAAAAGCACACCATAACACAAGGTTTTAACAAGGAAACCTGATGTGGGAAAAACCTCGGTGGGATTTGTGACCCACAATATTCACTCACTCGCCAATAAGAGAATATTACTTACAATAGGGGCCTGCACATGCAGGAAGGCCAACTGCCTAGAGCTCACTGCTCAATGGGAAGTCTCACTGACTTACAATGAGGATTATACAAATCCAATATCTTGTACTGCTTTACAATAGCATCTATAATGCCTGATCCAGTACCGGTTGCTACTCTACTTCTTACATAAACCCTTAGCCTATATTTCGCATTATAGGTCTTCCTAATATTTTCCTTAATCCTTACTCATTTCCAAATGTCTACAATGATCTCTTTTATATATAAGAGTCATTTTACAATTTTCCAAGTCGGCTTTCAAAGTTTTTACAATAATAAACAAAATATAATATAACAAAATCCCATCGGCCTCTGTGCTGGTATACTTCTTTTCTTTGTGCCAGTGCCAGTGTCCTGAGTGCTGGTGTAGAGTGTGATCTACTGATGCCGGTATAATGCCTTTGCCGGTGCCATAGGATTGCAAGGTTGCCATCAATGACAAAACCTTCAATCACATACAATGTCTCATTGGAGTGTGCATATGCCAACAATCTCCCCCTTTGGCATTGATGGCAACACTCATGAGAAATTTCAAAAAAAATGTATCAAAAATGTGTGTGCTCCCCCTGAGCATGTGATTCTTGTGATATATTGAATTTTCTCATCCCACTACTCCCACTTTGGCATCAATGACAAAGGTTGTCAAGATGTCAGTAGAGTTTGTAGTTTCAACCTTGTAACTAGGTGGTTACAATTTTAAAAAGATCTCCCAAAATCAAGTTTATACTATCCATAAACTTCTTGCTATTTTTTATTGCTATCTCTGTTCTCTTCACTGTACTAGTGAGATGCTGCAAATGCTCTGCCGGTGTTTTCTGACCCTGTTTTAGTGCCTCAGATACTTCCTTCGGCAGTGATGCTAGATAGTCCAATCTTGGACTCAGTTTTAATCTTAGATGCTTTGCCTTATTCACAATTCTCTCTTTCTCTCTTTCTAATTTAAGTAATTCTTCTTCAAAATTTGTTATCTTCTCCTCAAAAATTGATAGTGTATCTGGTGAGTTAACAAAATTATTTGCAAGTTTATTGATCTCATCCTATACCTTGCTCATCTTCTTGTCTATATCTACAGTCAAAAAGTTTGTCTTACAGGTGTCTTTGTACAAAGTTTTATACTCTTTCAATAAATTACACAATTCCGGTAGAAGTGTGTCAAAATCTCTGTTACACTTCTTTATTTGCTCATCAAAGAATTTCTGTTTTTCAATTTCTACTTTATCCTTCAATGACTCTTCCTTTATTTTCTCAATGTTTTCTGTGATATATTTACACAGTGTATCAAGTTGTCTTAAAGAATCTTTATTGTCTATATTACAGTTGGGAGCAATTACCTTCAAAATTGGTATGGTATCATCAATTGCCTTGTAAGCTTGTGAGTTGCAGTCTGTTATCTTATTGATTGAATCTAATAGTACCTCAGTCACATTAGTTGATTTGAAGCCTAATGATGAACAAACAATCTGAGTACCGGTGGAAATAACCAAGCTTGTATTGACCTCTGGTAGGTCTATTTGTGTCTGCATTTCTTTAAGCAATGGTTTTTCTGTTTCTCCAGTTGCAGGTGGCACTATTTTCTTATGTTCCTATTCCTGTATTTGTTGTTCCTATTCCGGTTATTGTTCTTCCTGTTTCGGAGCCTTTTGCTCTGTTTGTTGCATTGACTTAGTCTGAGTCTCTACCTTTTTCTTTTTGTCTTCTGCCGGTTTCTACTGTGTGTTTTCAGTTTGCTCAGCTATCGGAGGCTAACTAGCCATGCCAGTCTTATCAGCTGTATCTTTGTCTACCACTATGTTGATCTTTTGAGTATCAACATCCATAGTATATAAGACTTCAGGATTAGTATTACCATCCTCTACATCCATATTCTTAGCTGCCGGTTGATCTTCTGTAGCTGTTGTTTTAACCGGTGGAGTAATCAAAGGAGGTGGGGGTAAGTTGTCTCTAACCTTGATACTAGGTGGTCCACCAACTTTACCTTTACCCTTGTCTCTATCTTTCTGATAAACTTTTATGGGTTTGGGGTTCCTGTATTCTTCTTGTTTTTCTTTTTCAACTAAGAATATATCCCATCCATTTTCTATTTCCTCAGTTACCTCATTAACTCTTCCAACCATTAAAGCAATGTGCCAGTGTGTAGTAGAAAATACTGACCGGTTGGCTTGAGCAATTAGGTCATCAATTTCTTTGGGTGAGTTTACCGGATAAACAACAAGTAGCTTTTCAATCTTTATTTTCTTGTCTAGTTCTATTACTGCTTGTCTTCTTGCTTCCAGTCTCTTAAATAGTTCATTTAGAATTTCATTTACTACTTCCATCAAAAACTTCTTATACATATCCATATGCAATATAACACTATTTTCAACTTGCTCTTTTTCATCAGTTGTTAAAGTGTTATGTATTTTCTTTATATTTTTCAATTTACCTTCCTCTATAATTTCATTCAGCAGTATATCAAGAGGGGCGAAGTCTTTGTTTGTCCTCTTCTTCTTTTTGGGTGTCAGTTTCTTCTTCTTTGGTGTAGCCTTTCTTACCGGAGATCTCACTGCTTATTGTTTTTGTCTTGTCCTCCTGGGTGAGGGTGTGGTTGCCGGTGAGGGATATCTTTTCCTTACAACTCTTTTGAAAGTTGCAGGCATGTCACTCCCAGAAGAAGTACCTGCCGGTGATAGGTGAGTTTCAAGTTGTGGAGCTGCTAACTCATCCTCTGTTATACCGATTTTCTTCAACACATCTTCTTTGATGGCCTTTGCTTGTTTGGAACCTTTCCTTACAACTGCCTCAACCTTTTTCACTCTTTTCTTTGATTGTATTTGGCTTTCAATAACTTCCGCACTACCAAATATTTCCTCCTTAGGTTCTCTGGGGGCTTCTAGAAGTGTTTTAGCATATGTTTCAATTATGTGATCATCTGTTTCATAGCCCATCTCGGTTACCCAAACTGTCCTAGGGATGACTGCTTCCATCCAGATTTCATCCTTCTTGATTACAAAGCATATTTCATCTTTGTATTTGTCGACAATCTTTTGTGATAACCTGATTCTTTTCTTCATTTTGGCCTTTAATGCTTGAAAGAAGTCATGAATATTGTTTTCCTTGTTTTCTCCCATGTTATTGAATATATTTGTTAACTGTTTACCTACCGGTATATCATAACCAAGTTCTTTGTAGCCTATACCGGGAACCTATTTTGTTATATGTGGCATCAAGCATACTAACAGATTTCCAAACCTGAAAGTTCCTTTCTTGTCCTTCTTAATCTTTCCAAGGTTGTCAATTAATTCATCTTTTAACCACTCACATATATCAGTCTTTGCATTTTCTGTGACCATATCATAAGCACTCTTAATGCATAAACTTGAAACTAAATTGAGTCTATTTGCATGAGTAGCTTTATACCCTAATATCATGCTGATAAATCTCACATTAATGTCTATTACATTATTAACTCTTAGGGACCTTTTGTCGAAAGTTGCACTAGTTAGGTTTGTAACTAGGTCATTGGATACCTTCTTGGTTTTATCTGGCCTTTTGCCGGTGGTCGGTAACCCTATGATAGCTTTCATAGCTTCCTTAGTGATTTTGTGGACTGCATCTAACCAGAAAAATTCACCATGTACCCTGCTTAAGACTATCCTAATCACATCCTTGGGGAATTCAAGAATGCTAAGGATCTCTGTAAATCCTAGGGTTTCAATGATCTTGTGTTCATCTTTTACATTGCTGGTTTTATCACATATCATAGTTTTAAACATGGTTTTAATCTCTTCATCTCCTAGTTCCTCAATGTTGTAGTGGATGTAAATTCTGGGGTCTTCAGCATAAACAACTCCCTTGGGAATTTGAGAAAAAGCACCTAAGGTATCGTCTTTCTTTGCTACCTTGGGAACTAACTAAAATATGGGCCTAGGTCTTTTTATCACTTTGATAATAGTAGGGTTTGCTATATATTCAATTGCAGAGGTGGATGCCATGATTAAATACCTTTTACTACCTTTAGGATGGATGAATGCTTGGAGTGTTCTTGCCTCTTTCTCGAAATGCCTTAGCTCGGAATCTTTGCGCTCTTCGTAGGCTTGAAATCTCGGTGAAGTGGAATGGAGCCAAAACCTCAATTTTATAGTGTCTTTTTTCCATCTACCACATTAAATGCATGCCGGTTGAGTATTCTCTTAACATTGTCTGTCAGTAAAAAGTAATTTTCAACTTCTTATCTCTAACCGAGGGAATAATAGCACACGTGTCATTTGATTGCCAAACCCTCAAGGAAACTTTCTTCAATTAGATGAAGAACTTCCTGCTGGTGGAGCACTGCTCTGTCCTACTGGTGAAGCATCACTCTATCCTTCCAGTGAAGCATTGGTTTGTTCTATCGGTGGAGGAGTATCCCCAATATTTAGATCAGCTTTTCTAATCCATTGTTTTGAGAATTCTATCTTAACCTCTTCAACTTTTTCTTTACCTTTCAAGCTAGAACTTTTGTTGTCTACCGGTGTTCCTTTACTTCTACAAAATTTTGCAATATGCCCAATTTTGTTACATGCACAACAAGTTACATTATTCTTCTGAATAGATTTCCCATAACCTATGCTGGTTTGTGTTCTGCATTGATTAGATAAATGTCGAAATCTTCCACAAACATAACATCTCACATTCATTCTGGAATTTTTAGAGTTGTGACCAACTTTGTTGCATTTAGAACATTGACCAATGGGTGTGTTGATATTCTAATAATTTCTAGATCTACATTCATTTGCTCTATGACCATACTTATTACAGTTAAAGCATTTTCCATTGAATTTATAAGCATTAGGTTGTCTTACCGGTTTGTTGTGATCCCGAGTATTTGTAGTACCAGAGCTTTCACCAACTTCAAAGCCAAATCCAGAAGTGTCACCTTTCGATTTTTGATTCTTCAGCAAGGTGCTAAGTTCCTCTGAGCTTTTCTTAAATTTTTCTTTATGTTGATTTGCAGTTTCTAGTTCTCTTTCTAAGACTTCTTTTTGTCTCATCAATTCATTTGAGTCATTCTGAGTATGCATCAGATCTGTCTTTAACATGTCATTTTCATAGCTAAGTCTTGTGTTCTCATTTGTTGCATCACTTAGTCTTCTGGTCAATTCTTCTTCATTCTTCTTCCTATCCTCAATCTCTTTGCAAAATCTCATAGTCATATCCTGCATCTCATTCTTTGTTGTCATGTTCTCTTGTTTCAACTTGCTTATCATATCATTAAGTGATTCCTTTTCATCATTCTCATTTTGCAATTTTTCACAAAGTTCTCTTCTCTTATTTCTTGCAATAGTAAAATTTTCTTGAAGTGCCTGAATGATATCCTGAGCTGCCCTTAAATCATCTTCTAGTTTGATATTTTTCAATTTCTCTGCATCATAGTTTGTAAGAGCTCCTTCAAGTTGCTTCATCAAATTATCCATCTTTACCGGTGTCAAGATCTTCCTCAAGGTATTAGGCTTCTAAAAATAGAGGACCAAGCTCTGATACCAATTGTTAGGAATCCCACAGATACTGAGAGGGGGGGGTGAATCAGTATCTATTTGGTGTATAGAATTTCTTAACTTAAAACATGCATAACATATTATAACAGTGTACCGGTAAGCAAGTAATAATGTAATCAATAGAATCAAGAACATCCACATGAAAAGCACACCATAACACAAGGTTTTAATGAGGAAACCCAGAGTGGGAAAAACCTCGGTGGGATTTGTGACCCACAATATTCACTCACTAGCCAATAAGAGAATATTACTTACAATAGGGGCCTGCACATGCAGGAAGGCCAACTACCTAGAGCTCATTGCTCAATGGGAAGTCTCACTGGCTTACAATGTGGATTATACAAATCCAATATCTTGTACTACTTTACAATAGCATCTATAATGCTTGATCCAGTACCGGTTGCTGCTTTGCTTCTTACATAAACCCTTAGCCTATATTTCGCATAATAGGTTTGCCTAATATTTTCCTTAATCCTTACTCATTTCCAAATGTCTACAATGATCTCTTTTATATATAAGAGTCATTTTACAATTTTCCAAGTCGACTTTCAATTTTTTTACATTAATAAACAAAATATAATATAACAAAATCCTGTCGGCCTTTGTGCCGGTATACTTCTTTTCTTTGTGCCAGTGCCGATGCCCTGAGTGCCAGTGTAGAGTGTGATCTACTGATGTTGATATAATGCCTTTGCTGGTGCCATAGGATTGCAAGGTTGCCATCAATGACAAAACCTTCAATCACATACAATGTCTCATTGGAGTGTGCATATGCCAACATGCTAGAGATGGGTTCAAAATCTGTGCTATCATGAGCATATAGTGGGTTGGCATAGTAGTTTCTGCATCCTCCCCAAAAATTTGACATAAGGATCAATACATCCCTTTAGCCCTCAAAGTAAATAAGTTTAATGAAAAAGGTTCCATGGTGCTAGGGCCTACAACTGTTAGTCCTCCTATTTTAGCGAAGAATTCCTTCAAGGGGCCATTTCTAAGGTGGTCTCTCTATGCATCATAGACCTTTGCAAGTATTTCAAAATTGATGGGCTCTAGATAATTTGATACCTCACCGAGTCTAAAAAATCTCCTGAACTCATCATCATTTATTTCAATTAGAGACCTGCCATTTACATTCTTTATAGTCTTGGTATTGGGATCATAATTATTGGCAATTTGGGTTAACAGGTCCATGTCCATGAAAACCCCAGGGACTATGAGCTTCGCAACATCTAGTTCCCATATACTATTCATTGGAGCAGGGGAATTTCTCTAGCTATAACCAACTTTGAAAAGTCCCAAACTTGATATTCCTATCTGGGGATCCCTCAACCAATTCCCTTTATTATATAGGCCATCGCCAATTCTTAGGCGGGAAGCTTTAGGCACCAATTCTTTCATTTTACCTGGAGCATTAGTAGACCTAGTAAATTGCTCTAAAAATTCATCACAAATGGCTCTCTCCTGGTAATTAACCTTCCTCGTTAAATCTCTTCGTGGTGCCATCTTAGAATTACAATTATTTCAATTGAATCTTAGACAAATTTCTTGAGAAATCAAACACCCAGTGATACCAATTCAACTGTAACTGTTAAGCAATTTGCAAAAACTTACTTGTTGCTTGAAAAATCTTGCTC
Source organism: Cryptomeria japonica (assembly GCF_030272615.1). NCBI lineage: Eukaryota > Viridiplantae > Streptophyta > Pinopsida > Cupressales > Cupressaceae > Cryptomeria > Cryptomeria japonica. The sequence continues at coordinate 642,422,807 of NC_081414.1, forward strand.
TGTGCACTGGTTCCTCTGCAAGATTCTTTGAATTGACACCAAAGTTTCAACTGATGTGAAGATTATTATGGCAACTGAGCATTTATCAAAAACAATTAAGCCACATGCTTCAGCAATTAATTCATAATTGAGTTCGAAAAATGGCTCCAATGGACCACAAAAATTTTCTAAGTGTTTAAATCTTTTTCCCATTTCACGAAGAGTAAACTTCACACATCTTTGCATCGTGAAATAGCACGATCCGTTGGATCATGCAAGATGTGCATGTTCTTTACCTTACCTCCACTATCCTTTCGTTGTTTCTCGAAGAGTAAATTTTGCCCAACTTCACCATGCAAAACAGCGCGCGGCGTCCGATTAACTTCAAGTTGCTCAGCCTTTATCCTTCACCATGATTACTTGTCTTTATAACTGTGTGTAACTGCCACCACTAGTGGTTTTTTGTTGTTTCACAAAGAGTAAACATCTTACACCTTCACCATGCGAAACAACGCGCGATGTCTGATCAACTTCAAATTGATCAGTCTTTAGTCTCTTTAGTCTTCAAAATGGGCCCTCTTCGCAAATTCACTTGTCTACAAACCTCTGACAAGTATCTTCCACGTGGCTGCCACTTATTTGTTCAAGAAATCTACTGGTCTCCACATTTGAACCACCATGTGTCTCACTGCACCATGAATTTCACCAACACTGCCACTTTTTCAAACGAACCAATCCGGAAATCTAGTCGGAGCCATGTGTCCTATTGACAAATCATTTTCTTTCTTATTTGTACATCCAGCTATATCGCCACCTAATCCGCCATGTCACAGCGAACTCTGTTTCATTGTTTCGCGAAGGATAAACATTGTGTTACTTTTCATTGCGAAACAACACGCCACGTCTGATCAAATTCAAGTTGCTCGGTGTTTAAAATCAGGAGCCACTTACCTGCCAGGCCCACCACCTTTTCGCTAATTCACAAAAGGTAAACATCTTGCACCTTTTCAATGGAAAACCACACGCACCATCAGATCATCTTCAAGGTGCACGTTCTTTAACTCGCAAGCAAATCTATTTGCCAGGCCCACTGCCCTTTCGCTACTTCACGAAAGGTAAATAGCACACATCTTCTCAATACGAAACAACACCAACTGTTAGATCAATAATAAGATGCATGACTTTTATCCTTCACCGAGACTACTTTGCTCGGGCCCACCACTTTTTGCTACTTCGTGAAGGATAAACTTCATGCATCTTCTCATCACGAAACAACTCCTGTCATTGGATCCATTGAAACTTGTACGAACATTATGAAACCCGACACATTAATAAAATGAAATAAGAATTAGGAAAAGGGAATTAATCAAAAGAATGTTATATCCTGCCAAGGCAAAGACCTAAAAAAGGGACCCCTTCTCTAACGATGGACCGACCTTTCCACTTAAGTGGAAAAAGGTAACAAGAAAATAGAATGTAGGGCTTACAAGATGGAAAAGGTGAATTTGCAATAACCCTAAACCCTTAGACAAAAAACCCCTTAGAGGTAGAGTGAAGCCATGAAAGCCCAAAATTCAAAGGATTGAAAAGAGAAATCACCCAAAATTCTAAACAGTGATAACAACTTGAAACCGGTAAAAACCAAAGTCCATAAATGAAGGGTTAGGGTTGGACAACTAAGGAAAATCATCCCCAAGTGTTTTGGTCAGGTGTAATGAAGATCCTATGGTAGAGAGGGTTGGCTCTTGGTTAAAGTGTTGAGTAGGAAGGTCTCTAATAAGGAGTGTTGGACACTCACTAAACAAGAGGAGGTCACCTTAGTCTAAGGACCTTGGGAAGGTTAGTAAGGGTGGGCCTTACAACCTTTGGAAGGTTGGAAAGAGTGGAGCCATTGGATGGTTCAAGAGACAACCTAAGGAGACATCAAGAATAAGCAAACCCAGTAGGAGTGAGCATCCCCTCTACATCACCATACATGCGACACTTTCAGCTCTATAAATATAGAAGGTTCCCAGCTTATAGAGGTGTTGTTCTCAAATTCTGATTCCCCCTATCCTCTCTATAAGAAAATTTGATAACTCTCTTTGCATATGAAGAGGACAAAAAGAAAATAGAATTCCAGAATAACATATAACAAGGTTTCAGCAAAACCTTCTACACTTTGAACTTATCGTAAGCTCAGGTGGGTATACCCTTTTGTGAATACTTTCACACTTTTAAATTGAGATCCACAGTAAACCAATTCTAAAAACCCGTGGACTTCATCACCTCAATGAAACTTTAACATTAAAGAAAACTTATACTCATTTTCAGTCTTGATCCCAAGAAAGATAGAAAGAATTACACAACTGATATCAGTGCCTTATCCAGGCTACAAAGTCACCCAAATTACACAAGGGTTTCAAATCTGAATATTCTCATACATTTCATCACTTTAGCTTTCATTAACCGTATACATGCCTGACATATATATAAGTTTTTTCCTTTAAAGACTAAAACCATTTATCAAATTCAAAGTAAGCAAATAATTGATTTACTGACAGAGATATTTCATGCATATTTAATTCCTCTCCTAAAGAGAAAAGCCAGAAACATATCTATAAAATTGCCTTACCATCCATGTTCAATAGAATAACCCTAAGTTATTCGAATGAAACCAGCAAAGTAATGAATGCACACCAGAAGACAACAAAGATTTAGGCCTGAAAAGATTTGATCTGTATATTAATATTCATTTTGAAAAAAAAATCTTCCATAACTCGAGGTAATTTTGAAATAACCAGAAAACCCTAGATATATTTCAGTAGAGTTTCTTTAAAAATTCTTGTCATGTCTTTCTTTCTAAGTCTTGGTATCCATTTATAATAATATGGATGCAACACAAGCTTCAAACTTTCTTAAGAATAGTTTGTTACAAATGCAATTTTTCTTCAAAAAGAAGCTACAAGTCATTTTCAATCCTAGTGGATTTTTAGTTTGTTATTTCATTGCAACATCTTCTTGAACCTCTGCTTCTTACACCACATACTTGTGTTTCCATTCTTGAAACACAACATCACCAGGCCAGGAGAAGTTAACCATTTTCTTCTTCAGTTTATTTAACCTTTTCCATGTGACTCTTAATTTCCTAACCTCCGTCTCCAAAAAACCATAATGTGACTTCACTTTCTCAATTTCCTCAATTGTCTTAATAAACAAAGATGTGTCATTTGTATTAATGACCTCATTTACCCGTCGAGACAAGTTACATCCTAGCTCATCAAGCCATTCCTTTTCATCTTTCAACTGACTTGGACCAACAAAACCCCCAGGAAACAATTCATATTTATGATTAGCATATTCTCTTTTATACAAGTTGGCTTTTCTCTTTACACCGACCCTTTCTTCTGCTAACCCGGTCATCCTTTTTACTAATGCACAAGTGGATTTGATACTGGCATCAGCCTCTACCTCTTCATGAGATGAGCACATAAGTTCCAACTCCACTTCCCTAGGCATCCACTTATTCAAAATTGGCTCCAGAGTAGCCTTATCTAATTTCAAATTAGTCAAAATATTCAAAATCTTTTTCATATAAATGTATACAATAGAGACTCCTACTATGTCAGCAAATTTCAAGATTGTGCCTCTGACCTTTTCTTCATATTTGCTTGCAAGTAAGGCCTGAGCTTGTTTGAACTTTTCCATTTCATCTTGTAAGGTTTCATTTGCTTGAAAACCAGAGGTCATAGGAGAAGGGGGAAATTCAATTATGGGACTGGTGGGTGAAGGTCTTGCTGGAGAAGAGGAAATCATTAGTGTAGAGGATTCACCTTTCTGATATTGCCTTGCTAGCTGATTCTGCAAATTGGCAATGATGCTGTCCCTGGTGGCTATCTCCCCTTTGGCCTCGTTATAAGCCTTTAAAATTGTCTCTAATTTTATCGGGAGATCAGCCTTCTCCTTAGCTTCCTTCTCAGCCATTGCCACACTGAATTTGGCTATTTCTAGAACTGTGCTGGTAGCCTCTACCACCCTTGTGTCCTACACTCTCTTGACAATCATACCTCCAAGGTAGCTAGACTCTGAAGTGTCCTTCCTTCTTTTGCTCTCACCCCTCTTCAAGGACCACATGAACAAAGCAACATTGTCCTTGCTAAATGTCACTCCTTCCATGGGCTTAGTTTCTTTCCTGACTGCTTGAAGCACTAAGACATCTGCTATGTCCCATTCAGGAAGAATTAGCACACCAGACTTTGATACCATTTCTCTCCTCTTTTCAGGAGTAATGGTTTTGAACTCTGCCATCATTTCTTGTTTCACTTCCTCCTCCATTGCAATTGCATCTTTGTGGGGCTGCTCACTCTTTTTCTTCTCACATCTTGCTTTAAATTGTTCAATGTTTTGTTTCCAAACAAATTGCAGAAAGGATCCTACTGTAACAAAAATTTTATCAGCCAGGAACTCCTCACTGGCTTGTTTGATAGCAGGGTCCAACTCCTTTCATTTGAACTCATCTGCAGTCAAGTTCATCTTAGCACACAGTGGCTCTTCAGGCATTCCCTCTTGTGTTTCCTCATAAGTGTAGGCAATCTCCTCGAGACTCCCTAATTGAAACAATCGCTTAGCCATTGTATGCTCATCACCCACATGGATTGGGGATTGGGATGGAGAGTATAAAGACTCCCCAGTTTGTATCTCTTTTCCCACCCTTTCCTTTTAGGGGAGTCTTGGATGTCAATGACATCTTCTATTTCTCTCTTCCCTTTTGAAGTAGAGGGTTCACCAGTTACCAACACCAACACACTGTACCTTGGCTTCTTGTGCATCACATACTCACCCAGAGGGATGGCCTTAGCAAAGGCAGGCTTGGCTAGAACCAGCTTAGCCTTTTCAAGATCATTTCTCATTATAGCTTCCCTCTTCTCCTTCAAGGTTTGCATTAGGTCTTCAAAATAAAGAATCAAGAATTTAGTTTTTTCCTCAAAAGGAGTAAAACTAGACAAAGGGTCATAACCACTATCAAATTGGTGGATAAAATCAAGAGCCTTTTTGTATGCTACCCACTTTTCTTTTCTCAATTCCTGCTCATCTAGATTGAATTCATTTCTGATCAGATCCTCAATAAAATGGAACTGGTGAGCTCTACCTTTACATACAACTCTCTTTATGAACATGCCATTGAAGAAATCTTCAGGGTCAACAAACCTTGATACTGTAGTAGACAACCTATAGGGTTGAAAGAAATCATCAAAGTGTTTCCAACCACCCTTAGTGATTACAAATTGATGAGCCATAGTGACAGTTGGGAAAATGGTCCCTTTTCCCATATTTGTTAATTCTGCCTCTTGCACACCCCTGATTTGCCTCAGGACCTCTGCAATTTCTATCTTCAATGGGACTTGACAGGGGAGCAAGTATGGGGTGCCTCTGAAACCATAAACTCTGAACATAGTAGAGACAGGGTATAAATATATATCACCCCAATTGTGAATAGTCTTGATACCTTCAACAAATTCTTTAGGCCTAAGGAATTCTAAAAGAGCCTTAGGGATCCTAGGGTTTTGTGGGCACAAGAGAATCTTAAGCCTAGATGCAAAACATCTATAAAAATTCAAGTAACTGGCATCCTCTCTGTCCCAAGACAAGATTGTGCTCCACAATTGCACAAGAATCTCTTCACCATCCTTTTTCTTAACCAAGTCCATTTCCTTGGCAAAATAATCAGCACCTTTAAACAAAAACATGTGCATAAGAAGAGAGTACCACCCAAAAGGTCTATCTACCTTACCATTTTTAATCCCTATTAGCCCTGCATGGATTGCATCAGTGAGATAAGGTACAAAATCAAAAGTTACTGCAGAGAGGGGTTCAAAATCTATGCTATCATTAGCATATAGTGGGTTGCCCAAAAATATGACATAGGGACCAATACATCCCTTTAGCCCTCAAAGTGAAAAGATTCAGAGAGAAAGGTTCTATGGTGCTAGGGCCTACAACAGTCAATCCTCCTATCTTGACAAAAAATTCTTTCAAAGGGCCACTCTTGAGGTGATCTCTTTGCACATTATAGACCTAGGCAAGTGTATCAAAATTGATAGGCTCTAGATAATTTGACACCTCACTGAGTCTCAACACCTTCCTAAATTCATCATCATTTATCTCAATCAATGACCCCCCATTTACATTTCTCACACATTTAGCAACAAGGTCATAGTTATTTGCAATCTGGGTTAACAAGTCTACATCCATGAAAACCCCAGGGACTATGAGCTTTCCCACATCTAACTCCCATATACTATTCATTGGAGCAAAGGAATGTCTCTGACCAAATCCTACTTTAAAGAGTCCCAGACCTGACATCCCTATCTGTGAATCCCTCAACCAGTTCCCTTTGTCATACAAACCATCACCAATTCTTAGTCGGGGGGCCTTGGGCATGAGTTCTTTCATTTTAGCAATGACATTAGTGGACATGGTTAACTGTTCTAGGAAATCATCACATATGGCTCTTTCTTGGTAATTCACTTTCCCTGTGAAATCTCTTCGCGGTGCCATTTTGAAATTACAGCTACTTCAATTAAAAACTTAAGCAGACCTTTGAGAATTTAAGCACCCAATGGTATCAATTCACACAATAACAGTCAAGCAATATGCAGAACTTACTTGTTGCCTGAAGAAATTTGTTCTGCACAATGGTTTCTCTGCAAAACTCTTTGAAATGACGCTAAAATTTAGTTGATGTGAAGCTTAATATGACAATAGAGCATTGAATTGAAACATTAATCCACATGCTTCGGCAATCAATTCACAATTGAATTTGAAAAAAGGCTCACGCATCTCTTTCATGTGAAACAACACTGGCCATTAGATCTTCTACCATCCGCTTGATCTTTACTATCCACGGTGACTGCTAGTCCTTTTAACTAACCACATGAAGCCGTCACCGCTAATGGTTTTCACTGCTTCGTGAAGTTTAAAAACCTTGTGTCTTTGGGCTGTGAAACAACGCTCATCATTGGATCACTTTTGAGATGTGCGGCCTTTAACATCCTTTATCCTTCAAAGTGGGCCCTCTGCATGGAATCCACTTGCCCTATTGATTTCTGACAGATAATTTTTACGTGTCAGCCATTCATTCATTGAAGAACTCCATCAAACTCCACATCTAAACTGCCACGTGTTTTACCTAGCCATGAATTTCATTACCATCACCGCTTAATCAAAGTGGGCCCTTCATGGTCCTTTGGAGCCATGTGTCTATTTGACAGATTACCTTTTTCCCCAGCTAAACATCGAGCTATATTGCCACATCATCCACCACATAGTGACCAGCTCATTTTCGCCACTTCATGAAGAGAAAACTTCATGTTACTACTGGCTGCAAATCAACGCGGGTCGTCCGATCAATTCCAAGTTGATCGGTCTTTAAAAACTAGGAACTGTCTATCTACCAAACCCACCATCCTTTTGCTACTTCGCAAAGCATAAAAAATATGCTATTTCACCCAGCAAAATAGCGTGGACCATTGGATTTACTTCAAGATGCACTCTCTTTAATTTCCACGTCACCCTTTTGCTAGGCCCACTGCCCTTTTGCCATTTCGTGAAAGGTAAACTTTACACATTTTTGCCAAGAAGAACAACGTGGACCATCAAATCTCCTCGGAGATGATTGATTTTTAACCACAGGATCTGCTTACCTTTGGGGCCCGCTAGTCTTTCTCTATTTCGTGAAAGATAAATCTCTAGCAAATTTGCTTCATGAATCAAAGTGAACCGTTGGATCTTCTCGGAGATGATTGTCCATTAGCCTTCCTTGTGACCACTTTACTCAGGCCCACCACCTTTTTGCCACTTCGCGAAGGGTAAGTTTCTCACATCTTCCCTTCGCGAGATCGCGCGCATCATCAGATCAACTAGAACTTGCACGATCTTTAAGAATCCTGACAAGGAAATAAAACTTAGGGAAAGATGTAAAAATAAAACATATTTAGGGACCTACCTAGGACAAATGTAAAAGGGGGAACCTCTTTCCACGATTGAGCGACCCTTCCACTTAAGTGGAAAAAGTAACATGGAAATAGAACGCATGAGCTTCAAGAAATAAAAGGGTAGATTGTAGAAACCTTAAACCCTTAGACCCAAAAGCCTCAGAGGTAGAGATGAAGCACAAAGCACAATTTTTTGCAGATTACAATGGACTTAGAGAACAAAATCACCCAATAGTCAAAATAGTGATAACAAGAGGTTACACTCCATAGGGTTTATGGGGAAACATAGTATCGGTATGAACTTATCAACACATGTTGCTTGTGACTTTTGTCACAAACATGATTTATTCAGAGTGGATTGGAAGGACTCGATATTAGCCCATTTCCACTTTGGGTTGTTCCCCTCTCAGTGGTCCCCTCAAGGAAGCCTGGGAAGGCAGGCCCTCTAAAGGTTACACAAAAGATAATAGGTCTGGTTTTCTGATCACCGTATGAGGGTGAGAGCATACTTGCCTACTACTTCATCAAGCATGGAAAACACAGGTTTATTTTAGCCCTCTACAATCTATGTGCAACTACTTTAAAGAAGTAACTCAAAATGTAAGTTGCATGTTGTAGATTTATCCCTTAGTTAAGATAAAGGAGCAAGATATGATGTGTTACTTTCCAAAATAAAAATCTTAATTAACTATGTGAGGAAATGCATGAAATTTTCTTAAAAACAATCCTGCACATAGATAAGCTAGTAGTTTGAAATTTGCAGTTCTTGGACATTCAAACTTGCAGAAAAAGTTTGTTAGTTACAAATAAAAGCACTATCCTAGCAAATGTGTTGTCTTCAACCTCAAAAGCGCTAATCTAGAGGACAAAAGCATGAACCTGTGATACAAAAGCACTGCTCTACGGACTAAAAAGCGAGAATTCATTGATAAAAGTGCTAACCAAAATGACAAATGCATTAATCTTAGAGACAAAAGTGCTAATCTAGGAATCAAATGTTTACTTTCTGACAAAAGCACTAACCTAAATGCCAAATGCGCTAACCTGAGAGACAAAAACACTAATCTATTAAACAAAAGCGTTGTCAGAATTCACACAGGCATGAATCTGGATTACAAATGCGTTAAACTTATGTTTGCGAGAACTAGACATGATATTAGAAAGATATATGCAAGGCTCTGGCCCCACGGTGGGTGCCAAAATGTGTCGACTTGAATTTCATCATCAGAATACTACCTGCAACATGTTAGTTTCACAAAATACAAAGGAAATGCTACAGGAAATCCAAATTCAACCAATGAAACTGCATGAAATGAATATTATAATAAAACCATTATTTTTACCTTCATGATTTAGGTCTCATTGTGTCCTAACTCCACTATTCCTGGTTGCAGATGATGTGCTCTCAGAGAAGCATTGATAGCTTCCAAGATGGCATATGAAGAATGGACTGATAATTGATAGTTAACTGATACTATGATATGAAATGTAAATGATTTACAACTAAATGATTATGCTAAATTGCTAAATTGCTTCAAGATTAAAACTCACAGATGCATAAGTTTTACTCAAATTGTTAACTTGAAGACTCACTTGAATACTAACTCTTTCTCAACTCAAACTCCTACTTTTATATACTTTTGTGATGATAAGATGATGTGTCCTAGATCAATGGTCACGATCAGATCTGCAAATTTGGATGGCTATGAGCAAAGGTGAAGGTTGAGAGAAAGGGGGAAGGAGAAGACAAGTGTCACTCATCTCACCTTGACTGGGTTGCTGACTGAGGGAATCTAGGGATGGTTGGAGAAGATTTAGGCATGAGAGGAGAAGTGGACTCAAGTCCTTCCTAAGATATAGGGATGTTGGAGAGAATATAGAAGAAGGTTAGGAAATATGTGTACGTACACAATATTTCATTTATTTTGGAAGTTGGAGATAAGTGGCTAATAAATATTTTATTTATTTTAATTTTGTTGAATTAATTTAGCCACATGATGGATGAGTTGGCAAAGGAAAGATGAAGTGGAGATGGAAGATGAGTTGGAAATGAAATGAAATAATTTAGAAATCATTTAATATTTGAGACTATAGGATAGAGGAATAACCATTAAATATTAGATATTTAATTGATTAGAGGAATAATTAAATATTAGATATTTAATTAATTGATTAAAGGAATAATTAAATATTAGATATTTAATTAATTGATTAGAAGAATAGGATAAATTAATTAATTAATAAAATATTTCAATTAAATTAATTAATAGAAATACATGAAATGAATTGAATAAATTAATCTTTTCAAATTAACTATTTAATATCAGAATAATTATTATGTGTATACACTATTATTTGCTGATCAGAAAGTGCAGGCAAGAGGGCTTCTCTTTCTCTATAATCATTCTCAAGCTCCTTATCTAGGTTTTCTAGAGGAGGATTGCCAGATGCCGGATTATAAGGTGTGACACCATTCTATGTGATCTTCCAAATCTCCTTGCCAAGACATCTTAGATGAGTCTCCATCCAAATCTTCCATATTGTGTAATTTGTTCCATCAAGCATAGAAATATCTCTATGAAAGATATCTCTAGATGAACTGGATGAACTGGATGAGCTGGATGAACTTGAATTGTTAGTCACCATAGGATCTTCCTCAATTGGTTAAGCTTTCTGCAGAGAGGACCAGAGCTCTGATACCAATTTCTAGACAGTTCAAATAACCAGAAGACAACTGAGAGCGGGGGGGGGGGGGGGGGGTGAATCTGTTGTCATAGATTACCAGAACCATTAGCAATTACAACTTTAATACCGGAGCCCAAAACATTAATACCGAAATAGCAATTAAACCAATTAAGCATAAGCAATAATCACAAAATAAATACCATCCATATGACACCAAGATTTATACATGGAAACCCGGTAAAGGGAAAAACCAAAGTGGGAAGCCTACCCATAGTCAGATAATACTTTTGGAGTAAGTATGTGAATTACAATTGAGGGGCCTGCACTTGCAGGAAGGCCAACAACCTAGAGCGCAATGCTCATCACAAAAGGAGTCTCACTGACTACATAAAAATCCAGACTACAATCCCGAGAAGTGTTGAACTGCAAAAGATAGCATCTCCAATGCCTGAGTACAGTTTCGGTTAAGCTCAATACCAAATGAATAAATCCTCTTACATAAACCCAATTTGATCTCTAATGATTGACCAAATCCTCTGCCTAAATGATATTACATTATTCACTCATTACATCCCTTTCCCATAGCCATGATGATATACAATGAGATCTCCCATCTATATATACAAACCCTCGACCATAAACAATCAGGTCGACCACCAGACAATAAACCAATTACATAATTACAAAACATGTTGGCCTTAGACCAAACAAATAATATCCAATACATAAGACATCCTAGAAACACATCGAGAGGTCTAATCCACATGTTACACTAAAGCCAGTCCATAACCTAGATCAACCGGGACCCAATATAGGTCCACATGCTAAAGCAATGATCTCCATCCCCCAAGTCTCGAACATGATCACCAACAACATCCTGAAACTCCACCAGAAGTTGCACCAACACCACTTATGCAATTCATCAAAGATCTTCATCAAAATCTCTACCAGTGAAACTCTTGCCGGAACTAGAAGCCAAGCTTCTAAGAAAACAAGATAGCATCCGATCACCAGACCAAAACCAACTAACTAAATATGAACATGAGTATCATGAATAAGCCAATTCCATAACCAAATCATATCAGAGCCTATCGGATCCAAACCAACCAAAAACCACTCAACCTACTGGGACCAGAAGCATGCCAGTAAAGCATCCAAACAAATAATGTTGGCATCAATGACAAAACATCAATGCAACACAAAATCAGTTCCTCCAAATGGCCAATAGGAGATACTCTTGATCATGCAGAAGATGAGACCCAAGATGCTGACCTTCCACTAGCAGAGGACATACGACAAGGTGTAGTAGGAGAGTAGGATAACATAGCACACAGATTATCACCACCTATGCAACACTCTAAGACACCAAGGAAATATGATTGAGGAGAGAGTAGAAGGGCAATGCCCCCAGCTACAGTAGCATAGTCTCCTACCTCATCTGATCCTAGTTGGTAGGAAGCGAATCCGGGTAAGAAAATGTGTTTTTAAGCTTAGATTTAAGTTTGTTTAATTATTGATGAGATATATGTATATATGTATAATTAAAAATTTCTCTCTACAACTAGTTCACAGGGATGTCGTGACTTTATTCGTCACATACTTGGTGATAATATCACATCATTGTGCATTCCACAATACTTGTAGATCACACACAAATCTCAATAGAGTATTGGGAGACATGAGGACATGTTTTATTCCATTAGAGTGGAGCCAAATATTGCATGAGAAGAGAGGGAATGCCTACAACGTGATGCCACAGAGGCCCGAGTAGAGTCAATGATGTATAAAGGTATCATAATGGGTCGGGATAGGAGGAGCTCATTGAGGAGTCACTCACATTCCACATCGAACCATTGACACTATTTGCATGATGATGATTTTTGCATTTGATGACTTTATGTGTTGTCATTGATGACACACATATGTTTTGATTGTCATAGTCATCTTTTTATACCAGTTAGGTCAAACCGCTACTACTATTAATTCATTGTATTGTTAACTGGTATCATTTGTATAGAGTAAGTCTAACTGGTATGAAGATGTTTAAATCGGTATATGTAGACAAGTGGTATATGTAGTTAAGACAATCAGTTTTGGTCAGTTCCATTGTTACCAGTTTCGAGATGCAACAGAGAGAGACAATCGATTTGTGAGTTTGATGCAGTCAATAGTCAATCGGTATCGGTGTTCCAACCGCTTTTCCTATTTGTGTGATGAGTTATCACCGGTTGTGATGTGTTACCACTAACCGACACTTTGGTGATGATTTGTGCTATGTTAAGGAAGATGGTCTAGATTCACTGAACCTAGAAAATTGTGTCAAGGTTTAGGAAAATCTAATGTCTATAAAAAGACATTATGATGAGTTATTTCAAATGCAAGATATGAGTGATGTTATGAGTTTAAGTAGATGTGATTTGTTGAAGGAGTTGTAGAGTATGTCGGTGATGCAGTAATGTGTTAGAAGAAAAGGATCTAAATAATAAGAATGTGCTATTCTTAGATCATACTACATGTTATTTTCTAATCACTACAACAGTTAAATCCCTAACCGGGTAAGCTCTAACAAGCTTCATTGTAGAAATCCTCTAACAAGGTGATTCATTAACTTGGATCTAAATCCTCCACTGAGGTTACTTTAACTAGGTATAGCTCCTAATAGGGCATGGGATCTTTAACAAGATCTGCTCATAACAAAGTATTTGTAGACCTTAACTGGTCAGTTACTTATTCTGCAGATAGTTAACTTGTGAGTTCCATCTCACCATGGTTTTTCCCAGTTGGGATTTCCATGTATAAATATTTGTGTTATGGTGAATGTTTTACTTATAGTGAATGCTTTTATAAAACTTTGGATTACATGCAAAGTCATTAGTAAACTGGTTAAATGTTTTTACCGGTCTGCAATTAAAGTGTTATTGTTTTTGCTATCACTGATTCACCCCCCTCTCAGTGCTTTATAAGTTTATCAGACACAACTATGTGACTCCCTCACCAATGGCTTGAGGGATTAGGTAGCCACCATCAATAGAGTTGGTGATATGAGCATCGCATTTTGTATGAGTGGTGATGATATATATATTTTGTATCAAAACCTATGGTTATATGAGTATATTGATATGATGATGATCTTTGTCTCAAATGTTTTTCTTTAAATACAAAACAATGTGTTATATTGCTTTGATTAAAAGTAACAAATTTGGAAAATAATATGTATGTATAATTTAATACTCATGTGATTGATTTCTCAATGTCATCATGATTAACCAATACATGTGTGTGATTTAACTAAACAAACTAAGTGTTTATTTAAATGGTACTATTCATGATGTGATGTAATTATGTTAAAGTACATGGAAAATGTGATCTAATTAAAGTATTCCTTAACTAAACATAAAATGATGTACTCTAACATAACACATGGAAGAATAGAAATGATAAGCTAACATAAAAAACTGTAAATTCCTAAGAAATTACATAAAGAATTCAAGACAATCGGTTTTTGTCAAGAATGAAGCAATGCATATTAAATAATAACTATCTAATACCACATGCTTTAATGAAGACATGCTAGAAAACAATTTAATAATGATGAAGGAAAAAGAAGAAACAAAAGAGAGAGAAGAAGATTAAGCATAATATCTACAAAGATGCGTAGTGTTTATGGGTTCCTTAAGAGGCGTACCTTCCATATCTGCTATCTTGTAAGCACCTGATCCATAAACCTCAATAATGTTGTATGGTCCAAGCTAGTTTGAACTGAACTTTCCTTTTTCAATCAACAAATCATTCATGTTACATTGATTCTCATAGAGCACCAAATCACCCACTAAGAAAGAACATTGAATAAATTTGTCATTATAGCTATGTTGTAGAGTATTTTGATAGGCTTGAATATGCTTGAGACTGTGCATGAGCTGTTCATCAAGCATTTTAAGTTGTTGAAGACATTGTTCCCTATAAAAATCATTGTCTATTATCCCCTTAAGATAAATTATTAGTGAAGGAATCTCTAACCCTAAAGGCATAATTGCGTCAACACCATAAACAAGATTATAAGGAGTTGTACGTTTAGCTATGTGAACACTTGTTCAATAGGCCTAAATAGTATAGGTCAACTAAGTATGCCAATCCTTACCATGCTTATTTACAATCTTATGGAAAATTTGTTCAATAACCCTATTAGAAGGTGTAGCTTGACCATTTGATTGAGGGTAACATGGGGTTGAAAATCAATGTTGGATATGGTATTTCTGAAGGAATTTCTTTACATCTTTGTTCTTAAATGAAGTACCATTATTAGAAATAAAAGTGGAAGGTATACCAAATTGAGAAATGATGTTATCTAAAATAATTTGACATATTACATTAATGGTAGTGGAACAAAGAGGAACAACTTTTACCCACTTTGAAAAATAATCTATGTCAGTGACAATAAAAGTATGTCCTTGTGATGGAGGAAATTGTTTACCAATAAATCCAAACCCTATAATGAAAAGGGCCAAGAATCCACTTGGGACCTAAGTTCATCAGCGAGAGCATGAACCAAATTGTTATGTTGCTAAAATTGATGACACTTTTTGACAAAAAGCAAAGGAGCTTCTTTCCATGGTTTACCAATAGTATCCCATTCAGAGCAATAGTTGAACCAAAGATTTGACCCCAAGATGCCCCGCACAAGAACCTGAATTTGTCACCTCAAGAGAAATGAGGATCTATAATTTGTTGAGATAACAAAGGAGGCCATTATAACCCCTTCAATAAAGGACATGTAAAAGAATAATGTACCAGGCAACAAATTTACGAATTCGAGCTCATGTATTCTTACTTGTAGAATCTAAAAAAGGTACTGTCAATCAAGTATCGAAAGATATGAGAGTACCATTCATCAGGATCTAAAGCATAACAACAAGCTTCCTCACTAAGATCATCGGTAATAGATGGTGAGTTGAGATTATGAATGATGAATTTATAATCCACAAGAGTATCTTCAAGGGATATAAGGGAGGCTGTTCTCGCCATTGCGTCTACATGTTGATTATCCTTTCAAGGGATATGATCTATGGTATAAGAAGAAAACTTCTTTAGTAGTGATAAGGCCAAGTTACAATACTATGATAGTTTATTTTGTTTTCCTTGGTATGTTCCCATAACTTGTCTTATAATCAACTTTGAATCACCATAGTTACGTAAATGTTGAATGTTAAAGGATGAAGTCACTTTTAAACCAGCAATAAGGACTTCATACTCAGTGATATTGTTAGTATAGAGAAAATTGAGCGATAGGATAAAGGGATCAATTTTGTGGAAGGTGGTGTTAGAATAAAACCAGTGCTTAAACTAGTTCGACACTTACATCTATCAAAATACAATTACCAAATGTTATAAATATCCAAAGGAATAACAGAATCATTAGGGAATGAATCTTGATTAGGTAAAGTAAAAGGAGAAGGAGCATCAACCAAATGGTCGGTTAAAGCTTTTCCCTTATCTCTTTTTGAGAAACAAACTTAAGCTCAATTTTGATTAACACAACCCATTTTGCCAAGCATCCCAAAGATCAATTTAAAAAGAAAGATGTCTTAAAAGGATCAAATTTCATGATAACATGTATCTCAACATTCAAAAGATAATGTCTTAAATTTTGAGTTGAAAAAACAAGAGCAAGACATTTGTTTTCTATCGCAGTATATCATACCACATAATTGAGTAAAGTGCGACTTGTATAATAAACCAAACATTCTTTACCATCACTGTTATGTTGTGCCAATAAAGCTATGAGAGCATGAGTAGAAGTGGTAGTATAAAGAAGGAAAGGTTGACTAGAAATAGTTGGTTGTAATATAGGAGGATTGTTTGGTATGGTTTCCATTGCACCAAAAGGTTGACCTGTCAATGCACACTACAACCACCAAACACATAGAATCCATGGGAGGCGGTTAAGCCATGTCACAAACCTACCACTTGTGCTACACAGAGACCAAGGGCACACACCTTGCAATAATACACCCCTCAATGCAAGTGGGGTTTGAACCCATGACCCAACTTTGATACCATTTGTTGGGTACAGTTGCCATTGTACCAAAAGGTCGACCTGTCAATGCCCACTACAACCACCAGACACATAGAATCCATGGGATGTAGTTAATCAATGTCACAAACCCACTACTTGTGCTGCACATAGACCAAGGGCACACACCTTGCAACAAGGATTGGCCAAATAAAGTGTTTAATCTTCAAAAGATTTCTGACAATTGATACTCCATTGAAAAGTTGTATCTTTCTGAATAAACTAAGTAAAATGGAATGTTTGATCCGTAAGTTGTGAAACAAATCTACGAATATCTTGAATTTTGCCTTGTAAACTTTGCAATTGAGAGATATTTTGAGGGGGCAACATTCTCACAATGGCATATAATTTATTCATATCCATTTGAATACCACGATGAGAAATAATGAATCCTAATAGTTTTCCACTATCCACACCAATTTATTTTTTTCGGGGATCCAAGTACATGTTATATGTGCAGATTCTTTCAAAAATTTGGTGAATGATCCTAACATGGTCTTGACAAGAAATAGACTTAGCTAGGATATCATAAACACAATCTTTCAAAATTTTATGCATATAATCATGAAATATAAGGGTCATAGCATGAAGATAGTTGGCGCCAACATGTTTCAATCCAAAAGGTATTACAACCCAACAAAATGTATCCCAAGGATTTGTAAAGCAATTTTATATCAATCACGAGGATTAATTGAAATTTGATTATATCCAGATAAACCATTTATGAAAGATAACAAAGCATGATCGACTGTAGAATTTACTATCATGCCAATGTTCAGAAGTAGAAAATAATCCTTCAAAGAAGTCTGATTGAGATCATGAAAGTCGGTGCACATTATAATCTTATTATCAAGTTTGGAAATGAAAACAATATTTGAAATCCAAGGGGAATAATCAATAGAGTGAATAAAGCCAGCTTCTAGAAATTTTTCTATTTCAGCCTTAATGAGTAAGGCTATTTTGGGATTCATTTTCCTAATCTTCTGCTTCATGGGTTTAGCATTAGGGATTAACACAATATTATGAGTAACAATATTAAGATCAATTCCAAGCATATTTGAATATATCTAAGCAAATATTTTACGGAATTCACATAATAGAGCAGAATATTCATCTTGTTCATCATCATTTAAACAATTCTCGATCTTTAAGTTTTTCTCTTCATTGTAAGCATCCAATTATGACCTCAATAGTATTACTCACAAAAAGATCAATTTGTTGAGGAACATACATTTTTTGAGGAAAGTTATGAATCATCTCTTCACTATCACCTCATAATTCAACATCTTTTCCAAAGTATGCCTCGATATTTAAACAATTTGGAAATCCACGATGATGGCGATAACGAGGAAGATTATTGTAAAATCCTAAGAACTTAGCCAATGAATCATCTATAGAAAAGATGTCAAGGGAAAGCAATGAGTTAGAATCAATTAATTGAGGATGTATTAACTAAAGAGAATTTGAATAAAAGATGACATTGACATTAAGAGATGGTCTCTTAGATGCTATGGTGGGCTTAGAGGGATTATATCTAAGTCCAAAAGATGCCTCACGAGCATGATTCTCTAAAGGAACCTTTATCCCTTGTTCATTTACACCAAAAAAATTTCCATTATATCCACTCTTAGCTAAGATGTGAAAAATAGGACCGTAAAGAGTAGCCATTTGTGTAAGGGAAGTTGGGGTCTCATACGTTTCAATGTCATAAGTAGCTTACACATAAGTGCTTGATTTTGAAGTAGACACAAAGTTGTTACTAAGTTGTTTAGACAAAGTGGGTTTCTTTTAAGGTTCAACCATATCATTCTCCTTTTTAGTCTCAAGCTATATTGGGGGGGTTTTATATTCTCTGATAAAAGAAGGTGTAAAATCTAGAGACCCCCAATCATCATCTAAGAGTACCTCTTTAGATGAAGAATTATCTTCAAGAGGAGATGGTGATTCATTTTGAATGGTAGAAGAAGTAGGAGTGCTTGGAGAAGATTTAGAATTAGATGAAGTTTGAAAACAAGCTTGTAAACTAGTTTCAGTGTGCAAAGTATACATCTTGTTGTTATAAATGAATTTGACTTCTTGAAGAAGAGTAGAAGGAAAAACTTGCATACTATGAATCCAAGATCATCCTAACAAAAGATTATAAGTAAGTCTATCGGGTATGACTTGAATAGGTATAGGTAAAATAATAGGTCCTACCTTAATAGGAAAAGGTTATAGTTCCTAAAGAAGCTCTAGCAACATTGTCAAAACCACAAATAGAAATGGATTCGGGTTTTATAAGAGAAGTATCCATATTAATCTTATACAATAAATCAATGCTACAAATTTTAAAGCTAGATATATTGTCCATAAGGGTTTGTCTTATATCATTACCATTAATAATAACAACAATCACAAGAGGATTATAAGGAAAGTAGAGTGTGGAAATGCTCTCCTATCGTCAATTCTAAGGGGATTACCAGACAAGGAAGTATTTTAATTTAAGTTTGCAATACATTAAGATAAAACAAAGACATAAGATTAAGATTAACCAGACATAATAGCACCAGAGAAAGACATCATATATATGTGGGAAAACCCTTACGGGTAAAAAACCGACCACCAAAAAGAGATCCCTTTATTTAGTAAACAACACAGTTACAATAAAGTACTCAGATCCTATTTTATGGACTCTGTTCTTAGAACTCTGTTCTCACCACACATAGACACCTCTACTTGGCTTGGCTTCTACAACTTCCATCTTTTCTCTTCGGCTACCACCACAGTATTTATGCACACCCATCTACTCGTCGGTTACATCTCTGGCAATCGCCATCTACCAAACCAATCGAGCTTGGAGCATAACTATCCAGTAACAACCTGTTCATTAATGAATTTGTGGAAAACATATTATCCCACATTCATCTGAAATTTGGGTCGGTTCGTATTCAAATACACCAACAAAAACATTCCAAGTGTCCGCTTATTAGTCTTTGGTCCAGGCGACATCAACCCGATCGCCGAAGGTGACCTCATTGGGCATTAGTGTAGCAAACAACCAGTTCTTCTGATCATCCAATCTTCCTTGATCTCTTTCTACGCTCCACCATGTGGCACCCCTTGATTGGTTCTGGGGTCCCTTCCCTGACACCTTAGCATGACCTCACTAAATGCCCAAAATTCTTCTTTGTCACTGGGTCGTGATGGATATTCTAACGAGCAATTTCCCATCGTGACCTAGCGACCACCGTTGGATCTTCTGTGACTGCCATCCAATCATCTATGATCTTCTCGACCTTTAAGTTGCCTGAGCCACTCACCTGCCGGGTCCCACCACTTGGTCGCCATATCGTGAGGGATATTCCAATGAGTAGTTGCCCATTGCGACCTAGCGATCACCGTTGGATCAACCTTGATCACTGTTCGATCATCCTGGACTTGCTCACCAGTTAACTTCGCTTGAGTGCTCTCTTGTCGGGACCCATCACTTAGTCGCCATGTCATGAGGGATATTCCAACGAGCTTCTCTCTTGCCAAGCCCACCACTTGGTCACCATGTCACGAGGGATAACATTTTGGTCATCTTCCCATCACGGTATAGTGATAGCCGTTGGATCTTTTCGCCCGACCATCAGATCTACTCAGCTTGCTCACCCAATAGCCGATCACAAGAAGAGGGTTCCATCAGGGTAAGTTACACCGATCAACCTGAACACTGGGCAAGAGAATTCGAGGCATATTTCCAGCAAGGATCATATTGATTTTGAATCTCCTTAGAAGGTAACTCATCTTGTGAGAACATAATTTGAGCTTTAGGTGTTTTCATAGAGTCAATCAAAGAAATATTATTAGGTGTCACTGTGGATGGTACATTTAAGTTCTTTAAAGCATCTTGTAACATTCCATGATGTATGGATGAATTTTGAATCAAATCCCAAACATATATCTTGGCAAGAGTAGCTTTAAGTTGTTCAATAAAATCATACTCTTTACCAAGATGTTATGATAAATGAGGTGCTAGTGGAAGAATAGGTTGAAAAGAAGGAAGAGAAGAAGGGATCACTAGATGAGGATTAAGTTTCCTATTACTATTTATTATATAGGTATGGGGAACTGAATTATAATTCTCTCGAGCAATTTGTTTAGCATACTCACAAGGACTCTTGGTGGGATAACCTCCTTGCATAGTAATAATTGGTTTGTTAGGAGTGAAAAAGGTATCATTACTATAACCACCTTGAACCAAAAAGAGAGGCTTGTTGAGAGGTTGAGAAATTTGAGGCTTGTACACAATAGTTTTATTTCAACAACCCTACCTCTAACTAGCAAAACTGATGGCTGCAAGTATCTGCACTAAGTATTTTGATCATTTGACTCAACCAAAAAGTGGTGAGACTAAAATATACACACACAACAACAAAAACACCTTCCGATAAGGTAGATACCAGGCCTCAAAGCTGCATGAAGTAAACATACATTGCATAATAAAGAGATAATGTATACTAAAGCAAACTGCCAGACCAAATAAAAAACATACATGCCGGACCCAATCACATCAATGACATCAGTGAAAATAGGCCAAAAATCACCCCTTTTGTCATTGATGATAACATAAATTAATACAACTGAAATAACAACTAACTATCTGAATTTTTTTGCATAATTGCACAAAACTGCTCCCCCTTTGACAACAATGACAAAGGGCCAAAAAACAAAAAAAAATTGTGCATAAACAAAACTGAAATTACCCCCAAGGAAGACAACTACTGTTAGTCAGAGAAATGTTTTATCTCCTAAATATGCATGGTCCAATAGTCCTTATGTTTATCCCAATGTGATATAGCCTCTGATAGGAACTCGATCTATATCTGCAAGGATGCGTGCATCTGCTTTGCATCTTGAATAGAATCTGGTGCAAAATATGTGAACTGTATGGCTCTTGAAAGTGCTCAATTCATGACAGATATGCTCTCACTTCTTAGATCCCACAATTTCCCTAAAGGAATAATGATGTCATCCCTTTGCTATTGTAACTCATAGTATTTCTCATGGAGCTCTTCAATTGGCAACCTTCCGAAACCAGATAAGTCCTTGGATAACTTGTAATTTGCATAAGCCTGCCAGATATTTTCCTCAATGTTATTTATTTCATCATTAATACCCTTTGTGGCATCTAGCAACTGAAGGCTATATGAGAAAAGTAAATCACCATTTTCCAAGTATGACTGACCATGAGAGATAAGTTGTGTGAGATGATGATGTGCAGTCTCACATTTATCCTTGAGTTCTTGCAATAACTTCTCTTTGTCATTTTCTCCATCTTTCTCATATTTCTCCTTTAATTTCTTTGAATGATTGTTTAATGAACTAATTAACATTTTTTATTTGTCCGCACTAGGGGGGATGGATTGTTGCTAGTAAATCCTCAACAATTTTATCATTCTTCTGAAAATCTTGTCTAGTGGATGATAGAAAGGCTTCTCCAATTTGGACAATCTGAACTGGATCAACATTTGAGAAATCAACAGATTGCATAGATAAAGTCATGGGTTGAATGATTAATGGTGCAAAAAATAATTTCTTCCATGAATCATCAATGGTACCAGAGCTTGTATTGATCATTGTCACTATCCCAAGAACATTCACATTTGATTCCTTCACCAGATTATCTATCTTTTCTTCTAATGAACCCTTGGGCCTAGGTTTATTCCTCTCAGAATCAACTACCACTTGTTCATCTTGACCTTTGTCATTAGAGCCTTCAATTCCTTACCTTTTCTAGATTGAGGATTTACTAGAGCAACATCAGAAGTTATGGGGGCATCCATCACATTATCCATAATAGATATATCATCAACTAGATTTTCATCAAGATTATTAAAAAGGTTGACAACATGATTATTATCCACATTCTCAGACTCACCGATAGGAGTACCAGAGTCAATAAAGGGTAACATACAAAGATTATTTGCAACAGTCATTATTGTTTCTGTGATTTCATTCTTAAGATTCTCCTTGGAATCAGTCTTTCTAACATGAGATTGCTTAGACTCCTCTTTGTCCTTAGTTCAATTTTGTAGGATTCTATGAGTTTATCCTTATCTTCTTTTGAAAGACCAGAACCAACAAAATAAAAAAATTGATCTTTAATAGTCTTCTCTTCCTCTCTAGCAACTTGCCTAATTCTAATAAATTCCTCATATAATTCATTTGGAATGTGATTCTTAAACTTTTTTGTAGCACCTTCTAATTTTACATAATATAATATAAATTTTTTAACTATACAACTTTTATCTTCATCATTGGATTCAACATAAAGCCTACATACCTCTTTTGGATCTTCACTTTAAGAAAGTGATTCAAACAGGCTTCCGCAACAAGTAGTTTCTTGACTTTCTTGGCTTTAGGCTTCTGGACGCGTATCTGGTATTTCTAAATGTCTTCTTCCTCTTCAGACTCAAGAATTATTGTCTTTCTCTTTGCTTCTATTCTCTTCTTCGGGGAACTAGATGAGGGAAGCTCCTTTGGAGTGGCTTTAGATGCTCTGGATGAGCTGGCTAGTCTTTCAGAATGGCTAATATTAGTAACCTCTTCCTTAGTAAAATTTGCCTTAGCCAAAGATTCTTGAACAACTTTCTTTACATTTTTATCTCAGGTTTTCTTTGAGTGTTCCATGTGAGCCTTCAAGGATTTCTCATCTACTGGACTCTATAGTAGAACTTGAGTTGTGCCCTCAATCATTTCCTTGTTGACTTTGTATGCAAGCAGTGGAATCCATTGTTTTTTGGCATAACTGCTTCCATGTAGCACTTGTCAGTTGTAAGCACAAAAATATGTCATTTTTGTACTTGAAAACCATTTCTTTCATCGTCCTCTGCCTTCTTTGTATGTTCAAATGAAAAATAGAGAAATAAACTATAAACACATCTTCTCTTGTTGTGTTGCTGATGAACTTGTTGAGTCAATCTGTAATTTGATGAGCTGTTGGTCTTGTTGGTGACCAAAGAACCTTTACTTGACTAGGAACCTCTTGGAAAAACTAAAACAAAATACATAAGGCTAGAGTTCCAAACTTAAATGGGTGCTTTTTCTTCCTACATTATGCAAGATTTTCCAGGAACTATTGCCACAAGATCTCACAAAGATCAAAGTCCTTATTCAACTCTACCATTTCATAAGCCATATTCATTACTGTGGCTAGAATGAAGTTATCTCTATTGGTGAAGTAAATTTTGTTTCCAACCATCATTGATAGATACTTTACCATCAGATTCTTGATAGTGGTAATGACTAGAGAATGCTTATCAAAGGTTGCACCTATTAAATCCATGACATCTTTGTTCTATGTTGATTTTGGAGTAGGAATTTCTTTGGAAGCACTTAGACCAGTAATTGCTCTCATTAAATATTTAGTAATATGATGAGTTTGATCCAACCACAAAAATTCATTGTGAAATCTGGTCATTTCTATCCTAACCCACTTTTCATCATAGCAGAAGTTAGGAAAATCATTCCATGTATCGGGTCTCTTCTCAGCTAGGGTTGCAAACTCAGGTCTTACCTGACCATGTTCATTATTTATTTTTTTTGTCCATAGTTCCAACATCTTCCCATGATGGCTAAATTCCTCAAGCTTGACATGAATGAAGGGCCATATATCTTCAACTAGATCAGCCCCAATGGGTATGCTCGAGAATGATCCAGCTGGATCAACTTCCATTGCTTTATACAAAGTGTTTTCAAATATTGGACGAGGCTTGGTTGCAACATGAACAATGATAGGGGTTGCCATGATTGCCAATTCAATAAATTTTCAATCCTGATCAATTCACTGGAGAAACCCTAGATACTCTAATCACCTTGATAACACTTACAATGCTTTTCAATTTGCGGTGAAATAAAATTTGTCAAAGAGTTGTCCTTATATTATTTCAACTATTGATTTGCATTAAATGCTTGTTGATTAGTCATCCACTTCCTCAAATTTCACAATAACATGCCAGACTTTGTGACGAGTTATGACTTCAATATGCTTTAGCTGGACTTCCACACACTCTGTTGTGTTGGTACTACAACCTCACACTCTTTGGTAGGGGACAAGGATATTTCTTTGATTTCTCCCCCTGGGCCAAAGCCACAAATTCTTTAGTTTTCAGATGAAGTGTTTGCACTATAGCTATGTGCTAATGCTTCAACAGTTTCTTTCTTCCTCCAGATCTTTTTCATCTCAGCTCTCAGATCCTCTACATTTATCTTCTTTGCCGATTTGTTTGGAATTTGAGATTCATTTTCTTCTTCATTGCCTTGCCATGTGTCTGGATTTGTTGTAATTGTAACATCTAATATTCACTAGATTTTGTCTTGATCGGCACTCGTTAGCTTTGTGTCAAAAAAAAATGCATGTGTAACATCTACCTTTAAAGTGATTACATCTATTTTAATTTATAATTGGATTTCTACATTGGTTAGCTTTATGATCATACTTATCGCATGCATAACATCTACCAGTGAATAGGTTAGAATTTTGATTCAAGATACTTCTACATTCTACTATGTTATGACCTACTTTATTGCATTTATATCAAGAACCATTAAAGAAGGTGTTCTTCTTCCTTACCTGCTGCTCGGTCGATGACTTGCCTTTATCTTCCTTGGTGGATTTATTAGAATCTATTGCTTTTTCTAAAGGTGAATCTGTTAGGATTGATGATAGTCCCAAAGATACTGAGAGGGGGGGGGGTGAATTAGTATCTAACCAGTTAAAGAATATTTGACCTTATTAACTATTATGCATTCCAAAACAATGTACCGGTAAGCAAGAATTAATGTAGTAAATATGAACAGTAAAGACAACATAGAAAGAACACCATAACACAAGATGTTTAACGAGGAAACCCGGTGTGGGAGAAACCTCAGTGGGATTTGTGACCCACAATATTCACTCACTAGCCAATGAATGAATATTACTTACAAGAGTGGCCTGCACATGCAGGAAGGCCAACTGCCTAGAGCTCATTGCTCAATTACAAAAGGAAATCTCACTGACTTACAAAGTGGATTATGAGAATCCAATGTAATGTACTACTACAAAACAACATCTTCTATGCCAGGTTCAGTACCGGTTTAAGCTCATACAATAACCATAAACCCTTCTACAAAATCTGCCTTAATATTCGCTCTATATATCTATCATATCTATCCTCTATCATGTATCACTCGAAATGATCTACAAGATCTCATACTTATATATGAGTCTTATTACAATATGCCATGTCGGCTTACAAAAAGATATTACAATTAAATACAAAATACAATAATAAAATCCTGTCGGCTAGGGTGCCGATAAACATTATTGTCGTTGCTGGTGAACTATCTGCTGATGTAGAGTCTGCTTGTGCCGGTGCCTGCCAGTGCCATAAGATTGCAAGGTTTCCATCAATGAAAACACCTTCAATCACCTTTAACTACCTTTAGAGTGTGAAATGCCAATAAAATATTCTTTATGATTTGCATTGGATTGTGATCATTCACCGAATTCATTTTTTGCATCCTTTTTGGTTTCCAAGACTTTCTTTGCATGTCACATTGTAAAACTTACTGGATTCGGATTTACTCTTGTTTCTTTGCTTTCTCTAGATATATCTTTAGAGATGTTACTTCTTGCTTTAGCTTCTTGCACTCTTCTAATTTGCATTTCATCATTTTGTTTAAATACTCCTTGGTCTTCTCATTGTCTTCATTTTTGACCTTCAAATCAGCAATAGTGTTGTTTGCTTTCTTAAGCTCTTCACTGGCTTCTTTATGCCTTATTTTAAACTTCTGGATCTTCTCTCTTAGCTTCTCAATGCACTCACTTTCTTGTTGGATATTTTCTTTCAGATTTTGTTTTCATTTTCTACTGCCTCAAGATCCTCAAGAGCATTCCTAAGATCTTCACTTAGATCCATAAGTTCAACTTTTTGGATCTCCTTCGAGTGGTTAAACTATTTCAAAGGACTTGACTTTGATACCAATTTTTGAATATCAAGAATACTAAGAGGGGAGGGGTGAATCAATATTCCCTTGAACTTATTAAAACTTCTAACTAACCAATCACATAACATAATTTAAATGCAGTAAAGGAAATTAACAGAAAACACATAACACCAGATTTGTACGTGGAAACCCCAATATGGGAAAAACCATGGAGAGAGTGATCTCTTAGGTATAATGCAATATGTAAATGGTTACATAGTACAAGGGGTTGGCTCACTACCCAAATATAAAAAGGCTCACTTCTGGATGATATAATACAAAATTGAACTGTTAGAGTTGCATCAAAGATATGCATGAATTAGAGTTCCACTGAAGTGCACAAACTATTTTATACATCCACTATGAATACACGGTGCTTCTACCAGTTGATCTGCAATTGTTTGTCCTTTGATAGCCGGTCGTTCTATGTACTAAATATCAAAATCACTTAGAATCATGACCCATTTAGCTAATCTTCCTGTGAGAGCCACCTTGCTGAGTAGATACTTGAGAGGATCAATCTTTGCTACCATCTTGATTGTGTGGGATAACATATAGTGGTGGAATTTTTGAGAGGCAAACACCATTGCCAAGCAAGCCTTTTTGATGAATGTATAATTGAGTTCATATCCATTCAAAGTCCTGTTGATGTAATAGATTACCCTTTCTTTGCTTGCTGGATCTTCTCGTGCTAGTAGTGCCCCCAATGATACTTCTGTTATTAATATATAGAGAATGAGTGGCTTGCCCACTATTGGTGGTACCAAAACTAGAGGATTCATCAGATATTGTTTGAGCTAGTGGAATGATTTTGCACATTTGTCTTCCCATCTGAGAGGTGTATTCTTATGAAGCAGATGATTAAATGAAAGACATTTATCTTCTAACCAAGTGATGAATCATCTGATGGATTGTAGCCTGCCCTACATAGATCGTAGCTAGCTAATGTTTTTTAGGAGGTGGCATCTCCATGATAGTGTGAACCTTTGCTGGATCTACTTCGATGCCCTTTTCTAATACAATGTAGCCCAATAGTTTGCTGGATGTGACCCTGAAGACACACTTCTTAGGGTCTAATCTGATATGGAATTGCTCCAATCGTTGAAACATTTTATCTAGGATGCCTAGGTGTTTAGCTCTAGTGAAAGATTTAGCTAGTAAATCATACACATAATCCTCCATGAAAGTATGCATCATGTTGTGGAATATTGTTTTCATGACTCTTTGATAAGTTGCACAAGTATTTTTCAAGCCAAAAGGCATGACGTTCCAGCAATATGTTCCCCATGGACAGGTGAATGCAATTTTATCTTGATCCTCTGGAGCTAACTTAATTTGGTTATAACCCAAAAAACCATCCATGAGAAATAGCATTGCGTGCCCTGCTATTAGATCAACAATAGTGTCGATGCTTGGTAAAGGAAAATCGTCCTTTGGACATGCCTTGTTTAGATCACTGAAGTCTGTGCATATTCTAATACTTTTGTTGGGTTTAGAAATAGATACAATGTTTGAGATCCATTCAACATAGTATATAGGTCAAATGAATCCGACATCTAATAACTTCTTTAGTTCTGCCTTGACCAATAATGCCACATGTGGATTCATCTTCCTTAATTTCTGCTTGACAGGTTTAGCTCTAGGAGCAATGGATAAGTGATGCATGATTAGATTTGGATCTACCCCTGGCATGTCAGCATAAGACCAAGAAAATTGATTTGCTTCTCCTTGAAGAATTTGATAAAATCTGGTTGTTCTTTTTCTATGAGTGATTCTGCTAGATGTATGGTTTTGACTGCTACTTTAGTGCCAATATTTATTGATTGAGTGGTCTCAATCAAGATTGGTGACCTTTCCTGGTAATGTTCAGGAAGAGTGTCAAGTCTCCCATCTTTAGGTGACTCAAAAAGGTTTTCACTTTTAGATACATCCTTTATTTTTTTATTTTTTTGCGATCTAATACTGCTATTAGATGGTTTTTACCATTAGATCCATTTTTTATTATGCTTTTGCGACTGAGAGACTTGATACTCTCCTGATTGCAAATATTGTTAAGTTGTTCACTGGTGGAGCATTTTTCTGGGTTGACTGAGCATAGGTATTGGACAATTGATTCATCATTCAAGAATATTGGTATATCATGATGTTCAGGTTCTTCCCAGTCTATTAGATTGGGATGGATGAGAATTAGGGAGTCATTTGGTGGGTTAAAATCAACTGTTGTAAGTGTCATGATGGAGACATCATCATAGTTATTTGGGATATCGGCGAGGTCTATGATATTCTTGAGGTCTTCGATGGTACTTTCCTCGATATTGCCTTGTTTGTATTGTCGCTGCTCGTTCTCACTAGCCTCGTAGATATGTTGTGGTTCGAATTCAAAAGATCAAGATCTTGAGCCTTGTCCCTCATGAGAAATGGGTGTGTATGCATGGATTGTATCCACCTAAATATCTTCAATAACATTAGAACAACTATCCCACTCATATTCATTGGAATCAGTTTCAGAATCACTATACCAGGTTACCTCGCTATATCTGACAAGTGTGTTGTATGGTGAGAAAAGATCACTGATAATTGACACAATTTTAGTAGCTTGTTTTGATTTGGGATCGGTGTTGGCTTGTACTCTTTAAATTTGTTCATACACTGATTCCCTTATGTGAGTAGCAATTTCCTTAGGTTGTGGCTCAACCTTGGTTTGATCAGGTTCTTGTACATGATGTACTTTTTTATAAGAAGCTTTATCCTTTTGAATAGCGAGTTCTTCTCAACGTCTTTTGTTTTCTTCATGCTTTTGCTCCTTCCTTGTCATTTCTGTTGCTTGGTGTAGTGATTCTTGCCATGAGTCTTCATTATATTTTTTCTTTTCCTTCCATTGAGGTTTTTGATGGTGATTTTTCTTTTGCATAGGTGGAACATATTGACCATATCCAAGTACTATTTTTTCTGTTGCAAATTACGAACAAATTTTTAGGGGTTCTATGATGCCTTCTTGGCACTTGCCAATAGGTCCTTTTCCTTTTTATCCCATTCATTGCATGATTCGAAGCCCATTTCCATACTTTTTTGTTGGTACAACCACTTCTATGGTGGCAGCTCTGATTTATTCCTCATTTTTGTATAGCCAACTAAGGATTTCTTTATCTTTGGATTATTTAGCCAGTGTGCCCATTTGGATAAATTTACCATAAAAATTTGTGAGGGGTTGTGTTTCCTTATGTCTTGATGTGGAAGGTTGTCCATAAGACATTGGTGAAGTTGGCAATTTAGATAGACACAAGGCTTCAAAAGAGTACTCCCCCATACCTTGGTCCTTTATTTTCATCTTTTGCTTGAAGTCCATGGATAGAGACTTGAGTTCTTCTTGATGGTTGGATGTTGAGGAAGCTTGGGTCTCCCTATTGTGTGGAACCAGACTATCTTGAGATTCCCCCATAGTGTTGCAATACCGAAAAGGGTTATTATCTGTAGATATTGAAATTTCCTATCCATTGTAGGGGAACTTGATACATTGATGGTATGTGGAAGGCACCACTTGCATTTCATGGATCCATGGCCAACTCAATAGTATATTGTATGTCAAGTCTATGTCCAAGACTTGGAACATGGTGTCTCTTTGTACAAGACCTACTTGAATGTGTAGTATTATAGTTCCTTCGGATGATCTCTCTTCATGATCATAAGTTTTGATAGTGATTTTCTTTTTGGGATCAATAGACTACTCAGAGAAGCCCAATTCACAGATAAGTTTTAGAGTACAAATATTGAGACCAACTCCTCCATCTATTAATACTCTTTTTACCCAATGTTTATAGACTAAGACCTCGATATTTAGTGGGGTATTATGCGGATGATTCAAAGAGACATCATACTATTAAGAAAAAAAGATATGTTGTGTGGCACCATCATGTGGGTCACCATGGCTTGGAATCGATTAATATCCTGATCATTTGGAATAATTGTTTCGATAAGAGCTTGCTCCAAGGTATCCTTGTGTTTTGGTGAAAGTTTGAGTAACTCAAGTATAGATATCTGAGTGAGAGTTATCCATAGTTGGTCAACCAAGTTATATTAAGTTTTGGGGAGAGTTGTTGATGTTGATGTGTTCCCTTTCAAGACATATTTCTGTGCTCTTGTTGTCACATTTATTGACACATGTTCTTGTTTGGCTTTGATTTTTATGACATTCACTTGATTGTCATATGCTGATATGTGATTGATGGTGTTTTCATATATGTGATTAATACGACCTCCTTTGGTGTTATTTGACATTGACGCTCCTCGCTTGTCATAATTGGGAAGAGGATTTTTAAAATCTTCATGGTCACTATTGGTTTTATGACCATCATCCATTAAGTCACCCTTTTCTATCATATCTTGAACTATGTTCTTCAACCTCATGCAATCATTTGTATAATGCCCCTCGTTTCGATGATAATCACAATAATGTGAGTCATTCGACCAGGGTGGTTTGACTTGGGGTTCAAAGTTGCTTGTGGCTGGCAATGTGATGATCTTATTTTCCAATAGCTCTTGAAATGCTGATTCTAAGATTTGTCCTAATGGCCCGTATATTCATCGATAGGGGCAAGTATTAGTGTTGCCTCTTTGGTTTGTGTGGTTCCCTTGATTGTTGTTGTTGTTGCCTTGGTAATTATTGTTGTTATTTGACGTTGAAGCTCTTTGGTTGGTATTTCGTTGATAAGTGTTAGTGCCTTGATTAGCACTTTTTTTTTTTATCATTATTGGATGGTGGGTTTCCTGATAAAGTCAACATTGGTTGTTTAGGCTTTACATTGTTGGAATCAATTTCCCCATCATTAACAATATTTTTGTTCCTTGTCCAAAATCTGGACTTGTCTGAATTGTTGTTATTGTTTTGATTGTTAAAGGTGTTATTGTTTGACGAATTAACACCTTCCTTAAAGAACTTCAATGTTCCTTTCTTGATGGAAGCTTCCTCTACTTGGATACCATTTTCTATTAATTTTGTAAAAGATGGTATACATTGTAGTTTGAGTTGATAACTCATCTCACTATTTAGATTGTCTATGAAGATTTCCATCTTTTTCTTTTTAGGCACATCTCATGGATATCTTGAGACCATGCACCTCCATCGTTGTAGAAACACCATGAATGTTTCATTGTTCTTTTGTTTCGTGTTACACACATCCAACATGGTGATTGTGTGTTGGATGTTATAGGAGTATTGTGTTATAAATTTGTTCACCAACTCATCAAATGATCTGATGGGAGGTGCGAGTTTTGACAACCACTCCATCATTTTCCCTCCCAAACTTCTTGGGAATAATCTCATTAAGTATGTGTCATCGTGAGAAAAGTCTAAGCTCATGGTACAAAATTACTGAACGTGATCATGGGGATCATTCTTACCATCGTATTTGTCATACTTTGGTATATCTGAATTTGGGGAAAAGGTACCATGTTCAATCTCCTATCAAAAGGATAAGGAAAAATGAAGTCTAATGAATATCATACTGTGATCCCTTGTTGCATGTCCTAAATTTGTCTTTGAAGTGTTTGGAGTTGTTGTGTAAGAGCAACTAGGGGCACATTTTTCCTTCAATGGGGAGCTTCCCCTCCTTCATTAAGATTGTCCTGATTGCGGGAATGGTCTTGTTCATGAGTGTTGTCTTGTTCATGGGTGTGATCTTGGTTGCATATGTTTTCTTGATCATGTGCCTCTTCTTCTCTTCGTTATTCTTGATAAGCATAGTTTCTCGCTCTTGTTCTTGAAATTATCTCATCTATATTCCTCAAATTTTCCGTGTCAAAATCCTCAGGAATATTGACTCCTTTGCTAGTTAGAATGAGTAGATATTTTTGCTTATCCATTTATATGAGTCTTTCTACAAGTTTTTGGAAAGCTGTATTTTCTTAACATTCTTGGAGAAGTTTGTCAGTGATCTCTTTTTCTCCCATATTCACATATTCATTAAAAGGATTGGACAGTCTATGACTCATACTTGACTCTAGTTGTGATTCCTTCTTCTTGTTTCTCTGAGATCGAGTGACAACGAGCAATAATATATCTCTACTGTAGTGAATTCTTCTTCTTCTATTGGGGTTCTTGGCGGAGTTGGTGGCTCAGGTCGAGATTCGTTGTAAGTGATAAGAAAATTTGGAAACAAAGTGGGGTTAATCCTTCCTCCATTATTAAGGCATTGGTTGAATGATTCTTTTTGAATGTAAGCCCTACTTCTCAAAGGCTCTTTGTCAAATTCATTGGTTTTTCCTTGGATATACATCTGCATATGATGCAAGAATGCACAATGTGATGCAAAGGGTTGACGGTTGATATATAGAAATTTATTCCTCTTGATAAGTGCCTTAGAACTAGGCTGTCTCTTCTTCAACTTAGTCTTTTGATGAAGACTTCTTCTTCTCAAAATATGGGGAGTGGTCATACAAAATGATCAATATTGATGTTGATGTTGGATATGGATACTTTGTTTTGGAAACTCAAGTTTACTTGTCAAGTAGAGGTTTAGTTTGATTTGCCTCTACGACAAATTGTGTCAAATGATATGAGTCCAGTTTCCTGATGAAGAAACTTAATTTGACAACTTGAGAACCTAACTAGGTATTGTTTTGATAAGACTCGTTGGATGGTGGAACTCTTGATCACTCTATTGGATACTCCTTAATTTTGTTTGGATGAAATTTTATCTCAAGATAGTTGATGATTTGATACCTCTTTCTAAAGGTGCTCAGTTGGAGTTGGAAATTCTCTTTTCTCTAAGGTTGCTCTTTACTCTTTGTTTTGAACTGATTTTTGCATTGGTTGATTTGCAAGATATTTTAATGCTTATGAAAAGAAGACATAACACTCATAAAAATAATGATTATCCCTATGATAAACATTGAGTGTATGTTTTTGTGAGGATGTTTTCAAATCCTTGATGTTTGCACTGGTTTGATTTCCAACAAAAGACACATCAGATAGACTCTTTATTCAAAGGTCATTGACAATATCATAGCTCACTAGTCTCGATACTCCATCAACTCAAACAACCTTTTCACCCCATAAAGGGTGCCCATTTTTTTACCTTTTGCCAAAAATTAACCCAAAGTGAATTGCTTCACAATTGGATAGTTATCTTGGGAGATATATGGTGAGTAATCTTGGGGGCAGATTCTTCACCACCCTTGCACTATGATATTGCCAATGTTTGGCAACTGACTTGGCTCAAAGTCTCTATTTTCTATAGTTTGTAATCAGGCTTTCATTTGGTCTTTAGTAATAAACTCCCTCGGGAGGCTTCCAAACCTTTAGAACAAAGGCTTTATGTATCTTAAAGATATCGGGGAAGGCTAATCATTGAGCAAAACTGTTGGAGGGGATTTTCATCAACCTCCACATTTTATTATAGTGGGTTGGAACACTTGGCGATAAAGCCATTTCCCACTTAGGTCATTCCCCTCTCACCAGCCTTAATGGAGCCCTAAGGGAAAATCGGGAGGGTAGGCCTTTTAAAGGATTTAATTTCTTGAATTAAAAGAAAGCATGAAAGAGTGGTTTTGTTTTTTGGTCACCCAATTAAGGGGAGAGCATATACCTACCACTTTTGAGGCAAGGCAAACAATTTTCTTTTTATCCTTCCAAATAAATGATTGGCTAAGACCTCTTTGGAGATGTTGCTCCAACAAGCATGGTGTTCATTTTAGTCCCACACAGCAATTTGTTTGTTTAATCTAGGAAATGAAATCTTGGTCAACTTAAAATAATGCACGTTGCTTTGAGATGGAAATCACTTTGCAAAATGAGATGTGGATTATTATTTTTAATCTTGCAAACAAGTATTGATTGTGAATTTTAACCTTTGCAAGAAAATAAAAGATTGTTGTTGTTCTTTTTATAACCCCAAAATTTGAAGTGTGAACCTAACTTGCAAGAAGGAAAATGTGACATTGTTGTTCTTTTTAACCTTGCGAATTTGATTCTTTTTAAACCCACAAATTGAAATGTGAGATTATTTCACCAATTGAAACTTAATGAGATTCTTTTTAGCTTGAAAATAAAATGAGTTAATTTTAGCCAACTTTGAAAAAGCTAGAAAAATTAAATGCAAATCCTACTTTAACTTCTTCAATCCTACATCAAACTGTCCGACTTGCAAGAAAACACAAGTTAGAAAAATAAAAAATCATATGGTGGGCTTCTCTAAGCCTAATTTAAAATCTCAGTTACAAATCTCCTCTGTAAAAGAAGAAAATCGTACGAGGTTTCTCACCTACTCGTACGACAATTACAATGCTCCCATACGACAAAACAGTTTACTCGTACAAGAAAATAGTTAGCTCGTGCGAGTTCAAAAATTATCTTGTATGAGCTTAGAAAAGAGAGAAGACAAAATGAAATAAAAAAGAGCTCTTTGTTTTCACCATAAACCCATACAAGTTTATTCATAGGCCCATACGATGAATGGTAGGTTCTTGTATGACAAAACAGAAACCCTCATATGAACTTACGTGAACCTATGGAAAAATTGTTAGAAAGATTGGATGTTAGGGGTCTTGCCCCATAGTGGGCGCCAATTAATGCATGGTTAAAATGTGGGGGATGCCTACACCTGGAAGAAAACAAAAATCACACACACACATGAGATTACGTTAGTGAAATCAAGAGATTGAAAATACAAACTAATCTACTTGTTAGTCCAAGAAATCTCAAGATTGCTAAGCCCATCCCATGCTCCTCTATCTCTAAAGATCTCTAAGATTCATGGTGGCCCTGACTTGGAAGATCACTTGATCCTCAAGATGACAACCTAGAGAATGAGTTATGAATGATGATTCTAGGATCAAGATGTATACAACTAAGATCCTAGCTAAGATGAGATGATGGATGAAGATGCAAGATGCAAGATGAAGATATGAAATGAGTTCCAAATTGAAAGATTAAGTGAACTAATTAGGCTAATATGAGGATGAGATATAAGAATGCTATGAAAATGATATGAATTAATCTAGCAAGATATTATAAACATGCATAAACAAACTAATCTATAATATAATTAAGATGGCCTAAATGCTTGGTGATGGGGTTTGAGCTCCTTGATAACCTGCACAGCACAATTAGACTATAGATTGGATACAATAGAAGTGAATGGATCCTTAGATTGAAGAAATGATCTCTATTTATAGAGAAAATAGAGAAATGGATGGTTGAGATTGAGTAATCTCAATAAGGGCTAGGATTGAAAGTTATCGATCCATGAGAGGGATTCAATCCAATCCCAAGTTGATAAATGTCACCTTGAGAGGGCTTGAGAGATGATAAGAAAGTATTAGATGCCAATTTATCATTAGGGAAGGATTCAAGGGGTGACATCATTGGATAATGCTTTTATCCAAGGAAGCAAGCTATTGTCCAAGAGGTAAACTCTTGTGCAAGGATAGAAGATAGTCAAGTGAACAACCATCATGAGTTAGGGGTGTGGGCTTGTAAGAGGCACTAAATGTCTTTTGAAGACTTTGGAGGCTAACTTGCTTCAAGAGGAAAACCACTAGTGGTCTAGGGGATAAATTTGTAAGAGCCTTACAAATTTTGGGGTATTCAACAAGTTACCTTGTTGAAAGGAGGTCTTAAATGCCTTTTGAAGACTTTCTCCGAATTTGGGGAAGTGACTCCCCAAATTTAGGGATTGGACATGATGAGGAGAATTAGGCTAATTAATGGAGGATTAGAGGGACTCTAGAATAAATTAGGAGGGCAAGTGGGAAAGGGGAAATATGAATTTTAGTAAATTAAAAAGATTTAATTTAGCCAAAAGAGGATGCAACTTGCATTTGTAGGATTTTGCAAGTGGGGGGGGGATTTACAAATAAATTTTAATTTATCTTAGATGTAAAGGAGATTTTAATTAAATGTAGATTTAATTAAAATGTGAAAGAGAATAAATTGATATTTTTAATTAAATGTGAATTTAATTAAAATGGCTAGAGGGAGGGTGGGGGGGGGGTATTTAATTAAATGGCTTAGATAGAAGAAGGGTATATTAATTAAATATTATTTTAATTAAAAAGGTCAATTTAGAAGAATAGGGATATTAATTAAATCTTAATTTAATTAATAGGCGATTTAATAATGATTAAATGAATAAAATCCATTTAATTAGTTGTGCCCATTTTAGGTGTCTACAATACCTTTCAAATATCTTAGGACTCTTTTAATTGCATCCTAATGAAATCTATTAGGATTAGACATATATCTAGAAAAAAACTCCCACTACATGGGAAATGTCTATCTAGTGGAAATCATAGCATGCATCAAACTTCCAACCGCACTTTGGTAAGGCACTTTGATAATGTATTCAATATTTAGTGGAGATGTTGGACAATCTAAAATAGATAAATTCATTACAACTATAAAGGGAACACACAATGGTTTACAATCTTGCATGTTAATTCTCTATAAAATTGAATTAACATACTTACTCTATCTAGGCTATAACTTTCTATGCATTCCATCTCTTCTAATTTCCATCCCAAGAATGTGTTTATCTATACCAATATCTTTCATTTAAAATTGAGCTACAAGTTGAGAATTTAATTTGAAATCAAACCTTTCCCTTTAACAATAAATACCATATCATTAACATATAATGTAATAAATAAGAAATGATCACCATTTTATAATAAACATATTGATATGGTTTAGAACACTCAAATACCAAACTCAACACACACACACACACACACACACACACACACACACACATATCCAATTTAAATTGGCACCACATACTACGACTTTGTTTGAGGCCATACAAACATATCTTCAATAGCAAATTACTTTTACCTTTCAACATATAGTGCTCTAATTATGTCATATAAATATCCTTCTCTTTATCACCATGAGGGAACATTATTTTAATGTCCATTTGCTCAACCTCTAAATCATAAGGAACAACAATAGAAAAAAATATAATGGATATCATTTTTGCAACAGGAGAAAAATTCTCATTGTAATCAACATCCTTAATTTGGGAGTAATGTTTCACAACCAACCTCACTTTGTACTTCTCAATACATCCATATGAACCAATATTTGTCTTAAACACACATTTACAAATAATGAGTTTTAATCCTTTAGGAAATGCTACTACATTCCATGTATCATTCATTTCAATGCTTCCATTTCTCCATCCATAGAAATCTTCTAGGATTCTGCATCATCCATACCTAATGCCTCTTCTATAGATCTAGGTTCATCCATGTTAGTTTTGAAAGAAAAAAACACATCTCTGGTAATCAAGTGAATACCTTTTAGGTTCTTTTATATGCCTCGTAGACCTTCAAACAAGTTGAGTTGGAGGTTATTTCTCTTCTTTTGAAGATTCTGAGTCAGATGAGCTCTACTCAACTTCTTGTCTATCTAGGAGCCTCGATTCAACTTTCTTAGGTGTAGAAGGAAGCTCAATCACATCATCTTGTTTAATTTATTTTAGATGCAATGTATTATAAGAAATATTATTTTCAAAAAAAAAACACTTCTACTACATATGAAATTTTGTTAAACATGATCTCAAAGGCTATATCCTCTTACACCATAACTATAGTACCCAATGAAGATACATTTTGTAGCCTTGTTCTCCAACTTTTTTTACTGCCACCTCACAACCAAAAAAACTTTAAGAAGTCTTAGTGAATTCTTGTGACTTGACCATACCTCCATAAGAATTTTATCAAAAAGAGCTAATGCAAGAGACCTGTTAATCAAATAGCAAGTATTGGCAAAAACATCAGCCTAAAACTTTTATTTTATATCAACATCACTTAGGGTACTCCTATTCTTTTGCATTAGTGTCTTGTTCATTCTTTCTACAACTCCATTTTGCCATGGAGAATACAAATTTGTCTTTTGTCTATGAATGCCACATTCTTCACAAAATATATCAAAATAATTTGAGAAAAAATTACCACCATTATTTATCCTCAATCCTTTTTTTTTCTAGTCCACAACTCAACCATTGCTTTAATTTCCTTAAATTAACTAAAAAAATCAGATTTTCTCTTTAAAAAATATACCCATTTCCTATTATGATCATCAATAAATGAAACATAATATGTGATTTTTTCAATGGAATGAACATATATAGGACCAAAGGTAATATTGGTATGGCAATTGGAGGGGGTATCCTCTAATCTTCAAGGGGTTTCGTCATTGTTGGTTATGGTAGTTGTCTAGGAGTAAATACTAATAATGCGTCTGAAGACATGGCCTTGCTCTAGGTGATCAATTTTGTCTTTTAATAGGGATAAAAGACATTTTGATTGAAGGAGATTTTGAACTTATTCTTGGCTCAATGAAGGGAAAGGTCAAACTGGCACGTGCTATTGTGAATATAATTCATGATATCTAAAACCTTATTTGGGGTTTTGATAGGTATGAGTTAGGTTATATCTATAGAGAAGGAAACATGGTAGCAAACACCATGGCCGATTTGGGGGCTAGTTTCTAGACCTTCAGATTCTAGCAAAACTATGGACACCTTTCAAATAATGTTAGATGCCTCCTTTCTAAGGAGCCACAAAGCACCACCTCCCTTTAATGATGAAAACTATTAATTATTTTCTTAGTTGGGACTCTATGGCCCTTGTTGTTTTTTATGTTCTCTCTCCTTTTTGACCCTATCAATTTGGGGCTAAATGTGACATGGAATTTGAACTCAAAAGTTATCAATGTGGCAGCGACCTAGACTTGGGTTGTTATGCTAATGCATCCATAATTGGTAAAACCCTCAAAGAGAATCAACCAGCTCATGTAGCAAGAGTAACACAACGAAAGCAACAAGAAAACATAACAAGATTATAGAAATATATCATATTATTGCCTTAGAACTTCTGACAACCAACTGGTTATCATCATAGAATCATCAAAGAACATCTGGTAGTTAACCAGTTACATGTAGGCTTCAAGCCAGATACAATCCAACTGGGACTCTAAGAATCAACTGGATCACTAAATGCGAATCTCAATCCTTATTCTCCATTCTACTTCCTCTATCCCTACAAATGATTACATAATGCCATATTTATACCCACTGGAACATATCCGAGTCGGTCGTAAAAGATTACATTTAGCAATGCAGGAAAATGAAATGCATAACTAGGTCATCCCTAAGAATTAAAGAAATCTTTCCAAAAATAACAACCAAGAAGTGCAGTTCAACAAGAAGGTTGGCCAAAATGCTAAAGAACATCGAACAAGACCCAAAATAGATCCACATGCCAAGAATCACTTTGGTAATGAAGGAGAACCAACCGGTAAGCACAAGAACTATCCCTAAACCCAGAAACAGTCAACCGAAAGCGGTAGCTGACTGAAAAAGAATCCAAATAGACTAAAAATATGGAATTAAGCACATGAACCAGCCTGGAAACCAAAAAGAGGATCCGCAATGAAAAGCAAGAAACTACCAATACCAACTAGCAAGAGCACACAAAAACTGCACACTGAACTAAACTGAAAGGAAATATTTTTGGTTGATGCAAGATTTATCATAGACCGGGGATGCTCCTGCATCATATGCCCATGTGGAGGTTACCTCATAATGATGTTGATGGTACTTATGAAGTCTTGATAGTGGTACTCCCTAATAATCACAACCCGTATCTTATCACCCAAATTTTAAATGATGGGCTCTTTATTCTAACTAATGACATATAATCCCCTTTATAATATACATTTATGTGCATGCAAAGGACTCCTTTTATGCAAAATAATGATTTTCTTCTAGGTACAATGGTGCTAGGTAATAATTCTTATTACCCTAGCATGTATCTTTATTTATTTGATAAACTTTATAATTTTATTCCTTGTGAAATAAGTATTAAGTAAGCCTCCAATAAATTCTACTTATCCCTTTGGTTCCATATTGAGATCTTGTTGTTGCATTAGAATGATTGTTACAAATTTCATAAACTTTTCATTCTACATATCTTACACATCTGACACATCTGTAATGATTGAGGGATCTCTTTATTTTTGTAATGACTTAGCGAGCATGATGAGAACCTTTTAATTTAGTTTTCTAGTGCCTGAAATAATTGCTAGGTGCATGTGGGTAGGATTTTATTTGAGGTGGATGAACAAGTGATTTCTCAAACAATTGGTATGCCTCAAAGGGACAAATGCTAAATTTTTTGCAAGGTCCTAGATAATGAGAGCTTGGATCTATTTTTTAAAGAAGGAAAAATGCTGATTAATCTTCATGTTAATTTTTTAATAGAGGTGAGCTCCCTAGGCCCTAGAATAAGGTATGTCTTTTGATAATGAAATATTTTAATTTGGAGGGAAGTTCGAATGTTGTTATTTTTATCACTTTCCTTTGCTAAACCACTTTTGACTTAATGCCACCATTATTTTTTGCTTCTTCCCACTCTCCTCATTGGAGTCATTAGCCAAATCATCCATGGAGTTGTTTACCAAAAACCTAGAAAAATGCTTGATCCCTTTGCATTGGGGGCTTATTCTTTGTTTGTACCATTTTTACTTTGCCCCCACAAAACCATAAAGGTCTCACTTGTTGAGGAAGACCTACTTGCTAAATATCCTCCCTCTACTTCTCTTGTTGAGGATTTTGATGGCAACATTAAAGGTTCATCCATGAATGGAAAAAACAAACTTACCTTTCTGCAAGTCACTCCCTAGTTATCCCCTATGCCTACTAAGGGTAAGCTCAAAATTACCACCCCACAAGTTTTTCCTAACCCCTACCTTTGTGCTTTTGGAAAACCTAGCACCCATTTCCATGCATTCCAATTCTCCTAAAACTCCTCGCTCCTTCCAAAAATTGGTAGTTGGAAGTATTTGTGACTTGTAGTAAAGCCCTTTTACAACCTTTGGTTCTGGTA
The DNA here is from genome assembly GCF_030272615.1 of Cryptomeria japonica. Lineage (NCBI taxonomy): Eukaryota > Viridiplantae > Streptophyta > Pinopsida > Cupressales > Cupressaceae > Cryptomeria > Cryptomeria japonica. The sequence goes on from NC_081414.1 coordinate 642,464,393, forward strand.
AAAGGGGTTACATAGAGAGAGATAAAAACCCCAATACCAAAAAAATAAAAAAAAGGTTTGATTCACTTTTTTTGTGGAGGAAGTCCATTTTGAGGATGAGAAAATTTTGGGTAAGGTAGATAGGGGATAGGGAGGATGATGCTATCAATGTGGTGAGCTCCTATTTCAGGTGGTCTAGTAGATTAGCTTTCCACCCTACCATTAGGACCAATATTGATGAAGAGGAGATAAAGGATGGTGTAGAGACTAAGGATAACATTAAATATGATGAAGAGTTAAAGGATACTAAAGAAGTTGAGGAGAAATTTGACAATGTTGGTTCTAGCCTTTTCTCAAAAAATGAACGAGTCAGACTCAGAGAGTATAGATAGTTCTCCAATTACTTAGTTTTCTCAACTTGTGCATCAACTTGACATGTGACTAGATAGTTGAGGAGCTTGCTAACCTAAAATCTAAAGTTACTAATCTCAAAGAAAATATGACCACCCTCTCTAGTTTTATTTCAAAGGTTATGCATAGTTCCATGAATACACTTTGTTTGTTGCAAGAGAAGGAATTAAAAAGAACATGTCGATGGAAAGGATGCAAGTTCAACCAATCATAAGGAGCTCTTCAAATTCCTTATGGAGGATTGGGGACAATTACTCGGATAGATTTATATTTTTCTATTTAATTATTTTTGATAAATATATGTTATAAAATTTAATACTTGTTTCTTGTTAAAGTTCTATTATTGGCCTAAAAGCCATTTTGTTTGTCCCAGGGGCATATAGTTTCTAAAGGGCCAACACCCTAGTTTGTTGCTTTATACTATAAAAACATCTATAGAACCAAACACATTAGAATAAATAAAATCCAACACACCATAATATTAATGAGAACTCAAGTAAAATTGAAAGTGGTTGTGTTTCCCATAAATGTAATGCTCATAGAAATCAAAATCAAGATTATAATCAGTCAAAGCTTCAACAAGATTTTTACTTTTGAAGGTCATTAAACCCTTTTCTTTGGAATATGACCAAATATTTTGTGCCATAAAATATTTTTCTCTATTGTTAAATTTTATTTGGGAGAAAGAGAAACCTTGGATATATAGAAGCCATAACCATCCACTGAAGATGACATCCTCACGTCTTCCAACAAACTAGCAATTTTTTTTTTTTTTTACATAAGTACTATTACACTGAATAATTTAATCATCAAGCTTATATAATGTACCAAATTTAACACGCATAGAAATCACCATAGCACATCTAACCATCTTGCATCGTACATAAAAAAAAACTACCTACACACCGCATCTATTAGTTTGCTCACATATAATAAATTTGGTGCCAATCTAGGGATATGTAGAATGACATTAATTCCTTTAATTATACCATCAAGAAACCTAACTCTAACTTTACCACATAGACAAAAATATTAAAATGAGAATAATAACTCAATTAAACCTTCCTTTGATCAAATTATTCATATTCATACCAATCTCTATTAGAACCCATATAAAAAAATGCACCTTAGTCAATTAACCATGCATCATTACCTACATGAGTGGCCAAAGCTACAACAAATGACCATCTTTGTTCTCAAACTCATAATAAGAATCAATTTTTTTTTCTTCTCTTTTCATCTTTGCACTCCTAATGAAATTGTCTAGGCTTACAACAATTCTAACAAATAACTTTGGATTTTCTAGGAGATTGGGATCTCCCCTTATACTTTGATTTATCACACTTCTCATTCTTCTTTCCTTTTCCCTTAGGTCTTCCAAAAACATTATAGGGCCTCCTTGGCTCTAGTAGATACCTTCCTCCTCATCTCTTTAAGAAGAAAATAACCCACCAAATATTCAATTTCCAAGATAATCAAAGTATTCCCAATAGACATAACAAGAGAATCCCACAAATCCAATTTAAGAAAAAAAATGATACATATGACATTTCTCCTCATCCTTTTTGACACCCATTGACACCAATTGAGCCACCAATATATTGAATGCTTCAATTTGGAACACCCTCTTCCATTCTAAAGGAATATAATTTATTCGTCAAGAAAATATTTACTAAAGATTTGGCTTGATATTATAACATTGTAAATTGTACCCCATGCAATTTCATGTTGCACAAGCCTTTACTTTAGCTAAATTAAAGATAATGATCAAAATCCCATGTCATCAGACCTGTAGTGCCCTTTCCTAATTCATCTTTCCTTTTGTGCATAGATAGACTATACGGTTATATAGCTAAGACTACTTTATGATTCTTTTGATTAGATTTTTATGGTTTTACTTATGATTTTGGATGCTTTATAGTTGATGATAGATGTATCATATTGTAGTTGACATTATGGTTTCATATGGATGGTGATACATGGATCACTATGATAGGCTTTTACTTCATGATATACATGCACTTATTATGTATGTGAGGTTTATATTTACTTATGATGATGATTATGATATCTCATGTGAAGCTAACCCTACCTCGTGATTGTATTGGATGTGATGTTTATGATAGTGCTTGATTATCTTCTACTGCGATTGTGATTAGGGATGATGTCATATCACTCATTCATGAGAATGATATGATGTTGCAATTTCCTTTCACTTGTCTATTTACTTTATGATATGTGTTATTGTATATGTTGTTGTATGTGTATTGGTGGTGACAGGTTTGCATGCACTAGACATTGACTCCATCTGGCTTCATAGGTCTGAGCATGTCTTCATGCCAATGACAAGTTGATCGGAGGTGACGTGAAATCCCATTATACACTCTAGGTTTAAGTTGATATCCTTGTTAGTCTAGTATCTTGAGTTAGGTCATCAGTTAGCATCGTGTGGTATTTTATGTTATTATTATCAAAGATTATTTATTATTTATTATTTTTAAGTTGTGGCTTTAATTATTATTTGTGTGCTATGGTTTAATTAATTAATTGGGCCTTTATATTTTACTGTGCCTTGGTTTATTTAATTAATTGGTTGATTATAATATTATTTCCCTATTTAACCTCTTTGGGTTATTAAATAATTATTAATTCTACCTACCCTATTTTATGATTGGATGGGTATATTGGGTAAGTTAATTTAAATACTATTTTTATAATCTTAACTTGGTATTTGGAAAGTGTTGGTAAGAAATATATTTTAATACATTATTTTAATTGGTAGACATATTTCTATAGTTTTTGGTTGATTTTCTATTTATGGAGCTTTTTGATATTTCATGGGGGTTGGCCTGTGTGAGTTTTCTAGAAAATTATTGTTGTTTTTTCCAAGGAATTTTAGAGATTGCTGGAGATTTTGGATTTTGGTTGGATTGTTGAGCTTGCTGGATCCAGGTTAGCTTCATTTAATCCTTAGTGCACTCTATTTTATGGAAATGAATGCTTACTCCGTTCTTGTGTTTTTTATGTGTGGGTATGGGAAAATAATTATGAATGGTCCATTTAGAAAGTTATAATTATAATATTATGCTGGGAAAAATTATGCTAATGTTTGAATTCTCATTTATCTGGGTGAAGTATAGCCATGAATGACTTGTGCATATTTCTTGAGAATGCTTGGAATGCTGTGATTTTGAATTTATTGGCTTGGACTATGTTGAGATTGGTTTTCATAAATTTTGTGTATCTATTTACTGAGGTCTTGGAGTCCTACCTATTGTTATTAATGTTGGCTCTTTGTGTGTGTCTTTGGAAGTCATAATGAAGTTCTAAGTGGAGTGAATCTTCTTGTTATTGTTTTCTTTTGATAATTGATGAATCCTTTGAGTTATAGAAGTCATTGCATCCCTTTTGGGTCAATTTGAGGCCATGATTGAGTTGTAGTTGATTTTTGGTTGTTTAAATTCTTTTTTTTTGAGTTTCTAGACAATGTCTTGGATGCTCCAGAGGGTGCCTTGGATGATCCACATAATGCATTGAATGTGCTAAATTGTTCCATGGATGCCCTAAAAGAATTGGTGGATGCTCCATAAAATGCCTTGAATGCTCCACAAAATGCCTTGGATGCTCCACAAAATGCCTTGGATGCACTAAACTATTCCATGGATGCTCTAAAATAATTGGTGGATGCTCTAAAAGAATTTGTGGATTCTCTAAAAGAATCGGTGGACGTGATAAAAGAAATGGTCTATGCGCTAAACTGCCTTGCCTATGTGTTTTGATTAATTTTGGCTTTCTCTATTGTTTTTTCCGATTTTGTGTTTTTCCAAAGGCTTTTGTATGATGGTTTTGAGCTCTTGCCCATGATCAATTTATTGACTATAATTGATTTCTTATGCTAATTGGATTTTGTGCAAGATGATTCATGCCTTTATATAGTTTTATTGAGCTCCTATTATATATTGTTGTGAGATGCTAGTTTGTTGTATGTTTCTTGGTAACCTATGAGAGGCTGTGATAGTGGCATATGTTATTCATGTCTATGATTACATTATTTGGTTGTATCCTTGGTTATCTGGTTAAGTTTTATTGAGAGCCCTTGTGTGATGATTATGTGTTACCCTAAGGTCTTGTGCATGCTAGGGGGAGTGGGCTTCCAAGTGAGTGACTGGGGTCATGAGGATTGGATTGCTAGGATACTCGGGGTCTAGACCACCAAGATATCTCATTGGGAGTTTACCTTGTAATCAAGTGATAACATAAGTAAATTAATCTTAAGAGGGATGGGTAGAGGTAGATCACCTTAATAAAATAAGAAATGGTTTTGTGGCCTCAACTCATGTCCCAGGGGTATTCATATGGATCCAAGAATGGTTGAGTAGACCTTGGTGATCTAGGTAAGTAGAACTCCCTTGATGTCCTCAAAGGTTGAGATGGCTCTATATGGGTATCATAGATGTCGAGACAGGTTCCCATGGTGACTATATGCGATGATACTCCTTCCCTAGATGTAGGTCCTAGCACCTTGAGTTTTGATTTGATGTGTTGCCTCTAGAGGTCTTGAGTTATGTCTTTCTCTTTTAGTTAGCCTTATGTTGTGGTTTTGGTTGTATCTTTTGGTTGTTAGGTGTCAGCCTAGATCTAGACCGTGGGTGAGATCTTATTTCATCTCCTAGCACAGGGGGTAGTTCCACATGGTCGAGTGGTTTGATGCCTTCTTCCATTGGGATGTTCTTCATTAGATTCTCTTGTGCATGATGTGAAATCTTCTCTCTTCATCTATGAATACATTCTTGTAGCAGATTGATGTATATGGTTCATATGGTATATGTATGTGTAGAATTCATGATGTAATTATATTTGTAGTTGAGAGCTATGCTCCTTGATGTAAAATGGTTGATGTATATGTAAATTGTAGATGATGTATTAGGATATGATCATAATACTTGTAAGAGAATGTAATGATGTATCTTGGATAATGCTCATTAATGGAATTGGCTCTATGGATATACATTTAGTATTAAGTGAATGACCATTGTGTTAAAGGAATGAATTAGATATGTGAGAGATAAAAATAAATGATAATATGATAGTAAAGGAGATTAAAGGAATGGGTGTTAGGAACATTTGGATTGGTGCTCTTAAAATGAATATTCAAGGTTTAATGTATTTTGCATTATTAATAGATATATTCATGATAGATAGAATAGTGAGGTACCTTATGTATGCATGAAAAGAGGAATTTTTGTTGAGTTAGAATGCTTTGGATTCTGGTAGTAGTTATGATGTCATGCTTATGTTTATTTATTCATAATGAAGATTGTAAGTAATGATGTTGAGATACCCTAGGGATAGATGTTGTGAGTTGTGTTTATTTCCCCTTGTGTAATGAGTTCTTATGATTATTCTTTTATGTTTATACTCATGATGATTATGTGTATATCTTGTAAATGAATGTTTAATGTGTATGAATAGGTAATTATATATGTTGCTTAGATGATGTTTATTTATTTTTATCTCATATTGCATGTTAGTTAGCTTTATTTCTCTAGGGTATTTTGGCAGGAATTAGAAGACCACCTTGCCATCTAGCATACTTAGTTTCCTGACCATTTGGTTTGGATCATGCATGGACATGTGCATGCTTCACATACATACACACGTGAAATTTTATAATAATGGTGGCCATTGGGATATCACACCTGCTAATTCTAGTAGTGTAACACCTCTTTGGGTTCGTATCAATGTCAGGATGACTTCTAGTTTCTTTAAAATTACCCTTTTCACCTAATTTAAACTCTTTATGATACTCTATGAATCTCTCTTTGTCTTTGGTTGCTATAAATAACTTTCTTGGATACTCATCAAGATCTCTTGATCATTTTTATAGCATACTAGTTCACTACCTTTCACCATTGTCATGGATTGAATCTCTACCACCTTGGAGATTATCACTTCCTTCACTCCAACAAGTTGTCATGATTTTTGTTCTTGAAGGAGGGTAACTCTCTAGGTTATTCCTTTGTTCATTTTATTATATTTATTTCAATCTATCTTCCATTTAGTTCTTCTTGTTTCATTTCTACTATCTTTTTTATCACAATCTTGTCTCTAGGCATTTCCACCGACTACATCAAACCTCTAAACAAATTTTTCCAAAATATTTCTTCCTTGGTCTTATGTGTGCAGGTTTTTATCAAAGCGTGCCAATTTTGGGTTTGAAGGCTTCACATTGAGGACCTATTATAACTATTTCTTCATCCCACTTGTCTTTCTGTCAATATGTTTTTCTCTATTAGCTTTTTGTTGTTTTATTTCATTATATTTAACAATTATGAGCTTCTATACCACAAATGTATAGGACACTTGTGCATTGTGTTTTCATCCTTGACCCACACGTGCGTCCTAGACAAAGGGCATATGGATATTTCCAAGTGGTCTCCATCACATGTGTTTTTGCTTCTATAGTCTAAATATTTTATTCTATTAGCATACTGTAGACACATAAATCTATCCACTAAATTAAATAAATATTTTATATTTATTTGATACACTAATATTCCTCTATTAATTAAATTCACATTTAATTAATTCTTTCAACCCCCATTCTGCTATTTTAATCAAATAAATTACATAAATTTATTTAAATTAAAAATCCCTATCTATAACCCAGTTACTAAATAAATCTAATTTATTTAATTTCCCTCTTTCCTCTCATTTAAGTAAATTAACATTTATTTAAAAACACAAATCAAATTCCCCTTTTAAATAAATCAATATTTATTTAAAATCCCACCCCACTTGCATTTTCCTACAAATGCAAGTTGCACCAATAAATAGATTTTATTTCTAAATAAAATTCTATTTTCTCTCACCCACCCAACCCACTTGCCCACTAAATTACTTATAAATTCTTCTAACCCCCCTCTAATTAGCCTAATCCCCCTCTCTAATCATTTGTACATTCCCAAACAAAGGTCACTTCTCAAAAATGCCTCAAAGTCTTTGAAATGCATTCAAGGTTTTTATTCTTCAACAAGTTAACCCCCAAAGTCTTTAAAGCCTTTATGGCTCTTGCATAACCATTAATGGTTAACTCAAACTTACCCACATGGTTAGAGGCTTTCCCTCTAACTCAACCCTCATTTAACTCATGGGTCTCTTCAAGCATTCATTGCTTTGACCATGGTTATCCCCATTAACTCTTGCACAAGAGTTTATCCATTGGATAAAAAGCATTACCCTTGGATAAAAGCTTTATTCACTAACTCAAGCCTAACCAAACCCTCCTAGGGTAACCTTCATGTCATCTCATTCATTTAATTCTTCTTCCCTCTCTTCTCAAGCCATCTCATGTTGACACTTGTCATCATGGGATTGGGTTGAAAGCCATCACATGGATCACAAACCCATAAATCCTAGCCCTTCACAAGCCCACTCAATCTTGGCCATTCAATCAACATTTTTCCCTATAAAAGGACCTCATTTCTCAAAGAAAGAAAAAATCATTTTGCATTGTTATTATACTAAGATTCACATAGACATTAATTAGGAGCTTTCTCATAGCAAATCATTTACACTTGCATAAGCATTTGTTTTCGTTTTTATAACCATCTTGAATCTTCATATGACATCCATGGATAGTGCTAAAAGCTGAGAGATACACTCATGTGGGACTTGGAGAGGAGAGGAACAAGGAAGAGACAACATCATCAAGCATAGGGAGGAGGGATTAGAGTTGTCTAGTTTATTTGTTGTCTTTCCTCTTTGCTTTGTTATTTATCTTTCTTGATATGCTTTGAAATGGATTCATTTTCATGTTATGCTTGTGGTTGAAATTTTACTAACATGATTTCTTTTTTTTCCACTAATCCCTTTTTCAGAGCATCACATACCATAGATACACACACATTTATATTCTAAGTGGGAAAAATTAGAGGTTGTAGTACCCCAAAGGTTTTCTTAGAATGGAGAGTTGGATTTTGAGTCCTCGTGGGGTTTGATCATCCTTTGTAGTGGTTTGATTTTTCTCTTCTAAATTTTGGTGAAATCGATGTGAGATATCCTCTTGATTCTAAACTTGTCAAAAAAAAATTTGGAAACCTTTTTAAAAGTTGAAACAATCAAATTTTTTCTCCATCATTTTCTTGTTCATTATTGATCTTGCTGGAATATTGTGAATCTCTTTTATGAGCTTTATGACCTAGACCACGTCAAGGATTGTGGTGAGAAGGAGTTTGAGACCAAGCATCCTACAAATCATTATAGCCCTACAATATTGGGTTTGATGTTCTTAGGGAATGTAGATCCTACTGATCCTTTGGCTTCTCAATCTTTTCCTCTAGGTTTATGTTTGGGAGGTTTATCCACATCTAGTTCTCAAACTAATTATCAACATAACAATCCACTAAATACCTCTCTTAGAGGTCTCCTACTATAGATCATGAGTCTTCTCTCACATTTTTCTTTGATCAAATTCAATCCCTTGAAGAGAATATAAAATATTTTGAAGGATTTCTTACTCGAGAGAATTTCCTCCCTCAGTTATATGTAATCTGAGAGACATGCTTATTGTAGATCATAAGGGCCTTGAGGAAATCAAGGAATTGACCATGATTATAGTCTTATGTGCCTTCCATTGTACTTAAGCCTCAGGATACTCAATCCAACATCACTGGTCCTTAGCTGGGTGTCACAATACCTAGGGTGTCAGTTCACATAGTTGATACAATCCCTACCATTGATCCTTTATTTTGTACTTTGTGGTAAACTAGGAATTAGGGTTTAAGATAATAAAAACCACTAAATTAACCAAATTAATCCTGATACATTGAAAGAGGAGTAAAACCAATTGATCTAGCCATAATCCAAATAAGGAAAGGGCTAAAATTCTAATTGAATTCACAAGTTGTTGATGATTATTCTCTTTCTTAGTTGAAAATTGGATGATAGTTGAAATATTAGGATAAAAGTATGAATAATTAAAGTCAATTGTCAAAAAAAAATTGCTACAAAAATCCCATAGAGCTATAAACTGAGATCTAGGCAAAATAATATAATTAGAACTTGCTCCTAGTAGTTCGGCTTGATTTTTCAAGCCTAGGTAGCCTCTACCAAAAGTTGAACCTATTTGTCACTTTCAACTCTATCAGAATTCTTGAGTATAGATCCTATACCTATTTATTGCTTATAGAAAGAGAGGGAAAGTTGTTAGGGATAGGGGTTTGTCTTAGGTCAAACCCTAGCTTTGGAATTAATGTTGAAATTGAAATATGAATTGAAATGGAAATTGCTACAAAGTGCTTTCCTATTGAGGGAAAGGCTAGATTTGAAACAAAAGTACTGATAAAATGAGCTCTACCTTGATGAAGTTGTGTTTGATACACATGCAAGGGAATTAGGATGTTTTATAAAATGCCTTCAAAGAAGATTGATCATGTATGCCATCTTGAATGCACAAACTTGACTTTACTTCTGCTCCAATGCTTGATGAATTACTAATTTCTTTCTCACTTGAATTTTCTAGAGTGTGATTTGAGACAACTTAGAGGATTCATTAGGTTTGAAATGAGAGGGGTGAACATCCTTTTATACTTGACTACCCAAAAATTAGTTAAATTTCTAAAGTAGGCCAACATGGGATCAAATTTATCACTCACTCAAAGTGACCATTATGGGAACCTAAAATGGGTCGTGATTAGGAGGACCAGGACATACCACATCCTAGTCCTGAGCTAGGACCATGGTGCCTAAAACCCTAGTCTTGAGCTAGGACTCGAGTGCCCAATGCCCTGGTCCTAAGAATTAGGACTCCAGAATGAGGGGGAGATAGTGAAGGTGATGAAAATGTGAGGTTGATAGGCGGTGTGATTTGAATTAGGATAGATATTGGGCATTGAATGCCAAAGAACCAAAGTGGAGTTTAGGTGAGGAAAAAATTATATGCAGATAGAATTTATGATGTTACATTTAGCCCACAATTTAGCCAGAGTATGAGACTAAGCATACTCACAGAAAAGTACAAAGTTGCATCAAAAAAATTTAATCGAGATATCGAAGAGACAAGACACACCGAGCCCCTAGGGACTTTAGGATCTTACTACTCTAATATCAAGATAAAAGGGACAAACACATGAAATGAAAAAGAGAGAGATAATGACTTCATGGGCCTAGTAATATTTTCTTACAATGAGTCATGAAAAAGAAAAATATGAAATTACAAAGCAAAAGGCTCAGTTTGCAAAGTAACTTGGGTATCAAAAAAATGTCATGGTGTGTGCATAAAGTGTAACATTGAGTGGGGTGTATGCCTCCATGTTAAAGTGATTGCAAATACCTTATCACGAGAAGTTTCTTTAAGGTAGCATGCATCTAAAAAGACAAGCATGTTACCACAATGATATGCCCCTAAGAAAGGACAAATAAAAGGATAATGGTCACAAAACACATAAGGGATCCACTGACTCTGGGGTACACATGCTCTTATGATAAATGATGTATATCAAAAATATTTGTATTGAATTGACCTCATCCCCCAAAGTTAGTGGAAGTAAAAACATAACAAAAGAAGAGCACAAGTGTCATTTTGAGTCAACATGGAAGATACCAAAAGAGATCTCAATGCTTTGCATCATCCAAAAGTAGACACACAAGGAACACAACATATATTACCTTGCACTAATAGAGTAACAAGGGTCATACAAAGAGAACCTAACATAACACAAAAAAATGTCAAGTAGCACATCACACGAGAAGCATATTACGAACAAGCAAACACACAAATGAGAATCCATGACATGAATGAAGCTAGTCAAGAAAATCATCTATCTCCCAATATTTTTGAACATCATTTAGGGGTGGTAGACAAGATGCAAGAGGAGTCACTTAGAGCACAACAGATGGAGTTACCAGAAGTTCCAAACAAGGACCAGGCTCTAATGCTGAGTCAATTTTTTTTGTCGCTAGGAGCTAGGGTTAATTTTTTGAAAAATGTGAAGATAATTGATGATTAATCTCAACAAGTTCATACATATCATCAAAAACATTAGAAGAACATTATCATCATCCATATCACCATCTCAATTAATAAAAATAGGATCTGTAATGTGAAAGGAAGTTGAACCATTTTTTTTCTTAAGTATTTTTAATTTAGGTGATTTAATGTAAACTTATTCCTTAAGATTAGGCGAAGGTTGGACAAATGGGAGCAATTCAAAATTTGGTGTCTTTAGGGAGGAAATGGTTTGGGAAGTAAGATCATGAGCTTTATCATGACATCTTTGTCGATGTTCTCTCACACAACAATTCATTTTAGTTTTAGCTGAAGCCTATGAAGGTTTACGATCAATGGACCGTAATGGAGGGAATTTGTCACTTCAAGGATGATGAATCCTCAAGGAAAAATTGTCCTTCTGATTACCTTCGTGAACTGGCGCTAAGATGAGCCAGGGATAAAATTTTTATGCAGGGAGTGCTAGCCACCCAAGAAGCGTCTTTAGAAAACCCTCTAGAGTCTCTGCCCACAGGACGAACGCACAGAATTGGGACACCAGCGCGATGCGTTGTCGTCCTGTACAGACGAAGTGCAGAGTCCGGACAGAAAGTCTTAGACACACTAACAAAATTTATAAAATAGCTAAGAAATACTGAAAACTATGAGAAACATAGATTATGAAGTAGAATAAGGAAGATAGTAGAGATTAAGAAAATCTCACAACCAATCCATGTTGTGAAGCCTCCCGCAAGATAATCTCCTCTTCACAAAGCTTTTCCTACACACATGCAAGAGAGAAAATGTTGGGGGTTGTGTTTTGGAGTCTGCCTAAGTCAGACCCTCATTTTGGTGTTTCCACCTCCACAGATAACCCAAAAAGCCATGAGAAAGGAAAATGATAAAGAAGATGATAAAGAAGAGTAGACAATGCTATGCTATTTGGTAATTGGAAATAAGTAAGATATTGGAAATACAAGATAGAGTTAGATTACTCCCCTAGTAGTTGGCAAGTGTTGCAATGCTTGGTAAACTTGGTAGCTTGACGATGCTGCAACAATGGTGGTGGTGTCTCCAAGAGCTTCAATCTCCAAGAGAAAGTCTTCAATATACCAAAAATATCCCTTGGAAATGTCCCAAAACCAAAGATATAGGCTAAGGGACGAGCCTGGATGTCAGTGGCCGCATAGGTAGGTGTTACGATTCCTTCCTAGCATGGGTCATAATGTCCCAATGACCACCTACTGGCTAGAAGGTTGGTAGGACGGTAGTGCGCTGTACGGATGTCTTTGTGCCACGCCTACGTCTGTGAATCTGTCAGGTCGACAGAATTGGTAACGTCTTTGGGGAAGTTGACATGGAATTCTTTGGTGGACAAAAGGACAAGTTGGCAGACCTATCCTCCAAGTAGTGTGGGGGAGGCACCACATGTTGCAATTGCCACTAAAGGTGATGAGGGTGATATTTTTGACTCTACATGGACATAGGCTTCATTTCTTCCCCTATGGGAGGAGGAATGAAAGAAACACCAATAGGTTTAGGGAAACTAGATGCCAAGCACTTTTCTTTATAGGAAGAAGGGCAGGACTAAGGAATATAGAGGAGAAATAGAAGGAATATGAACAATACCATGTCCATTATGGGTGTAGGGTCTCTAGGTTTACTCAAGGACATGTTCATATCATTTTTCCATTTTTGATAGGACAAGAAAAGGATGGAATTCTGAGGCTTAAGAGGCTCAGGTTGTTTAGGACAAAACTAATTAAGATTAAAATTGTCATGCTTTGTTGTGGGTTGGTAAAGGTTATGATTAATTGTTATGATAGTGCCATTATGAGGGAATTTTAAACATTTATTGATTGTAGAAGGGATAGATTTCATGGAAGAGAGCCAAGGATGTCTCAACTTCACATGAAATTGATCTAATGTAGGAATAACAATAAAGGTGACATCTAAGCACTTAGTACCAACCTCAACGAGAATAGTAATAAAACCAATTGTAGGGAAACAAAAACCATCATACTTTTACAAGTTAAGGTTTCCATTGCACCAAAAGATCGGCCTGTCAATGCTCGATACAACCACTAGACTTATAGAATCCATTGGATGATGTTAAACCATGTCATGAATCCCTGCGAGGGACACTGGCCCACTGCCAACAATCCCCCTCTCAACATCACTCACTGCAGTCTGCATGATTCAAACTTGTTACCAAGCTCTGATACCACTTGCTACAAGCTAGGGTTTCCATTGCACCAAAAGATCGACCTGCCAATGCCCGATACAACCACTGGACTTATAGAATCCATAGGAAGCTGTTAAACCATGTCACGAATCCCCATGAGGGACACTAGCCCACTACCAACACATACACCTTGACCACTACATCATATTTATCATGTGTTACTTGATACAATTGTAAAATATAAAGATATTCTTTAGTGATCACATTGATCATGCAGACTAGATCAATGAACACCCCTCGTGAGAGTTTGTCTTTGATCTTCATAGTGATATAGTGGGCCATCAGGTGCAACAATAGTCTCACTAGGATCAAAACTGATACATGTCTTTTAGAGGTGTAGGTTTGTCAACCAAGTTCACAACATTATTAGATTGTAAACCATGGTCATTAGGAGAAAAATCAAGAGACTCGGACTCAACAACATTGGTAGAATGAGAAGGAAACAAATTGGTAAAGATTTAAATATTTTGATTTGGAGCTACAAATTTATTCTTGTTATTGACACCAACTAAGAATATGGTATTGTTATCAATGAATTCTTGTATCTTATTTCTCAACTTGCAACACTTCTCAATATCATGGCCAGGTTGACAGTGATATTGATAAAAAACTTTGGGGTCATGGTAAGGTGGAAATGGTGTGGATGTGTCAGTTGGATTGATGGGATGAAGTTGCAACACATTAGCATTCATTAAGTTCAACATTATAATATGCAAAGACTCAGAAAGAGGAGTTAATTCTTTTCTAAAGTATTTGGATAAAGGAGCCACACCTAACATCATGGTTGCCACATGGGTGTTGATGTTGTCATTGAGTTTGATAAATACTTTGTTGCATTTGAAATTCAGGGAGGATTATTCAACACTCTCATTCTTATCAACTAGAGCCATTGAAAATGATGATTCAAATTGACTCGCTTGAAATTGATAATTATGAAGCACTACACACAATTGCATAAAGGAAATAAGCTTAGAAAATAGAAGTTTATATTGAATGTATTTTTATAAATTAGCAATAAAAAAATCTTTGAACATCATGATTAGGCACTTTATAAAAAATTTGAGAATGCAAATGTTTATTTTCTACCAATAAAATCAGTCACGTTTTCTTTAACTCCTTGCTTACAATGAATCAAATCAGTCAAAGTAATCTTAGGACCAATGTGCAATTGTTGAAATAAATTAATAGAATAAGGAGACAAAGAACAATACCATTGCAAAGCTTTATCCCTAAAGGTTCTAGTGAACAATTTTGCCATAAGTAATTGGTCATGAGAACAATCACTACACAGTTTGAAATGTCTTCACATGAGTCAAGGGGTCACTTTTTGCACTATACAACTCCAATTGAGGTACTTCCATATGTTTAGGGGGAACCACACAAACAATGTCATTAGTTAGTGGGCTCACTACATGAAATGTGGTAACATTGAACTTGGATTGAGTAATGGAAGACAATTGATGTTGTAGGGATGTAATAGTTTGGGCTAGGTTATTGATGGTTGCTTCAGTGAATAGATTGAAATTGGACATCTTAGATTATGATGGAGGAGTAATATTGTTGTATGTAGGTGGAGGTTGAGAATATGAAGGTGGCAAATTATGGTATGTTGGGATGAGAGATGGTTGTGAAACAAATGGAAGACTCATGGAAGGAGGTGTGTAAGAATATTGATTAATGAGATTGCCCCCATGACTAACATGTGTAGGATTAACATTTTGTATGGAAGTAGTCATGATAGAAGATGTAAGTGTAGGCATAGGAATGGAATGGTTCACTTGACTAATGGGTTGAGAGTAACCAAGGAATTATATTTGTATCAACAATATGAGAAAAGGCCATGCAACAAATCCATACCTATCTTATCACTTTGCACCATTCTTTTTAATCCATTGTTGAACACTATGACTAAACAATGTAATTTATTGTAAAAATGATTGATTAACTAGTTAATTAAGCAATTTGAATTGTGATTTTGAATATTACACACCTCTAAATATGAACATAACGTGTTATTATAATCAAAGCTGAAAACACAATTGAACAATTATGCTAACCACAAGTCAATTTTAGAATAATAAATTAGGGTTTTTGTGAAATTAACCACTAAATTTATGTAATTCAATTGCAAATAAGATCTATGAGTGCAAAGATTAATTTAAAAATGCATACAATCAAATCTAAGATAATAAATTAGAAATTAGCATGCAAGAAGTTGGGTTCACCAAAATGTTTTGTGGTAAATTAGGAAATAATGTTTAAGATAATAAAACCACTAAATTAAACAAATTAACCCCAATATATCTAGTCACAATCCAAATAAGGAAAGGGCTAAAATATTGATTGGATTCATTGGTTGTTGATGATTGTCCTCTTTCTTAGTTGAAAATTGGATATAGTTATGAAATTAGGGTAAAAGTATGAATAATTGAAGTCAATTGCCAAAAATAGACTACTACAAAAATCCCACAGAGCCACAAACTGAGATTTGGGAAAAGGAATATTATTTAGAACTCGTTCCCAAAAGTTTGACTTGACTTTTTTGGACCAGGTAGTACAAATTCGCCCTGGTCCTTCGAATTTTCTTCCATCAAAAGAGAAACCTATTCGTTGTTGTTGAATCTACTTGAATTCCCAAGTACGACTCTTGCACCTATTTCCTACAAACAAAAAGAGAGGAAAAGATGTTAGGGATAGGGTTTTTCCTTAGGTCAAACCCCAATTTTGGAATTAACCTTGAAACTAAAGTATGAATTGAAATGGAAATTGCTTTCCTTTTGAGAGAAAGGTTAGATCTGAAAGAAAAGTGATAATAAAGTGAAATATACCTTGATGAAGTTGTGTTTGATCTTCATGCAAGGGAATTGGGATGTCTTTTAAAATACCTTCAAAGAAGATTAATCATATATGCTATCTTGAATGCACAAAATTGACCTTGCTTCTCCTTCAATGCTTGACGAATGTCTGATTCTTGCTCACATGAATTTGTTAGAATGTGATTTTGGATGACTTAGAGGATTCATTAGGTTTCAAATGAGAGGTTAGACCTCCTCTTATACATGACTACCCAAAAATTAGTTGAATTTATAGAGTAGGCTGACACGAGATCAAATTTATTGCTCACTTGAAGTGACTATTATGGGGACCCAAAATGGGTCTTGATTAGGAGGACCAGGGAATAGCACATCTTGGTCTTGAGCTAGTACCAAGACACTTTATGCCCTGGTCTTGAGAATTAGGAATTTGAATGAGGGTGAGACCATGAAGGTGATGGAAATGTGAGGTTGATAGACAATGTGAGAAAAATCAAGACAAATATTGAGCATCAGACGTCAAAGCACCAACGTGAGGTCTAGGTGAGGAAAAATTTATAAACAAATACAATTTATGACACTACATTTGGTAATGTAGTTCCTAGCATAAATGTTTCTCAAACTCCCTTGGGGTAAATTATGCTTCCACCTCCTATCTTTGTTGTTATTACTTCCACTATTCATGCTTTTGTACTTGGCACTGGTGTTGGAAATGTTTCTACTACTGAAGCAGTCAGCTGTGAGGAGGGACCTCAAAGAGATCAATCCAGACCGGTCAACAAGAGTAAACACAACAAAAAAACAAAGATATGATAGAGGCAATGCAGAACATATTGTTTTATTGCATGGAGTTTGATTACATTCAACTGGTAACAACCGGGTTACAACATACCAGCTCATGAGCCTAGTAGAATAGGTGACAACCTGGACCTTGAATCTTATGATCTATCTTCTACGCATAGTCTCGCTACTTGATTCTCTAATTGATTTCATTATAATGCATAATTAAAAATATATATATCGATCCAAAGGATCCAGTTGGCCCAAAGGGGATCAAAACCCGAAGAACAGGACCTAACATGAAAATAATAAGGTCGGCCTCTGCCAAGAGATTCCTCTAGAAAATCCCAAGGATGAAATGTAGATCATAGGAAAAGGTCAGCCACATGCCAAGGAACACCAGAATCAATGCCCGAGGCTCCACAAGCTTCAGAATGGGTTCTAGTAGATCACCATAATAGGTCCAGACAACCAGTAACAAAGGAACAATCGGTAATAGGAAGCTGTCATGGAAACCGGTAACGATATCTTGCCAAAAAATGATCCAAATGTGATGTGGTTTGGAAGTAAGAAAGATGACCAAGTCTTCAAGTAGAATCAAACTCCATAGGATCCGGTGATCTAAAAGTGGGATACACAGAAAGGAAAACTGAAATTGCAAATAGAAAACAAAACAAAAAGGAAAATGTTTTTGGTTGATGCAAGATTGCTATGAACTAGGGATGCTCAGATGCATTAGACATCCGAGGTTATTGAAAATGTGAGCCTCTCATTTTGCCAGGGTCTGAGGGAAACTAGGGTGCTCTACCTTTACATGAGAAATCCAAGATGAATCTTTAACTGGTCTGTCCTTCCACTTCACAAGATATTCCTTATATTGACTGCTCCGGGTACCACACCCAATCCTACAGTCCAAAATCTCTTCAATCTGATCTAGTTCCTTCTGGGGTAATTGTTTCTCCAAGTCTACAACACTATCCTCACTGAATTCTAGTTCATGATACTCACATGATACTCATGAAGATCTACAATGTTGAATATAGATGAAATACTCAGGCTATCTGGTAACTCCAATTCATATGCATTTCCAGAACTGAACTTCCCCAAAATCCTGCAAGGTCCAAACTTCTTCATATGCAACTTGTTATAAGTTCCAACCAGGAATCTATCTTTTCTTAGATATACCATCACTTCATCGCCAACTTCAAATTCCTTATGTCTTCTCTTCTCATATGCCTTCTCCTTATACTTCATGTTCATGTATTCCAAATGCTGCTTAACCTGAATATGCAATGCTGCCATGTGATTTGCAAAGTCTTCTGCTTTTAAAATTCTCCGGTTTGTACTACTAATATCTCTCAACTTTGATATACCTCTAGGATGCACTTCAATAACAATCTCAAAAGGTGTTTTTCAGGTACTTCTATTCACTGAATTGTTGTAGGCAAACTCTTCTTGTGAAAGGATCAAATCCCAACTTCCGGTTTTAACTCCCACTAAACATCTTAACAAATTTCCCAAACTCCGATTAACAACTTCTTCCTGTCCATCAGTCTATGGATGAAAAGTAGAACTGAACTTCAAATCTCTCTTCATCTTTTTCCAAAGTGCTCACCAAAAATAGCCAACAAACTTAGTAGCTCTATCTAAAACTATGCTCTTAGGCAATCCATGCAATCTCACCACTTCCTCAAAAAATAGGTCTGCTACATGCAATGCATTTGATGTCTTCTTACAAGGTATGAAATGAGCCATCTTCGAGAATCTATCCACTACCACAAATATAGAATCATTCCCTCTCGGTGTCTTAGGCAATCCAAGTACAAAATCCATGCTTAGATCCTCCCAAGGTCTTACCGATACTGTCAAAGGTTTATACAATCCCACATTCTGACTACTAACTTTTGCAACTTGACAAACTCTACAACTCTGCACATATCTCTTAACATCCTTATGAATCTAGGGGCAAAAGTACTGCTCACTCACTAATGCTACTATTTTGTTAATGCCAAAATGTCCAGCTTGTCCTCCACTGTGTTTCTCCTTTATCATATTTTCTCTCATAGAACTCTTAGGTATGCACAATTGAACTCCTTTGAATAACATCCCATCCTGAATGAAATAATCCAACCATTTGCTTCTGTCTCCATAACCAGTTCTCTACATTCTTTCCAAGGTTCTACAAAATTTGGCTCATCATCATACAAGGTCTTCAAATCCTAATACTGTTATTCTTATCTTTGTGAGCAAATTCCTTCTGCTACTTAATGCATCAACAACTTTGTTAGATTTCCCACTTCTATGTTTCAACACAAAGGTGTAACTCTACAAGAATTCTACCCATCTCATATGTCTCTAATTCAACTTACTCTGACTGTTCAAATACTGCAAAGCTTGATGATCTATATACAACACAAACTCCTTAGGGAACAAGTAATGTCTTTGCTTCTTCAAGGCTTGAACTATGACATAAAACTCCTTATCTTACACTGAATATCTCCTTTGGGCATAATTAAATTTCTCATTGAAATAGGCTACTACTCTCCCTTCTTTGACTCAAGACTTCTCCTATTGCTATTCCACTTGCATCACAGTCCACTTGAAATACTTTATTGAAATCTGGTAAAGCTAACACAAGCTGCTCAGTCACTTTCTGTTTCAACAGTTCAAAACTTTTGTTTTCTCTGGTGGTCCACTTGAATTCCTTCTAATATCCTCTCATGGTATCAGTCATAGGGTTACAAACTGAATTGAAATTTGTGATAAACTTCTAGTAAAAACTAGCCAATCCATGCAATGATCTTACGTCTCCAATGCTTTCTGGTGTAGGCCATTTAACAATTGCTTTCACTTTCTCAGGGTCCATCTTCAAACCATCCTCAGATATCACAAATCCCAAATAGACTAACTCATCCTTCATGAAAGTACACTTCTTGATATTGATCAACAACTTCTCTTCTCTCAATCTTTGCAAAATTTGTCTTAAGTGCAACAAATGCTCCTCTTCTGTCTTACTAAAAATTAGAATGTCATCCAAATACACTATAACAAACTTACCCAATAATTTCTTCAATACCTTATTGATCAGCCTCATGAAAGTACTCGGTGCATTAGTCAATCCAAAAGGCATCACCAACCATTCATACAGTCCTTCATTTATCTGAAATATTGTCTTCCACTCACCACCTTCTCTGATCTTGATCTGATGATATCCACTCTTCAAATCTATCTTCATAAAGTATTTTGCTCCACTCAAACAGTCCATTATGTCATCCATCATAGGAAAAGGAAACCAATATTTCACTATGATCTTGTTTATTGCTCTTGAATTGGTTCACATCCTCCATTGTCCACTCTTCTTAGGTGCTAATACTACTAGTACTACACAAGGGCTCAAAATCTCCTTGATCAAACCTTTCTTCAACATCTCCTGCACTTGTTTATTCAGTTCTTCATTCTCTACCGGTGTCAACCAGTGTGTAGCTTTGTTAGGAAAACTAGCTCCGGGAACCAAGTCCATGCAATGACTAATACTTCTCATAGGTGGCAATCCATTAGGTACATTATCTGAAATTATGTCCTCATATTCTGTCACCAAATCTCTTATCTCTTCCAGGTGTTCTCCTTCTGGTTCCGGTCTCTAAGTATTCTTAGGAATTAAGGAAAAACCCACATTCTCATGTCTCAGTCCATCCAGGAATTTCCTTCCATCTACCAAACAAATTCTAGCATTTGTACAGTCTTCATTCTTCAAAGGTTCCTCGAAAGGAAACAAGGTTTGCTTCATCTCATTGGTCACTGTTAGATTTTGCCAAGATCAAGGTCATAATGAAAAGTATAAAAGAGAGACAAAAGAATGACAAGAAAAAAATGTATTCTCATCAATATACAAATGATCAACTGGATTAACCAATACAATGAATATGGACCTACTTATATAGGCAAGGCCATATGGATATACGAGCATACAATCATGACATGTGGCTCAATGAGAAACAAGGGTAGGTAAGAAATACTAGGGGTAGCTAGGAGAAATAATATAATATTCCACAAGAGGTGGATGGCCCACCGAATGTGGAGTGTAATAGCAAAATAAGACCACAAAAGGTGGAATTTCTCCTACAAGCTATATCCATATGTGCACACTTCCCTAAGTGTCTCAAATCCAAACTACGAAGAGATGCATTATCCTATGTTAACTTAAGTAAAGTGTAATAATATCCATAATGAATATTTATTTACACCAACACCCCCCCTTAAGTGCAACTTAGGGGAATGAAGACTCAAGTCAACAATGCAAGATGGGTCCTAGCTACTAGGCCATGATAGGTACCCATGTACAATATGCAAATGCAAGAAAACTATGCAATGCAATGTCTCACAAATGGAGAAAGGGAGAAAACCCAGTGGGAAAAAACTCCCCCCCAAGAGAGAGATGAATGTACAAAAGACTCTCAAAGAAGAAGGACAAAACCTCAAAGAGGAAAAAGTTCCCCCCATAAGAGAGGAAGGAGAAGTCAGTTGACTTCCCCTAATGAGACATCTCGCACCCCCAAGAGAGCTTGCAACTGATGGAACTTACTCTCGGTGAAAGTTTTGGTGAATATGTCTACAACCTGCTCCGTTGTAGGACAATACTGCAAATCAATGACCTGCTCCTGAATCAGCTCTCAGATATAGTGCATATGGATCTTGATGTGTTTGGTCTGCTGGTGCTAGATCAGGTTCTTCGAGATTGCAATAGTACTCTGATTGTCGCAATGTAGAACTGTCAGTCATGGAGTGGTGAACCCAAACTCTGTGAGAATTTGCTGAAGACAAATGGTCTCAGTCGCTGCATTAACAGCTCCTTGATACTCATCCTCAGTCAAAGAGAGAGCAATAGCATGCTGCTTCTTTCTCTACCAATAAATGGGGCCTGAACCAAGGTGAAAACTATAACCTGAAGTAGACTTATGATCATCAAGATCGCCAGCCAAATTAGAGTCTATGTAACCAACCAAGCTAAATTTTGTGCCTGTTGCATAGTGAATCCCATAGTGATGTGTACCCTGGATGTAATGAAGGATGCGTTTGGTAGCTTTCCAATGAAGCTCATGTGGTTCCTGCATGAAGCGGGAAACCATGCCAACCACAAATGAAATATCAGGGCATGTATGAGTCAAGTAGATGAGACTACCCACAAGTTGATGATATAATGTGGCATCAACTGGTGGAGAAGAACACTGAGCCTCAAGCTTGACTCTTGAAAGAAAGGGAGTTGGTACAGGCTTACAATCAACCATATTAAAGTGTGCAAGTAAATCAAGAGCATACTTGGGCTGTGATACTATAATCCTAGAAGGTGATTGTGAAATCTCTATCCTAAGAAAGTAGTGCAAAAGACCCAAGTCAGTCATAGAAAATCTATCATGCAAAGCAGATTTGACCCTGCTAATGATGGATGCAGTGCTCCCTGTAATGATCAAATCATCGACATAGAGCACAAGTATCAAGTGAGAGTCATCCTGTCACAAAATGTAGACATTCAGATCATAATGACACCTGGTGAACCCTACTGAGAGAAGAAAGGATTCCATCTTGGCATACCAAGCCTTGGGGGCCTGCTTAAGGCCATAGAGAGATTTCCTTAGTCTGCAAACCAAGGAAGTATCCTGGATGAAACCCTGTGGCTGCTCCATATAAATATCCTTTCCAAGATCACCATGAAGAAAAGCTCTCTTCACATCCATCTGATGTACAACCCAACCATGAGCTGCAGCAATTGCAAGTGTCAAGAGAATGGAGTTCATCTTGGCTATGGGCGCAAAGGTCTCAATATAGTCAACACCTGGAACCCGAGAGAAACCTTTCACAACAAGCTGAGCCTTATACTTATCCACACTACCATCCGCTGCAAACTTGGTTTGATAGATCCACTTACATCGAACCATCTTTCTCCCCTTAGGGAGATGGACTAAATCCCATGTGTTGTTCCTCATCAAGGAACTATACTCTTCCTCCATAGCTTGGTACCACTTAGGAACCCCTGATGCTTCCCGAAATGTCTGTGGATCGGAACCGGTAGAAATGAATGCATGTGGAAGGTCCTGATGCTATGATTGAGTCCTCCATGTATCTGAAGGATCCCCAAGAAGAGAACCTACTGACTCAAGTGTCTGTCGAGCCCAACGATATCTAGGTGGAGGTGGAGAACAAGGCTCCTCAACTTCAAGTGAACCCTGCAGAGGTGTAACCCTGCGAGTCAGAGTTGAAAGAGTCTCATCATTTGAATCACTAGCATCACTATCCAGAATGGAGGAAGGTGGAGGAGGTATAGAGGCTAATCTAGGAGAGATTTCCTCAAAGTGAACACTCCTCTCAATAAAAACATCATGTGTCTCAGGATCCATCAATCTATATGCCTTAACACCATCAGAATATCCAACAAAAATGCAAGGCCGACTATGAGGTTCCAATGCCTTGCATTTCTGCGGAGGTATGCGAGCCCATGCTGGACACCCAAAGAATTTGAAATGTCTCATAATCGGTTTCCTACTAGCCCAAGCCTCAAAAGAAGTAATACCTTGCAAATCTTTGTGAGGAACTCGATTCTGGATGTGTGTGGCACAACTGATAGCCTCTTCCCAAAAGGTGGGATCAAGAGAACGTGCATGTATCATACAGCTAGCCATTTCTTTGAGAGTTCTATTCTTGCACTCTAGAACTCTATTCTGCTGTGGAGTGTATGCAACAGAATGCTAAAGATCAATCCCCTCAAATGTACAAAAATCCTCAAGTCTTTTGTTCACATATTCCCTTCCATTATCAGTACGAAGAATCTTGACCACTTTCTTAGATTGCTTCTCCACACGAGTCTTGAAGTCCTGAAATTTGTCAAATACTTCACTCTTATGAATAATAAAGTAGACCCAAGTGAAGCAGGAGTAGTCATCAATGAAGGTGAGGACATAGCGGGCCTTACTAAATGAAGGTGTTGGAAATAGACCCACTACATCACTGTGAACAAGTTGAAGAACTTCCAAAGCTCTCCAAGCTTTCCCCTTATTAAACTTATCCTCAAGATGGTTTCCCATGGAACAACTTGAACATACACCCTCTGAAAAATTGATTTGAGGTAGACCTGTGACCATGTCTTTAGTGCTGAGCTACTGAGGATAACGGTAGTTGAGGTGACCAAACCGCTCATGCCATAACTTACTTTCTAAATTTGAATGAGTAAGCAAGACCCTAGAAGGAGAACTTGGCACAAAGTGGGAGAATGAATAAAGCCTTGAGTTGTCATTGACTTGTTCCACTGCTACCAAGGCATCATCATCAAGTTCCTTTACTACAACTGAATCAGGTGTAAACTCAACCTTTTTCCCATTCCCATAGTGAGTGATTTGTTAGATAGAGAGTTGTAGCCACAAATGCTTGCCCTTTTCCTATAGTCTGTGAGGAAGAGGAAGGAGATGAATCCTTCTTTGTGTAGGCAGATGACAAGTTGATGTTGTTTTTCTTAAGAAGATTTGTCAACTCATCAACTTGCTTGGTGTGGAATCGATGCTCATCATGACCATACTTCTTGCAACATGCACAAGTTGGTTTATCCTTCTTAGGTGGAGTCCCCTTCTTGGAAGAGGATGAAAAATCACCTTGTGATGGAGAGGATGATTGCCCTTTTTCCTGTTGTGTCTTTGACTTAGATGACTTCTTCTTGTTGTTGGAATCTTTGCCTTGACTCCCTTGACTCCCTTGATTAGCCACCAAAACCTTGGACTTTGAAGACTTGAGAAGCCCCATGTTCAACAACTTAGATTGTTCTAATATCAACATTTCTATGAAAGCATCAAATGAAGGCATAATGTAGGAACTCCCCATTGTCAAACGATGAGTTTGGAAGCTAGACACAAATACTGCATATTCTGGTGCAAGCTTGTCCAACAAGTTGAATATCAACTGAGCATCCTTTTTGTCAATTCCACAATCCTTAAGCTTTGCTCTTAGCTCATTTTCTTTGGTGACATAATCTTGGATTGTATCAAAACTCTTGGGATCCAAGTTGGTGAGCTCATTGTCAATCTTGTAACCTCTGATTTCATCAACTTGACCATACAATTTCTGATACATATCCCAAGCCTCTTTGATTGTTGTACACTTCTCAATGTGAAAAATAAGGTCATCTGATACATACTTATGCAAAGTTCCAAGAGCCATGCAATTATTAGTGAGCCATTCTAACTGAGCATTAGGATCAGCCTTAGGATTAGGTGGTGTTGCTATTGTTCCATCTATGTAATGCGTGAGACCTTTTTCCATTAATTTGCTCCATACTTTGATTTTCCATGATGCATAAATATGTGGAGTTAAAGGTGGAAATTTATGAAAAATGAAAGAGCACAAGGAAAGAGAGGCACAATCACACAAGACACCCCCCCAAATTCACCCAATTAAAGAACCCCCCCCCAAAATGATGATTTGACACTTTATACTTAGTGCATGTACAATGGGCCACTTGCAAAAAATGGCAAAGTGGACTTCTGATTTGAACTTTACAACAGCCTCAATAAGGCCAAAAGAGACTCAAACTAATAATGCAAGAGATCTAAACTAAGATCCAAGCAATTCACAAGTACCAAATAGGCCAAATAAGACCAATATTTGAAAGTACATTTTCCACTCAAAATATCTGAAATCTGATCATAGATTATAAAATCAGACAAAAAAATATGCACTTAAAAAAAATGACACCTAAAAAGGAGGTCGTATGAGCTCAAACGAAGCCTTTGAAGTTGCAAAATTGAGGATTGGACAGGTACAGATGAGAGAATCCAAAAATTCCAAAAAACCTATGCACCAAAATTAGAAAATAACCATACCACTACAAAGAGCACAAAAAATTAGCCCAAATCAAAAAAACTTACACCCAAAAAGGAGCAAAATTGAGAAGTTATGAGCCTCCAAAGTTGACTCAAAAATCCAAATTGCTCAACAGAGAGGGGTCTAAATTTTTTTCAAAAAATGCTGACTGGGCATTGATTGTGCAAAAAATGCTGACTATGCAAAAAATGCCAGGTGGTGCTGACTGGGCACCTGTGGGTGACGTGGCAGGTGACTGGATCGGGCTGACGAGGCCTGATGATGTGGCAGGCAGACTGGCTGTCGGTTGATGTGGCTAGTGGTGGGCGATCCTACCCTAATATTCAGAAGGCCAATAAAGTTGGAAGATGTGGCCAGCCCTTCTACCCCTACCCTCATGAAGGAGGGACTACCAAACATGGATGGATGCAACCGGTTACCCGGTGCACCAGAAGGAAAGGAAGGTCATGAAGCCCTACTATTCTATAGAGAAGAGAAGAGAGGTGATGAGTCAATTCCAGTCAAGCCATAGCGGGTAGCTAGGCCTTTGTCGGTCAGAAACCTGTTGGCGGATGGAAAATGGTTACTGGAGGTCGAGGCCCGGCGGTGTCGGCCGGAGTGGCGGGGCCGGCTGCTGGAGCTGCGAGCAGCGTGAGTTGCTGCAGGTGGGGCTGGTGGCGGCAGTTGGCGGGAGGCGTCGGGGCAGCGGGAGGCAACGGTAGCGGAGGCACCGGGGCAGCGGGGAAGTTGCAGGGGCCGTTGAAAGGCGGTACAGGGGCTGCGCGGTCTCTGCCAGAGGCCATGCAGGGGCTGCCAGGGTCACTGCGAACTGCACGAACGATGGTGCAGGTATGTCACCTGCACATTGCAGAAAGAGTATGGCGGGATAGGGGGTGTCTACAGACCCCCAAACAAAAAATATTTAAAAAAAATAAAAATTCCCTTTCGCCTTTTTTTGAAATTTTTATTTCTTTTTTGAAAATTTTGAAATTTTCTGCAGAAAAAAAATGTATTTTTGCAGAAAAAATAAATATTTATTTTTTAAATTTTTTTTTTTTGAAATCCGTATAAATATAGCAAAATTGGCAAAAGTTTTTCTCTCACCAAAATAGGCCGACTTTATAGCCAAAATTCTTGGAAACGACCACCCGGACGCAATGGTGTGGTCGAAAACGCTCTAAGATGCCTCCAAAAAGTGTTGTCCCTCAGATCCGAAAATAGAAGCCTTCCAAGACGTCTCCATAAACCAATCAATGAAGCCCCAATGGCTCTGATACCATGTGAGATTTTGCCAAGATCAAGGGCACAATGAAAAGTATAAAAGAGAGACAAAAGAATGTCAAGAACAAACTGCATTCTCATCAATATGCAAATGATCAATTGGATTAACAAATACAATGAATATGGGCTTGCTTATATAGGCAAGGCCATATGGATATACGAGCACACAATCATGACATGTGGCTCAATGAGAAACACGGGTAGGTAAGAAATACTAGGGGTAGGTAGGAGAAATAATATAATATTCCACAAGAGGTGGATGACCCACCGAATGTGGAGTGTAACAGCAAAATAAGACCACAAAAGGTGGAATTTCTCCTACAAGCTATATCCCTATGTGCACACTTCCCTAAGTGTCTCAAATACAAACTACGAAGAGATGCATTATCCTAAGTTAACTTAAGTAAAGTGTAATAATATCCATAATGAATATTTATTTACATCAACAACCATAATAATGTATGTATTCTTCCTCCCATCATGTACTTCCTGTCTATCAAACTACCAAGGTCTACCCAACAAAAGATGACAAATATCCATAGGCATAATATGACACAAGACTTCATCATGATAATTCCCAATTTTCAATTTCACCAAACATTGTTCACTTACTAACAACTTATGTTCATCTTGAATCCATGCTATCTGATAAGGCTTAGGGTGTTTCAATCTCTCCAATTTCAACTTATTCACCATCTCTTCTGAAACAAGATTATTTGAACTACCACTATCAATAACAACTTTACAACACTTACCCGATATGTTACATTTGGTCTTGAATAGATTCTTCCTCTGCAAGGGATCTTCATCTTCTCCAGTATGACACAAAGCTCTCCTCATCATCAATAGTTCTACATCTTCCAGTTTATTATCTAATCCGGTGGGGTTTTCTTTCACCACTTCTTCTCTTCCTGTAGTTTATGTCTTCTTACACTCAAATGCATGATGTCCTCCCCCTCCACACTTAAAGCTGGTTCCTCTGAATATCCTCTTGTCTTGTCTTCCAAAATTCTCCTTCTAGTAACCATTCTGTTCTCTCATCTGGTAGAAATTTCTATCATCCTTCTGGTATGAATTAACTTCTTTGCTCACTTACTTGTCCTTTTTCTGATCTGTATTGGATCCTCTTCCTCTGGTATATCCTCTTCCTCCTTGAAATCTTCCTTTGGTAAACCTTCCACCTCTGCCTCTCGTCCTCTGCTCATGTCTTTTGTTCAACTTCTCTTCTGCATTTAGGGCATATTGGTAAGCCTCTTCAACACTCTCCAATTTGATCACACTGAGTGTTGAAATGTGGTGACTGATCAGCAAAGTACTGTACACTCAGCACGTATCCTCGCCGGGGTCCGGGGCCAGGCCGGGCCCCGGGCAGGGGTTCAGGGGTGGCAGCCCCCGAGAAAATTTTTTTTGCCGTTTTTTGTTGATGAAAACCGACATTGTAATAAAACCCTAAAAAAGGCCGACTTTGTTTGTTGCCCTAAAAACGCATGTTATAAGCGGCTGAGATGCTTAAGGCATTGTAAGGTTGATGTACTGTTTTTGCTGGATAATAAGAAAGATTGGACGACTGTGTATGGTGGACGTAACCCATTCTGGGTGAACCACATTAAATCTCTGTGTTATCTGTGTCCTGTTTTATTTCTTTATCTTTTGTATTTAAATCTGCATATAATTGTTAGTTCATATTTGCTTCGGATCTGCTTGAAACCCTAACAATTGGTATCAGAGCAAGGTTTTCTATAAATTGGCAGGATTTTCAGATTTGAGTGGGAGCAATGGAGGATTCCAAATTCAAGGTCGAAAAGTTTAACGGCCAGAATTATCAGTTATGGAAAATGCAGATGGAGGATTACCTGTATCAAAAGAATTTGTGGCGGCCATTGGAAGGAAAGGCAAAGAAACCGACCACAATATCAGATGAAGAGTGGGACATTTTAGATAGAAAGGCACTGGGATCCATTCGATTATGCCTTGCGTCGTCTGTAGCATTCAATATAACAGAAGCAAAAATGACTGTAGATTTGATGGCAACATTGGCTAAGCTATATGAGAAACCCTCGACTTTGAATAAGGTATTTCTTATGAAGCGGTTGTTTAATTTGAAAATGAGTGAGGGAAGATCTGTAGCAGAGCACTTAAATGAATTTAATACAATTACCAGTCAATTGTCTTCGGTAAAAATTACCTTTGCAGAAGAGGTTAGGGCTCTCTTGATTTTATGTTCTTTGCCAGAAAGCTGGAATAGCTTGGTTATGGCTGTAAGTAACTCTGTCTCTGGTAAAAATACTTTGGTATTTGATGATATTGTTGGTGTTATCCTAAGTGAGGAAATGCAAAGGAAAAGCACAGGTGAGACTCCAACATCATCGGGTAGTGTTTTGAATGTGGAGAACAGAGGAAGATCAAAGGAAAGAGGAAAAGGCCCTGGGAATGAGAAGTCACGAGGGAAGTCAAAGAAAGGACGCTCTCAATCTAGAGGAAAGAAAGATTGATGGTACTACGGAAAGCCTGGTCATCTAAAGAAAGACTGTTGGTCTCGGAAAAACAAAGAAGGGGACAAAAATGAAAATGACAGTAAGGAAGCTAATATTGCAAGTAATACTTTACAAGATGCGTTAATCTTATGTTTGGATAATGTTAATGATTCCTGGGTAATAGATTCTGGGGCTTCATTTCATGCTACACCCCATAGAAAATATTTTCTAGATTATGTTCAAGGTGATTTTGGACAGGTATATTTGGGTGATGATGAGCCTTGTCAAATTATTGGAAAAGGAAAGATAAAGATCAAGTTGCAGAATGGTAATGACTGGTTTCTGCAGGAGGTAAGACATGTTCCTAATTTAAGAAGAAATTTAATTTCTGCAGGGCAACTAGGTAGTGAAGGTTGTATAGTTACCTTCTCAGACAGTATGTGGAAGGTCACTAAAGGATCATTAGTAGTAGCTAAAGGTGTGAAGGTAGGCACATTATATCTGTGTACTGGTAACACTTACTCTACCTTAGCTGCTACAGATAAAGTTACTGCAGGGACAACAACAACAAATGTTGCAAGAACAGATTCGATAATGTGGCACCATAGGCTTGGGCACATGAGTGAGAAAGGGATGAAAATCCTTCACTCCAAAAATCTATTGCCAGGACTAAAGAAGATTGATTTAGAGTTCTGTGAAAATTGTGTTTATGGTAAACAGAAAAGAGTTAGATTTCTCAAGGTTGGGAAAGAGAAGAAGAGTGAGAAGTTAGAGCTTGTACATTCAGATGTATGGGGACCGGCTCAGGTATCATCTCTTGGTGGCTCTTGTTATTATCTTATTTTTATTGATGACTCAACCAGAAAAACATGGGTATATTTCCTAAAACAAAAATCAGATGTTTTTGAAACATTTAAGAAATGGAAAGCTTTGGTTGAGAATGAGACAGGGAAAAAGTTGAAGTGTCTCAGATCGGATAATGGAGGTGAGTATTGCAGCAAAGCATTTGAAGATTACTGTTCCTTAAATGGGATTCGAAAGCAAAAGACAGTTCCAGGAACTCCACAAGAAAATGGTGTGTCAGAGAGAATGAATAGGACCATCATGGAACGTGCGAGGAGCATGAGATTGCATGCTGGATTGCCCTTACATTTTTGGGTAGATGCTGTACATACTGCTGTCTATTTGATAAATAGAGGACCTTCAACCCCTTTGGATGGTGGTATTCTAGAGGAGGCATGGACTGGTAAAAAGGTAAATTATTCTTTTCTAAAAACTTTTGGTTGCGAAGCTTTTGTCCATGTTGATAAAGAAAACAGAACCAAGCTTGATGCTAAATCTCAGAAATGTACCTTCATTGGATATGGGATAGATGAATATGGCTATCGGTTATGGGATTTTGAAAATAAGAAAATAATTAGAAGTAGAGATGTTATATTCAATGAGAAGGTTATGTATAAAGAACAGATGCAGGAAAAGAAGCATGAATAGGATAAAGAAGAATATGTGGTGTTGGATGAGATTCCTGAAAATGAAATGCCACAGGTACCTGATGCTCAGCAACAATAGATTGTCCCACAAACTCCTGCAAGTGTTAGACATTCTACGAGGACAAGTAGACCCCTTGAAAGATTTTCTCCTTCTTTGTATTCTATTTTATTAATGGATTCTGGTGAACCAGAAGAATATGAAGAAGCAATGTAGGTGGATGCCAAACAACAGTGGCAACTAGGCATGAAAGAGGAGATGGACTCCTTGATGAAAAATAAGACTTGGGACTTAGTCCCTTTACCTGCAGAAAAAAGAGCCTTGCCTAACAAATGGGTTTATTGGCTGAAGGAGGAGGAAGGAGGTCATAAAAGATATAAGGCCAGACTTGTGGTAAAAGGTTTTGCACAGAAAAAGGGTATAGATTATGATGAAATATTTTCTCCAGTTGTAAAAATGACTTCAATTAGAACTGTACTTAGTCTTGTGGCTGCAGATGATTTACATCTTGAACAATTAGATGTCAAAACAGCTTTTCTCCATGGAGATTTGGAGGAGGAAATTTACATGTTGCAACCACAGGGATATGAGGTCAAAGGTAAGGAGAACTTGGTGTGCAGGTTGAAGAAAAGTCTGTATGGCCTAAAGCAAGCACCCCGACAATGGTATTTAAAATTTGATAGTTTCATGGCTGAACACGATTATCATAGATGTCATTCTGATCATTGTGTATATTTTAAGAGATTTGATAATGGCAGTTATATTATCCTGTTGCTTTATGTTGATGACATGCTTGTTGCTGGGTCTAACATGCAACATATAAATGATCTTAAACAGAAATTAGCCAGGTCATTTGCTATGAAGGATTTGGGTGTAGCTAAGCAAATTCTCAGTATGAGGATTACACGGGACAGGAAAAATAGAACCTTGAATTTGTCCCAAAGTGAGTATATAAAGAAGGTGTTGAAAAGATTTAACATGCAGGATGCAAAAGCAGTTAGTACACCTTTGGCTAGTCATTTCAAATTGACTAAGGAGATGTGCCCAAAGGCACAGGAAGAGGTTAATAAAATGTCCAACATCCCGTATTCATCAGCTGTTGGCAGTCTGATGTATGCAATGGTATGCACAAGGCTAGATATTGCACATGCAGTGGGAGTTGTGAGCAGGTTTATGAGTAATCCGGGTATGGAACATTGGAATGCTGTGAAATGGATTCTTCGGTATTTGAAGGGAACTACTACGAAGGCATTATGTTTCAAAGGATCTAATACTGCTCTAAGTGGATTTGTTGACTCTGATCTGGCAGGTGATATTGATTCACGGAGGAGTACTATAGGGTATGTTTTTACTATAGGGGGAACTGCAGTCAGTTGGATTTCTAGGCTACAAAAGTTTGTTGCACTTTCAACCACTGAAGCTGAGTATGTTGCTGCTACAGAAGCCAGCAAAGAGATGATTTGGTTGCAATGTTTTCTGAAGGAATTGGGTCAGACACAAGAGGATAGCCCATTGTATACTGATAGCCAGAGTGCCATTCATCTTGTGAAGAACTCTGCTTTTCATTCAAGGACAAAGCACATTCAGCTCAGGTACCACTTCATTCGGACTATTTTGGAGGAGGGTCAGTTACGGCTTGAGAAGATTCACACAAGTGAGAATCCTGCCGATATGTTCACAAAGGCAGTTCCACAGGAGAAGCTGATTTCTTCATCAGTTTCTGTTGGTCTTCTTGATTAATAATTGAGGAATTTATACCAGTCAAGTCCTAGTGTTTTATCCAGCGGATGTTGCATGTACAGTGGTGTCGTGTAGTATCAGTCTCCAAGTGGGAGATTGTTCGGTGTGGAGCCTGATCAGTCTCCAAGTGGGAGATTATTGAAATGTGGCTGACTTTGTTTGTTGCCCTAAAAATGCATGTTATAAGTTGCTGGGATGCTTAAGGCATTGTAAGGTTGATGTACTGTTTTTGCTGGATAATAAGAAAGATTGGACAGCTGTGTATGGTGGACGTAACCCATTCTGGGTGAACCACGTTAAATCTCTGTGTTATCCGTGTCCTGTTTTATTTCTTTATCTTTTGTATTTAAATCTGCATATAATTGTTAGTTCATATTTGCTTCGGATCTGCTTGAAACCCTAACACTGAGTTCATCTTGTATAGACATCCACAATCCATTCAAATATCTTGCAACTTGTTCAACTTCATCATCAACATGTCCGGATCTGATGTTCAACTTGTAAAATGCTTCGGTGTACTCCTTCACACTAGATTCCTTCCGTCTCAAATTCTGCAACTTACGAAACAAATCCACTTGATAATTCGCTGGCACAAAATTTGATTTCAACTTAGCAATCATCCGATCCCATGTATTAATCTTCTCTTTACCTCTTCTTTATCTATCAACTTGCAAATGCTCATGTTGTTCTCAAATTCTGATTTCCTTATCCTCTCTACAAGAATTCTGAAGCCTTTGTTGCTTATGGAGAGAAACAACAGGAAACAAAAACAAAAGACAACATATAACAAGGTTTATACATAAACCTTCGACACTTTAAGCTTCCACTTAGCTTAGTCGGGTATACCCTTTGTGATCATTCTTTCACAATTGCAATTAGAGACTTACAGAGAAAACCAATGCCAACCTCTGCAAACCCTATCAGTTTGATTATAACTGAACATAAAAGAAAGACTTGTAATAATTTTCATTGATCACCAAGAAGGTTATAGAACCTAGAAAATTATACCAGTGCCTTATCCCAGGCTTCAGAGTCACCTAAGCTATACAAGAATTTTGAATTTGGACATTTCAATACATCCTATCACTTCAACTTCATTAACTTAATATATGCCTGACATATATGTAAGTTTTTCCTTTATGCTAAACATGTTCATCAAATTCAAGAAGAAAATACTATTGATTCACTAATAGAGGGGTTTTACATATATTTAATTCCTCCCCTTGAGAGAAAAACCTAAAACACATTTGTAAGCTTGCCTTGCAATCCCCATCCAATCAAATAACCCTTGATTATCTAAAAGAACATAGTAAATCAACAAATGCATGCAAGAAGACAAAAAAAATATGAGCTCAAAATGATCTGATCTGTATATTAATATCCATCATCGAATTCTACATAACTCAAAGTGATCTCCTCAAAACTGGAAAAACCCTCAATATATTTTGGCAGAGTTTTTTTACAAAATTCTTGCGATCCCTTACAAAATGAGAAGAATAGAGGATAAGAAGGGGAGGGAAAACATTAGGTTTGCATCAGAAACTACCAAGTGTCCCTTTTCCCAACTAAATTTCATTTCCTTTCTCCTTCCCATGGAAACTACTCTCAAAATATCTGAGATCTATTGAAACTGATTGGAGAATTGAATTCCTCATTCTGATAGCTTTCCAACGACATATAATACTTGTTATTTTAGAAAAAAATAACCTCTCAGGCGAATTAAACTTAGAATGCAGACCATCATTTAAAATTTTGAATTTCTCCCTATAGTTTCAACTATATCATTAACTTTGATTTTTAACCCTTTTAACTCCTGACGCCCTGCCATGTGACAACTTGTGATTCGTCAGGAGGGTCTATTGGGTGCCACCTGGGATGAAACCTCATCAATCAGCCACTTGTCTGCCTCGTCATCACCACTGGACTGTCACTTGTTGCCTCATGGACTGCCACCTGTATGCCATGTCATCTTTCGCCATTTCGCGATGGCCAATGGGCATGCATCTTCCCTTCGCGAGATCGCACGCACTGTCAGATCTCCTGCAACCTGCACAATCTTTAACTCTTTGTTGTTTCATGATGCTTAATTGGCAAGCATCTCTGCTTTACGAAACAATGCACTTCATTGGTCTTCATGGAACTTGCTCACTCATTAATCTTTTCGCCACTTTATGATGCTTAACTGGTGTGCATCTTCACTCCACAAAACAACGCCAGTTGTCGATCATCTTTGAACTTGCCCAATCTTTAACCCATTTGTTCTCTACAATATTTGCTTCAGGATTCATGCACACATGGGTAGGGTCCACCTGGTCGCCACTTGGCCTCCTTGGTCGCCTCGGGAAATAAGCCCATGTGCGTGGAGTCCACTTGGGTGCCCAACCAGCACCTTGTGTCAAAAGCCCTTGAGGCTTTGACACTATGAATGGGTGGAGATTTATATTTAAATACAAAAGATCCCCCTCCATAGTCAATGTGGGATATATGCATCTACCTGGGAATGCATTTTTGAAAGTTTCTGAGTGTTTTCATGCTTGAAACCTTCTATAGCCCTCTTCAAAACACCACGCAAGGAGCATATTGCTTTGTTTGAAAGTTTCAGCCTTTACCAAAGCCACACAGGAGGAGAGGATTTTGTTTGGAGCCTATTACATTTTCCTTGGAGACTTCACGTGGAGGGAGGGTTTGGGTGGGAGCCTACCCAAAATGCATTTGCTTCAAAAACTTCCATTTCCCTCCATCTCATGCCAAGGGGACTAGCAGAAGTCAGTGGATTGGCATTTACATCTGCCAACTTCATTAGTCTAAAATTTCTAAGCCTTCTAACATGTTGCGTGGGAGGAGGTTGGCTTCAAGCCTGCCAATTGCAATTTTCTTGGAGGTTTCCATGATGCTTTAACCAATAGCCATGGAAGGGAGGAAATAGTCTGCCAAACACCTACCAATAGCATCCACTTGAAAGTTTTATGATGCCCTTTTCAATGCCATCTAACTCACTTACATGAAAGAATTACCATGTTTTAAAAACTAGCGATGCATTTGTTTGAAACTATTAATGTCGCCTCCTTTAAACACCACGGGCCTGGGAAGGGAGGACATGAGCACATGTATGGAACTTGGCTCATACCTGGCAATGGAATTTGAAGTAGAAGTTTTAAATGCTGCTTTAGTAGCATCTTTGATTTCAGGCCATTTACCACACACTTTGCATTTGGTGCAGTTTTAAATTGCACTCCCAGACATCACACACAACAAGGAGAATGCTGGGAAGGTTGTAGAATTTGGCTTTCAACCTCCCAAATTACATCTGGTTGAAAGGTTTAATGGATTTTCACATGCCAATGCATTTGGTTTAAAACTTTAAATGGTCTTCTCAACACCACGGTTGCCAAGTGCATTTGCATTTTTTAATGTCTCCTCTGTCGCTGAAGTAAAAAAAAATGCATTACACAAGCCAATTGCATTACATATTCCATCTCAAGGATCAAGGATCAAGTATACAACAGTCCATCAAGCTCTCAATAAACCAAATTGCCAAATACACTTACTGGTATTGATATGCATCACCATGAATTAAGACCATTTCGCCTTAAAATAATGCACAGGCATTTATCCAGGTCAGGCCCCAAAGTGGGTTCGGCTAAATTTTTTCTCGTTTTCATGCAATTGACCTTTGGAATACCTCATGAACCTTAAACATACCTCTGGAATCAATCGAAACCATTTTCAGATCATCAAACTAAGTTTTGCAACTTTCAGGCACTTGCGCCACATTTTCGCATTTAATCGCAAAGACGTAATTTTCAAACTGGTCAAAACACCTTTCTAGACTTTGCAAACTGACAGGCATGTACTCTGACATACAAACATGAATTCTACCAAACGGTTTCTCCAGATGAATCCTGAGCGAAGAAATATTAATGGTCAAAGATGACCAATTGGCTTTGTCGGCACTGTGG
Source organism: Cryptomeria japonica (assembly GCF_030272615.1). Classification (NCBI taxonomy): domain Eukaryota; kingdom Viridiplantae; phylum Streptophyta; class Pinopsida; order Cupressales; family Cupressaceae; genus Cryptomeria; species Cryptomeria japonica. The sequence goes on from NC_081414.1 coordinate 642,501,391, forward strand.
ACCTGATGAAGTCAATGTGCAGGCAACTCATGATGCCTTTCTTAAAAATATCAAATGATCTCTGTAGACCCTCAAATCTAAGGCATAGGTACCTTGAAATACATATCAAAACTTAGAATGCTCAGTTTGACAAAAAGGCTGACTGGGTGCAAATGGTGCGCTCATGAAAATAGCAACTTTAACTGATGTGTCAATGAAAGTATGGAAAACTGAATAAGGTGGCTCAAGAAACCCTTTTGAAAACTAATCAAACGGATTGACAGGAGCTTTAAATTTGAAACATAGCTTTTCATTTATACCAGTAGTAGCCTAGAAAAAACATTCTGACATGACACTCATCGGGGCAACTTTTACAAATGTGCAAAGCAAGGCTTCGACTAGCTCCTGAAACAGGGACTTGTCAAACAACACAAACTGCAAACGGATTGAGCCTGCTAAACTGAGCAAATGGATTCATAAAGACTTGAAATTTTGCACAGAGGCATAATTTTATGCATATAATTTAATCCATTTTGAATTTCAACATGAAAATCAACAGGGAAAAATATATAGGAGCTCAAAGTAGGCTACTTAATAAAATCTGCATTTGCACCTAACATGCACTTTCAGCTCACCCCTTGAAATGGGTACCTGATCAACTGATCCAAACTGAATTCTGAAAGTTGCAAAACACTTCATAGGCCAAATGAAAGGTGTACAACAAGTTTCCAAAGCCTTACCCTTTGAAAATCAACTGGCTCCATTTTACCCTCTCTCTAACCAGGCCATTCAAACTGACTCATTTCATGATCATTTGGAAATGCAGAGAAATTTTTTGAAATGGGCCTCTCAAATTCATTCAAACTTAATGAGTCCCAAAAACTCCCACCAAGGAGATGCATGACCTTTCAACCGGGTACATACATATTTCGCCTTCCTCTCTTCTGCAGTGTTTTCAAAATTAAAATACTTCTCCATCTCTGAGATCCAATCCATCAATTCATCTGAATCTAACTTCCCATCATATTCCGGTGGGGTAAAATGAGGTTTAGTATTTTCCCTACTCAAAACCCTCAAAAAACTTTCCTCATCCAGATCAACCACCGGTAGGTTTGCTTGTTCTGCCGAGGCTTCTTCTCCTTCATCTTCACTTACATCTTCAATATGTGAGCCTCTTCTTGGGGTTGTCTCCACGGCTTCTAACCGGCCTGCTATACCTCACAACATCTCCATCACAATAGGGTCTACATTCCCATGCGCTCCACCATTCGTAGCTCCTCTTCACGCCATCATTCACGCTAGCCCTCTACAGCTGCAGGTCGGATCCACAACCCACCACCCTACAACAAAATTTCAGGACATGCAACCTCTAGAATGAAACTTCACTCTGATACCACTTGAAGCAGTCACCGATGAGGAGGGACCTCAAAGAGATCAATCTGGACTGGTCAGCAAGAGTAAACACACAGAAACACAAAGATATGATGGAGGCAATGCATAACAAATTGTTTTATTGCATGAAATTTGATTACATCCAACCGATAACAACCGGGTTACAACATACTGGCTCACGGGCCTGGTAGAATAGGTCACAACCGGGACCTTGAATCTTATGATCTATCTTCAATGCATAGTCTAGCTACTTGATTCTCCAATTGATTCCATTATAATACATAATTACAAATATATATATCAATCCAAAGGATCCAGTCGGCCCAAAAGGGATCAAAACCCGAAGAACAAGACCTAACATGAATAACAAAGTCGACCTCCGCCAAGAGGTTCCTACAAAAAATCCAAAGGATGAAACGTAGATCATGGGAAAAGGTCGGCCACACACCAAGGAACATCAGAATCAACGCCCAAGGCTCTACAAGCTTCAGAATGGGTTTCAGTAGATCACCAGAATAGGTCCAGGCAACCGGTAACAGGAAACTGCGATGGAAATTGATAGCGATATCTTGTCAGAAAATGATCCAAATATGATGCGGTCTGGAAGAAAGAAAGATGATCAAGTCTTCAAGTAGAATGCAACTCCATAGGATTTGGTGAGCCAAAACCGGGACACACAGAAAGGAAAACTGAAACTGCAAACAAAAAACAAAATAGAAAGGAAAATGTTTTTGGTTGATGCAAGATTTCTATGAAATGGGGATGCTCCTGCATCAACTACCCAAGTCTCTACTAGAACAGGTAATCTGCCTCTGCCTCCTCCACCTTTCAATCTAGTCCTCAATACCATATTGAAAATAATGGGGTAGTTACAACAAAAAAATTGATGATCTTACTAATGTTCCAAATTAGTCATAACTTCCCCCATATTATTGTTGTAGGTCATTCACTTTGAATATAATTAATGATCCCCTACCCCAAGGAGTTGTGATTCCTAAATTTAATAGATATAATAGTCATGGTGATCCTTTGTAGTGTCCATCCTTGATTTGACCTATTTTGACTAGAGTTGATTTTTATATTATGCTTGATAGACTTATCTAGACTATATATGATGATTTGGATGGTGATTACTCATGTGCTTCAGTTACTTATTATTGATGTTAGACACTATTGGACATATGCTATTTTGATGATCTATATGGATGTTGGTACTATCATGATTGATCATGTGATTTAATGATATATGTACTCGATGGATTTTATATGCTCACTATGTGATGGATTATTGATAGATTAAATTTATCATGGTTTTGATGATGATTACGATTATGCTAACCCTACTTCATGATTACATTTGATGAGATGTTTATGAGATGTGTTTGACTATTGTTTGATTGTATTCATGATAGAGACGATTCCACATCACTCATTGCGAGTGGGATGTGTCATCACGATTCTCTATCACTTGCTTGTTCTATATATGTATATGTATATGTTGTATTGTCATTTTGTGGTTGTAGGACTTTGCAGGTACTGGACATCGACTCCACCTTGCTTCACAGGTCTGAGCGTGTCTTTACTTGCAATGGCTTATGTGGTTCAGAGATGACATGAGATCCCTTCACATACTCTAGGTCTAAGTTGTTCACTATGAGTAGTCAGCATCTTGGCATAATTTGCCATGTTAGTTAGTCAGCTTTCTCTTCTTGGTGTTGTGAGTTCAGTTTATGTCGGTTGATTTACTTGATTATGTTAGATTAATTATGTGGCTCTTGATGTGTGGTTTTATATTTAGTAATGTTTATTTTAATGTATTTAATTTATTAGTTTTGAATATTTAATTATTTGATAATTAACGTTTATTGATTTTATGATTATTTAATATTCGATAAGCCTCATTGTTGTTTAATATTTATTTTATATTTATCATTTAATCTTTAATGGTATTTGATTATTTAATTACTTATTTGATCTTCTATGGTTTAGCATTTATTTGATATCTTATATTTATTTGGTTCTTTATTTTATTTTATTTTATTAGCTTTTGGTTTATTTAATTTTAATCCCCATTTGGATTATTTATTTATATCTTATGTTTATTTTATAGTTTGACTTTTATTTCCTAAGTGGGGTGTATGAGCACATTAAATTAAAATAATAATAAAACATTCCCACTTAGCTGGATAAGAACATTTTATATTTACTATACCTACCCTTTACTCTCATTGTCTAAATTCAAAATGGGAGAATAAATTATAATATATGATGGGTTGGTAAAATATATCCTAAAATGGAATATTTTGATTGGCCGAGATGGAGGCTAGGGTTTTTGGTTATTGTTGCTTTTTATTTTCATTCCCGTAATGGTTTTCAGGTTGGCTATTCTCTGGAAATTTTTCTAGCAAGCATTCTTCTCTAGTTTTGGATTTCTTTTACTCTTGGTTTTGGCTGGAGCTTGGTTGGATTTTGGTTTGGTTTTGTGGGAGCTCTTCTTCAGCTTCATTCCATCACTTCAGGTTACAGGTTGGAGTTCTTTTACTTTTGCATTTTGATTTTAATGGTTTCTTTGTGTATGCATTGTGTCTGCAAGTGTTTTGGGCTTGGGTTGAAATATTATGATATTCTATGGTTTAAATATTGTTTGGAGATTATTATTTGGGGAGGAAACCTTATATTATTTAGGATTTTATATATTTGTTGGGAATAATTTTTTGGTTGTCTGGATATGCCATTTTATGGCTTTGTCAAGTTTTTGTATGAGCTTGGGTTGTTGAATGTCTTGTGTTATATGGGAGTTTGTATGGATATTTTTCCCATTTGCAAGTCTTTCAGTCTGAGAGTGTTTGGATTTGGTTTCATTGGTTTTACTGTAAGTTTGAAGTGGTTCTGCATTTCTATTGCCATGAAGAAATTTTGGTTGGATCTTGAGTTATAGTCTGAATTTATTTACCTTGTTTATGGGCGTCTCTATTCATGTGTTTTCGAGCCCATTTGTTTAAGTTTGGAATTTATTCTGCTCCCATAAGTTTTTTGAGTTTTTTGTGTGAAATATGTAAATGCTATGTTCTGTATTATGTTTGCGTTGTTCTGCACAACATAAGCATTGTCTCAGAAGGTGTATGCGTGAATCTGGGAATGCATGCGCTATCTTAGAAGATGTATGCACGATTATGGAAATGTTTGCACTTTCCTACAGGATGAAACCATTGTTCTATTGGACAAAAGCACTGTTCTAAGGGATAAAAGCACTAAACTATCCGTGTTCTATGTTTTTCTCAGTTTTGGTCATTTTTGAGGTATTGTCCCAAGTTGATTTTTGTACCAGAGACTTTATTTGAGGTCTGCTATTATTTTCCAGTTTTGGGTTTGATCCATTTTGATGTATTTTGATGGTTTTTGTCTATTTATTTCTCTATGCCATTGTGGATGTTATGGATCCTCTTCCATGTTGATAAGTCATGGTTATTTGAGATAATTATAATAATATTTTGGACCAGCAAGTGAGTTGGCCTTGTTGTGAAGTTATCTTTTATTTGATGGAAAATTTTGATGGCTTGATATGCCTTTGTTATTGCTGGCCAAGAGGATCATTTTATTATCCTTGATGTTGTTGTAGCCTTGCATATGTTGTGAGAGTATGTGTGTGGAAGTTATTGGTTGCATATGAATGTTCTTTTCCTACTTGGTTTAGAGCCTCTTTTGATTTAATGTTGGGCCATGTTAGGAGGAGTGGGCTTCCTTATGATGACCAGGGTCACGAGAGATAGGCTTGCATGAGGTTCTTTGTAAGGATGCATGAGGTCTAGACCACCAGGGTGTTGGTAATTGACACTCATTGGATTCATTTTGTTGTCATTGATGGAAACAAGATTATATGGGAGTCATATACCGACAGACACCGACATTGGAGTATCTAGGATTACACCAGCACTGGCACTGACACCAGCACCGACATCGACAACAGTACTTGAAGGAAGCCGACATCAAGGAAGATTTATTTAGTAAATCATTTTGTAATTATTGTCGAGGCCAACATTGAATAAATTTTGTAATAGATTGTAAGCCGACATAAGGCATATTGTTTGTAATGGGTATATAGGTCAGTTTGCTAGGTCATTTTCAAGAATATACAAGATATGACATAGGATGCGACATAGGAGAATATATAAGAACTGTATAATGTGAAGTATATGTATATAGATCATTTGTATGCGAATGCTATATTATGTAATGATCTGTAGATAGCTTGGAAAGCATTCTTGGAGGAGCAGAGATACCGGTAGTAGTGTTCAGGGTTTATGAACCGGTATAGAGCAGAGCTAGAACCAGAACTCTATTTTATTGTTTTAATTCAGCAGAAGCTTGTAGTCAGTGAGACTCTTTAGTGATGAGTAGTATGCTCTAGGCAGTGTGCCTTCCTGCATGTGCAAGCCCCCATTATATGTAATATCCTTTCATATGGCTAGTGAACTGATATTGTGGGCCACAAATCCCACCGTGGTCTTTCCTCTTTGAGGTTTTCCACATTTAAATTATGTGTGTTATGGTGTTCATTTATGTGGATGGTTTATTTGCTTCAAGTTATATGTTTATTTGTTTACCGGTTTATATGTATATGGTATAAAAGGATAAAATTGAGTGTTACCAACAGAACATTGATTCAGCCCCCCCTCTCAATGTTCTTGGATTCCAACAATTGGTATCAGAGCGTGGTACCTCGAAATAAGTTTAATAGCTTGAGGAAGATCTTGAAACTGGAATCTTTGAACATGGCTATGGAGAAGCAACTTGAGATGGCTCTTGAGGATTATGATGCTGAAAGGATTAAAAACTTGAAATTGCAAGATGAATTGAATTCTACTAACGAGTTAATTCTTATCTTGCAAGAAAGGTTATCATCAGCTCAAGCCAAGAGAAAATAATTTTTGCAAAACCTAGATGATGAGGAGAAGAATGTACTTAAGGAACAATGTTAGAAACTAAGTCAAGCAAACATGCTCATGAAGAATGAAATGCAAGATCTGACTATGAGGTTATCAAAAGATATTGATAGAAAGAAGAAGGAAGATAATCTTGTTATATCTATGAAGAAAAAATTTGATGAATGTGACAAATTGACTCATGAGAATAATTTGTTGAGAACTGATTTGGCACACTCTTAGAACAATGAACAAGAACTTGAAAGACAAATAGCTACTCTGAGAGATGATCTAACTACTGCAAGTGAGTATAAAGAAAAAATCAGGATTGGTGCTGCACAGTTGGATGACTTATTGAAAAGACAAAGGCAGATTGATGATTCTAGAGGACTTGGATTTGTACAAGGTGAAAGCTCCGGTACTGCAAATGAAGATCAGACAGCCGATATGTAGAACTCATCAGAATAGTGGAAATTGGTAAGGCAATCTAATGCTTATAAATTCAATGGTAGATGTTTTGTTTTCAATAAATTTGGGCATATGGCTAAACAATGTAGAAAGAAAGCAAATCAAAACTACAATTCTATTCCCGATCAATGCACAAATTGCAAGAAATATGGTCATAGATTAGAAGATTGCAGAATGAATGTTAAATGTCATGCATGTGGAAAGTTTGGACATTTTTCTAATCACTGTAGGTCAAGGAATGACACCAAATTTGTCAAAGCAATTTAGAAGAACAATGTTACATGTTATGCATGCAACAAAATAGGTCATATTGCTAAATACTCAAAAGCAAGAGTCAACTGGTTAGCAATGATAAAGGAAAGAAGAAGGTAGATGACATGCAAAAAGATCACACAAAGAGATGGGCTATAAAATATGAAGAACCAAGTAGAGATGGATCTACACTGGTAACTCCACTGGTAGAATAGGGTATTCCTCCACCGATAGGAAATTCCATCGGTAAATGAGGCATAAGCCTTAGGGGTTGGAAAAGTCATTGCAAAATCTTGCATATTACCCCAGAGGAGATCTAAGGAGATCTGGAAGAGATCAAGAGAGTTGTGTTCATCATAAATAAAGGCTCACCCGACACAAGACTATGAAACCGACATCTAGTAGGGTTGTTTGTGAAGCATTTATTACAGAGAAAGATCAGGGTTTTATTCACTGATAAAAGGGGTAAGTGAATTTAGTTTCACTCACCGAGCATTCAAGCATTCAGAGCGAAGAAAAGGAAAAATAAGAGCAAGCAGAGGCATTGTAAAAGGATTTTGAGCAAAATCAAATCTTCCACCTGTGTTCACCTTCAGGTATTCTTCAAAATGGCATCTGGATCTTCAGCTCCTACTTTCATTGCAAATCCCACCATTGTCAAAGTCAAGGATAGGTTAAGGCCCGTATTCAAGGAGGTTCCCAAAATTGCTAAGAAGGAAGACTCTGCAGGAGCATTTTCTAGGGTTCCTGACGATGTGATGTATGTTGAAGACGTGAGGGCATACATTCACTATACCTTGGAGGATCTAGGCACATAGGACATCAAAAGTATGTATCAATCCATGATACTAGGAGACTCTAGAACCATCAAATTGAAATACAAAGCAATTGACAATTTAGAGTTAACCAATATTTTGTACATACCCAAATTCAAGGATGAAGTTATTAGATACGTTCTGAGAAAGATTCACAATGAGTTTATCTGGCTAGATCGGCCTTACATGATCACAAAGGAGGCTGTTCAAGAATTCACCAACTTACCCAAAGTCAGACAAGAACCTGGCAAGAAAATTTCTAATACTGAGGTCGAGAAACTCATAGGTGCACCTCCTGATAACAGATCAATGAGGATTAGCACAATCACTGACACTGACGTGAAATTTGCAAGCATGGTAATAGGTTATAAGGTAACTCAATCCAGCTGATTGAATTCTGTTGCTAGTTCATGCATTCATGTTGCATATCAAATGCTAGGGAATAATGCAAAATATGATTTATGTGAATGGATGAGGAGTGAATTGATATTGAACCTTGGGAAGATCAAGGGAGTTAAGAAAGGAAATTTCAAATACAAAAATTTGCTTGTTTGTTTAATGCTTTACTTCTTGAATGGGCTACCTGGTCTTGGCAAGAAGTGTTGGGCTCATGACATACAGATAGGTATGTAGATCAAGGAAGCAATCACCAATCTTGGTACCAGAAGAGATGAGAAATTTTGGAGGTATTTCAAAACATTCCAAGAAAACATAAGGAAGAGGGAGAGAATATCAAAGAAAATTATGGAGAAGTACTCCACTGATATCTGTTTTATGGTAAAAACTGATGAAACTCTTATGGAGGCAGTTGAACCTAGGACAATCTGGATTACTGAGCTTGGATATGAAGTGGATGATAGCATTTTTGAACTCTATGCAAAAATACTGCTAGATACCCCATTGGATGACAAAATAGAGCATTTTGGTACAATAGAAGAGAAGGCCCTTGAAGTCAAAACTCATTTTAATAGGAAGATAAGAGAGAATAAAATAGAAAAGATGTTTGCATATGTACAAGATGTAATTCATAAGATAGACACTCAACTGGGTTCTAGATCCAAACCGACAACATAACCGAAATGGCTAGTACTGTAGAGGTAAAGAAGCCTGAAGCTTACATTTCTACCATCACTTCTGATTCTGACCTTGAGGACAATGAACCTCTAGCATTCATAAGGGTACAAAGAAAGAAAGTGGATCAACCACCAGTAGAGCAAAAGAAGGCAAAGCCTAGGAGGAGACTTGTTAGAAAGGCAACTAAACTAAATGGGACCAGTAAGGGTTGGACCAAATTCTTCTAGAAGAATCCAGTTTTTCTTACATCTCAAGAAGAATTTGCAAAGGCTACATCTTCCACCATTCCAGATAAATCAAAAGGAAAAGGTATTTTGGGTAGTTCAACTCCAAGTTTGACCACACCGGCAGTAACTATAGACATACAAAAACAACCAACAGTAAAGGAGAGTGTACAATCCATACCGACTGAAACTATTTTTGAGGAAGGAAATGTACAAGATACTGTAAATACTGTGGATAATACTCTACCAAGAGTAATTGACACTGCACCAAGTGGCAAATCCACCAATGCAAAAGAGGTTGTAGAGGATAAGGTAAAGGAAACTGAGTCTATACCAGCAGTTAAAACTGATTCCCTGGCAAAGATTTTGGCAATTGACACTTCTCAAGTTTAGAAGAAATCCATCACTGAGATGAGTCCAACTAATTTGATGATGATGGAAACTCATAAATTATTGAAGGAGGGTACTATAGACAAGGGAATAATTGATCAATCAGTTACAATATTGCATAGATTGTTACCTGATTGTCAAATTGAAGATAGAGCAAGCCCTTCCGGCAAGCTCAAGACTCAATAGAACATATTTCTAACAATTTTTAATATCTGAGGTAGATTGCAAACTGATAGGCTTTAGAAAGATTCACTACAACTAAAAGAGCAACCTTTGACCAAATCATAGAAAAAGAGAAAAAGAAAATTGAGGCCAAACTCATTCTTATTGAGAATTTTTTGAAACAAGGTACAAATATCTACAGGGTCTGTTGTAACATAGGAATTCTTACAGCAAATGTAGATAATAGATTAAAGGATTTACATGATAAAGTAGCTATCATTGCAAACTCTTTTGGTGGATTAACCACATTGACCACATCTGTTGATGGGCAAATTTTTTCCTTGGAGAACCAAATTTTTTCTTTTGAGAAGGAGAGAGATAAAGTCATTAGGAGAGCAAGGAGTCTTAGAGGACTGGTGAGTCCCAAATTAGATTCATTGGGTGTTCATAAGAGAGAGTGCATGGACATGATTGCTAAACCCACACTGACAGATGTCAAAGAGAAGGAAACACTTGCCCACTTACTAAGTGGACGAGCATCCATTTCTGAAACTTTCAAAACTGGCTGGGATACATATCTTCAGTTGTTGAATAAGGCTTAACTTGAAATTTTGATGTTGGTCAAGCTCCATTGAAATTAACAAGTATTCATTTATTCTTTTGTTCTGAATTATTTCAATTTTTTTCACCGGTCTTTGGCATTGATGCCAAAGGGGGAGTATATATATATATATATATAAAATATCAGAAAAATCAGACAGGATCACATGGGAAGGATATCAGGATATCAGAAGAAGTGTATTGCTCAGGGGGAGCATATTTCAGTTGAATTGGCAGGGAATCCATTTTTCACATGAGTGTTGCCATCAATGCCAAAGGGGGAGACTGTTGGCAGTTGACACTCATCAAATTCATTTTGTTGTCATTGATGGCAACAAGATTAGATGAAAGTCATATACCGACATTGGAGTATCCAGGATTACACCGACACCGACATTAGTACTTGAAGGAAGCCGACATCAAGGAAGATTTATTTATAAATCATTTTGTAATTATTGTCGAGTCTAACATTGAATAAATTTTGTAATACATTGTAAGCCGACACAAGAAATATTGTTTGTAATGGGTATATAGGTCAGTCTGCTAGGTCATTTTGAAGAATATACAAGATATGACATATGATGCGACATAGGAGAATATAGCAGAATGGTATAATGTGAAGTATATGTATCTAGATCATTTGTATGCGAATGTTATATCATGCAATGATCTGTAGATAGCTTGGAAAGCATTCTTGGGGGAGAACAGATATCAGTAGTAGTGTTCAGGGTTTATGAACCAGTATAGAGCAGAGATAGAACCAAAACTCTATTTGGCATAGCAAATGCATTTTTGAGTTTAATTTTATTGTTTTAATTCAGCAGAAGCTTGTAGTCAGTGAGACTCTTTAGTGATGAGTAGTATGCTCTAGGCAGTGTTCCTTCCTGCATGTGTAGGCCCCCATTATATGTAATATCCTTTCATATGGCCAGTGAACTGATATTGTGGGTCACAAATCCCATCACGGTTTTTCCTCTTTGAGGTTTTCCACATTTAAATTATGTGTGTTATGGTGTTCATTTATGTGGATGGTTTATTTTCTTCAAGTTATATGTTTATTTGTTTACCGATTTATATGTGTATGGTATAAATGGATAAAATTGAGTGTTACCGGCAGAACACTGATTCACCCCCCCTCTCAGTGTTCTTGGATCCCACCATAGGGAACATTGGAGTTTACCATGAATTGTAAATAAGTGATAACCTAATAATTGATGGATTGGGTAGCTAGATTAATTAATAAAGATGATAAATTGATTTGAGCCTCATGACTTAGTCCTAGGGAGGATGTTTTAGGATAAGCATGAGAAGGTTGTGAAGATGGTAAGATAATCTACCTTAGTCTCTCATAGGTTGAGATGGCTCCACATGTTCATCAGGCTAGTGCCTTATGTTATTATGTTTTGAGGATGGCATGTGATGACACTCCATGTGTTCCCCTTTATGATTTATGATTATGCTTATTGGATGCATTTATGTCTTGATGAGTTTTACACCTGTGAGAGTTCATTCTTGTTGTATTATGTGAGTTATTTCTTGAGAGTCATTGTGTGGTTAGTCTCTTTGGTTAGAGTGCCAACTTAGGTTTAGAGTGTGTGTTGGGACCTTGTGTCATCTCCTAGCATGGGTTGGTTCCTTTGGTTCCTCATGGTCATGTGGTTGGTGCTTTTTAGCCATTGGGATGTTCTCTTGGATTCTTCTTGCTTGGATGTGGATTCTTCTTCATGATGGATTATGGATGTACCTTGTAGCAAATTTATGTAATGAATAAGATGAAATGCATGTAATGTAATATTTTTTTGTATAGTATATGGATTCTTGTAGTAGAAGGAGCTATGCTCATGATGTATTTAATGTACTTGTATTTGTAAGATGAATTGTAGTTGGAATTAGAAGTAAGACATATTTGTAATTGTGCTATTGTAGAGATGTGATCTTATGAATCATGGATATAAGTGGATTATAGTTGGAATAGAATGGATTTGAATTATGGTTCAGTTGTATTATCTCATGGAATGTTTAGAAGCAAGTTAGAATGTAAATTAATCTTGAAAGAAGGTGTTAATTAGATCTAGTGAAGATGAATGATTCATATAGATACATTGGTAGAAAGGAAATTATGCATATCATGAGGAATAAGTAATGTTGTAGGTTGCATATCTCATGATTAGAGAATTAGAATATGATGCATTAAATGAATATGAAATATACCTATCATGTGTGTAGTATGTTATTATGGTGGTGAATTAAGTAATGATGTTGGAGTACCTTAGGGAAAGGTCAATGAAGTTATGTTATTTCCGCTTGCGTTATTTGATGAAAGATGTTATGTGTTGCATTAGTTGTTTTAGATATTAATTAAGAAAAAAATTATCTCCATTAGCATGTTAAATGTTTAATTTCTCTAGGGTATTTTGGTGGGCATTACATCCTCAGTTGCATGTAAAATCTTCTACTACCCTTTGTAGTGATTGCCACCACCAAGATTACATTCTGATTAAACTATTATCTTGATCTCTCAAAGGGACCACACTAGAATGGTATAGTTCTTTACTTGATCATTCTATTCAAACTTCTAACCAATTGATATATTTTTTTCTCTAAAGGTTTCAAGCTAACATTAGTAGTGTTGGATCTCAAATCAATAGATTGGATAGGTTCTAAGGAAATTCCAACTCCTATGATCAAACCCTCCAATTTGACTTGGCCAACTTATAGAGTGAACCTATTTGGTTACTAAATCCCTCACTTTAGGCTCTGCAAGACCTAGGCGGGTATACCTATTCACTAGTGGCTTTTGATGACTAATGTTTTTTATAGCAAAATGGGCTTGATCAAAATTTTTCCCCATCTCAGAATGACATAGGTTCCTAGGATAGGTGGCTTTTAGATGAGTCCAATATTGTTGTTGTGAAAGCTATTCGATCTTTGTACTTAAAATTTATATGTATGTATACTATTGCTAATTGGTTTTATGTGTCCTACTCAACTAGTCCTATTGCTTTAATGTAAAGGTAATTAATATAGTAAAGATTGTGATTTGTAAATGACCAGTGTCTTCCCTGTTATTTGGGCTATAGAGTCTTATATTCTTCTAAGACTTAATGTATGATTTATGAGACAATTCTTAAACTTACCCCTTTGGTAAATCTGTCAATTATTGTTTCTTAAAAGAGATCTGTCAAATGTTTATGTTATAGACGACCTGAATAAATTTAACCCTAACCTTAAGGGACCATTCAAGAAAGAGTACAAGGAACAATGACAATTCACTAGTAGATATTTTGATTCAGATTTATAACATAAGAACATAAAATTCATTGCAAGAATACAAGTAACCTTATCTTCTCAGTGATAATATCACAAACAACTACCTATAGAAAATGAAATAAATCACAACACATATGCAAAGGAAAACAATTGATTGTATTAAAGGTCCAAAATAGTACAGTATTATGCTAGAGTCTATAATATATTTCTTGATTCTCATTTCTTACAAAAACTGCTCATATATATATGAGAGAAAAACCTATCCTACGAAGAGTCATGTCTCTTCCACACTAATACTAGATTGTGTTTGTTTAACAAAGTGAAAGATAAAAAAATTAAGCATTCCAAGGTGATTTATGTAATTATCACTCTTGTAACATCTGGTGGCAATTCTCCTCGTCTTCAACTCTATTTCTAGTGAAAAGAAATCGAACACTGTCCGATTTATGCATGGTGCCATGTCTTCATCTTGGTTTATTTCAGAAATAACTTTTCCCTTAACATAGGTAAACTCATTTTGCCACTGTTCTAATGATATCATCTCTCCTTCCTTGTAGATTGTTGGCAATTTTGCAATGCCATCTTCATCCAATGCTTGGATATCTTTATTAAGTGCATCTGCATATCTGTCATGTTCTTCTAAATATAGATCTCCTTGAGCTTTTTCTTCTGGTGACATGGCCTCATGATTCTTCATTACATCCTGCAACCTTTTCTTCAACCTTTCATGCTCCTCCAAGGCTTTTATAGTCCCTGTATAGGCCATCCAATACTGGTTTGTGTATACCATCATATCTTTAAACCTATGTTTGACAATGTCATTAGCAAGTTTGTTAATTATCACATTAGCATTATCTACTTGTTTTGCAAGCTTTTTACTTTTTGTTCTCCAATAAATGAAATCTGTTAAAGCATCTATAACCTTTCGGTTAGTCTGGAGCATCGTATACAATTCATCATTCTTAATATCAGGAGCCTGTTGTAGCAATTGTTCTTGTAACTTTTGGATTTCTTCAGTGGCCTTCTCATACAAACCCTTGTAAGTGTTATTTTCTCTAACCAAGAGCTTTGTTTGATCTTGATTCAACTTCGCTACATCCAAGTTCAATCTAGTTGTGATCCTAGGTTCAGTCTTTCCATCTTGCTGGATCATCAAATGGCCAAAATCTTGATCTGTATCAACAAGTATAGGTCTCTTTTCCTTTGGATACAAGGCCCACAACATGAGAGCCTTTTGATCTGGGTCATACCTCGAACCCATAAAGATTTTGTCAACTTCATCAGGCATGATTTACCTAGTTGGATCCTATTTTCTGAGAAATATATCAAATAATAATGCGGATCTCATGTCCCATCCAAAATAAATCAACACACTAGCATCCTTGAGTAATTGTCTCCCTTTTTCAAGTGTCATCTCCCTCATGGCCAGATCTACCTCTTCTTGCAATTTCTAGATCTTTTCTTCTTCTATTTTTCCCTTCATAACATCCCTGAGTTGCATTCCTTTATGTTGGCACAAAATGTATTGAATTCCTTAGAAGAAATAAAATCATTGTCAACAATAAAATCCTCATGTTCTAATAGTCTTATATCTCCAATCTCCTGGACATTGTATTGTCTTGTTATCAAATTCAATTGCACATCACTTTCAAATCTAGGTAGGTAATCTTCCCTGGGAGAATCAGTTGGAATAAAATCAGAGGTGGATTGGGGAGACATTTGAATCAAGGGATCTGTATCCCTAATGTGTTGTGTTCTGTCTCTGAAAACATATGTAGGGACACCTTCTAAGATTTCAAGTTCATTCTCCATGAGCTTGTTCTCTTTAGCCAAGGGGTCATCTATCCCCTGTAGGTCATCATCATTAATTTTTCCTCTGTTTAGTTTCCATGCATAGGCCTTTCAGATCTTATCATGCTGTGTTGTCTTAGCAATGACTATTTCTCTATCCAAATTTCTTATAAAGTCATCTGGCATGAATGGCTCATGATCACCTTCTCGCAGCTTCTATGATGCCTTTGCTTCTCTTATGTAACCCTCAAGGTCAAAGTTTGGTCTAGGGTCACCTTCCACCATTTTATAATAGTTTAATTTGTTCTACAACAATCCATAACTCTTAGAGCTCTTAACAATAAAATTTGAGAACACCAGCAACCCAGGCACAATGGTCTATTTTCCATGATCTGTTAAGTGTTGGGCACTTTGTGTTGACAACTGCCTGACAATCTCGAGGAATTTCACTCTATCAGGCACTATGACAGACAATACATAGGGTTTTCCTTCAAACCCATATACTCTTATTTGAGTGTAATCTAGAAAGCAATACCGGTCTCCCCAATTATGCTCAATTGAGGTGTCTTTGCCATACTCCTTTGGTCTCAAAAAATTCTGAATTTCAGGAGACAAAGCATGGTCGCATGGATATCCCAACAATCTGTACAATATCTTAACAAAAAACTCCTCAAAATGCCAGTATTGGTTATTATTGTATCTTTGGTTCCATGAAGATATCCACAGTTGCACAGGTTTTCTCATCCTGACCTTATCATATGCCATGATGCATAACTCATCTAGCCACAACCCTTTTTCTTGTCCAACATACAACAACATATGCATGAGAATAGAATAATACTTAAAATGTACATTAATCACATCTTCTTTCAGTTTCTCTAAACCGTGATTAATGACTTCAACAAGAAAAGTAGCAAAATCAAATAACCTGGGATCCTTAGACTGCAAGTCTGCACAAATAACCATGGCTGCTATATCCATCAAAGGATGAGCCTCTATTCCCAAAACCTGAGCAACACAATAGTATGTATATCTAAAGTAAGGATGGAAATAATTAACATCATAAGGAACTTTGTCTTCTTTGCCCAATGGCACTATCAACCCTGCAATTCTAGGCCTATGGATGGGAAGTCTCCATCTCTTATAGATGTCTTCTATGTTGAAATATTCTTGTGCCAACTTCTTGGTATCAATTTGTTCCTCGAATCCCCAATCCAAATTAAACACAGTGTTGATAATTTCTTTAGTAATTGATAATATTGGTTTCCCCATATAATCATATATGGTCTTGGTTTTGGGATCATAATTGTTGTCTAGGGATTTCATGAGTTCAACATTCATAAAGACATTAGCCACTGCCAATTTCCCCAAATTTAATCTCCAAAAATTATTCACAAGCCCAAGTCCATTCCTTTGTATATATCAAAAAATAAATAGTTCATGACCTCTTATTTTTGTCCATATATCTCCTAGGCCCTCAAACCTATCCTCCAAACTTTCCTCGTCTATTTTAATTTTCTTAGACCTAAGGATTGATGAAGGACATTTGTCAATTAGGTGTTGGGCCAGTGAGTGCCCTTCCTTTTTTTGCCTTTTAGGTTTATCCTCCAGGGGCTGGGTCTCTTTAGCTTTCCTAACCCTACTCTTTTTAGAAAATGACACCTCCATTATCACTACAGAGCTCTAAGAATGAGAAACTTACTTGAATTCTGGGTATACCTCTTGTGAATCTGATTTTGAATCATCTGGCTTTCTGAGGCTCACTGTGAATTCTTCAAGCATTGCCTAAAAGTGTTTCCTTTCTTGTCAATTTATCGAGCATTCATGGTGATCTTATCAATTAACATTACCAGTTGCACAACTGTCATAGAAGGATTCATTTGAATTTATGATGAGGTGACTTCATTAAGATTTGTATTGATCTTTGCGGCAAAAAGTAATCATTTATCTAGTAGTACTTCATATTTTCTATCAATGCTCATTAATTTTATAGCTACACTGTTGTTTCGATGGAATCATTCACTTTGGTGGCATCACTTTATCTTCCTTTGAAATGTCATGTTTCATCGACGTTACCTTTGTTTCGATGAAACCATCATTATCATCAATGAGCCTTGTGGTTTCATCGATCTCCTCATTTTCATCGAAAGCTTTACCTTATATGTTCGTGTCGATGTAATCCTCCATCGATTCATCGAAACCCTATTTTCGATAGGAATCCTTTTGTCATTGCGTTTCACAACCATCTTATCAATCTTTAAGTTTATCGATAATGGTTCCTGATTATCTGTCTTTTGCATTGGCATCGATGAAATTCCTTATGTTGATGAAAGAATAATATCTTCCTTCGACCTTTTGTTTTTACCGATGACATGTTATCGATGAAAATCTCTTATGTTTTATCGACCTTTTGTCTTTTGATGAAACTATCACTGTCGGCCAATAACTTTAGTATCTCTTCGATACCCTTCGTTTCTCAAAAAGTCCTATCGATGAAACCTTTCCTAGTTTCTTCGATCTCATCATTTTGGTAGAACTATCTTCTTCGGTGAATTCTTTACATTTCCTACCGATACCGTAGTTTCTTCGGCGGCCTTGCTTCATCGACAAAACCTCCTTTGGTCTCTTCAATATACATTCTATCGATGAAAAATAATGCTTTCGATAATTCCCTTTTGAAGTTCATCGAGGCCCAAGTCTGTTCGATAAATCATCTTATCGATGAAACATTGATAGGTTTCTTCGATACAATAGGTGTACCATTTCGGTCAAACTAGACATTTTGGTGAGAGTTAGTGTGTGTATCCGATGGCTTTGGTTTGGGAGAAATTTTTTAGGATTCTAATGTCGGTGGAAGTTTCAAGAGTTTTATTGAAATTCTTAAGGGCATGCTTGATTTTTTTTTTTTGGAAAACTTTCGTAGCTTCAATTAAAACCATGGAATTCTATTGATTTAAATTCGATGCTCAACAGGTAGAAGGTCCACTATCACCAACCTTTTTCATAGTAAGCAACAACCTAATGATAAACTTACATATTTTATTTCTAGATATCAATATGTATCTTCTAAGATCCCTTATGCCCTACTTGATAGTGATCTCTAGAGGATGTTCATTGATAGCCTATATTAAACACCAAGGGAGAAATTTTCCTTTGACAAATATTCTTCCTTGTTTAATATTTGCATTGTACTCATATATTACCATCACAAGTTAGCTCAATTCAAAGCTTATGCTTCAAATTATCATGCTAATAACTATGGACCTGCATCTTCCTCAGGTGGGTCTAGGAAAAATAAATTAATTGATAATGTAATAACAATTCCTTAAGCAATAGATAATAACACACAAGAGCCTCAACTCAATTGGGTATTTACTAAACTATTTGATTCTTATTTGAGTATTCTTCAAAAGTTATTAAAGGATAACCTAGTAACCCTTGTTGAGATACAATCTCTCCTATAAAACAAACCATACCCTTGTTGGTATGATAGTTCTATGTTCTTTTAATATCAATATGTTCCTAGCCTTGATATTGAGAGTTGTGTGCATCTGAGACATATATTCCAAGACCATATAGACAACAATACAATCTAATGTTAGAGATAAGACATAGAAAACATATAATTTTGTAGATAAAACAGATAGTGAGTTGCAAATCTATATACTAATCCTTTTCCTATTCATTTGAATAATTTTATTTTTGCACCATCTTCTCCTCCACCAAGTGACTATCCATATGTGAACATAGTTACCATCACTTTGATTTATCCCCTAAGATAGAAGGTCAAAAGTACTAGCATATCATTCACACCTCATGACTCATCGTACTATGGAGAGCTTGTTCCTCTTTACCATCCTACTAAGATTAATGTTAATACTATCATAGGTGTTATGGTTGATCCCTCTTGCAGAGTTGATGTGATCATGGAGGAGACCCTCTTCATCAATAGATTGCATAGGACAAATTGTGACGAGTGTGGGGCCATTATTCATACACATGATGGTCTTTATGCCTCCCCTATGGGATGCACTGCCTTGATGGTCCTTGTGGGATTCTAAAACATTTGTTGTCATTCTTGACTCTGACTTATTTTACATGAAATTGGGCATTTCATGGCTAGTTTCTATGGATGCAATCCCTTTTGTTGTGCTCATATGTCTTAATTTTCCTCATGAGGTCACCATGCATACTACCAAGATACTGCATATAATCCATTGATGTCACATGGAATATTTTCTCTTGATCATTTATGGCCTACTTTGGTTGGACCTACACTACCTTACAAAGATCTACTATATAAAGAATATAACATATATAAGATCAGGGACTTAGCACCTAAGTTAGTGCACCCTGTTGTTTCTTTAGCTCCTACAAATGCCTCTCCATCTCAATCTTCTCCTCTATAAAAAAATTCTTCCTCTTCTGCTCCCCCTTCATTGGGAGTTAAGGAAAAGCTCATTCTTCAAGGTAGGCCTCCTCATCATCCAAAGATGATGCAACCTTCGATGGTGTCTTCTATTCTTTTGACACTACCTAGCGTAAAAAAGTGAAAGGTACTTGTGTTACTGAAATCTATGTTCTGACTTTCCTTTGAGATTTCTATCCTTACAGACATCCCTCACCCTAGTTTGTATGGAAAGGGTAAGTGTTCACTGTGAACTTTCCTTTTACATCTATCACCTGTCTCTCAATCTTTGAGGCTCCTATTCTTCCAAGTACTCCTTGAGAAAAAGGCGGAAAGGTTCCTAGAACTGAGCCTATGGTTCCAACTTCTATAACACCTCCTAATTCATCGGTTGGGCCTTCTTCTTTTCTAGAAATGGTACAGATGGCCTCTCATATGGAGTAGGATATTATTGATTCTTCTCAAGCTTCTCTCCTTGGTCCCCATCTGTATCAAACCAACTTTCATGTGAGTATAAGTGTTATCAGTGGGATATGGCTAAGGGATCTGAGGCTACTTTAAAAATTGAGGGCGAGTCTTCGGTTTATTCTTCCACTCCTTCTAATCCTATCCTATTTTTTTCTACTCTCACCATAGATACTCTTGTCTCTACTCCTTTTGTATCTCTTCCATCTTCTTTGAAGGCTATTAATGAGCCTCATCCTAACTAGGTGTAGATGTGAAACAATCAATGGTGAGGAGGGACCTCAAAGATATCAATCCGGACCGGTCAACAAGAGTAAACACAACAGAAACATAAAGATATGATGGAGGTAATGCATAACATATTGTTTTATTACATGAAAATTGATTACAACCAACCAGTAACAACTGAGTTACAACATACCGTCTCACAGGCCTGGTAGAACATACAAAATAGGTCACAACCGGGACCTTGAATCTTGAGATCTATCTTCTACGCATAGTCTAGCTACTTGATTCTTGATTGATTACATTCTAATGCACAATTACAATTATATATAGCAATCCAAAGGATCCAGTCGGCCCAAAAGGGATCAAAACCCAAAGAATAAGACCTAATGTGTAAAATAACAAGGTTGGCCTCCGCAAAGAGATTCCTCTAGAAAATATAGAGGATGGAATGAATAGCATGAGAAAAGGTTGACCACATGCCAAGGAACATTGGAATCAACACCCAAGGCTCCACAAGCTTCGAAAGGGGTTCCAATAGATCACCAAAATAGGTCCAAGCAACTGGAAATAGGAAACTGTCAAGGAAACCGACAATGATATCTTGCTGGAAAATGATCCAAGTGCGACGCGGTCTAGAAGCAAGAAGGATGATAAAGTATTCAAGTAGAATCCAACTCCACAGGATCCGTTAAACCAAAACCAGGACACAAATAAAGGAAAATGTTTTTGGTTGATGCAAGATTGCTATGAACCGGGGATGCTCTTGCATTAAGATGTTCATTTATTTATCCTTAGACCCACCTCTTATCACTTCTCTTCCTAATGCCTTTGCATTATCACAACCCATAGACATTCTGCATATGCAAGTGTTGTCTAGTGTGGCCTTGTATGCTCCTCACATTTCTTCTTTACATCTCCATCACAAATTTCTTGGGGTCCTTAAACTTGCTATAGTTGATGTGAAGGTCTCACCTCAACCACCTAAGAATAAGTTTTAGTAGGGTCTAATTCTTGAGTTTCATCATATGAAATCACTTACTATGACTTTTTTATCTGCATCAATTCTTGTTATTGAGGAGGTTCCACCTTCTCCATAGTTTGTCACTACCCCTCTTTTTGAGGTTGGTAATATGGCTCTTAATGTGGTGGTTTAATAGTCCTTTTATATGGTTTTTACATGACATTGTTTAAGACTTTATGTCTACTTAATTATGTCCATGATGCTTAAAACTTGACATTTTGGTATGCTATAAAACATATATGCTATACTTTCATTCTTATATATATAATATGATAATATGATTATGTGGCCAATTATGGGAGTAAATGTGATGATGATGTGTTTAGATGTGTTAAATATGGTTATTTTCATACTAACTATCTTTTACAACATCTGGACATAGTAAATTGGTTTATCTCATGTAGCTTCAAACTATCAAAAGTCCTATAGCCATGCACGGAAGCAAAGTTGAACCAGTTCAATGAAGTGAGGTGTTCCTGCTAACCTATCAAGAGGTGATGATGGAAGAGACTTGTTCCATTGGATTTTGATTATTTATAGCTAACTATTTATTTCTCCTATTATCATGTATAAGAAACAACAATTATGTTTTAACTATTGATGTTATACAATCCTAATAGGAATGTCTGTCATGGTTGCTAATATTATCATTTATTAATTATCATTTCTAGATCTAAAGAGTTAGTCACCTAGGTAGTTGAGTATTTAAAACTTTCATGAGCTCTATTTAATGAAGCTTCATATTCTTGTCATGGCTAATAATTTTTTTTAATATATTTATAATGTAACTAAATATATCTCTAATTGTAATTGCTTTTATCATGCATCTATGAATATACAAAGTACTATTTTGATTTCTATTTTCTGTTGATCATAACTAAAGTTTACTTAAGGGAGGAGACTACATGAGGTACATTTACTTAATTTATTTTATATTAGTAATGTAGATGCTTTAGTTTGTAGTTAATAACTCAATGAGGTTGAACAACACTGGTGGACTATATGTTATTCTTGCAGGTTGAGCAATTTCAATGAGCCAATATTATAGTGAATTCAATATAATCTTAGCATAATTATTTTCATATCCTTATTTCATAGTAGTAGGTGTCACTAATTTGTTGAACATAGTTTTGTTGGAGTTATGAGTATCTTTTTCCTTGCAATTTGCTTTCTAGTCAAATAGGTGACAACCTGAGTAATACCATGATGCATACATTGTGCTAGTCCATGAGCCTAGGTTGATAATTAAATGTGTCCAATATCGATGAGAGGTTACTTAGTTAGATAGGTTATCTCTAAATTTATATGCTTCATAGATAATGATCACAATTAGATATAAAAAATTCTAAAGCTCCCATCTTGCAACCTCTAGTTGAGTCACCTCCCTCTTCCTCAAAGTTGTGTGTTTGATTCTCTAGAGAAATTTTTGTGATTGTCAACTATCTTATCATTTACTCTTGCCTCTAAAGAGTTATTGGATATGAATTTTGAGGAAGCCTCATCCTTAGCTCTTACTGCTAGTGAGACACCTAGTACTTATATCTTGATCATTCCTCTTAGGGATCGTCCTCCCTCCCCCTATGATCAAGATTGATAGGATGATGATTTGATCAGAGATGACTACTAAAGTGGCACTTCCTTTATCTTTAGATTAGAGTGTGTGTGTTGTTCCATATTCCTCTGTATTTGTCTTTATATTTGTGTGCTCTCCTTAAGGACCCAAGTTACTCTGTAGGTACTTTAGTATGGTGGATAATATATTTTGTACACTTCCTCTATTTGTTTCATCATTATTCTATTTGTTGTATCTTGAATTTTGACATTCAAGGATGACGCAAAGCATCGGGGGAATTTAGGCCTTTTTCCATTCTGACCCAAATATTTGTTTTATCTTTGTCTTCATCCGCTCTTCTTCGATTTGAAAACTTTGGGGATATGATGAGTGATTAATATGCAACCATACATATTTTCTAATTTCACTATTAAGAATTCTACTGACATTAAATAATTAGACCCCCCTATCTCTTTATGTTTTTGTTGATGTTGTGGGTGATATATGTTATCTATTACAATGTAGCATTCCATGGAGACATCTTGTTATGATTTTTCGACAAAACATATATTCTCCTTAGAATAATTTGTGTTCCTCCCTATGTAACACATCTCTTTTCGAGGGAGGGGGGGCTATCATATCAACATTCATATCATATTTATTTTAGATCTCTTATCCCATACTTGTTTTCTAGATATGTCCAATTGTCTTATTTATTCTCTTACATTGGGGCCAAACTACTACACTTATATATTTTTGAACTCTATGTATTTTCTACGGTTGTCCTACAATGTAGTTTTTAGTAGTTATATGTTGATCAATCGCATGGCTATCTAATATAACACAATTTTCTACCCATAACAAAACTATCTAAATGATCTTTTTTTTTATGATATATGTCTTTTTCCCATGATCTATGATCATTTTGGTGTCTGAATTTTTACTTTCCATCTAACACATTTGTCTACACTAACATGTTTATGATGATACAATTCAAAATTGTCTCATGAAGGCTTAACTCAGGTCTCTTCCCTAGGAGCAACTTTGCATGGATAGAAGACTCTTCTTCCCCTTCGTATCTTGAGTATATCTCTCTTAACCCTTATATCTCTCTCTACTTTATCTTGCATCTCTTTTTGATATGCTCACTAAAGAGGGTAAAATGTAATGTCATAAATTGTACCCCCTGTAATTTCATGTTGCATAAGCCTTCACTCTATCCAGACTAAAGACAATTATCAAACTCCCATCCCATAAGCCTACCTTTCTATCTATCATAATTAATCTCCTAACCATTTGGTTTGGATCATGCATGGACATGTGCACATCATGAGATGTTCGTGTTCTACACATTCATCTTGTAAGTATCCACAATTGAAGGTGGTTGTTGGGACATTACACCAACTAGTTCTAATAGTGTAACGCCTCTTTGGGCTCACATAAATGTCAGGATGACTTCTAGTCCCTTTAAACTTACCCTTATCACCCTAGTTTAACTCTCTATGACACTCTATGGCTCTCTTTCTCTCTAGTTGATTTAAATCACTCTGATGGACACTTGTGAAGCTCTCTTGATTAGTTTCACAGCATAAGAATTCACCACCTTTTGCCATTGTCATGCATTAAAGCTTTGTTACCTCAAAGATTGTTACTTCCTTCACTCCACAAGTTACCATGCTTATTGTTCTTGGAGGATAACTCTTTGGGTTATTCCATTGTTCATTTCAGTATCTTTAATTTTGTATATCTTCCATTGTGTTCTTCTTGTTTGATTTCTACTATCATTTTTATTACAATCTTGTCTCTAGGTTATCTGTGGAGTATTTGGTGTGATAAAATAGTCTTGTCTATAGGTAGCTTTGATTTAGAAGAAATATCAACCTTGGATATTTAGAAGCAAAAACCATCTACTAAAGATGAAACCCTCACCTCATCCAACAAACTAGCCACAAACTTATTTATTACATACATAATTTTACACTCAACAATGTAATCATCAATCTTATATAATGTAGCCAATTTAACACCTTTAGCAGTCACCATAGTAACCCTAACCATCTTGCATATTTCACAAAAAAGACTACTTGGACACTACATCTATTATGTAATGCCCACCAAAATACTCTAGAGAAAATAACTAATCTAACTAGAAATAGAGATGCTTTTTTAAACATTCACTATTGCCACACATAATGCTACAATTACACATATGAATTAGTCATAACATTACATGTGAATGCATAAAAATCTTAAGCATAATCATATTCTTAAAAACATAATACACAAGAAGAAATAACATCTTAACCATTATCATTCAAAACATACAAATGTCCATTCATTCTTTCCCTAGAGTATCTTAACGTCACTACTTATAGAAATATCACACAAGCACATCCATAACTATGATACCATTAACATCCATTACATTTAGTTCCTAATCAAATAATTTCTTCCTAACATGATTATTATGAACCATCAATGCAACTCCTACATATTCCCATTTCTTGAATTCATTTTAAAGCACCAAACCAAATGTTCCTATTTCCCTTTTCAAAACCATTTAACATAATATCATCTTTTCCATGCAAACATCATATAAAGTTAACCTATTTATTTTCTTT
This sequence comes from Cryptomeria japonica, assembly GCF_030272615.1. Classification (NCBI taxonomy): domain Eukaryota; kingdom Viridiplantae; phylum Streptophyta; class Pinopsida; order Cupressales; family Cupressaceae; genus Cryptomeria; species Cryptomeria japonica. The sequence continues at coordinate 642,527,025 of NC_081414.1, forward strand.
TATGATAACCATACATACCTACAAACCACTCATGCATATTCATACTCAAGAGGTATCCAATAATAGGGAATATCATCATTTCCCTTAAGAACATCTACCCTAATGCTAAAATTTTCATTTAATACTCTCTTTACATCCATTTATACACATAAGATAATCTAATAACATTACTCATTCATTTCATTGTTTCCTTATAATCCCAAATTAAATACATAATGAATATCCAATTACAAAATAAGTGTTACAATGATTACAATAATCATAGCCTACTACATTACATCATGACCACAACCTACTATTAGTCCTATCACATATGATTACAAGATACATAAACATGATACATAGTCTCTTTACTATTACATCTTTCCTCGTGACATAATATACATAATTATAATCTCAATTACATAGAATAATCTCCAAGAATCCATCCACATGAAGAGAAGATAAGAATCCACATCCATGCATGCTAGTTTCCAATGAAGAACATCCCAATGGAAGAAGGCATCAGACCACCCAACCATGTGGAATCCAAAAGGAGCCACCCCCCATGCTAGAAGATGACACAAGGTTCCAATTAACACTCTAGACCTAGGTTGATACCTAACAAATAGAGGACTCAACATGACATCCACAAATGATAAACAACCAAGTAGCAACAAACCAAATCATATCATGAGGCTAATCATAAATCAATAAACTCCCAGAGGCATAATCAACAATCAAAGAAAAAGGATAATGGACACATGTAGGGAAAGAGTGTCATCACATGCTATCCTCATGTGGAATCTATCTCAACCTTGGAGCCAAACAAGGGACGTTAGTTTACTACTCCAACGGTCTTCCCAACCATAGATTCCAAAACTAGCTCCCTAGGACCCGCCATTGGGTCACACAAATCAAATTCATTATCTTGATTAAGTTAATCCTAATTACCCAACCCACTAATCAAATTATTATGATTATCACTTACAATTAAACATAAAATCTCCATGTGGTTCCATGACAGGTCTAGACCCTAAGCATCCTTACAAGGAACCTCTTAGAAGTCTATTGCTCATGACCTCAGTCCTACACATGCAAGAGCCCACTCTCCCTAACCATGGACCAAGACCTTAGGGTGAAACATAAACCATATCAACATTACAATATCATGAAGGCTCTCAAAGAAAATAATATCACAACAACAACATCATAGGTGCACATCTAAAGCATAACAATGAGCTATAATGCCAACATGCCAAAACAAGAGCCTCCACCATCAAAAGTATAACAATAAGAAAGAGTAAGGCATACACCATCTTACTCAGCAATATGCAAATACAATCCTCAACAACGAAGCACATCCATCCCACTGGAGCTCATATACAAACAATCTAAAAAATAAGGCATTCTCCTTCTTGCTGGACCTAAACAACATATATGCACAAAACTCAATGACAAGGTACAACCATCTTGCTGAAGCACAAATCAACAATAAAATGAATGATATTGAACCATAAACATCTTTGAGAAACTCAAGACAATCACAAAAAGCCTCTAGTACAAGCCCAAATCTAAAAAATGCATCACAGACTGACAAATGATCAAAAAACCATATACAAAGTAGTTTAGTGCATCCACCAATCAGATTAGCGCATCTGTAGAACATAGTAGCGCATTCACTATACATAACAACATATCTACCTTTTAGAGTGGTACATATACTAGATCAAATTGTTAGAATAACCAGTGGACAACTGAGAGGGGGGGTGAATCAGTTGTCAATAGATTATATTAATCAAACCACTTTATAACCTTTAACCAGAGCACATAAAGATTGAATACTAGAATAGAAGAAACATATACCAGTAAGCAATAGAACTTAATAATGAAATAGAGAATTAACATAATGCAACCATACCACATAACACCATGGTTTGTATGTGGAAAACCCAGTAAAGGGAAAAACCATGGTGGGAAGCCTACCCACAGTCAGATAAAAAATTTGCAGAAAGTATGTGATACAATAAGGGGCCTACACATGTAGGAAGGCACATTTCCTAGAGCGTATTGCTCATTACAAAGGAGTCTCACTGACTACAGAGAGGTTATAACCACCTCAATATAATTGGATAACAATCTAGAAGAATGAACTGACAATGATAGCATCTACCATGCCTGATTACAGTCCCAGTTAAGCTCAATACCTGAGGCCTTTGACCCTCTTACATAAACCCAATTCGATCACCTATGATCAACCAAATCTCCTTCACATATGATATTTCATTCCATGACCATTACCACCACGATCTACAATGAGATCTTACATCAATTTATACAAACCCTAAGGCCTAAACCAATTAGGTCAACCACCTAAAATATATTACAATAAGATCATTACGTACATCCACATTACAGTGATATGCCATGTCGGCTTTAGACCAAAAGAAGTTAACTGATCCATAAATCATCCTAGTAACATGTAGAGAACACGTTACATGATACCGATCCTTAACTTGGACCCAAATAGATTCACCACGCCAAAGCAAGGTCTCCAATCAGTCAAGGCACAAACAAAGATCACCTTCTGCATCCTGAATTCCATCTAGAAGCCGCACCAACACCACTTATGCATCCTATCAAAGATTCTCAATAAAAGCTTTGTCGGTAAAACCTTAAAGCCTTACCGGTATAGGCTTACTAGAGTGTATGATAGCATCCGATCATCAAGTACCAACTGACCAAAACATACTCCAGAAACATCAAACCAAACATATTCCATTGATCCAAACATGTCGGTAGTATCCAACTGATAGTCCCTTATACCGATAACACTAGTTCTTCTACCGGTAACCAAAATCTATCTGCTGATAACCAATCATAACAGCTAGTGTTGACATCAATGACAAAACATCAATGCATCACATAATCAATTCCTTCATATTTCCAACAATCTCCCCCTTTGGCATTGATGGCAACACTAGATGTGAAAAAGAAAACATCTAAGTGCCAAGAAATGCCAAAAATTTCTCATGGAATATATAACAATGAAAAACTAAAAAATCCTAGCAACTCCCCCTGAGGAGTGCAGTCCAATCTGAAACTGATTTGAATCTCTCCCATATGATATATTATGACATTATTTTTCACATATAACTCTCCCCCTTTGACATCAATGCCAAAGATATGACATAGATATGAAAATCCTGTGAATCTCAAAGCTAAATACTCCCCTTGAGTAGTAGCACCACTACATCAATCCAGAGCAAAGGATAAAGTTGATGATGCATACCAGACTGATGCTCTCCTCCATCAGTTAAGTTTCTGCTGGAGGGGTAGATACCCCTAACCTATCTCTCAAATATTCAAATGATTCCTTTGACATCGATTTAGTGAATATATCTGCAATCTGCTCTTTAGTGTTCACATAAACCAATTTGACTTCCTTTTCTTCCACCTTTTCCTTCAGAAAGTTATATTTTATTGAAATGTGCTTAGTCTTAGAGTGAAATACCAGATTCTTAGACGTGTCAATAGTTGTAGAGTTATCACAATAGATAACTACCGGTTTAGTGCAATTTACCTTGATATCCTTTAACATTTGCTTCAAACACAAGCCTTGAGTGCAATTAGTTGCTGCTGTAACATATTCAACTTCTGTAGTAGATAAATAAATGCATGACTATTTTTTTGCTGATCCATGAAACCAATTTATTTCCAAGAAAGAAAGCTCCACTAGAAGTGCTCTTCCAGTCATCTGTATCTCCTGCCCAATTTGCATCTGTAAATGCACATAAAGTGAAGTTATCATCTCTAAAGTACCATAAGCCATATTATGTTATTCCTTGCAAATATCAAAATATCCTCTTTACAACACATTCATGATTTACTTCAGGATTACTTTGATATCTTGAAACAATACTTACTGCATTCATAATATCCAGTCTAGTCTGAGTTAGACATAACAAGCCACCAATCATAGACTTATACCTTGTCGAATTTACCAGTGTAGATGTGTATTTGATAGATAATTTCTCACTTGTCACCATAGGAGTACTTACCAGTTTGGAATTATCCATACCAAACTTCTTCAATAATTCCCTTAGATACTTAGTTTGACAGATAAAAATGCCTTTGTTAGTTTGAGTAATCTGCAAACCTAATAAAAATCTCATCTCACCAATCATAGACATTTCAAATTCATTCTTCATATTATTAGAGAATTCCATGCACAATTTATCTTCACCTCCAAAAATGATATCATCAACAAATACTTCAATAATCAGAATATCATCATTAGTGATCTTGTAATATAAATTATCTGTCAGCACTTCCTTTGGTAAAACCAAGCTTCAAAAGATATTTATCCAACCTTGCATACCAAGCTCTAGGAGCTTGTTTCAATCCATATAATGATTTCCTTAACCTGCAAACCATATCTTTGTCATCTGTCAGTGAAAATCCATCATCCTACTCAATGTATACTTCTTCCTCAAGTTCACCATTCAAAAATGCACATCTAACATCCATTTTATAGACCTTATAGTTCTTGTATGCTGCATAGGCAAGAAATAGTCTAACAACTTCAATTCTTCTAGCTACTGGTGCAAATGTCTCACCATAATCAATTGTTGGTGTAAATAAATATTCATTTTGGATATTATTACACTTTACTTAAGTTAACTTAGGATAATGCATCTCTTCGTAGTTTGGATTTGAGACACTTAGGGAAGTGTGCACATAGGGATAGAGCTTGTAGGAGAAATTCCACCTTTTGTGGTCTTATTTTGCTGTTACACTCCACATTTGGTGGGTCATCCACCTCTTGTGGAATATTATATTATTTCTCCTACCTACCCTTGTTTCTCATTGAGCCACATGTCATATTTGTGTGCTCATACATCCATATGGCCTTGCCTATATAAGCAGGCCTATATTCATTGTATTGGTTAATCCAGTTGATCATTTTGCATATTGATGAGAATACAGTTTTGTTCTTGTCATTCTATTGTCTCTCTTATTTGTGCTTTCCATTGCCTCTTGATCTTGGCAAAATTCTACATGGTATCAGAGCCATTAGAGTGCCATTGTTTTGCCAATTGAGAGAATTTTGGGGTTTGCATTTTGGAGCTTTCTATTGCAGGTTATTATTGGAGCTTGTTGGGTTAGATCTGAGGTCATCATTGGATTGAGGAGGTTTGAGAAAGTAAGAATCGCCTTTTATTTCATCCAAATCCGACATCCGAGGCCAAATTTAGAGCCGTTTGAAGGTGGAGGGTGGTGACTTGTCCTGACAGCGATCTGCAATTTTGGAGCATTTTTGGTCAAATCTGTCATTGCCATTGCACTCAGAAGGCCCAAAAACCCCAAGATCGACTATCAATTCGTCGAAATCGGCCTCCGTCACCCCGAGTTGAAAAAATCTCCCCTCCCAACCCGCCGTACGGACTTGCAGGTACTGGTTTGAAAATTATTTTTTAATTTTTTCCGTTTTTTTAATTTTTGAAAATTAAAAAAAAATAAAAATTAAATATTAAGGGGGGGGGGGGGGGGGGGGCGTTTTTATTGTTTTAGTTTTTTTTGGGGGTTTTTGGCCCACAGGCCACCTGCGTGTACCACAGGTGTACCTGTGGGTACCGCAGGCCACCTGCGGCCCCGCAAGCACTACGGGTCACCGCAGGCTCTGCAGCCCCGCAGTGTACCTGCGAGTGTCTGCAGGCACTACAATCCCGCAGTACTACGGGCCCCTCCCCGCATTGGGGGGGTAAATTGATTTTATTTATTTATTTATTTTTTTAAAGTTTTTTTTAAAAATAAAACTTTTTCAATAAGTTTTTAATAATTGGTGTAAATAAATATTCATTTTGGATATTGTTACACTTTACTTAAGTTAACTTAGGATAATGCATCTCTTCGTAGTTTGGATTTGAGACTCTTAGGGAAGTGTGCACATAGGGATAGAGCTTGTAGGAGAAATTCCACCTTTTGTGGTCTTATTTTGCTGTTACACTCCACATTCGGTGGGTCATCCACCTCTTGTGGAATATTATATTATTTCTCCTACCTACCCTTGTTTCTCATTGAGCCACATGTCATATTTGTGTGCTCATACATCCATATGGCCTTGCCTATATAAGCAGGCCTATATTCATTGTATTGGTTAATCCAGTTGATCATTTTGCATATTGATGAGAATACAGTTTTGTTCTTGTCATTCTATTGTCTCTCTTATTTGTGCTTTCCATTGCCTCTTGATCTTGGCAAAATCCTACATCAATTCCTTCCATTTGAGAATATCCTTTACAAACCAGTCTAGCCTTGTTTCTTACAACTTGACCATCCTCATTTATTTTATTTCTAAGAACCCATTTAGTTCCAATAAAATTCTTATTTTTAGGTTGGGAAACTAAAGTCCATGTCTTATTCTTCTCTATCTGATCTAATTCATCTTCCATATCCTTTAACCAATATTTATCTTTACAAGCTTCAATAATAGATGCCAATTCAATTTGAGAAATAAGACATACCTCTTCATTTTCCAATCTTCTTCTTGTCATAACTCCCTTGTTCCTATCTCCAATGGTTTAATCTTCAGAATGATTTAATCTTACATATCTTGGTGTCTTCTGAACTTCAGGTTCTCTGTTCTAATCATCAATCACAGTTGAATTTTCTGATTGTTCTGGTGAAACTGTCTCAGTGTCTGGTACCGGTTGAGGCATTGTTGGATCAGTTATGATCACTTCCACTATCGGTTCTCTATCATATGATATAGATTGATCTCTGTATTGCTTATCCATTTTCATTTGTGCTCTCCACAATTTTCTGCAATCTTTTGTTATAACATCTATATTCTTTTCTCTGAATTGAATATCCAAGAAATATCCCTTCATCACATCTAGGATCAAACTTCCCAATTGAATCATCCCTTTTGATATAACATTTACTTCCAAAATTTTTAAAATATTTAAGAGTAGGTGTATGTCCATACCATAATTCAGAAGGAGTCTTACCGTTTCATCTTTGATATGAACTTTGTTGAATGTGTAGACTGTTGTACTCACTTCTTCTCTCCAGTAGATGTGAGGCAATTTGGATTCCATCATCATGGTTCTTGCTGCATCCAAAATGGTTCTATTCTTCCTTTCCAATACCCCATTCTGTTGAGGAGTTCGAGGTGCAAATAACTGTCTCCTAATTCATTTATCTCACAATAACTGTTAAATTCATGATATGTGAACTCACCACCTTGATCTGATATCAGACATTTGATTTTCAATCCAGTTTTTGTTTCCACCTTTGTTTTAAATATCTTGAATTTCTCAAAAGCTTCAAACTTCTCCCTTAAAAATTTCACCCACATCATTCTAGAATAATCATCAACTATTAGCATGAAGTACCTATCACCTTGAAATCCTCTAGTCCTTGCTGGACCCCATAAATCAGTATGAATCAAATCAAGCAAATCATTAGATTTATCATGTATTCTCTTAAAAGAAGTTCTAACTTGCTTTCCCAATTGACATTCATTACATACCAGATTATGAGGCTTTATAATCTCAGGTATATCTCTAACTGCCTTTGTTGAGTTGATCTTAACAATACAATCAAAATTAACATGACACAACCTCTTATGCCATAACCAACTCTCATCAATATGAGAAATCAAACATGTCTTATCATTGATGTTCAAATGAAAGATATTTCCTCCAGTCCGAGTACCAGTTGTAATCTCTAAACCATTTTTGTTAATGATTTTGCATTTTCTATCTTTGAACTAAAGTTGGAATCCCTTATCCACCAATTGACCAACACTTAAAAGATTATACTTTAAATCTTCTACATAGTAGACATTATCAGTATTATGCTTTCCATCCAGAGAAATAATACATCTACCTTTGATCATACATGCTTTGTCATCTCCAAATCTAACTTGACCGCCATTGTATTCTTGCAGGGACAGAAAAATTCTTTTATCTCCAGTCATATGATGTGAGCATCCACTATCAATTACCCATTCATCCTTGTCTTCAACTTTTGCTGCTAGGGCCTTTTCTTGATTCTTGATAATCAGTTCCAGTTCATCTTCCTTTATAGCATAGAACACCCATTCCTTTCCATTTCTAGATCCACTAATATAGTCTCTTGTGGGTTCATCCTCTGAGTTATCACTTACTCCTTCCTCATCCGCTATGTAGCATGTTTGTTTTTCTTGAATCTATATTTGTTCTGATTAGGCTTAAATGATTTCTTAATTCTTTCTTCAAATCTTGCATTCCTTTCAGGACATCTAGATGCAAAATGACCAATCTTATTACATGCAAAACATTTAAAAGGTGCTTTCCCTTCATACTTACTTCTTGGCGGTCCTTTAGGTACTCTTCTAGCAAATAAGGCTTCAAGTTGCTCAAATTCTTCATCCTCTTTCCTCATATCTTCCAATTCTTCTGCATATAGGGATTTCCAATCACTTTTTCCAGTAGATGATGATGCATGAAAAGCAGGTTCAAACTTTGCAGCTCCAGAGGGTCCAAATTCTTCAAGCTCAAAAGCAGATAATTTCCCAATCAGAATGTCTCTGTTAATTGAAGTATTTGCCATTGTTCTTAATTCTTTAATTGCAGTAGCCTTCATCTTGTAAGATGGTGGTAGGGCTCTCAAAACTTTAGAGACTATTTCATCTTCACTCAGAGATCCTCCAAAACATTGAATTCCCATGACAATCTCATTTACTCTTTCCATAAATGTAGAAATTCTTTCATTATCTTTCATTTTCAAGTTCTCATATCTTATCTGGTAACCATCAAGTTTAGCAATTTTGACAGTAGGGTCACCTTCATTAAAAGTTTGCAGTTTATCCCACATAACCTTTGTAGATGATTTATCAGTCAATTCCATGATTTACTGATCAGTGAGTGCACACAAGAGGGCTTCTCTAGCTCTGCGAACATTTTCAATATTTTTGTCCAAGTCTGCAAGAGCAGGATTGCAAAAAGCCAGATCATAAGGTGTATATCCTTTCTGAATGATCTCTCAAATATCCTTTCCAAGACATCTAAGATGAGTCTCCATTCAAATTTTCCATATCCCATAGTTTGTTCCATCAAGCTTAGGGATTTCTCTTCTGAAAATAGCTACCGGTGGATTTGAAGTATTAGTTGCCATAGGATCTACCTCAAGTGGTTAAGCTTCTGCAAAAGAGGACCAAATCTCTTATACCAATTGTTAGAATAATCGGTGGACAATTGAGAGGGGGGGGTGAATCAGTTGTCAATAGATTATATTAATCAAACCACTTTATAACCTTTAACTGTAGCACATAAAGATTGAATACTGGAATAGTAGAAACAGATACCGGTAAGCAATAAAACGTAAGAATGAAACAAAGAATTAACACAATGCAACCATACCACATAACACCATGATTTGTATATGGAAAACCCAATAAAGGGAAAAACCATTGTGGGAATCCTACCCATAGTCAGATAATATTTTTGCAGAAAGTATGTGATACAATAAGGGGCCTCCACATGTAGGAAGACACACTACCTAGAGCGTATTGCTCATTAAAAAGGAGTCTCACTGACTATAGAGAGGTTATAACCACCTCAATATAATTGGACAACAATCCAAAAGAATGAACTGCCAATGATAGCATCTACCATGCCTGATTACAGTCTTAGTTAAGCTCAATACCAAAGGCCTGTGACCTCTTACATAAACCCAATTCGATCATCTATGATCGACAAAATATCCTTCGCATATGATATTTCATTCCATGACCATTACCAACATGATCTGCAATGATATCTTACATCAATTTTTACAAACCCTAAGGCCTAAACCAATTAGGTCAGCCACCTAAAAGATATTACAATAAGATCATTACATACATCCACATTACAATGATATACCATTTCAGCTTTAGTTCAAAACAACATTAACCAATCTATAAATCATCCCAGTAATGTGTAGAGAACATGTTGCATGATATCGCTCCATAACTTGTACCCAAATAGATTCACCATGCCAAAGAGACATCTCCAATCAGTCGAGGCACAAACAAAGATCACCTTCTGCATCCTGAATTCCATCTAGAAGCCACACCAACACCACTTATGCATCTTGTCAAAGATTCTCAGTAAAAGCTCTGCCAGTAAAACCTTAAACCCTTACCAGTATAGGCTTAATAGAGTGTATGATATCATCTAATCATCAAGTCAATATCAACTGACCAAAACATACTCTACAAACATCAAACCAAACATATTCCTTTGATCCAAACATGTCGGTAGTATCCAACTAATAGTCCCTTCTGCCGATAACACTAGTTCTTCTACTGGTAACCAAAATCTGTTTGTCGGTAACCAATCATAACAGGCACTGTTGACATCAATGATACAACATCAATGCAACACATAATCAATTCCTTCATATTGCCAACATAAACAACACATACAATATATATTTTAGCACATCTACGACATGGACGAAGAACTCAGAAAAATAGAAATAAAGACTCACAATTGACACAAGAGATTCACTTAGGCATAAATTATGACTCAAAACCAATACCAGGAGAGACACAATAATCAATATAGGACAAGGAACAAGTAAATATCTCAACAATCAACCAAAGTAAGAACATATTTTTTTTTCCTAAATGCCACAAGAACTCACGACAACACCCAACACAATAAATAAAAAACATAGAAATATTTAATTTCCCAATCTTAATACATATATTTCAATATTAATAACCTTTTTTCAATTATATTTCCCAATCTCCCACATACAATATTTTAGCAGACACATAAAATAACTGTTTTCAAAAATCAAAATGCAAGAATGGAAAAAGATCTCCAACCTGGGAAGTAAAGTGATGGTAATGCAATCATAGAAGAGAAAAAATCCAAACCAACAAGCTTTCCAAAATCCAATCCAACCAAGCAACTCCAACTCCAAGCAATTTGAAAATCCAAACATTGCAGAAAAATATCCAGAAGCACACCCGCAAATGCTCAAAAAGCCAATAAATAAAATCTCATTCAAAAACTATAGAAAAATCCCAGCCAATCAAAATATTTCAGTAAACTATATTCTATACCAACCCCCTTCCAAAAATTGAGATAAGAATATAAAATAATATTATTTACTTACCCCCAAATCTCAACCAATAAAATAATAGGGTAGGTATAAACATAATATTTAATTACTCAATTAGTAACAAGAGAATGTAATAATATTGTAGTCACATAAATCTGTCCAGTTTAATTAAATGAATATTTGCTATTTATTTGATTAAAAACCCACTAACCATTAGTTAATTAAATTAACATTTAATTAATTCATCTTCAAACATTCTCCTATTAATTAAATAAATTATTCAATTTATTTCAATTCATTCATTAAACCAAATTCACAATCAATTAAATGAATAAATTCTATTTTAAATCCCCCCCACTTGCATTCTCCTAAAAATGCAACTTGCACCTATTTGTTGAGATAAATGAATTTTATTTCAATAAAAATCCTATTTTCTCTCACCCACCAAACCCACTTGCAATCCTAATCCCCTTCTAGATTCTTCTAACCCCTTCCTAATTAACCTAATCCATCCCCTAAATATTGTCACATTCCTAAGCAACTTGGAGTCACTTCTCAAAGACTTCAAAGTCTTTGAAAAGCATTAAATGCTTTGTGTGTTCAACAATTTAACCTCTAAAGTCTTCCAAACCACTTATGGCTCTTACATGACCATTAATGGTTAAATCCACTTTCACCCATGGTTAGGGACTTTGACCCCTAACTCAACCGTCATGTAACCCATGTGTCTCCTCAAGCATTTATTGCTTTGACCATGGTTATCCTCACTAACTCTTGCACAAGAGTTTATCCATTGGATAAAAACATTATTCTTTGGATAATGAATTTATTCACTCAACCCAACTCTAACCTTAATTCCCAAGTTAACCCTCAGGTCATGTCAAGCATTTAATGCTTCTTCCCTCTCCTCTCAACTCATCTCATGATGACAATTGTCATCCTGGGATTGGGTTGAAAGCCCTCACATGAATCATAAACCATTCAATCTTGACCCTTGTTGAGATTACTCAATCTCAACCATCCATTGCTCCATTTTACCTATAAATAGAGCTCATTTCTTCATAATCCACATCCTGAAAACTTGTATGCGTTTCCATTATAGCCATTTTTAGAGAGCATTAGATAATCAATCATATTCACTCTTTTGTTTTAAAATCAACACTAGCTAATTAGATAATCTCTTATTTTAGCTCTTGTTCATATTTGCATAACATTTTAGATTAATCATCTTTTCATCTTGAACCTCCATAAGGCATCCATAGTGCAAAAAACTGCTAAGGGCTACACTAATTTGGAACTTGGAGAGGAGAGGAACAAGGAAGGAGAAGCTACCAGCATGGTAGAGAGCATATGGAGATGTTTAGTTACTTTTTGTAGATTCCTTAAGCTTTCTATTTGTTTAGTAGTGTCTTTCTTGATATGCTTGCTTAGGATAGTATTCAATCTTTGATTTGCTAACACTAATGACTAACTCTTGTCTCTTGTGTTTCCATGTGTGTTTAGCTATCAAACCAGGTTTTTACTAATCCTTCCTTTTTGAAGAGCATCAAATATAATAACCAATAATAGTAATAAATCAACGCCCAATAAAATAAATCAAAGGCAATATAAATAAATGCTTGAATTAAATATAAAACCATAAATAATATAAATAAATAAACAAACAATTAAATAATAATATTTGTTGGCAATTGACACTCATTTGGGCTTATGGTTTTGTCATTGATGGCAACACACAACATTTTGGGTTGGATACTTATTTGGTATCCATCGGTATTCAAGGTTTAATATCTGACATTCAAGGAAACTGGCAAGCAAGGGAAACCGGTAAACTAGGAACCGATATTTGGAGGTTGACATAGAAGATTGATTCGGTAAAGGTTGTAGCGGCAATGGTCACGAAGATTAATATTTATATTTTTGTCTAATCCGACATGTATTTATCTTTTGTAATATGATTGTAAGCTGACATAAGGCATTCATGTTTATGTATGAAAAGGGTATATAAGTCAGTCCGGCTAGGTCATTTTGAGATATAGATGTGATAGGTTATGTGATATTATGCGAGCGAGATATTGATTGACAGCATGTGAATATAACAATCTATTGTCGGTCTTTGTTATTTGTAGAAAGGATTGGAAGCAAACAAGGTTACCAGTAAGGAAGGAGACAGTGATAATAGGTATAGTCTATACTTAAACCAGAACTCATCCAACATATCTGATGCACACTCAGAGTTCAAAATTTTATTTGTAATTTAGTACTTTATATCTTTAGTCAGTGAGGCTCCTTTGTGATGAGTAGTGCACTCTAGGCAGTGTGCCTTCCTGCATGTGCAAGCCCCTATCTTATGTAATATTTATTCAATTGGCCAGTGGATACATATTGTGGGTCACAAATCCCACTGTGGTTTTTCCTCTTTGAGGTTTTCCACGTATAAATTTGTGGTGTTATAGTGTTGATCTTTGTGGTTGCTTTGTTCTTCATTGTATTTTGTTTATATGCATACCAACTGTTAATTGGTAAAGTATCTAAAAGAATTAAATTTTAATTAACTAATAGAACACTAATTCACCCCCCCCCCCCTCTCAATGTTCTTGGATTCCAACAATTGGTATCAAAGCCTGGTGCCTCGGAATAACTCTAACAACTTGAGGAAGATCCTGTATCCAGAATCCATGGAGATGAGTTTGGAGAAGGAACTTGAATTAGCACTTAAAGACTATGATTCTGAAAGATTGAAGAACTTGAAGCTGCAAGATGAGTTGAACTCTACAAAATAATTCATCCTTACCCTGCAGGAGAGGTTATCATCTGCTCAAGATAAAAGGAAGGAACTCTTACAAAATCAGGATGATGAAGAAAAGAATGCCCTTAAGGAACTATGTCAGAAGATGAGTCAGGAGAATAATGTCATGAAGAATGAGATGCAAGCCATAACTATGAGGATGTCCAAGGAGATTGAAGACCGGAAGAAGAATGAAGAAAATATTTCCATATCTTTGAAGATATATCTGAGGAATGCATTAGGTTGGCACATGAGAATGATGTGTTGAGAACTGAATTGGTGCAATCACAAAACAATGAGCAAGAGTTGGAAAGAATGGTGACAGTCCTAAGAAGTGATTTGGATGCTGCAAATGATTACAAGGAAAAGTTCAAGGTCAGTTTTGCAAAGCTTGATGAATTATTTAAGGATCAAAGAGACTCTAAAGACACTAGAGGTCTTGGATTTGAGCTTGGAGAAAGCTCCTGATTTGCATCCACCATACAACCAAAATCAGAAATCACCTGTAAGAAAACCCAATGCACATAAATTTAATGGTAGATGCTTTGTTTGCAATAAGTTTGGTCATAGAGAAAGTCAATGCAGAATAGAGCAAATCAAAATAAGAATTCAGTTCCTAGTCAGTGTTCAAATTATAAAAAGTATGGTCATAGGACATCAGATTGTAGAATGAATGTGAGATGTCATGCATGTGGAAAGTTTGGGCATATGGCTAATCAATGTAGGTTAAGAAATGTTCAAGGTTACAACAAGGCAGTTCAAAAGAACAATGTTACTTGTTATGCATGCAACAAAATAGGACATATTGCTAAATTTTGCAGAAGAAAGAACCTACTGGCAGAAAATGATGAGAAGGGAAAACAAAAGGTTGATGATATTTGGAAGGAGCATGAGAATAAATGGATCAAAAATTCTGAGGATCAACCAGTTGAAGAAAATGCCCCAATTAGTCAACCTGTTAGCACATATTTTTATAAAATATTTTGTGCTATATATAGATCCCTCTTTTCCATCATACGAATATTTACTGCTAGTGTCTTATATGCAGGGGCATAACTGAAGAAAATGGAGTTGTCCAAAAGATTAAATTCCTCATGAATGGCTATGCCAGTCCTCCGAGCTTGCATAGATCGAGTAGTAGAAAAGGCATTAGAAACTTCCAAGCAAACACATTTGCCATGGGTCGCGTGGCTGTAGACTGAGCTCAAAGGTTTTCAAGCAAAGGCTCAGGCATAGAACACATGCAATAGCAGGGGAGGCATAAAACCTTTTATCCCACATTGGTTGTGGAGAAGATATCTTTTGTATTTAAATTCAAAGTCACACACATCCTATCGTCGGAAGACAAATGACTTTTGGCGTAAAGAAGGCTGAACATAGTGGACCCCACACGCGCACACAGTTCTTGAGGAAACCAAAGTTTTACACCAGACTAGTGAGGATGAGGGCTAAAGGTCAAGCAGGTTGAGTAGATCTAACGGTTGGGTGAAAAGATCCAATGGTTGTCACTACACCACAATGGGAAACTGCTCGATGTATATCCATCATGACTTGGCGACAAGGCGGGCTTCATTTCGGCAATTAGTGTAGTTGTGCTAAAATGGCAGGACAGGGACCCCGAAACTAATGCAAAGGTGACACGTGGTGGGCTTGACAAAGGAGGTGTCATCCCGCTGGATCTATAAGTGAATCAGGATGTGCCACATGGCAGAGCACTGAAGAAGAACCCAGGTCCAAGTGGTGGGTAGGCGGATCCACGGGCAAACCAAAGAGTGACATGCGACACAGATGGATAAAGAGAAGAGAGAGCCGCTCAAGAAAGGTTTAGGCCGAGTAGATAAGGAAGATCAAATGGCCGGCCGAGTCGATCCGACAGTGGTCACTATACCATGATTGGAAGATGTGAGATGTTTATTCGCCATGACTTGGCAACAAGGAGAACCAAAGTAAAAAGGCACGGACCAGAAGTAAGATGGGTTCATTAGAGAAAATGTTAAATTTTTGGAAAGGACTAAAAAACTTACACTGATGGACCGAAGAAGCCCGAAAAGGAGAGTAAAGTGCAGGAGGACTCATTGGGATAGCTTATGATACCGGAGACATTTCTAAAGTTATGCCGATGCCCGATGGGTAGAATGCCACAGAGGGTAGATCTATCGGGGTGACTTCTAGCATCGGAGAAGGGTGAAATGAGTTATTTCGATACCCGATGAGAGGTGTAGTCATCAGAATAAGTTACACTGATATAGATCATGTCATCGGGGTAACTTAGGTCATCGGGGAAAGGTGTTTTCATGTCATGTCGATACCCGATGAGGAAGCTAAGGTGGTTGCGAAGAAGGAGATCTCATCGGGAAGACTTATGTCGATACAGTCGAAGGTAAGTTTTTATGATTGACTTAATGAATACCTAATTTTCTTTCTCTCATGCAAGATTTGTTTATCAGGAAGACAATGCCACTGAGGAGTATACATTTGGAAGAAACTACGGTAATGCCTGAGATCTCAGTCTGTGAACTTAGTTGTTTGTCATGTTGTAATTACATTTCTTCAGTTGCAAATTAGGTAGTCGTTAGGAATAGACACATTGGTTTGAAGCTTGTTCGCATCCATTCAGTTATGTATATAACGGGATACCAAAACTGATGAGGGAGATAGATTGGGAGATATATTGGGAGACAGCTTGTAAGGGCTATAGTATTATGTACTAGAGAAGTCTATGGGAAGAAGAAGTATCTGTTGATGCAAATTGATTGTAATGGAGTATCTTCAAGTGTAGCTTTTGTATGCAATACCAATTCAAAGATTAATATACAAGGTTTGTTGTTTCTATCCAAAATATTGTATACTTTCTATGTTGATGAATTAATTTTGTCCTCTTGATAAACCTACTTTTGGGCTTGATGTGATGTGTTGCACTAAATACGGAATTGTTTTTTTTGTTATATATGTAATACATACTGAAGCCTTCACAGTGATAGTTAATACTATCTCTTGAGTTGATCGAATTGGTTGTCCACAAAGTAACATCTATATCCTTGGATAGAGGCACTGGTCTGTTATTTATCTTCTATGGGTTGGGATTGTTATGCATAAGGTCCTTATCAGAGAAACATTCTTCTGAATCCTATATGAACTGATCTATACATGATTTCTACAAGTCTTAAGAGCAATCATTTTTCATAATACATTTTAATTCATTTTCTTTTATGAACATTCAAGAAGCATTCAAATAAAAGCACATAATAAGGTACAGTAGCATGAAACTATTGCCATTCTTACAGAAGGATGTCTTGATAAAACTTTAAATCTACTTTAAATAACCTCTTAGTGCTTGAGAGAGAAAGGTATACCCACCTAGGTTTAGTGGAGCCTTAAGTGCAAAGGGATTTGGTCTTTGACCATCCATGTTCGTTGGCCAAGGCTAGTTGGATTAGTTAAGGGCTTGGAAAATCCTTAAGTTTTCCAATCTGTAGTTTTGGGCACCAACACAACTGACACAACAGAATGTTCCTGCATCAGCAGGAGACTCATCTGGTAACTAAGGAATTAGCCTTAGGAGGAGACCAATTGATGACAGATCTTACATTACCCTTGGTAGTGGTCTGAAAGATTGTTTCAGACTTTGGAGAAGTCCATCTGGAGATTCACCAACGCTGATTTGATGGATCTAGAATCCGGTATGATATACCGAAAAGCATTTATGTCAATGAGGAATTAGGGTTCCGCAGGTTAAAAGGATAAAGTGATTAATTTTTCATTACCAAGCACTTGAAGTGAAGCAGAGTGAGTTTAAGGCGACCTAAGGTGATTAAGAGCATTTCAAGCAAATTCTAGTACATTCGGAGCACATTTTCAAATGTTTTCACTGGTGAAGTTTGTGAGGTATTTTCTTGGTTTTTAAGTTATCTTTTCAAATTGCAATGGCTTATGGATCTTCTCCCACTTTGGCAGATGTGGTAACCCCTATTGTGGTTGATATTAAGGATCATCCAAGCCCATATTTCAAGAAGTATCCCCAGATTGCAAAGGTTGATGATTCAGTAGGTGCATTTTCAAGGGCTCCTGATGCCATACTCTATGTCGAGGATGTCAGGGCATATATTCACTATACCTTTGAGGAAATAGGAACATCAGAGATCAAGACCATGTTTATGACAACATTATTGGACAAGGGTGGCATGATGAAACTGGAATTCTAAAATATGAAGGATTATGGTTTTACTAATATTTTGGAGATGCTTCAGGTTTGAAGATGAAATAATCCACTATGTGTTGAGCCATGTCTATGGAAAATTCATATTACTAGGCCGACCTTACAAGATCACTAAGAAGGTTATTCGTGCAATCACCAGTTTTCCCCAGGCTAGATAGACACCGGGAAAGAAGAAAATTTTGAACAATGAAGTCAATAAGTTAATCGGTGCCACTTTCGACAACTAGTCAATGAGGATAAGAACTATCAGGGACAAGGCCATGTAATTTTCCAGTATGATCATTGGATATAAGGTAACTCAATCTAATCGCTTGAACTCTATCTCTAGTTCTTGTATCTATTGTGCACATAAGATGGTTAACGAGAATGAGAAATATGATCTATGTTAGTGGATGTGTGATGAGTTAATTTTGAATCTAGGGAAGATTAAGAGAGAAAAGAAAGGTGTATTCTGGTATGGTAGTCTTGTTGTTTGTTTGATGTTTTTCTTTCTTAATGAGACCCCGAGATCCAGTAAAAGGCAATGGGCCTTTGACATTCCAATAGGGAAGCAAATCAAGGATGCCATAAGAAGCATAGGTCAAGACAAGGATAACATTTTATGGGGTTATTTCAAGGATTTTCATAAGACAATCAAACAAAGGGAAAGAGTGCCTAAGCACATTGTTGATAAGTACTCTATTGAGATTTGATTTATGGTTAAGAAAGATGAAACTTGAATGGAAGCAGTGCAACCTAGAAAGGTATGGATAACGAAGATGGGCTATGAAGTTGATGCAAAGATCTTGTATTTATATGCCAAGATACTTATAGATGTCCCTATAGATGAGTCAGAGAAGACTTTTGGGACAATAAAACAAAAGGAATTGGAGGTGCAAATTGGATTCATTAAGAAGAAGAGGGAAGGTCAAATAAAGAAGGTAGGACATGCTATTGAGAAGATGTCTACTAAGATCAAACAAATTATTGGTCTAGCAGAGTCATCTCCTCTGGTAGCAGTTTAGGCCTCACTGGTATTAGCAACCAGCAAGGGTGTAATGAAGAGGAAGAAACTAGAAACCTTTATTGCCCCTGTTGCTTCTAGATCTGACACTGAAGATGAACCTCCTAAGATACCCAATATTTACATGAGGATTCAGAGGAAGAAAAACAACAGAAAACCAAGGTCACCCCTCTGACAGCTCACACACAATCATTGAAGGAGAGGAAGCCTACATAGAAGAGGAAACCAGTGAAAGAGACAACTCCCACTCTTGGTAAGAAGAAGAAATCTGAATTGGATTTGGCTCTTGAATCTGGTAAAAGTGTTAAAGTTATCCCTCTTTTATCTGTAGATGAATTGGTAGAACAAATTATTAAGGATGGAATTTTGAGTAATTTACAATACTACTATGAAAATATGGATGATGTTGAGCAAAAGGAAATTGAGGAAGTAGTTTTGTTATACCTAGATATATATAAGAAGGCCTTACTTGAGATTGAACAACAAATTCCAGAAGAGTTGTATAATAAACTAGATGCTACAAGACTATATGTACTTGAGGAAGATAAACATATATAGATTGAGGAATTGCTGGCTGTTTGTGGTGCAATAATTGGAGATGAGATGCAACAGTATCTTGAATTCACAAATAAAACAATTTTCCAGAGTAAGCACATGCATATCAGCTTAATGGTAGGAAGAGTGATTGAAATAGTTAAGGAGACTCATGAGGCATGGATACAATTCTTTGTTGATAATCCAGGATTCTTTACATCACCGGATATTCCTCCTAAGTCTAATATTTTAGACATACCGATTGATGCTAGAGGAAAAGGTATATTTGGTAAAGATCCGCTAGTTTTGGACAAGCAAATTGCTGGCATGATTGTCATAACTGATGTTGATGGGGAATGTTGAAGAACCGGTAAAGGACTGTTGGTAATGATATAGTGATGAAGAGATTGAGATTATTGGCTTAATGAATTTGATCAGTTATTTGTGTTGTCATTGATGACAAACTATGTGGCAACTATGTTTTTCATGTTTATTTTTTCATCTAAGTCTTTTTGGTCTATCGCAAATGCCTTACCGGTAATGAAGATAGTGAACTGGATATTAGGACCTTAACTGGTAAATGTGGAAATATTTTGATTGGTTCTGGAAATTGGTGATGAGTCAAGTGTTGAGGTTTAGAACATGTATTTGTATCATTGTAATGTATCTCTGATCGAAACCACCTCACACTTTGGTTACCAGAAACCATGTTTATGATTTTTGTTGTATTTTTTGTAGGGTTTAAGAAGCTTTTAAGAACTGGTATTCAATTCTTATAACCGGTAATGATTTTGAGTTCGGCAGTGTATTACATTATGTTTGTAAGTTGGTGATGACATGGCTAAAACTGCATGAAGTGTTTGAATGATGTTTTGGCACGATCAAAGAGTGAATTTCTTGGGAATGTGCGAAGTGCTTAGTGGAATGAGCTAAGGGTTTGAAATTGTATCAGATCGAGGTGCAGTGATCATTCAATGGTTGTAATTGATTTGTAGTTGATTGTAATGATCCATTTCATGATCTGTAATGAGTTGTAAAGATCTGTAATGATCTATGTTGTAAGTCTTAGGGTTTTGTAACCGACTAAGTTGTAAAGGTTATTTAAGTCGGTATAGTTGATGTTTGGTATGTCAGTGATTTGAGAAAAGAAGTGTGAAGTGAAACCAATATGGTGTATCTGCCAAAGTGTAGTAGATTGGAGTTGAATTTGATCTGAACAAGCAAGCTGTCATGCCCAAAATTTAGGGCAAAAACGGAACAAATTTTTTTTTTAAAAGATACTAAATTTAATTAACAAGCACACTCTTGCGACAAGCGTTAACGAAAATTTCATTAATAAATTCGAGCTCATTCTGAAACGAACGAAGCATCGACAATCTGTTATAATTTAATTGTGGAAAACCTACTGGTTTAAATTCTATCTCCAAAAGATATTTAATTAATAGTTTTATTAAATTAATCATACTAAAAATATTAGGAGAGATATTTTAAAATTTATTTCCCACTGTGACTATATAGTCTTAGCAATTTTAATTAATTTCTCCTTTACAATTTTTTTTTTCTTAAAATCAATATTGTGTACATATAAAATGCACATATATACAGATAAATTATGCATAAATTTTGAATATCAATAATTTAATTTCTTAAATCAGTTAAACAAAAAAAACATAAATATATATTCATATATATATTCCCATATATATATATATATGGAAACATATATATTATTATATATATATCCTACATATATTCCATTATTTTAATCCTAACCTCCTATACCCATTTCAACTTGCTAATTATTACCACTTAATTTCCTCAACCCTAATTAGGGTTCTAAATTTCTATTTAACCATTACCTAATACCCAAAATACATATTATTTTTTTATACTTTTAAAAAAAACTACACTTCCCTAGCCCCTTTCGGGCTAGGGTTTAACCCATTATTTTTTTTTTAACAGATGATGACTCACGTTGGGCCGAAGACCCTAAGGGCGGCCATGTCCCTATTTCTAGCAGATCGCGGGGGTTTATTAGCTTGCTGGGCCGCGCGCGCGCCACTGTGTGAGCGCACAGTGGGCGCCGTGGCACCACTGTGTGCCCACACAGTGGGCGCCGCTGGCGGCACCACTGTGTGGCCACACAGTGGCGGCCGTGGCCGTCCACTGTGTGCCCAAACAGTGGGAGCCGCAAGCGGCTCCACTGTGTGTGCACACAGTGGGCGCCGCGCGGTCGTCCACTGTGCGTACACACAGTGGAGCCCGCGGGGTTCCCATCTTATTTTTTTAAAATTTTTTTTTTAAAAAAAATACAATAACGTTTAATAATATATGTATATATATATATATATATTTATATATATGTATATATATATATATATGTGGTATTTTCATAAATTAAAAATCATCGATAAAAAGATAAATTTACATTCTAAATAAAATCTATATATATTTTAAAAGAGAATTATTACATGCAAAATTCTAAGCTAAAGGAAAAGATTACCTTAAGTTAAATCAAGAATTTAATTATATGTATATGTATATATATATATATATATATATATATATATATATATATATATATATATATATATATATATATATATATATATTAACTTAAATGCATCTATAAAACAAGCTTCTAAATCAATATTTAACAAAACAAATACAATTTAAAGTATTTCACAAGGATACATTATACGTTTCTTTTTTTTTTGTAATAAAAAATCCATTAACATGCTTTATTTTTTTTTTTCTTTTCTAAATAGATTATTCACATAAAACAACTTCTCTTTCCATCTAAAATACTTATAAAGCTTTCAGCTTAAATAAACTTCTATTTTGACTTAATTAAAATATAGGTAAAAATCTAAATGAAATCAGACTTTTTACTTCTTTCATAAAACAAGAAGCTTTGCATGCATTACTAATTTGCTTTTCTTTTTCAATTATTCAAGGAGTAAAATCAAGCCTTTTCTCTTTCTTAAAACATCTCTATTATATACTACCAAATTTACAGCAATGTTTTCCTGAACAGTCACAACAATAAGACTTCAAATCTATTATTACAAAATTACAACTTGCTTCTCCCTTCTTAGGAATTGAGACATTTATTCTCAACAACTTTAAAACGACATCTGCAACTGAAATCAAATATCTTCGAATTCATCTTCTGGTTAACTTTCATGAATTTCTAATTCTCTTTGCTCTGGATTTCCTGCATAATAGAAAATACAAAACTGACCACGGAGTGCTCACCTCCCAGCCTAGGCTAACTGGTAGCCACCCCCGAGCTCGGAGAACCAATTCCTAGACGGGTACAAACAGGCAAACACAAAGAAAACACAAAGCATACAATATTTTCAGACACATTCCCAACCTGGCTTTCACAGCACCACACTCTGGTGGTGAACATTTTCAAAGGGTGGTAGTGGACCAAATACCCTGAGGAGAATCTGCAAGTATGTAATAACAAGAAGCCACCTCATGGCACAAATAACATATCAAAATCTCAACCCCATAATTCCTTATGCCCCCCAAAGGCATTCTAGCCTTATAACCCTCCTTATGACCCCCATTGCACAAACAGGCCATGCAGCAAGGGTCACACAAAGATCCCTTGTGATCGCTCTCTAAAGAGAGTCTCTCACTCGAGGGCTGTCACTGCTACCACCCTCAAGATCCTCTTCCCTCCCAAGAGAAAGAGGGATCTTGAGAAAACTCCCAAAACACATTCATTCATAAAACAAAATCAAAAGATTTTAAAAAAAATTCGTTTTCAAGAATACAGATTTTCTTATTCAACAACTTTCAGAAAGAAACAAAAACAGGCCATTAAAAGTAAAAATGAAACCAACCTTAATCTGCCCAAAGGTTATACTGATATCTGAAGAAGAGCTGCCCAATCCACAATTCTTTATTTTCCTTAATCAATTTCTTTTTCCCATGACATTATTTTCCAAATTTTCTTCTGTCTCCAAAAATGGAGAGTGGGTGATTAACCAGCTATTCCCAAAAATCTTCCTTAAGAAGCTCACTCTCTGAGTTCTCACAGGATTCTAAAAAAAAAATCAAAAAAAGAAGAAAGAAAGCAAAAATGCAAAAAAGACTTTCCTTCCAAGAGGGAAAAATCTTGATTTGATTTCACTTCCATTTTCCATTTTCGCTCAACTCAAAAAAGCCAATTTTAAAAGCGTTAAAAAGATCATAATAAAGTAGAAACTTGCCTAAAATTATCCCTAACCCCTAGGTATACCTTATGGGCTTTAGGAAACCCTAATAAACTACCCCTAGGTGTTCATTTAACCCATTTTAAACCCCTCTGAAGTTTATTTTCGGGTCAAACATAAGTTGACCACACCAAATATTATATTCTCAAAATATCTTTTTGACAACACATTATTTTATTTAAAATTAATAATAATTAACACTTTCCCATCAAGAGACAAGATAAAATATTAAAATTTAAATCCACACATGTGTCAAGTGACACTAATAAAATACTTTTACAAAAATAAACATGAAATTGTCTCCTGAGGTTTTTACACAATAAATTTAAATAACACATAACACACATGCAGCATATACCAATACGAATAAAATACAACACAAACGGGGTGTTGTCTCTCCAAATAGACAAACCCTGGCTTTACGAACATACATAAGTCTAGGTTTGATTCTCCGTAATTTTCCATGGTCACATGGTAAATTTCCTGCGCATCTCAATGTACACATTAGTACTCCCAAATATTCATATAAAATATAATTCAATAATATAACAATGCACATCATTACTTGCATACAATTTTCATCTGCACAGATTGAATACATCTTTTGTCAAGCAAATTCACATAAGCAATTTTCATCCCAATTCACATAAACTAAACATACATCATAGTTCTATATTCAAAGTAAAGTCCTGCAAATTCATTAACGACATCTATCATTGCAATATCATTCTATCTAATAATCATGTAGTGTTCTATCTCATAAAGCATGTAAGTAAAACATCAATTCATAGCAATGTTATCCAATATCCTGAAGTCATAAAAGTTCTAAATCTCAAAATGCATCAAAACAAAGTATCCATAGTAGTCTAAAATATAAAATCTACTGAATGTCAAACTGAGTCGAGGTGAGGCCTCACACAAGCAGCTAGTGTTATTTCTAGATCATTCATCTGTTGTTCCCTAACAGTTGCAACAGACAAAATCCCTTAACCAGGTAGGTTCTAACAGGCCTTAAATTGTAAATCCCTTAACCGGGTAGCTCAACATATGAGTCTTAAATCCTCTTGCGAGGTTGCTTCTAATAGGGAAAAGCTCCTAACAATGCTCATCATAAAAATCCCTTAACCGGGTGACTCCTAACAGGGTTTTCTCCCAAGAGGGCATCATTGTAAGCTCCTAACCGTGCTAGGCTCCTAACAGGGTGCATTCCGAAAGAGTGCACAATTTTTGTGGGTACCAATTCCCACCGTGGTTTTTCCCTATTTTGGTTTCCACTTGAAAATTATGGTGTTCATGTGGTGAATTATTTTGATGTGTTGTTTTGATTTACTTTTAGTTTATGCATGTTGATGAACACTTAATGAACAATTCTGATAAGTTAGTTTAATAGTTGGATATCAGTGATTATCGATACTGGTAAATAGTTTGTTTCTAGTTTGTGATTGATTTGGTGAAGTTTTATCAGTTTAAGTTTAAGTTATGAAATGTTTTTAATACTGATTCACCCCCCTCTCAATATTAACTGGATCCTCTTAGATTAACACAAATAACTGAGGATATTCCTCTGCTAGTCACAAATGTACATGATATAGAGGAAAATGAACCGACATATAATATTGAGGATATATTTCCTCTGGTTATTGATGTAGTGGCAGAAGAAATATCTACACCAAGTGGTGAAGCCACTGATGCTAAGGAGAAGGTAGAGGAGAATTGGAAAGGACCAGAACAGACTGAAGTCAAGGTACTAGTACCCTCACTAGTTGTTGGTCCCTCATTGTTGGCACTTGACACATTCGGTCAAGTAGATTTTAGGAATTTTGGAGAGAAGAACGTAGAGAAGTTGAGAATTTTTGAGTTAATGTTTGTTGCAACCCATAAGTTAATGAAGAAAGGATCTGAGGATAAGCAAGTGTTTGAGCATGCCATTCCAGTCCTATAGTAGCTTGCACCGAAACACAAAGTTAATCAAGCAGCTAGTCCCTTCGGTAAGCTTAAAGGTTTGACTGAGCACATTGCAAAAGAGTACAAAACTCTTCAACAAGTGTCAAACCAGTAGTTCATGGAAAGATACAATGTATCTAGGAAGGTCACTTGTGATAATATGATCACATCAAACAAAGCTAAGCTGACAGAAGAAATAACAAGGAATGATGAAGCACTTCACCAGTGTAGTCGTATATACCAGTCTTGCACTAACACAACAAAACTAACAACAGACCTGGACAATAAAATTGAGGATAAGGACAAGATAAAATAACTTGTAGTCAATTTTCATGCTACTGAGTCATTGACCAGCACTGTTGATGGTCAAATTTTTCTTTTAGAGTCAGAAATTTCAACTTTGGAGAAGGACAAGGACAAGTTAATCCAGCGTGCCAGAGAATTGAGAGGCTTAGTAAGTCCCCAACTTAATACTTTGTTACTTCATAAACAAGAAAGTATGGAATGGATGAATATGCCCACACCAACAACATTAATAGAAGAATAATTGCACGCTTACATTCTTAATGGGTTTGTATCAATTTTGGGAACTTTAAAATCTAGTTGGGATACTTATTTGGCATTTTTGAAGGGTGCTTACCCAGATATATTCAAATACATCTAGATCTGGTAAACACAATTTTGATTCTTTCATTTATTTGCCCCAGTTTTGGCATTGTTGTCAAAGGGGGAGAGGTTGGATGTGAAAAATGATTAAGGGACATAAGAAGTAATGTATAGCTCAGGGGGAGCAGCTTTCTGAGATCATTTTTGAGGAGTTTGTGTACAGGAACCGGAACAACACTTCATTGATCCATTTTTCACATGAGTGTTGCCATCAATGCCAAAGGGGGAGATTGTTGGCAATTGACACTCATCCAAGCTTATGGTGTTGCCATGGATGAAAAAACACATTTTCATTTTAGGTTGGATACTTATCCGATATCCTCCAGTATTCAAGGTTTAACATCCGACATTAAAGGAAACCGACAAGCAAGGGAAACTAGCAAACTAGGAACCGGTATTTGGAGGCCAACATAGAAGATTGATCCGATAAAGGTTTTAGAAGCAACGGTCATGAAGATTAATGTTTATATTTTTGTCTAAGCCGGCATGTATTTATCTTTTGTAATATGATTGTAAGCCGACATAAGGAATTCATGTTTATGTATGAAAATGGTATATAAGTTAGTCTCGCTAGGCAATTTTGAGATATAGATGTGATAGGTTATGTGACATTATGCGAGCGAGATATTGATAGATAGAATGCAAATGTAATGATCTGTTATCGGTCTTGGTTATTTGTGGAAAGGATTGGAAAGTGAACAAGGTTACTGGTAAGGAAGGAGACAGTGATAACCAGTACAATCTATACTTAAAATGAAACTCATCCATCATATTTGATGCACACTTAGTTTAGAATTTTGTTTATAATTCAATACTTTATATCTATAGTCAGTCTATAGTCAGTGAGGTTCCTTTGTGATGAGAAGTGCACCTTCTTGCATGTGCAGGCCCCTATCTTATGTAATATTTATTCAACTGGCTAGTGGATAGATATTGTGGGTCACAAATCGCACTGTGGTTTTCCTCTTTGAGGTTTTCCATGTATAAATATGTGGTGTTATGGTGTTTATATTTGTGGTTTCTTTTTTCTTCATTATATTTTATTTATATGCATACCGGTTGTTAATTGGTAAAGTATCTAAAGGAATTAAATTTTACTTAACCAGTAGAACATTGATTCACCCCCTATCAATGTTCTTGGATTCCAACAATATCCTCACAATCACAACTCCCAAGAGGGCCAATCATAACAAGGGGTAGGTACGTAAGTAATAACAAATAAATAACCAATAAATAAAACAACAAGGCAAATAAATTAATCAAAACAATAAATAACCCAAAAGTAAATAAATAAATAAACAATAGACAAGTAAGCAAAATGGATAATAAATAAGTGTACGGATTAATATTAATGCTTCAACCAATATAATCCCACCAAATAATCATTAATTTATTATTAGCTCCCAATACATAAATACATATTTATATTCGTACCAACCATTATTTAATAATTTACACCAATGAGCTATATGTAATAATTTAATTAATAAAATTTCACAACTCCAAATAACCAATAAATAAATAATCAAATTCATATATAATCATAAGTGCTCAAATATTATAATTTAAACTTAATACCATTAATATCTCCCACATACTTATAGAATATAATAAATAATTAGTCTTTCGTGCATAATTATATATGCTAGATATTATTGTTGGCAAAATAACATTAATAAATAATCACCCTCGATAATTAAATTACACAATAATAACTAAATATTAATGACATCTATTGTTTTAATTTAATGTCGACTAATTATTAATTAATAAATAATCACAAACTCACAAGGCAACCCGATATAGGGTTGAGAAACATACCACATGACACAGATCGACGACTCAAGCCAAGACACTAACTAACAAGGGTATCAACTTAAGCCTAGAGTGTGTAGAGGGAACTCATGCCATCTCCAATCAAATTTCCATTAGGATTAAGACATGCTCAAACCTATGAGGCCAAGTGGGGTTGATGTATAGTACCTACAAATCTTGCAACTACCAATTACCACAAGGCAACATATACCATAATAAATATATATCATAAATGATTAGGCAAGTGAGAGAGAATCACAACATCATATCATGCTTGTAATAAGTGGTATGACATCGTCTCTATCACGAATACGATAGTAAGACAGTCACAATCAACAAAGCATCATCTTGTTCATTACAATCATAAAGTGGGGTTGGCAATGATAAGATGTCTTCATATCCTCATAAGAAATATAATCGATACATGAATAATGAGTGCATCTATATCACTACACATAATTTTGATAATCATATTAGTTTGGGACATAATTTCATCCACATAAATCATAATGAATCCACTAATGTCAAAGAGACTATTAGTATAAGAATGAGACATAGATGTTAGAACATGCACAAACCTAAAAGTGTTTGTTAGGGAGGGACACTACATATTAGTTTGCCTAATTTAGGGATATGCAAAATTCCATTAATTCCTTTTATTCTATGATTAGGAAACTTGATTCTAACTTTACCATGACCAAAAATATTTAAATGAGAATCATCACCCAAGTAAACCTTGACTTGATCAAATTTTGCATATTCAGAAAACCAATTTTTATTCACTCATATAAAAAGTTACACTTGAGTCAATAAATCATGCATCATTACCTACACAAGTGGCCAAAGCTACAATGAATGCATCACTATTTTTTTTTAAATTACAATTAGAATCAAATTTCTTCTTTTTCTTCTCTTTTCTTCTTTGCAATCCTTTAAAAAGTGTCTAGGTTTATCATAGTTCCAACAAATATCTTTAGGATTTCTAGGAGCCTGGGGTCTCCCCTTATACTTTGATTTATCAAAATTCCTATTCTTCTTTCTTTTTTCATTAGGTCTTCCATGAAAATTATAGGGCCTCCATTATAGGGCCTCCTTGGGACTAATGGATACCTTCCTTATCTATTTAAAAATAAAATAACCCACTTCATCTTCAATTTTTAAGATAATAGAAGTACTCCAAATAGACATAACAAGAGAATCCCATAAATCCAACAAAGAACAAAGTGAGATTTGGCATTTCTTATTCTCATCCATTTTGACACCCACTAACACCAATTGAGCCACCAACATATTGAATGCTTCTATGTGGTCTATAATTTTGAACAATCTATTCCATTCTCAAGGAATATAATTTATTCCTCAAGAAAATATTTACTAAATATTTGTCTTGATACTATAACGTTGTAAATTGCACCCCATGCAATTTTGCATTGCATAATCCTTCATTTTAGTTGAATTAAAGACAACAATCAAATTACCATTCTATCAACATGCCTTGCCATATTTCATGCTTAGTCACCTGACCATTTGGTCTAGATCATGTGTGGGCACATGTGCGTTGCAGATACGTCTGTGCATTGCACATTCATCCCACAAATTTCCACGATTGAAGGTGGTCGGTGGGATGTTACACCTACTAAATCTGGTAGTGTAATTCCTCTTTGGGCTTACATTGATGTCAAGATGACTTCCAATCCCTTTAAAATTATTGTTTTTACCTTATTTTAATTCTCTATGGAACTCTATGAATATCTCTTGCTTTTTGGTTGATTGAAATTGCTTTCTTGGATACTTTGAAGTTCTCTTGATCATTTTCACAATATATTAGTTCACCACCTTCTACCATTGTCATGCATTGAATCTCTGCCACCTTAGAGAGTGTTTCTTCCCTCACCCCAAAAAGTTGTCACATTTATTTTTCTTGAAGGAGGGTAATTGTTTGAGTTATTTCATTGCATTTTGATGAGAGCCATTTATGTCTTGTTTTACACCATATTTCATACTATTTCATGCACCTTCATAAACATTCCCGCATTCCATTTCTGTTCTATTTTCATATCATTTAACCATTTTACATTGCATAAGATTTAATATATATAAGTCATATTTAATATATCTTTAAGATTAAAATATGAAAAATAATTATTGGTTGAGTTTACTAATGAGCATTGTGATTTCTAGCCTTAAAAAATATAGCTTGCAGCATACCAAACATCCTATCACTTTCTACGTTTAGACACCTAAAAATGGTCAACGCTTGCGGAGTCATACTTTAACATTTGCGCATTGCCTTATTTTAGGGTTTTTGCGTCGCATTAACATTTCTCCTATGTCACGCATTTGGTCTTTATCATTTGCGAGCATCGAGTCCTTCTTCTGCATTCTTCATTTATCTTGCTTTCGAAATTGGTCTTGTCGACAACAATATCAGTCATGATTTTGATCAATCTTATCCTGTCGCATCAATGTGCGTGCTAATTTGTCATCATTTTGGACATCGTCAATCCTAATTAGGGTTTTTTCCTCTTGTTGATCTTGTCATCATATGATCGATTTGTCATTGATCGTTATCATTTTCAATCTTGTCGTTTTGCAATCTATTTTGTCATCGATCCTCGATCCTTGTCTTCTTGCCAATTTTGTCATTTTTGCGATCGATTTGTCATCGATTGTTGTCCTTCTCAATCGTGTCAATTTGGATCAATTTGTCATTGTTCCTCGTCAATTGGTGCATTTATCAATCAAATCATTTATCACATTGGTTCTTTGTCAGTCAGAATCATGATTAAATCGAATCGATATCGATTATCCTTTGTCAAGACCTAATTGTCATCCTTGCATTTCTAATTCATCTTCTAGGGTTTTATGATTTATTCATTTAATCCTATTTGTCATTTCTCTCTCTAGGTTAAATAAATTATTTATTTATCCTAGGTCTTCGTGTCACAATTAAATGTTTATTTAATTGGCTAATTATTCCTCTTTTTGTGAATTAATTAATAAATGACAAATTATTAATTAATTTACCTAATTTCACATCATTCCTAATTTCCTAATCTTTCCTCAATTTCTAAATTCCCTCTTTGTGAATTAATTAATAAATGAAAAATTATTAATTCATTCACTAATTTCCTCATTTTTCTAATTTTCTAATTCCTATTTTCCTCATTTTCTAATTTTCCTAATTTCTAATTCAATTTCCTCCTATTTTTCTCCTAATTTCATGGGAATGACATTTCAAT
The DNA here is from genome assembly GCF_030272615.1 of Cryptomeria japonica. NCBI lineage: Eukaryota > Viridiplantae > Streptophyta > Pinopsida > Cupressales > Cupressaceae > Cryptomeria > Cryptomeria japonica. Next base: position 642,558,547 of record NC_081414.1, read on the forward strand.
TTGTCATAATTTTTCATAATTGACAATCAATCAATTTTGACATAGAAATTTGTCATAATCTTGTCATAAATTATCAATCAATCAATTTTGCATAGAAAGTGCAAATTTGTCATAAATTTGTCATAATTTGTCATATTGTTTGCAATTTCCATTTGAATCTCTTCATGCTAATTTGATCATTTCTCCAATTTATCTATAAATTGGATGATTTTCTTCAATCAAGGCCCTTGATCCGTAATCACATTATCGATCTAATAATCATATTATTGAATAATCACTTGTTGGAATTACTTTGTCGAATCAATCACGCTTTGAGTACTCTTGTGCCAATGTCAATCTTGCTTTCACATTAGGTTTATGCACTTGAAGGTGAGATTCACAAACCAAGGCTATTTGGAGAAGAAAGAAGGACAATGGAGCCACATGAAGGAGACATTCAAATCTGCACTTGGTTTGCTTAATTTTCAAATCTTGAATGTTTTATTTTCATGTCTTTATTGGATGTAATTAGGATTGATCATTGCATTTGAGCTTTTGTGATTGAGCTATGACTAATATTGAATTGCTTGTGATGATTTCCGATTTCCTAGCTACACTATGTAAGAACCTTCTTGCCACATCAGCTTACTATAATGACCACATCTACCAAAACATCCTCAAGATACATCAAACTTAAGTAGCTACACACATAGGTATTCAATTGGATATTTTGGCATGGACCTATTCATCAATATTCGACATTATTAGAGGATGCATCTTCTTTTCCCACATGATATTTTCCACCTAAGAACATGATCATGTCTACTACCATGTTGGATGAGATCTCCACAAGTTATTTGAGGAGAATAATTTGCAATAGAAATGCATTTTCTTGTTGTACGAAGGAAATTGAAATCTGTCATTTTCCCATTCTTTAGCTATTGTTATAACATAAACATTTTTATTATGTGGGACAAAGATTAAGGTCTTACGTAGACTACTAAATTATTTAGTTTGTAGGATGCAATCTGAAATAAAAAAATCTCATTTTAGACCTTTTGGTTATGTACTACATGTATAAATATCATGGTATAAGTTGTAAAAGGGGATGTAGACTTTTCTGTATGCAGACTTGAGTGAGAGAAGATTGTTGTGAGAAGATTATTGTAATAGATTTCTCTACACATAATTATGTATATTTTCTGAGAAATAAAACCATTTGACGTTTTGCTGATCAGTCTAGCATTACCACTTTCATCTCACCACCTACTAGAATATGGAGGGGGCCCACTTCTTGGGACATCTAGTGTTTTTTTTTTCCAACTTTCATAGTTAGAGTAATGTGTGTTTGATTTTCACAACATAGTGTTTTATTATGAATTAGTGATTAAGCAATATTGAAGCATGTTTATTTATGTTCTTTATTAAATGTTGTTTCTATGTTATTTGAAAGTGTGGTTTGTGGTTCATTTAAATTTTAAAATCATCATAAGTTGTTGTTCCTGTCACTAGGAACTGATAGTTCCCATTGCTAGAATTATATTGATTTGCAATAGCTTTGTTTTCATAGTTACATTCATAATCACTCATCTCACGACTTTCACCCCTTTGTGTCATATATCCCCGACACCTTTCACAAGCTTACAATTCCTAGATTGACACATAGACCAACCTGAATCTAATTGTAAATTCTTCTTATTCTTTGCCCCAATTTTTGCCTATTTATTTCAATATATCTTCCATTGTGTATGAATTGGCTATGAAGGTAGCCACCTAAGATCTAGAGACCAAATGGAAAGAACATAAACACAAGAGATACAATATGACAAGGATAAATTGTATTCCTATCAATGATACAATAGAATCATCTAGATTCCATATAATAGATATGCAAAAAAATTACATTTGAGACCCCCTAGTTATATAGCCAAGGTGAGAACATAGGAGTGCATAATATTAAGACAACTGTTGTAATCTTATGACATGTAACAAAAAGTGGCAACCTATCATCCCACCTAAAGTGGAAAAGTGATCACATGATAACACCACTAAAGGTGGAAAAGTGCAACCATGAAAGGTGGATATGATAGTGTGATAAAGGCACTAATGGTGGATACACCACATAAATTGGAAATGGTAACATGATAATGCCACCTAATGTGAAGATTCTCCAGCTACTCCTACATGGTTCTCTAAGTAAGCTTAAGTGATGTGTAATTAGGACCTAGGTGATAAATAACCAAGGTAAAATACTTTAATTACACCATCACCCTCCCTTAACTACAACTTAAGGATAATGTACACAAAAGCCAACAATGCAAGATGGGTCCCGAGAACTATGCCATGTTAGGTACCCATGTACAAATGCAATGCAAACTCTCACAAATGGAGAAAATGAGAAAACCTAGTGGGACAAAACTCCTCCCCAAAAGAGAGATGAAAACATACAATGTTCTCAATAATGAATGAGAAGAACAAAACATCATGACAAAAGAAGAGGGACCATGACACCTCCCCCCCCCCTCAATGTAGAATCTCCTGCGAAGATGGTCCAAGGTGTCAAACAACATTTCTCCCCTTAGGAAGAAGTATAGACAATGTTGCACCAATAATATCAAAGTGTGACGAAACCAGGTGCCAATTTCGATGAAGAACTGGAAATAAATCACTCACAACAAAATTATAGAGATTAGACATGGAGACAAATTGTATTAACATCAACTGAATACTCAAACTATATACATTCTCCACCTATACCAATTCTCACAAGATAATTCCTAATATATTAAGTATAGGAGGGTTCCATCAAATATGTCATCAATGATAAAGTACAAAGAAGCGTGGCACTTTATTTTAGTGTGAGTACAACATAGCTCATGCAAGAGAATACAACATGACATGACAACAATACACATTTGGAAACTTAAAGATGATGCCACCAAAGAAGCCATGTAAATGATAACTGGTGATGCCCTCTAAATGGAATGTCACCAAGAAAATATAGGGGCAACTAGCCCCCCTGGCTACCAATTCGAAGGCAGATTGGTTTATGATAGGTATGATAGGTGAACTCAAAATATCTTTCCCGAATTTGCTTATTTATTGTGAAAATTTGTTTCTAGAATTTTTTTATTAAGTTTAAATAAAAACATTATTAAAAAATAATGCCCTTGCAGGACACATGTGCGGTACCCACAAGTACTTTGTGAGGCCATAGTTGCCTACAATGACAATGGCTACTTACAAAATAAAAGAAAAGTGGACTTTTGATTTTAGTGATTACAATTCCCACAATCAAGCTATATTAGACTCAAATCACTTATGCAAAAGACCAAACTAATATCTAAGCATTATAATTTCCAAAATAGGCAAAAAAGACCAAATATTGAAAGTAAATTTTTTGATCATAGTGACTACAAATTGAGAGCATCACTATAAAACACCAAAAAAATGTACTTTTAAAAAAAGTACACCTGAAAAGAAGTCCATATGAGCTTGAACGATGCCCCAAAAGTTATAAAAATGGTGATTTCACAATTTCTAAAAGATCCATGGACGAAAATTAAAAAAAATCCTACACCACTATGTAGAGCATGAAATTCTACCCCAAATAAAAAAAAATGCTTGAAAAAAGGAATCTAGATGATTGACATATCTTTGTTTGAAAATCGCCTGTGTAATTATGATGCCTGAATTGCCGCTACACCTCCAAACATCAAATGACTCTAGGTTTAGCCTATGAAGTCAGATTTGGATAAAACAAAAGGCAATTCTAACTTTCTCAAACCTCTTGAATCCAATGGTGGCCTCATCTATCTAACCCAAAAAGCTCCAATTTTCAGCTGCAATAGAAAACCGCAAAATGCAAGACCCCAAATTATACCAAAATTCTCTCAAATGGAAAACCAATGACACTCTAAAATCTCTAATACCATGTAAGAACTGGTTATGAGGGTATCCACCCAAGATCTAGAGATCAAATGAAAAGCGCATAAACAAGAGAAAGAATATGACAAGATAAACTATATTCCTATCAATGATGCAATTGAATCAACTGGACTCCATACAATACATATGCAATACATTTACATAGGAGTGCATAATATTATGACGAGTGTTATAATCTTATGAAATGAAACAAAAAGTAACAACCTATCATCCCACCTAAAGTAGAAAAGTGATCACATAATAACACCACTAAATATGGAAAAGTGCAACCATGAAAGGTGGATATGATAGTGTAATAAAGGCACTAAAGGTAGAGACACCACATAAAATGAAAATAATAACATGACAATGCCACCTAAAGTGGAGATGTACCAAATATTCCTATGGGTAAAAAACACAAATCTACATCACATTTAAAGCTAACTAAAAAGTTTTGATTGAAACCATGCATCTTATATGGGGCCCACAAGGTTTCAGTTGAATGGGTTTCAATTGAAACCCAAATTCCAATTTTTTCCTTTATGTAATTTTAGATAATAAAAAATTATTATATGGTTTTGGTCAAAACCCTTTTGGCCGGAAGTGTTTTGGTCAGAAATATGTATGTGGCTACCTACTTGGCAACCACCTCATCATTTTTCAGAATTTTCTAAAAATTTTCACTTTTGCTAAAATTTTTTGTAGTCTAAATTTTGAAAGAATGGTAAAAACATTAGGGAGGAATAGGTTTGATAATGTTAAAGAATGTTTTGATTCATTTGATGAAGATCAGAAGGAACACATTGTTCAACAGGTAATCAACCACTTGTGTCAATATAATCGATTACCTCATGATCTTAAGGATGAAATTTCTGATTCTTTATATTCTATTATTTTGAATAAGTGGGAAGAGGCTGTGGAGAAAGATCAAGAAATCATTGATAATGTATTTATTCAATACTTTCTTGATTTGTCTAAAAATGAAATAATCGCATTGATTGATACTTACAAAGGATAATTTCTTTTCAAGTCAAGAAGATTAAAGTTAATAAGTGGAAAGGTGCAATCTGTTTAAGTTGAGACTCATTAGATAGCAAGGAATATTTAGAGGAATGCATAAATAAATAGGGTCTCAATGGACTAATGAACAAGAGACTATGGAACGATCAGAGATGGATGAGGAAGAAATACTGCAAGCTGATATTGTCTATCCTATCAAGAAAAAGGATGACACTACTTCCCAACTGGTGATCTTTGTTGATGACATACAGGATAGTATTGATCTATATGTGAATATTATTGAACTAGATAAGCAACCACCAGTTATTACTATTTCACAGGTTAAAGCAGTGGAAGTATCAGAAACTCAACCAAATGTGGATATTCCACACCCACCGGTACAAGCTCAACAAATGAAAACACAACTACCACCGGTTTCACAGGATACTAAGGAGAAACCTGCAGAAAAAGTTGAAGAGAAGCCCTCTGAATTAGAAAAGAAACAAGAGAAAGAGAAAACTGAGGAGAAGAAATTTGTTGAACAAGAAAAGGCATTAGTCAAGAAACAAAATGATGATGATGATGACTAATTAGGCATCAAAGGGCCTATAGATCTAGAAAATATGAGTGCATCATAAATTATGGAGATTGCAACTGTGATGCAATCCAGGGCTTAGAAGAAGAGGCTTAAGGAACAAAGGAAGGAAGTGAAAACTATCCAAACTGTTGTGGAGATTTTGTCCAGTCTTCTACCAGAGGCTGCTATAGGGAACTTGTCAACTCCTATTGGTAAGCTTGGCCAGTTGGTTGTTGATGCCTCTGACCAACTCAAGTCCCTTGAGGAAGCAGCTCAGACTTTAGCTAAGAAAAACTATAGGAAGAAAAGAGGTGAACGCATCATGAAAGATATTGATACAGGGAAGATTTCTCTATCCTTGAATAAATATCTCTTGAGAAAAGCTATTGAAAGAAGAGGCACGGTACTAGCCTATACATCTAATGTTTCATTTTTCTATACTAATTTGATTAAGAAACGAACTAAGATAGAACTGGAACTGGAAAAGATATACAATGACCACATACCTTTATAGGATTCAGTCTTAGCTTTTGGCAAATCTCTTGATGATTTGCAAAATAGATTAGATATGTATGATTTTAAATAGGCAAAGAGACTTCGATCCCTGAAGGAGTTAAAGAACTTATTGTGACCTAAAGTGGACATCCTGCAATGAGCTTATATAATGTAGAAGTGGTTTTAGCTACTCCAGAGATGAGTACAGTTGATGCAATAGAAGAATTTTCTGCACAAGTCATGACACCATCGAGATCACTAAAACCTTATTGGAAACATGGGAAAATGATTTTTCTCAAATGAAGCTTACTTTTAGTAACATTTTCTTGAGAATTGCAGTGAACACTCCTTAACACAAACTTTTAAGTTTTTGTATATGTAAACTTTTGATGCAATTTTTTCTATATATATATATATATATATATATACATTACTTTTCAATTTGGCATTGTTGTCAAAGGGGGAGTAGAAATATGTATGTGTGTTGTGAAAATTTTGTATGTATTATTAAGGGGGAGTGGAAATATGTTTGTACAATTTTTGCAAGCACACTTAGTTGTAAAGTTGCAAATTTTCTAAGTGTTGCCATCAATGCCAAATGGGGAGATTGTTGGCTTGATGATGATTGTAATGGATGACTTCATGTGTTGTGATTGATGGAACATGTATACACACACATGTTCACATTGTCATCTTAGTGAAGACAAACCGGTATTACTTCTAAAGTTACTTGTATTGAAACCAATATTGATATTTAGTTTATGATGGTTTCAAAGGGTGTCTAACCGGTATATGTAGACAACCAGTATATGCAAAAATGGCTTGACACAAACTTGGAGATTCAATGAAAATCATCAAAGAAGCAAATGGAGGACAATTGGTTTGCATGTTGATAGTGGTTAACTCCAAACTAGTATATATGTTCCAACCAGTATTCATTGATTCTATGATGAGTTATCATCAGTCATGATGAGTTATCCCTAACCGACAAATTTGGCAAAAATTTGTGATGAGTTATGTTTGATTGTCTAGATACACTACACCTAGGAAATTGTGATATGATTTTTAAGCCGACATGAAATCTAATGTCTACATAATGAAATTATGATGAACTATTTTTATGATATGGTATTGTAGACATCTAAAAATGGTCAACGCTTGCGGAGTCATACTTTAACATTTGCGCATTGCCTTATTTTAGGGTTTTTGCCTCGCATTAACATTTCTTCCATGTTGCACACTTGGTCTTTATCATTTGTGAGCATCGAGTCATTCTTCTGCATTTCCTCATTTTTATCGCTTTCGAATTAGGATCCTTGTCATTTTCAATCTTGTCATCTTGTGATCGATTTGTCATCGATCGTTGTCCTTTTCAATCTTGTCGTCTTGCGATCGATTTGTCATCGATCATTGTCATTTTCAATCTTGTCATTTTGTGATCGATTTGTCATCGATCGTTGTCATTTTCAATCTTGTCGTTTTGCGATTGATTTGACATTGATCGTCATCCTTCTCAATCATGTCAATTTGGATCAATTAGTTATTGTTCCTCGTCAATTGGTGCATTTATCAATCAAATCATTTATCAGCATTGGTCCTTTGTCAGTCAGAATCATGATCAAATCAAATCGATATCAATTATCTTTTGTCAAGACCTAATTGTCATCCTTGCATTTCTAATTCATCTTCTAAGGTTTTATGATTTACTCATTTAATCTTGTTTGTCATTTTCTCTCTAGGTTAAATAATTTAATTTATTTATCCTAATTCTTCTTGTCACAATTAAATATTTATTTAATTGGCTATTTAATTCCTCCTCTTTTTGTAAATTAATTAATGAATGAAAAAAATTATTAATTAATTTACCTAATTTTCATCAATTTCTAATTTCCTAATTTCCAAGTCATCATTTCTAACCTAATTTTCTAATTTCTTCTAATTTCTATTTCTATTTCAAATTCCTGCCATAATTCTTGCATAGCAATTTGTCATAAATTGTCATAAATTGTCATAACACCTTGCATAGCAATTTGTCATACACTTGTCATAACTTTGCTATTCTTGATTTGAATTTCCATTCGAATCAATTTCATGCTAATCTTGTCTTTTCTCCAATTTATCTATAAATTGGATGAATTTCTACAATCATGGTCCCCGATCAATCAATCACACTTCTAGTATCCTTACACTGTCATCTCGTCTTGTCAATCTTGCTTTCATGCTATACCTTGGCACTTGTAGGTGAGATCCACAAACAAAGCAATTTGAAGGAGAAAGAAGGACAATGGAGAATCATGAAGAAGATATTCGCATTTGGGATGGTTTGCATTTGACTTGAATGTCTTATTTCCATATCTCTATTGAATGTTTTTAGGATTTGTCATTGCAATTTAGTTTTTTTGTGATTGAGCTAGTCTAATTTGCTACTTGCTTTGATGATTTCCAAATTCCTATCTACATTAATTGGTGAACCCGACATGAAACTAACCATTTAACCATGTTTTGAGTGCCTTTTGAGTTGATTTGTAGGTGAAAAACCCAAGAAACAGGGCAATTCAGGGCTTTCTGGGCACTTCTGCGCCTGTGTAGGAGGGATCTGCGCCTGTGTCAAAGGGATCTGCGCCTATGACAATGCATTCTACACCTATGTCAAAGGGATTTGTGCCTATTTCAATGCATTCTGTGCCCATGTCAAGACATTCTGCGCCTGTGTAAGGCCAGAAACAGAGGTGAAAATCAGTGTTTTTACTTGCAAATTACTTTGTTTTGCATTTTGTACTTGTATTCTGGTTTTCTTTGGTATTGATTCTCTGTGCAGCACATTGGCATTACGTGTGATGAAGACTAAGAATGAAACTACTAACAAATCTTATGCAGGTTCGCTAGTCAAAGACCAAACAAATCAAACTTCTAACTTAGTGATTTTGCAGGTTGCCTTATATTCCAACCAAACTTTGTGTTTGTGATTCATAATTAGGCACCTAGTATGTTTGCTAAGTAGGATGGAATGAATATGTGTTCACTTTGCTTGTCGAGTTTGACATTCGAGTAGGAGAGTATGCTCTCATCCTTCTTAGGGTGATCAGAAATCCAGATCTTCGATACCATTCTCATGTCTTGGATTGTTTGTTACCTTTAGAGGGCCTGCCTTCCTGACCATTTACTTTCTTTTGCAAGCAAGTGACAATCATGAGAAGGGAATAACCCAAAGTGAGCACAACTAGAGTACCTTGGCATTCTAACTCACTATAAATAAATACCTGATGGGCGAAAGCTTTGAAGGAAGGGTTACGTGGGAATTGTAGTTACTTGGGAAGTGATGACGCTTGGACTCTTTCTCATATCAGCATCTAAGTAGGGCCTCATGGTCTAAATTGTGCTTGCACGACTACATTTGTTTGGTATCTTGGTGGGCCTATGTCTCAATCATGCTTGTGTGACACCAAGGAGTAGCACTTAACAAAAATCCTTATTAAACACCTTGTATTTAGAGGCCAAAAATCCTTCTAGCTGCTTGAGAAGGAGGAGTTCAGATACTTGGAAGAGATACTAAGTTCGCCATGGGGAGATTTCCATGGAGCTGATGCTTGGCTTCCCCGAGAAGTGAGTGTCGTGGAGGGGAGCCTGTGGGGTCAAGCATCTATGTATTCTCCTTGAATCTCATAACGAGTCTACCTCTCAAGTACCTACTGTCCTTACCTACCATAAGAAATGTGTGAATGAGCATGATTGTCTTGAGTCTAAGTTAAAATATCTTGTCTTCTTTGCTTGTCAAAAGTTGAGTTGTGTCTCATTTCAAAAACAAGACAAATTGATTCAAAACAAAGTTAAACACAAGAGTATTTCATTCAACAAAGTTCAAAACACCTTCAAACATGGTTGTCAAATTTTTTTCAAAATCTTGTCTAAACATTCATGTCACTTAGATTTAGGTTCATCCTAGGTTTGCATTTTGCAAGTTCATTGTCAACTACCAAGGTTAGGTTTCACCTAGGTCATACTCCTTTGCATATCAATAAGGGTCATTCATTTGCATGTGTCCTCTTGCATTAGAGTAATACCATTTCATAATTCAACCTTAGGTTTTGCCTTAGGTTGACATTGTCATACATTTGCATTTACATCTTTGTCCTCATAACATTAGGTCACATTTGCATACCCTAGGTCTCTTCATTAAGCTTAGGTCATTATCATATCATATTAGGGTCATTTGCATAGTAATTGTCCCTTTGCATATAGTGTCAAAACTAGGTTTTGTCATACTTGAGTAATGCAAATCTTTGATAAAACCTTAAGTTATTGTTAGGAAGTCTAGACCTTATCAAACCTTTGTCTTTTTGTCATCACTATCATTTTGGTCAAACCTAGCTTAGTATCCAAGCATATAGGGGAGACATTGTCATTTTGTCCTTTTGTCACTTGGTCCTTTTGTCCTTTGAGGTCTAGACATCATTTCAATTTCCTAAGGGTCTCATTTTTAGAATTGCATTCATGATTTTGTCAAAATCTTGAAAAACAACAAAAACATAGGTGGCATTCTTGCCACAGATTGCATTTTCATCTATTTAGTTTGCATTTAGTTGCATATCATATATTATCCTTGAAAAATTCCAAAAATATTACATTTGCATAAGTGACATGCCTATTGAAACAAGGTCAAAATCTAAGAAGATGGGCGAACCAACGTATCAACCCATTGACAACATATCAAACTCACAGTTTCAAACTAGTCAAACAGTACAAATTGAAGGTTCGTCAAGCACATCATTACCACCATATGGAATGGTTCAACCTGGACCACCTCCATTATATGAACCAGTGTTTGTACCCATGAAACCGGGATATGGGAGTGTTCCACCAACACCAAGAGGAAATGCACCTTTTGATTGGAATCAACCAAATTTGCAGCATGACATTCAAATTCAAACATTACATGAGGAACAAACTCTTTCACAAGGATTTGGTTCAGATCAAGGCATTCAACAAGAAACAAATCCAAATTTTTTACCAGATTCTTCATCAGATTTCGATGCTTCTGATGATGTTGATATGTTCCTTAAAGATCCAAAGTTGACAAAAAAGATGGATAAATTCTTGAACAAGGTCTTTAAGATGTTCCCACAAAAATATCTTGACATGATGAGTAATGTGACCTCCTCAAGTGAGCAAATCAATGTGCAAAAACAATAAGGCGGTCAACCCATTGACAACATATCAAACTCACAGTTTCAAACTAGTCAAACAGTACAAATTGAAGGTTCGTCAAGCACATCATTACCACCATATGGAATGGTTCAACCTGGACCACCTCCATTATATGAACCAGTGTTTGTACCCATGAAACCAGGATATGGGAGTGTTCCACCAACACCAAGAGGAAATGCACCTTTTGATTGGAATCAACCAAATTTGCAGCATGACATTCAAATTCAAACATTACATGAGGAACAAACTCTTTCACAAGGATTTGGTTCAGATCAAGGCATTCAACAAGAAACAAATCCAAATTTTTTACCAGATTCTTCATCAGATTTCGATGCTTCTGATGATGTTGATATGTTCCTTAAAGATCCAAAGTTGACAAAAAAGATGGATAAATTCTTGAACAAGGTCTTTAAGATGTTCCCACAAAAATATCTTGACATGATGAGTAATGTGACCTCCTCAAGTGAGCAAATCAATGTGCAAAAACAATAAGGCGGTGAACTGTTAAGTTTCTCTCCACATCCAAATGAAGAAAATGTGCAACAAGAAACTCAACATGCCTTGATGAGTAAACATGCTTCAAAAGCATTGACAGTGACTATTCCTCAAAAGTCACCATTTGAAACAATAAATAATCCGTTATTTAATACAACACCTATAACACAAGATCAAATGAGGGCCACACAAATATTGATAGCTGTCCCTCAACAAGAAGTGGTTCCTCGCATGCATAAAATTGGATCAAAATCTAAGATGCAAGAAAGCTTTACGACTGGAATGCCTGATCTCACCAATGTCCAAAATAATTCCACAATGCAACAAAGTTCCTATGTCCCATTAAGTTCAATATATTTGCCAAATACTCAAGTAGTTGTTATGCAAAATATTGTGACAGATCCTTTGATAATGGCAACACAAAGGGCCACAAATAGTGGTTTGCACCAACAACAAATGTTGCAACAATTGGGGAATGCACAAAAGGCACAATCAAATGTGCAAACAAGCAATGCACAACAACAACAATATTGCATTCAACAACAAGTTGCAACGTCTTTTGTACCATTACAAGTTAATGCAAACTTGCAACCATCACAATGGATTGGACAAACAACACAACAAGTCAATGCAAGTGCCATACCCCATCTTAAGGAGAAACAACAAAAACCTCCCAAACAAAGTTTTTTGCAAATGATGGGATTTACATCAAGACAACAACAATTGGCACAAAGTTAGCAAATTCTGATTCGTCAGCATCAACAACAACATGTGTCTCAATATGTGCCAAGACAAACAAGTTATCATACTTCACAACCACAATTGATGTTTGTGCATTATCAGCAACACCCTCAATCGCAATATCAACCTAGGCTACAAATGATGATTCCACCACAAGAAGCACAACAACAAGGTCAATATCAAGGCATGGCACAACCACCATAACAAGAGGTGTACCAAGAAAATTATATGCTAGAGACACCAAAGACAGCAATTTCTGAGCATCAACAGCCAATGGAGAACAAGATGTATCGACAAAGCATACACCCAAGAGTAAATGATGAACTTCCAAAATCTTCACTACCTAACACATTTGCACAACAGCTTGAGAAGTTGCAACGACAAGTCGATGCATTGAAACCAAAGGAACAAAGAAGTTGTACACAGATCAAGATTTATGTCCTAATCCATTTGACAAGAGCTTGTACATGCCTCCCTTCTCTAAGCATTTTGAGGCACCTAATTTTGAGAAATATAAAGGGAATGGCAATCCAAAAGATCATATTCGAGCATTTTTTGCGGCATGTACTGAAGTGAGTTATGAGGAAACATATTTAATGCACTTATTTGCACGAAGTCTCACAGGACAAGCCATGGATTGGTATTCGCATTTGCCAGGGAATATAAAGACTTAGTCGAAATTGGCTCAAAAGTTTATATCTCACTTTGCATTCAACATCGACAATGACATGACTATGTCAGATTTATGCAACACCAAGCAAAAGCAAGGTGAACCATTAGTGACCTTCTTGCAATGATGGCAAAGCTTGTATAGTCGTTCTTCCCTAGATATACCCGAAGAACAACAAGTGAACTTGTTTATTCAAAATTTGGTCCTAGAAATGATGTATGAACTCAAATTGAAAAGTCCCAGTACCATTGAGAAACTCATTAATAAAGGGATGAACATTGAAACTGCTCTTGTAGCTAAGGGAATCATTAAGCTCAACAAAGACAGTGACAACACAAACAATTCAGGGGACAGAAATAGATTTTGGTACAAAAATAAGAATGTCACTAATGATGGAGTTGTGGACGCAAGAGTGGTGAATGCAAATCCCCCGTTCACAATAAAGAAATTGAGTGCTCCTAATATGTCAAATATGGAACAAAATCAAACACCAGCAAGCAATGTTACTCAACAGCCGCAATACCAACAACATACTCAACAATACACTCTACAATATAATCAACAACAAGGTCAGCAACAAAACCAGCAATGAAAACCTTTCCGATCAAGGGACAGGCCTCCTAGATAGTTTACACCATTGGGAGAGCCTATTGAGTCAGTAATGAAACAATTAATACAAGCAAAGTTTATCAAGTTACCAGATATCAAGGCAGAACCATTGGTAAAGCCGCATTGGTGGAATGATAATGCATATTGTGAATACCATCGATCAAAAGGACATAAAACCGCATCATGTTTTCAATTGAAACATATGATTCAAGACTTGTTAGATCAAGGAGTAATTGAGGTAGACCCACCCAATGCGACCTCTAACACTGATCATACAATTTTCAAAACTCCTTTGCTTGATCATGACAAGGGTAAAGCATCTTCTTCAAACTCTACCCAAACAACAAATTATGCAAATAATGGTTATAACAATGTCATCAATTGTTTTTGAGCGTCAAATGAGTATGTTTCCACCATAAGAATAAAGGGACAAGATCCTTCTTGCGCGGTCACCACTCGTCGATCTAAAATAGTCCTGAAAGGAGCTCCTGCAGTTCCTCCCAAATCAACTCCTGCGAGTCAGTATAATCTCCTAGATCATCTGGGAAAGACACCTGCACAAATATCAATCCTTGAGTTGTTGAAAATGTCCCCTATGCATCGCACAGTCCTAGATAAAGCTTTAATTGAGTCCACTGTCCTGACAGACATTGATGTTGACTAGTTTCAAGCCCAAATTGGACATCTAGCTGTTTCCCAAAACGTTTCCTTTTCTGATAACGATATTTCTCCTGATAAGCTCCCACATAATGATCCATTACATCTTGAAGTCTTTGTCCATAATTGCAAAATCCGATGAGTCTTGATAGATGGCGGAGCGGGTCTTAATATTTGTACCTTGAGAGTGGTCATTGGTCTTGGTTATACAGAAAATGACATTGATGCTTCTAGAAGAATAATAATCAAAGCATATGATGATGCTGAGCACCCATCTAAAGGGATAATTACATTGCCTATCAGAGTTGGTCCAATGATAGACAACACTTTCCTGCAGGTCCTAGACCTCGATCTCCCTTACAATATGATTCTTGGTCATTCGTGGATCCACGCAATGAAAGCAGTTCCATCCACTTATCATCAATGTTTAAAATATCCTTACAATGGGACTAAGATAACAATTCCAGGAGATCCTAATCCATTTCAATTTTGTGCTAATTTGAAGGATTCCCCGCAGCAACAAGTCCCAGTCAATAGAGAGGCCCACTCACATAATTATGTGGATCCTAATGAATTGTTAGATGTTGTCAAAGGAAAATTGAAGATACAGGACCAAGGATGTGGAGAGTATTCAATGGCTCAAACATTCCTCATTGGGAATTTACCAATATCTCCAAAATCACATGGCAAACCACATTTGTTGCAAAAGGAACCTAAGATAGTCATTCAATATCAGCCCCCCACTACATTTACAAGATGGGGTGAACTTGACAAAGAAACTTTGGATGATGATGTCATAGATTGGCTTTATAAGGATCCAATTGAGACACCACCTATTAGGTTGCCAATGGAGTGGTACGGCAAAGGGTTTACTATGTTGCAGAAAAAGGGATATGATGGCTGCAGTGGCTTGGGCCCTGATAAGAAAGGAAGACTAGAACCTATTATACCCAAGATGCGACCTCCAACTTTAGGGTTAGGTTTTGTACCATTATGAATTGGACCCTCGTCTACCAAAGTGACTACGTGTAGAAAGGGGCATGACTTTGATGATGAAACAACACCTGATGATACCTGACCTGAAACTAATTCCAATGAATGGGAGTGGAGTTCCTTTTCTTCTAGCTCCTATGCCCTTGACAATGTTTTCCTTGACCCTGATGATTTGCCCATGGAAGACAAACATGAAATAACTCCCCCTCCTAAAACATGTCCTAATGCTTGGATAGAGTCATTCTGGGACCCAAGCTCTGAATCAGATACAAGCAGTTCAGACAGTGATACCATGGATGTTTACATCTTTACCATCTTAGCCCTTTCTCTCCTTAAAACTGATGATGACATGCCCCTTGTCTATCCTCAGCTTATCCAACATGACCAACAAGAACCACTCACATTAGATTGTTTTCAAAATGATGAAGTAATTGCAGAATTCCTTGGACTACGAGAAGGCATACCACAAGGTGATCATAAGGTAGGGTTTGCTATTGATCTAGATTCCATAGCATATTTTGGGGAGTTAACTCCATCTTCTAGTCATAAAAATGAAAAAGAAAAAGTAAAAAATCAAAAGAATAGGTCTTTGAGTGAAAACCGTAAGGCACTCTCTGATCATGAAAAAGTAAAAATAAAACATGTACTTGCGGGTGAAAACCTCTCTGAGGCACCCAAAGGTGGAAGATTGGACGTACCCTCATCAAGTCAGGATAAATCAACATTACTTGTGGAAATGACCGAAGAGATAAATTTGGGTACACCTAACAACCCTAAGGTCATTCATTTCGCTGCTTCTCTATCAAAACAGGAAAAGATAGATTTTGTTAATTTCTTTCTTAAGAAGAAGATCAGTTTTGCATGGTCCTATGGAGATATGCCCAGCCTTGATCCAGAATTAGTCCTTCATCACTTGCCATTAAAATCAGATGCCAAGCCCGTCAAACAAAAACTCAGAAAGATGCATCCCCAAGTGGCTCTCTTGGTCAAGGTAGAACTAAAAAAATTATTAGATGTGGGCTTTATCAGACCCATTGATTATGCAGACTGGATTTCAAATTTGGTACCAGTTAGCAAGGTAACTGGGGGCATCAGAATCTGTACGAATTTTAGGGATCTCAATAAAGCATGCCCTAAAGATGACTTTCCATTGCCAAATATTGACATCATAGTTGACATGACTGCCAGATATGAGATGCTATCATTGATGGATGGTTTTTCTGGATATAATCAAATTTGCATTTCTCCTGAAGATCAACATAAGACTACATTCACATGTGCTTGGGGTACTTACTACTGGAATGTGATGCCCTTTGGTCTTAAAAATTCTAGCGCAACATATCAAAGAGCTATGACAACAATTTTCAATGATTTTATGCATACTTTGATGGAAGACTATGTTGATGACCTATTATGCAAATCTGTCACAAGAGATAGTCATTTAGCCATCCTTGGCCCAATCTTTGACCAAATGGAAACCTACAAGCTCAGACTCAATCCAAAGAAGTGTGTCTTTGGTGTCACAACCGGCAAATTATTAGGGTACATTGTTTCTCAAAAAGGCATCAAAGTTGACCTTGCCAAGGTTAAAGCAATAATGGATATGCCTCCTCCTTCCAATCTCCATCAACTAAGAAGTCTGCAAGGAAAGCTACAGTCAATCCGCCGGTTTATAGCTCAATTGGCAGACAAATGTCATCCCTTCTAGCATTTATTGCATAAAGGAGTCACTTTTAAATGGACTGAGCAATGTCAATCAACATTTCAAACTCTTAAGGATTATTTGTTATCGCCACCTATTATAATGCCTCCTATAGAAGGGAAGCCATTCATATTGTATATTTCTACAACTGAAATGGCATTAGGAGTTCTCTTGGCCCAACAGGATGAGAAAGGCAAAGAGAGGGCTATTTATTATATCAGTTGGACACTAGTGGGCTATGAGCTAAATTATTCAACTATTGAACGGGCATGTTTAGCAGTGGTCTTTGCAACACAGAAGCTTCGACACTATATGTTAAATCATCAGACATTGCTAGTTGCAAAAATTGATCCCTTGAAATACTTACTTAGTAGGGCAGCTTTGACAGGTCACCTAGCAAAGTGGGTTATGATCCTTAGTGAGTTTGATATTGAGTACATGGAGCGAAAGGCAATAAAAGGACAAATCATAGCGGATCAACTTGCCGAGGCTCCTATTTATGATGATCATCCCATGTTGACCGATTTTCTAGATGAATCAGTCTTTGCTCTCACATCTTCTAATGAATGGAAGTTATATTTTGATGGATCCCATACCAAGTTCGGGTCCGGAGTAGGTATATTGTTTGTCACCCCTCAAGGTGATGCTATTCCCAAATCCTATAGAATAACTTTCCATTGTATTGCAGAATATGAAGCTCTGGTCACAGGACTCTGAGTAGCGGTCCACTGGAACATCACACATTTACAAGTCTATGGGGATTCTCAGTTAGCCATCCGTCAAGTGAATGATGACTACGAAACAAAAGATGAAAAGCTTATTCCCTACAAGCATATGGTGGATTTCTTCAAGACAAAATTTAAGGCTATCCATTTTAGTCAAGTCCCAAGAATTCAAAACAAATCGGCAGATGCTATGGCAATGATTGCTTCCATGTTAAATATGCCCCACAATATGGACAAATGTGAATTTTTGGTCAAACAATTGCTTGTCCCTTCTTTTGAAATTCCGATAGCAGATGTGATGTGTGTTTTTGTTGGTCCTAATTCCCCATGGTACAATGACATCTATCAATATTTGAAATCCCAAACCTTACCACCTAACCTTTCCTCTAACTAACGTCGAGCCTTCATTCGCCAGGCTGCCAAATATGTCATCATCGCAGACACCCTTTACCATCATTCCTTTGACCACACCCTCCTTAGGTGTTTGGATTTTGGCGAGGCACAAACGGCTTTACACAAGGTTCATGATGGTATATGTGGGGGCCATTTCAATGGTCTGAGCTTAGCCAAAAAGTTGGTTCGTGCTGGGTATTATTGGCCCACTTTGGAAAAGGATGTTCATGATTTTGTCAAGAAGTGTTACAAATGCCAAATCCATGGAAATTACATTCATGCGCCAACCCAAGAGCTTCATTCTGTCATATCTTTGTGGCCCTTTTCTCAATGGGGATTGGATCTTATTGGTAAGATTCACCCGACATCTACAAATGGACACAAGTTTATCATTACAGCCATAGAGTATTTTATAAAATGGATCGAGGCTATCCCCATGACCTATATCACTGGTGTGCAAATTTCAAAATTCCTATTGAATTATATCATATGCAGATATGGGGTTCCTCTTGCAATAGTCACAGATAATGGCCGACCATTCAAGAATAAAGATGTCAAGGAACTCTATGAAAAGTTTCACATCCAACACCATTTTTCCAGTCCATACTATCCACAGGGTAATGGTCAAGCCGAAGCATCAAATAAAACCATTATCAAGATCCTGAAAAAGGTTGTCAATGATGCCGGTCGAGATTGGCATGTACAGTTGAATCCAGCACTATGGGCTTATCGCACTTCTATCCGCACACCTACTGGTGCAACACCTTATTCCTTGGTGTATGGTGCAGAAGCTATTTTACCCTTGGAAGTGGAGATTCCTTCTTTGCATGTCTCCTTGCAACATCTGATTGATGATGAAATGCACAGAGTCTCTCGGTTGCATCAGCTTGAGATGTTAGATGAGAAATGTCAGACAACCCTGACACATTTGCAAGCATATCAAAACCGTCTCCATCGCTCTTATAATAAGAAGGTCAAAGGGTGACACTTCGAAGTGGGAGATCTGGTTTTAAAGGCAAACCCCAAGAATGCACAATCTACTGACATCATCAAAGGAAAGTTTGAACCTAATTGGGTTGGGCCTTTCATAGTTACTGCAGCCTATGGCTCAGGGGCATATCAACTTGCCACCCTAGAAGGTGAACCTTTGTCAGATCTAGTCAATAGTATGCACCTTCACAAGTACTGGGCATAGTTTTCTAGTAGCAGTTCTTCAAATATGATCCTGAAAAAATACAAAAAAATCAAAAAGCTCAAAAAATACAAAAAAAGTAAATTTTTTTTTTTTTGAAAAGACAAACAAAAGTAAAGCAAAAATAATTCGCCCTCTAGTGAAAACCTGGCAAATAGGTGCTTTGGGCAAGTACCATGGTGAAAACCTGGCAAACAGGCGCCATGTGTAAAAGATTATTGATCCATCATCTATCATGACCCCTAGCTATACTTTCCCTATGTAGCTTTATCATGCTTATCCTTGTCCTGACCCAATGCTTTGTTCCAGGCCTGTGATTGGTCAACATCATTGTCTTGCAGACTCAGGTTTCCAGTCCTTGTGCATATGTTTCGGTCCTGGTCGCTGTATATGTCTTTCAAAATTTCATTGGGTGCATGCCCCTTGTCATGATCATTTACTAGAGCTTTCAAATTGACAAATGTCCTAAAAAAATCATAAAAAATTTAAAAATGTCCTGAAAAAATCATAAAAATTTGAAAAATGTCCTTAAAAAAAATAATAAAAAATTGAAAAATGTCCTGAAAAAATTATAAAAAATTGAAAAATGTCCTGAAATAAATCCTTAAAAAGTCAAATAACGTCCTGAAAAAATGAACAAAAAAATTGTAAAAACTTGAAAAACAAAACAAAAATATCCCCTTTGTGCATAGACAGATTGCTGAGCATACATCCAACGACTCTCAATCAAACATTGTGCTTTAATGAAATCATGCATTAACAGATGAACTTTTCCATCAAGCCAGACATTCAAACTGATTAAAATTGTCATATCAATCAATCAACATCAATATCATTTGTCCTTGTCACTACTATCATGGGTCTTATATAGGGTGTGGTATACTCGAAACCAGACTATGTCCTGTCTTAGACGGGGTACCGCATGTCCTGAAACCAGACAACATGATCGTCCTATCAACACTTTCAACTTTTGACAATGAAGATCAAGATGTTTGTTTGACTTGTTGGAATTAGTGAGTCTTATCATTTATTGATTTATCTTTGATCATGTTCTTATGTTGCTCGATGATGTCACTGAGTGATTTAGAGTGATCGGGATGGATCATGGTCCCTTTTTCTTTTCTTTGTTGTGTTTGTTGTTTGTGGAATGTTTGTCACAAATTGGGGAAACTATATCATTGGGTGTTTGTGATAAGTATGTTCGCTTTGCGAACGCCGCACATACCTCGACCCTTGATGTATGCACCCTAGGATGCTTCACTCATTCCTTGTGTGTGATGTGTCTGTATTTTGCAAAAGGGGTTGCATTTCAGCTCTAGCCTTCAATGCCATGATGCTCTGCATCCGTTTTGCTACATTAAATAAAGGTTCTCACCTACAAAGTGCATTAGTGAAAGCAAGTTTTTCTTCGTCTGTAACTGTCTTCTGTCTAATTTCTTTTTACTAACATTTTCTTCCGTCAGTTTGGGCAGTTAGTTCGATCTTGTTCTCCGATCTCCAAACACATAAGCTGCATCCTACATTCATTGGTTAGTACATTTGCATTATATCAAGCATTTTATCCATTTCATATTATAAATGCATCAAAAACACATAAAAATATATTCATACATGTTCCACAATGGTACATAAACAGTGCATAAGCCATCCATACATGGAAAATAACCATAAGCCATAACGCATTGCATCCCATCATATATCAAAATAATATTGGAGTACAAAATTGGACTGTCTGTCCTAAGTATGGCCCGCAGGCTGAATACAAAATGTCAAACTACATATGTCTCTGTCATAAAGAGCACGTGCCTCTGTCACTGGGTGCTCCCTCTATCCTCCTCATCCCTGCCATGTCTCAAGGATGATGTCCCTCCTGCCCCTAGTCCTGGCTGTGGTGGTCTCATAGGTCCACTCACCCCCCTGTTGCTCACTGACCTCCGAGAATGTGGCCTGCTCTCTGTCCTCGATCATGCTTGGTATGACGTTGCTCTCTACTTTGGTGGAAATGCACTCTCATATAGTGTCCTCCAATGGCATATCTCCTCTCCAGTCTCTACCAACATCTGTGTCATCTCACGTGCACTGGCATCCCTAATAGACCCAATAAACTCAGTCACTCTCTGCTCTGCTTGCTGTGCTTGCACTATTGCTGTATCTTGAGCCACTGTCAGTCTGGCTATCTCTGCTCTGAATTGCTCCTACTCTGTCCTCAAGATAGCATTCTATCTCTCTAATGTCGCAATATGATCATGCTGACTTGCTATGGTAGCCCTGCATATCTCCATCTCCTCTATCCTAGCTGTCTCCGACTCTATGGGTATATCTTGCAATGACTCTTGATCAGCCGAATCTGGCTCATACTCCTCATCCTC
The DNA here is from genome assembly GCF_030272615.1 of Cryptomeria japonica. Classification (NCBI taxonomy): domain Eukaryota; kingdom Viridiplantae; phylum Streptophyta; class Pinopsida; order Cupressales; family Cupressaceae; genus Cryptomeria; species Cryptomeria japonica. The sequence continues at coordinate 642,580,275 of NC_081414.1, forward strand.
ATCATCTCTATCCTCATCCTCCTCATCATCACCATCATCTCCGTCCTTTTCCTCATCTCTATCCTCCTCTCCAGCGAGTGGGAAGTCCTCCTATCTCCTAGGTACCAGAATATTAGGATCTGTCAATGGCACTGGCCATCATCGTGCAAACCATCGCTCATACTCCTCTGTCATCCCGGTGTCCACCACATCTGATCTCCAATCCCATTGTCTCTGCTGTAGCTGTGTGAAGTCAGCATATGTTATGTGTGGCTGAATCATCCTCCCCCAATGACTCATCTCTCTGTGAGATCGGGCAAAGTGTGACATCCCTCTAGGTACATCCTGCCTCTCTCCAAACTATCGTCTGACTCTCTCTGGCAGGTACATCTCAATCACTCTCTGGCAATTCACTGGTTGCCCAATCAAGTATCTCTCTTGTCTACAATATGGTAGCTCATCACTATCATCTGACCATCCAGGGCAATCCTGATATGGCCTCCATGTGAACTCTCTCAATCTGTCTAGCTCATGTCGCCAATACAGTATGTATCCGAAAGGACCCTATCTCAATGTACCCCCATAGCAATATACATATGGTCGATGTGGCACTACCTGTCTCTCTGCAATTGGTCGACATATGGCTATGTGCTCAAATGCCCATACCTGTAACAGTGTGACCCCACAGCTCAAAGTCTGCACTCCCTGATATGCTATTTGATGCAACTGAAAATATAGCATGGCCAGCACACATGGTCCCCATGCATATACAGTCCCCTCTGTCACCATTTTCTCTAGCACTCTTCCCCATCCAATAGGAAATCCATGTCCTCATCTATCCCCTACTAATAGGCATGCTATAACCACGGCTATCACCACATATCGCTGATTGTACTCTGCTGCCATGGTCTCCCAGCCAATCTCCCTCTCTACGATATCTAGATCATCTGCGTCACACTCAAATAATCTGCACAAAGTGTCTCTCCCTATCACTGAGTCATACTCTATCATCTCCCCATGAATCGGAATGCGGAGGATACGCCATACATCCTCTAGTGTCACCGTCGTCTCTCCTATTGATAGATGAAATGAGGAGGTCTCTGAATGCCATCGCTCTGCCAATGCGGTCGGTAGTCTTGTGTTTGCCCTAATCTCCGGCATGAATGTAATATAGTGTAATCCAAGTCCTGCTAATGTATCTTTGTCTGTGCTCCTGAGTCTATGTCATAACATGAAGTAGTCAGGTCAGTTCTCCCACGTAATCAGTTGATACTGTCGACTCTGCATCACAATTGGGGCACATTTTGTCAGTTTTAGGGTTTGCTCCTACGGGTTGCATTTCCTTGTTTCATGCACAAATCAGGGTGTTTCTTATCTATTTTGACCTATCCTACCCTTATCTCCCTTTTCGGGATCATTCGCATGCTATTTTTGGTCAAATTAGGGTCCCAAGTGCACAACTGTGCCTGTGTACCCTGTCCTGTGCCTGTGCAACATCAAGTTGCGCCTGTGTACCCTACACAGGCACAAAACATCCTACACAAGCGCAGGATGCACCCACACAGGTGCAGAAGTCTTTTTTTTCATTCCCTGTGGGCCTCGCAATGTCCCGCAAGCGAGTAAAATTCATGAAATTGACAATATGGGTTTTTGAGATACATACCACTGCTTCCACGTCATCTGGTCATCTGTAGGTGCGTACACGTTCCCCAAGGTGATCTATCATTGGAATGTTCACCATCTCTATGCAAGGGTCCTTTTCCAGATCAACAAATCCTCTACTTTGGCTAGTGCAAATGAGCTCTTTTCCTTCTCCTTGTCTCATTTATAGATCTTTGTCAGTGCATAGATGGACGTGCACCCTCTCCATCTTATGCTGGTCGCGGTCTTTTGCACCTTCAATTGCTTGTCCTTTGTGTATCTGATCCTCGATTTTCAATCCATTTGATCCTATCATTTTCTATCATTCTTATCAATCAATTGGCCTCTTTTCTGCATGTTTCTGGTCAATTCCTCGAGGGGGCATGCATATGTCATTGTCATTGTCTGGGGCATTTTCATTATTGTTCTTTGAAACAATGCTTAGAATCGCATTGTCTCAAAGAGGGGCAAAATGTAGAAATCTAAAAATGGTCAACGCTTGTGGAGTCATACTTTAACATTTGTGCATTGCCTTATTTTAGGGTTTTTGCATCGCATTAACATTTCTTCCATGTTGTGCACTTAGTCTTTATCATTTGCGAGCATCGAGTCGTTCTTCTGAATTTCCTCATTTTTATCGCTTTCGAATTAGGATCCTTGTCATTTTCAATCTTGTCATCTTGCGATTGATTTGTCATCGATTGTTGTCCTTTTCAATCTTGTCATCTTGCAATCGATTTGTCATCGATCGTTGTCATTTTCAATCTTGTCATTTTGCGATCAATTTGTCATTGATCGTTGTCATTTTCAATCTTGTCGTTTTGCGATCGATTTGACATCGATCGTCATCCTTCTCAATCATGTCAATTTGGATCAATTAGTTATTGTTCCTCGACAATTGGCGCATTTATCAATCAAATTATTTATCAGCATTGGTCCTTTGTCAGTCAGAATCGTGATCAAACCAAATCGATATCAATTATCTTTTGTCAAGACCTAATTATCATCCTTGCATTTCTAATTCATCTTCTAAGGTTTTATGATTTATTCATTTAATCTTGTTTGTCATTTTCTCTCTAGGTTAAATAATTTAATTAATTTATCCTAATTCTTCTTGTCACAATTAAATATTTATTTAATTGGCTATTTAATTCCTCCTCTTTTTGTAAATTAATTAATGAATGAAAAAAATTATTAATTAATTTACCTAATTTTCATCAATTTCTAATTTCCTAATTTCCAAGTCATCATTTCTAATCTAAATTTCTAATTTCTTCTAATTTCTATTTCTAATTCAAATTCTTGTCATAATTCTTGCCATAATTCTTGCATAGCAATTTGTCATAAATTGTCATAACACCTTGCATAGCAATTTGTCATACACTTGTCATAACTTTGCTATTCTTGATTTGAATTTCCATTCGAATCAATTTCATGCTAATCTTGTCTTTTCTCCAATTTATCTATAAATTGGATGAATTTCTTCAATCATGGTCCCCGATCAATCAATCACGCTTCTAGTATCCTTACGCTGTCATCTCGTCTTGTCAATCTTGCTTTCATGCTATACCTTGGCACTTGTAGGTGAGATCCACAAATAAAGCAATTTGAAGGAGAAAGAAGGACAATGGAGAATCATGAAGAAGATATTTGCATTTGGGATGGTTCGCATTTGATTTGAATGTCTTATTTCCATATCTCTATTGAATGTTTTTAGGATTTGTCATTGCAATTTAGTTTTTTTGTGATTGAGCTAGTCTAATTTGCTACTTGCTTTGATGATTTCCAAATTCCTATCTACAGGTATGATGCAAGATAAAAGTGGAAGGCATTAAAAAATATGTTGGTGATAAAATTGGTGATATAGTTTTGAGCGAGAAGAAGAGGATCTAATCAAGCAATTTGTGCTACTTCTAGATCACACCACCTGTTATTTTCTAATCACTACAACAGTCAAATCCCCTAATTGGGTAAGCTCTAACAAGATTCATTGTACAAATCCTCTAATAAGGTGATCCATTAGTTTGGATTCAGAAATCCTCTACTGAGATTACTCCTAATAGGGTATAGCTCCTAATAGAGCTTTGGGATCTTTAACAGGATTTGCTCCTAGCAGAGCACTTTTGTAGACACTAATCGGTCAGTTGCCTATTAGTGCAGATAGTTAACTTGTGAGTCTCATCTCATCGTGGTTTTTCCCATTTGGGTTTTTCACGTATAAACACTTGTGTTATGGTGGATGTTTTACTTATTGTGGATGCTTTAATATTGATGCTCTGCAAAAAGGGAAGGTTAGTCAATGATATCAAGACACAAAACAAGAAAAGAAAGGAAACCATTAGTGTCAGAAATCACAAACAAAATACTTTCCTACACAAGCATATCAAAAGAGATATCAAAAGCATGATGAAACATCTAACTAAAAAGGTAAATATGATGAGGCATCTCCAAATGCCTCCTAACATGCTCTTGGTTTCTTCTCCCTTGTTCCTCTCCTCTCCAAGTTCCAAAATAGTGTAGCTCTCAGCAGCTTTTTGCACTATGGATGCTTATGGAGGTTTGAGATTGAAATATTGCTCTAAATGTAAATAAAGAAGCTAATATTAAGCTATTGATACTAAAATGATTTATTTTAACCAAAATGACAATATATGAGTTGATTATGCTAAAATGGTCTCTCAAAATGCCTATAGCTTAAATGCATACAAGTTTTTAGGATCTGGATTATGAAGAAATGGGCTCTATTTATAGGAAAAATGGAGCAATGGATGGTTGAGATTGAGCAATCTTAACAAGGGTCAGGATTGAATGGTTTGAGATCCATGTGAGGGCTTTCAACCCAATCCCAGGATGACAAGTGTCAATGTGAGATAGGTTGAGAGGAGAGGGAATAAGCATTAAATGTTTGACATGACTTTGGGAGTTAAAGTCAAGGTTAGGTTGAGTGAATAAATTCTTTATTCAAAGAATAAAGCTTTTATCCAATGAATAAACTCTTGTGCAAAGGCAAGAGGGATAAATATAGTCAAAGCAATAAATGCTTGAGGAAACACATGAGTGCAAGTTGAAATAACCATAAATGGTTATGTAAGAGCCATTAATGGTCATGTAAGAGCCATTAGTGGTTTTGGAAGACTTTGGAGGTTAAATTGTTGAACACACAAAGCATTAAATGTTTTTCAAAGACTTTGAAGTCTTTGAGAAGTGACTCCAAGTTGTTTAGGAATGTGACAATAATTAGGGAATGGATTAGGCTAATTAGGAAGGGTTTAGAAGAATCTAGAAGGGGATTTAGGAATGCAAGTGGATTTGGTGGGTGAGGGAAAATATGATTTTAATTAATATAAAATTCATTTATTTCAATAAATGTGTGCAAGTTGCATTTGTAGGAAAATGCAAGTGGGGGGGGGATAATTATCTAAATAAATGTTTAATTTAATTTATTTAAAAGAGGAATAGGGGGATTTAATTAAATAAATAGATTTTATTCATTTAATTGATTGTGAATTTGGTTTAATGAATTAATTAAAATAAATTGATTAATTTATTTAATTAATAGGAGAATGTTTGAAGATGAATTAATTAAATATTAATTTAATTAACTGATGGCTAGTGGATTTTTAATCAAATAAATAAGAAATATTCATTTAATTAAATTGGACAGATTTATGTGACTACATTTGCCCCTCTTTGAGATGGTGCGGTTTATCGCGTCATTTCCAAGAAAGAAAAATAGGCGTGGAGAAATATGCCCCATCGAGAGATGGGCCGAAAAATTTCAATTTTTTTTGAAAAATCGGGTGATCTCTCGAAAAAGAATGAAAATTGGCAGGGTGGTAGAAGAGAAGAAGTTAGCAACACGGGTGAAAAATAGAAGAAATCGAGGGTAAAATGGAGAAATGGGAGGCTCGGGAAGGTTACGGGGACCACGATGATGAGCGGGGGAAAGTTATGGTGACTGCGAAGGGTTTAAATATGGAGAAAGGGGTGAAAACAGGATCATTTGTTACTATGACCAGTGTGAAACCAGAGGTCTGAGATTGACTTTTGAGAGGAGCGAGAAGTATCCAAGATGCCGGTACCAGTTGCAGAGCACCGTTTTGAGCGAGTCCGTCAGTTCTAGTGGCCAGACAACTACGGACCAGCAATATGTAAATTTGAAATTTTAATTTTTATGCATTTTTGATACGCTTTTGGCTGAGTCCAAGTTGAGTCGAAACAATAGCGCTGAAACTATGTTTTGGCGTTGTTGTCCAATTAACTAGCGCTATTGTGCCGCAATGGCGCTATTGAGGTGTTGTTTGAGCGCTTTTGCAATTTTTAGCACTATTGTAGGCTAGTTTAGGCACTTTTGATGTATGAGTGCTATTGAGTGCTTAATTGAGCGCTTTTGTGTTTAAGTAGCGCTGTTGTCGTGTTGTTGTAGTGCTTTTGTATTTTTAACGCTTTTGGATAGCTGTTTAAGTGCTGTTGTTAGGGGTTTAGCGCTATGGTAGATAAGTAGCGCTTTTGTGTGCAAAATAGCGCTTTTGTTTGCAAGATAAGGAATGCCCCAGTTTGTGTGAAAATCTCTTGATGCCAAAGATGGATGGATAGGGAGGCGAAGTGGGAGTTGTTTTGAACCATAACAGCCTGATGAGACTTAGGTCATTAGGAGAAAATGTCTGTTGAAGTCTAGGTGTGCCATGATTGCTTACCTGTTGAGACCCGAAGATACTTGATCAAAGTATTTGTTGATAGTCCTAGGTTTAAACTTAAGAAAGTTTGTAAACAAAACAACTGATGAGGAGTGATTGATGTCCGTGTTCAGGAGGATCTACGTATGGTGCAGTTACACAAAAGACATCCAGTGACACAGGGGTTGTGGGATCGGCTGACAAAGGTTGAGATTGATTGTATTGGAGCTACGGGTTTGTATGATGTGATGCACATGCCCGTGATTTGGATGAATCGCGGATTGATTAGGGCGTTAGCAGAGCGGTGGCACAGTGAGACGTACACCTTTCACCTTGTATAGGGGGAGATGATAGTGACCCTGGAGGATGTGTGGCGCATCCTACGTATTCCGATTCGCGGTGAGTTGGTGACATATGACAGATTCTGGGGGATTCTAGTAGTACAGAGGTTCTTCGATGAGGATGTTTTTATTGATGATGGCTCCATTGCTTGGGATGAGATTGTGACTTTATACGAGCATTTACCAGCAGTCGTATCTGGCATTGTGGGAGGACTACTGTGTCCTAATAGGCCCTCTCATGGTATAGCCATTGGATGGGGACAGGTGATAGAGCAGATGATCACAGAGTGGACCCGATTCGCCTGGGGACTGTGCGTGTTGGTGCACCTTTATCAGGAGCTGCATGAGATGGTATACCGTGGGAGGGGCTCTTTAGCAGTGGGAGTGACGCTGCTACATATCTGGGCATGGGAGCACCTACCAGTGACTTGACCAGTGAGTCTTAGGTTCCGCGCAGTGGATCAGCCGTATATGTTTATGTATAGTGGTATGATGAGGCAGCCCCACTTGGGGAAGTTAGAGTGGTGGCGGCGGACATTAGATGATTTTGATGCAGTTATATGGAGACCTTACCTAGAGTGCGAACCTTGGGAGGATGATGTGAAGGCATTTCCCTATGTGTTCATGACCTGATTCCTCATTGGGAGGACCTCGTACCATGTAGAGAGACAGGTGCCCGGGAGAGTCCTGAGACAGTTTGGGCAGTGACAGGGGTTACCTAGTGGATCAGGGGAGTATGCGCGGGTGATACGAGAGAGATATGGATGGGGGCCAGTGTTGTCATATGACCAGGCACTGGCAGATTTTCAGATGCTATAGGCGAGACCTTGGGATATACAACCGAGGGTCATGGATGCAGGGGTATCAGATGAGTACACGCAGTACCTGGCGACTCATCCGATTCTACGGATATACGATCCAGCAAAGTCGGTGCCCGATTTTGAGGATGAGAGGGGACAGAGATGGAGGAGGGAAGGAGGTCAAGGACTGATAGCAGGTGGAGGAGGGAGAGGAGATGGTGGAGATGGAGGAGGAGGTGGTGGAGGAGGTGGTGGTTTGGGGAGTCAGATTCAGCGGAGAGGGAGAGGCGGATTGCCACTGCGGATATTGTAGGGACCATTGATGTAGGGAGGAGTGAGATTGGGCAAGAGAGGGATGGAGAGGGAGATACCGATGGAGAGAGGGGAGGGAGCCACTAGAGAGGGGCATATCGGTGAGGCAACTATGGAGATAGGAGAGGGATCAGGTGGAGATGTGCAGGAGCGATTGATAGTACATTTGTAGTCTCGACTTGAGGCATCTGAGGCACGGGTGGAGGATTTGGAGGCGGAGGTGGCAGCTAGGGATGTGCAACTATTTGCATGGGAGTCAAAGCTGACTATAGTGCTACAGGAGAGGGATAGTGCAGTGGAGAGGTTAGCAGAGCTATAGGAGAGAGTCTGGGTTGGAGTAGGAGCACAGGGTCCTACTCGGGAGGTGATGAGACAGTTTGGGCATGCACAGGCCGAGAAAGAGTATTGGCGGGGACTCTATGAGTAGGTGGTGCCAGCTAGTCAGCGAGCACTAAGCTATACACAGATGCGACAGACCAGGTCAAAGTGGTCGCAGAGGATGCAGAGTAGTGGGGGAGTGATGGGTCCTCTACGAAGAGATAGATCAGGGGGTGTAGGAGCTAGTGGGGGATTGATGGGGCCTCCACGGAGAGATAGACCAGATGGTGCAGGGACTAGTGGGGGAGTAGGTGGTGATGGTGGTACAGCATCTGGTCAGAGTGGCATTTGAGAGAGCATTTTTGCATATATGTATTTTATTTTTGGACTGTATCTTGGATGGCTCTTGGTAGCCGATTTTGTAGACTTCATTGTACTCGGATACATGAGATGATATATATGAGGAGATCCTATTTTTTGATGATATGCATTTGATATGTATGGATGCTATGCAGGATGGTGATTGTATGATTTTTATTGCTTAGATGGATACGTGTATATGTTATGCATTTATGAGATGATTCCTATATGCATGTTTTTATGATGATTTTATGATGTTCAATACTGATATATGAATGCAGGTTTATACATGTGTTCATGTTGGATTTGATGTGATGCTTTATGTATGTAATGCCATGATGATAATGTATGCTTATGATGAGTTATGAACAGGATTTTGGTGTTTCCTATTTTGATATAATGATGAGATAATGATATTAATGATGTTAATGCAATGAATGAATGATTTATGTATGAATATGCATCTAGATGTTTTTAAATGAATGCAATATGGATAAACAAAATGTAAAGTACAAATGTTTATATGATGATGCCTAAATGAATGCATATGTATAATGGATATATAAAATGATATGAACCAATGTTTTGGAAACAAATGGGTTTTATAATTCTAAATGCTTTAATATGATTAAGTAAAAAATGATAATGTTATGATACTACAACTTATGGTTGCACTATAATGCAATTAAAAAGGGATAATGAATGCAATGTAAATGACTCCCAAAAATAAGCATAATAAGATACTTAATAATGGATGAATGAATGCACCTTTTAACTAATGAATAGATAAATGAATGTATGCAATGATAAATGATAAAGGATAATAAAGGATGATAAAATGATAATTGATAACAGAAAATGAATGCATAGTAAATGGTTTAATACAATCAAGGACAATTTGATCATATGAATGAGTCTAACCCTCATGATTATGCAATGATGCAAATGATTAATGAAGAGTAATGTCAATTAAATGAACTATTTATGCAACTTAATTTAAAATGACATGAATGTACTTAATGCAAAATGCAACTAAATGTAATGATGATATGATCCTAAGGAAGACAAGGTTTTTGAGACTTTGCATGATGCATTGATGATGTATCAGAGTACTCGGTTGTGATTGTATCCAAGACCAGCTTAATGTTCACATAACTGTTCACATGAACCTTGTTCACATTTGCATATAAATCATACATATGAATGAGTGAATGGATGGGTGATATGCAACAGAATGCAATATATAAACAGATGAGATGAAATGATGATCCATAGTGCTCTATTTTCATCATTGAGCTTTAAAATGTTGGAAGAGAATACAAGCATCTTGACATAATGATTCAAGATGACCTGAGTATTTCTTACATGGATTTTATATAGCAAGTTAATACAAATGACTTGATATAAGGGTCAAGTCGACTAGAGTATTGCTTGCGGAATAGACAAGGATCATCTCCATTCATGCATGACTTGGATTGTCCTCCTTGATCTTAGGCTGATCATATCCTGAGACAAGCGCATACCGTAATAAGAGATAAAACCTTTATCCAAATTGGATGAGGAGGAACCAAAGAAGGAGCATTGTTCTGGCAAACAAAATAGTATATACATAAAGAATAAAGAATATGGATCCTTGGTAATAGTTCATGCTCATATGGTTGAGGTATACGCTATAGTCAGCAAGCCGTAGTGATCTATGACTGTATTTTTGCCTATGATCACATAGCTTAGTGAACTTCCCACATAGACACCATTAGTACATGCCCCAGAACTTCATCAGAATAATGCGCATATGACACACAAACAATGCGGTAAGAACCTGATACATATAAACGAATGAATTACTTCACAAATCCACCGAGTATTTGATAGCTTAACAAAATTTTCTTGTCAAAGAAAATGTCATCTTGTCTTTGTTTTGTTAAGGAAGGATGCATCCTTTTTGAAGATAGGTTGATTGTTGATGTCAATTGTTTTGGTTAATTTGAGAAGTGATCATCGTGCGAGGATTTTTCAATGTTTGTTTGATATCTGCTTGGATGAGTATGTACAATGTGTTGCCATGTTTTTGATGTAATTTTCAATGTTTTTTGATGGTTTTGGATTTTGAATTGTTTTGAATGTTTTTGGATTTTGAATTGTTTTGATTGAAGAACTTTGAATGAATCATAAGACAATGTAGAATCCACCTCCATCAATAGGTTAAGGGAATTGCCCCCAGTTTAGGCATGACTATAAAAAAGCGGGATGCAGGATGTATGCAGTACTTTCTTGGATATGTAGAATTATAACAAGCCATGGTTGATGGATGGATGGATGTATGTATGAAGTAGATGTGATCACAACAAGTCTGAAAGAAAATGGAGCCATAGCCTTTACAAGTGGTGCCTGTTTGCCAGGTTTTCACCATCACACTTACCCAAGGTGCCACTGGAGTGGTTGTTCACCGTTTGGATGCATGATTTTTCTTTACTTTTTTTGATGTTTTTGTATTTTCTTTAGGTCATTTATCTAGATGTTTTTGGTATTTTTGCCAGTATATATGGGAGCCTAATGCTCTGTGCAGCTTATGTGTAAAACCGTTTGAGGTGCATGCTGTTGATCGGATCTGCTAGTGGTTCTCCTTTTGAAGTAGCCAACTGATATGCCCCGGACCCAAATACAACAGTGACAACATACGGGCCCAACCAATTTGATTCAAACTTTCCTTGATGTTCTCTGTTTGGTTGGTTACGAAGATTTTCTCGAAGAACAAGATCACCCACCTCGAACGTACGAGGCTTAACTCGATGATTGTAGCTTCGGCTCATGCGCTGTTGATAGGCTTTGAGGTGGTTGTATGCAGCTTGTCACTTCTCATCAAGTAGCTCTAAGTCCTGAAGACAGGATACTCTGTATGCTTCATCATCGATGAGATTGTGCAAGGAAACCCATAGTGATGGGATCTCTACCTCAATAAGTAAAATAGCTTCGGCACCATAGACCAATGAGTAGGGAGTTGCGCCTGTAGGGGTTCAAATGCTAGTTAGATATGCCCATAGTGTTGGATTCAATTGAACGTGCCAATCACGACCGACATCATTGACTATCTTCTTTAGGATCCTCAATATGTTTTTATTCGATGCTTCAGCCTGACCATTGCCTTGTGGGTAATAGAGAGTGGAAAAGCGGTGTTGGATGTGAAATTTCTCACAAAGTTCACGAACATCTTGATTTTTGACAGGAAGACCGTTATCTATGATGATGGACATGGGTACACCATACCGACAGATGATGTAATTGAGGATGAATGAGGTGATCTGCTTGCCGGTGACTTGGGTAAGTGGAACAACTTCGATCCACTTTGTGAAGTATTCAGTGGCGGTAATAATGAATTTATGGCCATTGGATGAAGATGGATGGATTTTACCCACAAGGTCAAGACTCCATTGACAAAAAGGCCATGGTGTTGTGATGGGTTGCAATTCTTGTGCTGGTGCATGTATCAAGTCACCATGAACTTGGCATTTCTTGCACTTTCTGACAAAGTAATATGAGTCTTTTTCCATAGATGGCCAATAGTATCTATTGCGCAGGAGTTTCTTGGCTAGTGATGGACCACTTGCATGGGTTCCACAAATTCCTTCATGTACCTCTTCCAAGGCCTTTGTTATCTCATCTTGTTCCAGACATCAAAGGAGAGTACCATCAAGACTGTGTCGATATAGGGTTTCGGCAATAATGGTATATTGAGCAGTTTGGCGAATGAAGGTTTTATGTTGGTTATTTGATTGGTTGTGAGGAAGGGTGTGATCGTGGAGATAGGTGTAGAACTCACTGTACCATGGGGATTCAGAACTGACAAGGTGACATATCATCTCGAATTTGGGGATATCATAAGCAGGGATCCAAAGCTATTCTACCAAGAACTCGTAGCGTGTTGAATTTTGTGGAAGATCTAGGAGAGATGCGATGGTAGCCATAGCGTCAGCAGCTCGATTATGATCTCTTGGTATCTGCTCAAAGGTGATAGTAGTAAATGATACCTTTAATTTGTCCACCATGTTTTTGTATGGCATGAGTTTGTCATCCTTGGTCTGATATTCATCTGTTGCTTGTCGAATGACCAGTTGTGAGTTGCCATATACTTGTAGTTCTTGTAATTCCCATTGGACAGCTAGCCTGAGTCCTGTGATCAAGGCCTCATACTCTGCTATGTTGTTAGTGCATGGAAATGTGATCCTGTAAGACTTCGGGATGTTGTCACCTTGAGGTGTGATAAACAGAATGCCTTCCCCCGAGCCATGCCTAGTGTATGAACCATCAAAGTATAGTTTCCATGGTTGTGCTGTTGTGATCATGAATATCTCTTCATTTGGAAAATTGGAAATGAGAGGATGATCACCTATGAGTGGTGCATTGGCCAACTGATCTGCAATAACTTGACCTTTGATAGCTTTATGGTCTACATTCTCGATGTCAAATTCACTTAGAATCATCACCCATTTGGCCAAGCGGCCTGTCAATGCTACTTTGCTGAGTAAATACTTTATTGGATCAATCTTTGCAATGAGTTGTACCTTGTGTGTTAACAGATAGTGCCTCAGTTTAGTGGCTGCCAAGATTACTGCTAGGCAAGCTTGCTCAATAGGTGTGTAGTTGAGTTCATAGCCAACTAGTGTGCGAGAGATGTAGTAAATAACACATTCTTTCCCTTCAACATTATGTTGTGCCAGTAGTACACCCAATATTGTACTTGTTGTTGAGATATAGAGTAATAACGGTCTACTTGGATCTAGTGGGATCAGCAATGGTGTATTCATGAGATAGTCTTTAAGCATTTGGAATGCTTGCTGGCATTTGGCATCCCACTGAAAGCGGATGTTCTTGTGTAATAGGTGTGTAAAAGGATGACACTTATCTGCCAGTTGTGCAATGAATCTTCAGATGGATTGTAGCCATCCTTGCAATGTCCTTAGCTGACTGATGTTCTTTGGTGGTGGCATCTCCATGATTGCTTTTACCTTTGCTAGGTCGACCTCAATACCTTTGCTTGAGACAATGTATCCTAGAAGCTTCCCAGAGGTTACTCCAAAGACACATTTCTTTGGGTTGAGTCGAACATGGTATTGTTCTAGTCTATCAAATATTTTATCTAATATGTTGAGATGATCTTCTCTAGTGAGTGATTTTGCTAGTAAGTCATCAACATAATCTTCCATCATAGTATGCACCATGTCATGGAAGATGGTGGTCATTGCTCGTTGATAGGTTGCTCCTGCATTCTTGAGGCCGAAAGGCATTACATTCCAGCAATATGTGCCCCATGGACATGTGAAGGTTGTCTTATGTTGGTCCTCTGGTGTGATCTTTATTTGATTATATCTTGAAAAGCCATCCATGAGTGAAAGCATGGCATGTCCTGCTGTTAGGTCTACTATGATGTCGATATTTGGTAGGGGGAAGTCATCCTTAGGACATGCCTTATTCAGATCTCTCAAGTCGGTACAAATATGGATGCCCCCTTTTGGTTTGCCAATAGGCACAATGTTGGAGATCCAATCTGCATAATCAATTGGTCTAATGAAACCAACATCTAGGAGTTTCTTGAGTTCTGTTTTGAATAGCACTGTAACCTGAGGATGCATCTTATGAAGCTTCTGCTTGACATATTTGGCTCCTTCTGCTATGGTGAGGTGATGCATGACTAAATCAGGATCAAGCCCAGGATTGTCTACATATGACCATGCAAAATTGATCTGATGCTTTTGAAAGAAGTCTATAAATTTAGGTTGTTCCTCTGGAGTGAGAAGAGATGCCAGATGTATGAGGTGAGGATTTTCAGGAGTCCCCACATTGTATTCTTTGGTTTCCTTGATGAGAATCGTTGATCGTTCCTATTGTGTACTAGCAGGGAGAATTTCAAATACTTTATCCTCAGGCGCCTCAGAGAGGTTTTCACCATTGGATACGCTCTTTCTTTTTACTTTTGTTGAATCAAATAGTGTCAGGGTGTGGTTTTCACTGGAAGATCCATGTTTTATTGTTATATTTTTGCAGCTGAAAGGTTTGGCATCTACCCCGATGTATGCTGTGCTATTTAGTTCTATGGTGAATCCATCTTTGTGATCCCTGCTTGGTAGGTTATCCCTTAATTCCAAAAAGTCAATGATGGCCTCATCATTTTGGAAGAGGTCAAGACATGGGGGCTTTGGTTGGTTCCATTCGATGAGTTCAAGATGGATAATGGGCATTACTTCATCGATTAGGTTAAGTTCATTAGATGTATTAGTGAGGGTTAAGATAGTGTGGTGAAGGTCATTGAAGGTACTCTCCTTGTCAGAATCAGGCGTTTGATGAGACGTAGGGTCTGTGGAAGATGTTTCTAGCTCAGGAACCCAAGAATTCTTTATCTGTGCTTCTCCGTAAACAGGGATGTCTTTGCATGGTGGAGGTAGTGATGTGTCTTCCTCATCTAAAGTATTAAGCAGGATGGAATCAAATTCCCATTCATGTGAGTCGATCTCTGAATCACTTTCCAGCATCCGATTGCTATACCATACTGGGATGTCCTTTGAGTTAAACATTGTAAGTGTGATCAGTTGATGTACCTTTGTAGATGAAATGATCGGTGCTGCAGGAAGGATGATGGGGATCAATGAATCTGATGTGGGGAGTATTTGTAGTGTTGACTCAGTTGCTTCTACTAGAACTGTTGGTGTTGTAGATGCTGTTGGGGGTTCTGACATAGTTGCTGCTATTAATGGTGTTATTGATGTTATTGCGGCTGCTGATGGGATTACTGGTTTGCTTGGTGGGATGATTGGCTTTGTAGATGGTTGTGTTGGGATTTTGAGCCTCGGTGGGGCAGTTGCGATGGTGTTTGATGCTGCTTTGATAATGAAAGGTGTCCTCTTTGCAATAGGCTGATATAATGGTTTGCTGGGTTTTCCTTTGAATCTGAGCTTAGGAAAGATCTCCTTTTCAAAGCCTAGGCCTGTATTACCTTTGGGCTTTAATTCTGGTAGCAGAGGTTCATGTCGTCCTTGTTTGCAATATCCCAAAGCACTCTGACCATCATACCCCATCTTTGCATAATGAGGAGGCCTTTTCCATATTGATCTGTAGGAAGTGTAGCTTGTGGTATATCAGTGGTGATGGGATCTTTATAGATCCATTCCGCTAAGTCCTCATCTTGGGTTTCTTCTTCTTGACTCTTTCCAAGGATGAAAGGAATCAAAGCACATGCTGGCATGATCAGTGGTTGCTGGAGTAACTGTTGTGGTTTACCATGTGTTCTAGGAGAAGTGGGCATTTGTCCCACACAAAAGAGTTGACTTAAGTTGTATTCCCCAGGACCTTCCTCTGCTATTTTCATCTTAAGCTTTTTTTGCTTGGGTATAGTGGTGTTTGAACTGGCAAGAGAGGCGGTCCTTATATATGATGTGGAGGAAATGGCTTCTCTATTATTAGGAATGGTAATCTCTGGTTGATGGCTGATATTATGACAATATGTGAAAGGATTTGCATCGCCTAGGATTGTGATCTCTACACCATTATGTGGGAACTTGATACATTGATGGTAGGTAGATGGAACGACTTGCATGGCATGTATCCAAGGTCTTCCTAACAATAGATTGTATGGTAGAGGAAGGTCCAGAACCTGACAGATGATGTGCTTTACCATAGGGCCCACTCGGATTGGTAGTACCATAGCTCCTTTGGAGGAATGCTCCACATCATCATAGGCTTTGATTGTGATCTTCTTGCAAGGATCCACTGATTCTATTGCATATCCCAATGCTGTGACCAACTGTAGTGTACAAATATTCAGGCCTGCTCCATTATCGATCAAGACTCGCTTGATCCTGTGTTGGTTGATAAAGCCTTCAATGTGTAGCGAAGCGTTATGAGGTTGCTGGAAGGAAGAGTTGTCACTTTTGGAAAAATTGAGACAAGGTGATGACTTTAGACTTCCAACCATGGCTTGAAATTGGTCTGTATTCAGGTTTGCAGGGACTGATGCCTCTTGGAGAGCTTGATCCAAGATTGTTTTATGAGATGGCGATAGGCGCAATAGCTCTAAAATGGATATAAGCGTGGGCGTTTTATCTAATTGTTCCACAAGATTGTACTACTTTGGTAGGGAGGTGGTGCCTTGAGGAGCTGCCTTTATGGTAACCTTGCCATGACGTGTAACAACATTGCAATTGGAGTTGGGATTCTTGATGGTTATAGTTGCAATTTGTTCACTGGCATCATACAGGTGATTTACAATGTAATTATATGCAACCTGCGTATAATCCGTGGTATCAGTGCCTCTCCTGGAAGTGGAAGGACCCCTTTGATCTTGTGATGGAAGTGGATTTTTGAACATCGGATGATCATTGTTTGTTGTTTTTGGGTCATGTCCTTCTATTTCAATTTCTCATCGGTCAATGAGATCCTGAATAGGATCTTTCAATCGGTGACAATTACTTGTCTTGTGTCCTCTCCCTTGGTGGAAATCACAGTGTTCAGTATCTCTCCACCATGCAGGTTTGACCCGAGGCTCATAGTTTGATGTTTTAGGTAGAGTGACCAAATTTTGAGAAATGAGTTGTTGCAATACTATTTCAATGGGTTCCCCTAAGGGAGTGTATGTTCATTTTTGTTTTTGCTGACGAGGTCTAGGTTCATCAAGAGATGTGATGCAACCTTGATTTGAAGGAACATTTGTGTTATTCTG
Organism: Cryptomeria japonica; assembly: GCF_030272615.1. Lineage (NCBI taxonomy): Eukaryota > Viridiplantae > Streptophyta > Pinopsida > Cupressales > Cupressaceae > Cryptomeria > Cryptomeria japonica. The sequence continues at coordinate 642,597,409 of NC_081414.1, forward strand.
AGGTGGAGGATTCTGTCCTGCAAACTGAACCATAGGTTGTGCACTTTTTATAGTCCTGGCATCCACAACCCCATCATTGACGATATTCTTGTTTTTGTTCCAGAAGCTTGGTTTATCACTATTGAAGCGTGGGCGAGGACTATCCTTTGGTTCATTATAGATTTTGATAAGTCCTTTCTTGATGAGGGCTCGCTCACATTTCAAACCCTTGGTGATCATGTCATTAAAAGAGTCTGTGTCTTTGACATCTAGGTGAAATTCCATTTCTCCGTTTAAGTTGGAAATGAATATTTCCACTAGTTCTCATTCAGATAACTGAAGAGAACGTCTGCTAGACATTTGATGCCATCGTTGCAGGAATACTGAGAATAGTTCACTTGGTTTTTGTTTAGTGTTGCACAGATCAGCCATGGTGATGTCGCGTTCAATGTTATGAGAGTAATGTGCTAGGAACTTCTGGATGAGTTCCTCAAATGTTCTAATGCCACCTGGTAGTCAAGAAAACCATGATGTGGTTGTTCCTCCCAAGCTTTGGGGAAAAAGGTGAATTAGGTATGTGTCTTCATATGCCACTTTGAGGCAAGCGGAATGAAATTCTCTGACATGATCGTGAGGATCTCCCTTTCCTCTATATTATTCGAATTTGGGTGTTTTGAATCCTCATGGAAAGGGTGGCATATAAAGATTGCTATCAAAAGGATAGGGACAGATGTCATTGAGTGAGAATTGGTTAGTTTTGACACCACTATGAAGTTGTAGGGCGAGATTCTTGACTTGTTGCTGCAACATCTCCATTTCATTTGGAGGAGGAGGTGGTGGGTTACCTCGAGGAATGTTATATCTGATGGGATCTCTACCTCTTTCCTCTTCATGGCGACTTTGTCATTTTGATGCTTATCTTAATTGGGTAAGATCAAAGTCAGAGGGGAGTTTTGCTCCTTCTTGAGCGAGCTTTAAAAAGTGAGCATCCGCATTGCTCCTAAGTATTTCATCAAAAATTCTATTAAAGAGAGGGTTATGCTAGGCCCTTTCTATTGTTGTAGGAATGGGAGTACTTGGGTTTTTGTCATTCGCATTTCTTCCAAGTGCTTCTTGGAATTCATTGATATTTTCCTCCTCTTCTTCTTCAATTTCTACTTCTCGTTGCCTTGAGTGTGATTGGGTGTGAGCCATTTTGTTTACATATTTTTGTTGAAGTTGAGTGAAAATGATGATGAGTTGTTGATGAAATGAAAGATTGATGGTTGGTGAATTGTGTTGCATGTGGATATCTAGCACTTTTAAGGTAGATGTAACCGAAATTCCTTCTTTGAATTGCTTGTTCATTTTTTATAAGGTTTGATGTGATAAGGTGTAGAGAAATCTGAGATATGTTATAGATTTAACTACCTAGTAATGAGAGGATTCACTCATGAACTAGTTTTAACCCGCGTAGATGTGTCTCTTAGGATGAGCTTATCCTAGATGTAGAAACAATCTAAAAAAGTGATGTGATGTGTTTGATTCAAGCAATATCTAAAAAGAGAACTTGGGACAAGAGCCTCTTAATGTTTTGAGAGTTGGAATGGATTGATGATGAAGTGATGATGTATGAGTGAGATAATGGATGAAATGTTTTAACTTCAATAAAAGCTTTGTGTCACGAATGGAACAAATTCTATCTCTTCCCTTTTAGGTGTTGGTGGCATTTCTCGAGCTATGTTGTATGTGATACAAATGTTTGGGAAGAAGTTGGGATTTATCTTGCCTCCTTGGTTTTTGTGATAACTCAAAGCTCTATATTGCATAAAAGCTCTGCGGTTCAATGACTCTGAATCAAATTCATTTGTTTTGCCTTGAAGGTAGAGATGCATGTGATGCAGAAAAACTCTATGAGAAACAAAGATTTGTCTATTTAGATAGAAGAATTTTCTCCTTTTGATCAAAGCCTTTGAGCTCACTGGTCTTCTTTTCAAGTTGATGTTCTGATGACGATTCTTCTTTCTCAAGATGTGAAGAATGGTCATAAAGTTTGATTCTTTTCTTTTTTTGTTTTTGTTCTTTTGGTTGTTTTGAAAGATGCTTGGTTGGATGAACACTTTGTGTTGATTTTTGGATTTTTATGATGTTTCTTTGACAAGAAAACAAAGCAAGCACACAAACACAAGAATATTGCCTTTAGAGGCACAAATGAGTATGGGTCTAGATCAACCCAATCCTTGGACTTTTTATGACCCTTTCCTTTAAGTGTATTTTAGGTGTTTTCTTTCCAAAGCCTGAAGTCGACTCAATTTGTACTTGGTCTTGACTAACATGAAAACAGTTCAAACACTTTTTATCCCTAAGGTCAAATGGCCAGTTGTGATAAATTCAGCCCACATCTTGATATTTCTTCGACTTTGGTACTACATACCTTATGAATCCTGTCGTGGTAGGTAAGGATGTGATATACTAAGTCTTGTGTGAGTATAACAAATAGATGATCCCTATGATGGGGGAGTCACCACTTTTATCAAGCCACAAGTGACCTTTCAAAAAGCTATGTTTCTACTTAAGGAAATATGTATGGTGATTATCTTGGGAGCAAAACCATCTATGCTCTTGCACTGAATTATATCTCAAATATTCTCAATCAATAGAACGGGTGGGCTACTACTTAAAGGTGTTTAGTCATTTTCGATGTCTTTGGACATAAGTTCATTCTGTAGTGACTCACTTAAGAGCCTTGTAACTTGTGGTGGGGCCCATTTGTCCTTTTGGCAAGTTACACTGTAGGAATAGCTATACCCAAGGCTAAAGCTTTTGCTCTCACCTGATTTCTATAGCGGCTCGAAGGATTTACCGCGCGAGGTAGTTCCCAAGAGTGATGTGTCTCTTGGCAGGCCTCTCTTAAAAAGATAAAAATTTGAGTGTTACTAACACTTTTCTCTTGCACCTAGGACCATGAAAGCCAAGGGAAATGATAGTGTGTGTTAGAAGTAGGACCAATCAACCAACCTTTTTGCACAAGTGTGCCAAGCACAAAATTCACTTGTTCTTTTTAACCCATCATCGCAATGTGTTCTAACTATTTGGAGATGTTGCTCCAACAATCATGATGTTCTTTTTTTAACTTCAAAGGCAATATGTTTAAGTAACTAGGAAAAAGAAATCTTGGTCAACTTAATAAAAAACAAGTTTGCTTGAAGTAAATCGCTTGCAAAAATTGAAATAAGTGGATTGTAAGTTTTTAATTGCACCAAAATTTGAAGTGTGGCTTGTAAATTTTTGCTTAAGTTTGATGCTAGAAATGGATTTGTTTTTGTTGATTTTTAAGCACCAAATGAAAAGTTAAGCCTAAACTTGCAATAAACAAAAGTTTGTTTTGTTCAATTTTATAGCACCAAACACAAATTTTGATCCTAAGCTTGCAAAAAAGCAAATTTTGTGTTGTTCAATTTTTAAAACACCAAAAAGGAAGTTTTTTATTTTTAAGAGGTTGGTTTTTAGACCTGCACAAGGGACAAACAATTAGTAAAAATTGAACCTATGGTGGGCTTCCACAAGCCTAAGAAATTTTCTTTTCTCAGTTACAGGGTTGTTTTTACAAAGTTCTATTACAATAGCGCTACCCTGTGTTTAAACAGAAGCGCTATTTAACACAAACGCTCTAAAAGAATAAAATGTCAGAGAAGTCAAAAGCGCTCAAACATGTTCAATAGCGCCAAAACAGGGTCAAAAGCACTCAAATAATGTCAATAGTGCTAAACTTGGTACAACAGCGCTATTGTAAGAACAATAGTGCTAGAACAACAAGTTGCAATAGCGCTACAATGTGATCAATAGCGCTAAAGCGTAACCTGTGTGTCAAGTTCAACAATGAAACATGTTAGTTGTCAAAAAAATTGTTTTTTTTTAGGTATTTAGGTTCACGTCGGGTTCACCAAATGATGCTCTGCAAAAAGGGAAGGCTAGTCAATGATATCAAGACACAAAACAAGAAAAGAAAGGAAACCGTTAGTGTCAGAAATCACAAACAAAATACTTTCCTACACAAGCATATCAAAAGAGATATCAAAAGCATGATGAAACATCTAACTAAAAAGGTAAATATGATGAGGCATCTCCAAATGCCTCCTAACATGCTCTTGGTTTCTTCTACCTTGTTCCTCTCCTCTCCAAGTTCCAAAATAGTGTAGCTCTCAGTAGCTTTTTGCACTATGGATGCTTATGGAGGTTTGAGATTGACATATTGCTCTAAATGTAAATAAAGAAGCTAATATTAAGCTATTGATACTAAAATGATTTATTTTAACCAAAATGACAATATATGAGTTGATTATGCTAAAATGTTCTCTCAAAATGCCTATAGCTTAAATGCATACAAGTTTTTCAGGATCTGGATTATGAAGAAATGGGCTCTATTTATAGGAAAAATGGAGCAATGGATGGTTGAGATTGAGCAATCTCAACAAGGGTCAGGATTGAATGGTTTGAGATCCATGTGAGGGCTTTCAACCCAATCCCAGGATGACAAGTGTCAATGTGAGATAGATTGAGAGGAGAGGGAATAAGCATTAAATGCTTGACATGAATTTGGGAGTTAAGGTCAAGGTTAGGTTGAGTGAATAAATTCTTTATTCAAAGAATAAAGCTTTTATCCAATGAATAAACTCTTGTGCAAAGGCAAGAGGGATAAATATGGTCAAAGCAATAAATGCTTGAGGAGACACATGAGTGCAAGTTGAAATAACCATAAATGGTTATGTAAGAGCCATTAATGGTCATGTAAAAGCCATTAGTGGTTTTGGAAGACTTTGGAGGTTAAATTGTTGAACACACAAAGCATTAAATGCTTTTTAAAGACTTTGAAGTCTTTGAGAAGTGACTCCAAGTTGCTTAGGAATGTGACAATAATTAGGGAATGGATTAGGCTAATTAGGAAGGGTTTAGAAGAATCTAGAAGGGGATTTAGGAATGCAAGTGGATTTGGTGGGTGAGGGAAAATAAGATTTTAATTAAAATAAAATTTATTTATTTCAATAAATGTGTGCAAGTTGCATTTGTAGGAAAATGCAAGTGGGGGGCGGATAATGATTTAAATAAATGTTTAATTTAATTTATTTAAAAGAGGAATAGGGGGATTTAATTAAATAAATAGATTTTATTCATTTAATTGATTGTGAATTTGGTTTAATGAATTAATTAAAATAAATTGATTATTTTATTTAATTAATAGGAGAATGTTTGAAGATGAATTAATTAAATATTAATTTAATTAACTGATGGCTAGTGGATTTTTAATCAAATAAATAGGAAATATTCATTTAATTAAATTGGACAGATTTATGTGACTACAAATATCATTTTGGATTGCATGCATAGTGTTTAGTAAATTTGTTAAGTATCTCAACTGGTCAGTGGTTAAAGTAGTATTAATCTTACTATCACCAATTCACCCCCCTCTCTCGGTGCTTTATAAGTCTATCACAGTCAATGGAAAGTCAACTCACCTTGTCAAGCTATTGGTCAGCGAGTACGGACTGACGCAAGATCTCCAGCCGCATAGGTCACTCAGGTGGACATCAAGGCATGATGGATTGTATGTGGGATCCTCTATAGTGAATAGTGACAAATGAAGGTGTCACTTTCATATTTATGTATCATGCAGTTTTTAAGTTAAAACCCTAATTTTTGCACTTTTTCTTCAATATGTCGTATCTTGAGGTAGGAAGCACTAATTCTCGCACCATCAATGGTGTTGGAATAGTGAGTTCTCCTTCTCACTTTGAATTAGTTCCATAATGTGCTTGGAAAGGTAATAAAGCCTTGTTGTGAACTCTCTTCATCACAATCGTTATCACAATTCATTGTGGAAAATATGATACCCTGTTTCACATCACAAATAAGCAAGTTGAAATAGGGGGGCATATAGCTACCCGCAAATTTCATCACCTTCCTTAGTAAATAGTACGTGATTTTTTGATCTAACATGTGGTTTTGTAGGGTGTGGTTCCCAACTGTGTACTGCAAATACTGTTGGGGGTTTCGTTCGACAAACTATGGATATATCATTTTTCAAATGATGTTTACTTTTCTGTACTTTAGCTTGCATATGAACGTAGTGTCATATGACCACTAAAGTGGGGGATAAATGTAGTATCGTAAATTGTACACCCTTGCTAGGGTGGTACAATTTCACACTTAGGTTAGCACCCGCCTTAGTGTGTTTTATATCTTGCATTTCTGATTCCCCTTTAAGCATTTAATTAATTAATTAAATTAAATCTAAGGTCATGTCTCATCACTTTACACATTACAAAGTTGGTCCCTTTACCCTAAGTGTGCCCCTTTTCATTTTATTCCTCCAATGAATCATTTAATCATAAACACTAATTATGTCTTATTTTGACCATTTAGGCCCGATTTCGCATATCAAAACAACTCAAAATCAGCTGTAACTTTGGGATGTTCTCTAAAACCATAATATCTAACGGCCCTGAAAATTCAGTGAAAAGTTGGTTGGACCGTGGTGGGAATGCACATGGTCTGCAACATTTTTTTCAAAATTTTGGGAGCATAATCCTATGATATGATAATGCTTAAATCAAAAATGTCAAAGGGAAATTCAAATCCTAGGTCAGCCTAAACATGAAATTAAGATCTAGGGTTTCATACTTAAGAGTTCTCTTTCTTCATTTGAAAGGGTCTTCTTCTAAGAATCTAAGAATAGGTTTTTGGAGTATTGGAGCCTTTTTTGCAATGTAAGAGTAGATCTTTGGAGTCTTCAACAACATTCAACATTCATCCATCAAACATTCATCAAGCATCATTTTATCAAATGGGGGCTTTCGAAGATGTAGAAGAACAATAGGAGATCATCGACTAATGATTGGCTTGTACCTCTCCCTTGGGGTTGCGTATGGTTTCATGTTGTTTTCAGATCTTTTCATAAGATTCATTTTGATTCATTTTCATGCTCTATATCACTTTTCATTATGGATTTAGAGCATTTACTTTGTCAATTATAAGCAATTAGGGTTTACTCTTTAGGGTTGCTCTAGGTTGTTTACTTTCATTCTTAGGATCTTGCATATACACAAGGTTCTTGCACACACATTTTCAGTACATTATCAGCTATTCATGGAGGTGGAAATCACCAACATGAGGGTTTGAATATGGAAAAATGCCACCCCAAACCTTCCCTTTTCAGTTGCAGGTACAGAAACAGGAATCTGGAAGTAGGTATAGGTCTGGAATAGGCATCTACACCACCCAGAAACCTCAAAAGTGCATAAATCTGTTAAGAATAGGGGTGTGGCTCCCTGGTCCTACCTAAGACAGGGGCATGGTGCCCTGGTCCTTCCCTCTGTTAGCAAGACTTGACAGATTAGCAACTTACAGATCTCAAAATCCCTCCTGTCAATTACAGCTCCAAAATTATAGAATTAGGATAGTGGCATGGCACCCTAGTCTTAGATATTTCTGCTCAGATTTCAGACATAGTTGCACCTCTAATTTTGTCCTCTGATCTGTACTTTTCAATAGTGGATCAATTGTTCTTTGATCGGCATTCTCAGATTAGGATTTGCTTGTTTATTTGCTTTCTAGGTTAGATTGCATTTTGCATCATTCCTCTCTCTCATTTACAACAAAGGAGTAGAAAACCTAAGAGGTAATCCATGAATCTCTCTTTCTCATAAGAAGTAGCCAATGCACATTACCTCCCTAGGCTCTTTCATATTCCATGAGTGTGTATGAGAGTGGGATTAGGGTTTCCATAGTCTCACTTTTTCTCCTACACATGTTTGGTGAACCTGACGTGAACCCAATTTCATTTGCATTACATTGCATTTTTAGATCTGGATCTATTTTATTTTATTTTCTTTCAAAACAAAAAAAAAGAGACAGGCTTCTTTCATTTTCTTTGCATTGTGTGTTTAAGTTTCTTGCAATTTTCATTTTAAAATGTCAGATTTCTATTTGCAAGAAGTTCATGCTTTTGATGATGTATGCAATTTTATTGATTATGAGTTTAGTAAGGATTAATTAGATGAATCTCTAGATGTTTTTTTGAACCCTAAGCCTTCTAAACCCTCATTTTTCCAAATATTAATCAACCTTGTTTCTATGCCATTTCGCGGAGATGAGAAAGATAAGTTGATTGATCCCTCTCATGGGTATATTCCTATCAACTCCTCCACTAGATCTAGCAACATAGTTGATTCCCATGATTCCCTCTATGATGTTATGTCTCCTTTTGAATCCAAAGATAAGCTAACAATGCTTTATTGGATGATGCCCTTGATGACTTTATGTCTCTGCCTAAACTTTCAAATAGGAATAATGCTTCTAAAAAGTTAATCAACATGATCAATGTGAATGAACATAGCAAACCTCTTTTTGTTATCCAAGGTGCTTGTCCTTCTCCAACTTCACCTCTTCCTAATTAACCTCTTTTCATGGTTCAAGGTGGATATGGTCATGATTCCTTTAGCACTCCAAACAAACCCATCATTACGGTTCAAGGAGGGAATCCCACTAAGAGTCCTTATAGCTATGCTAGACAACTTACTAAGGAGAGTTATAATGTAGTTTCCCATACCTACAACACGAGAAACAATAGGAAACCTAACCCTCCTCTGGTTGTTCCGATTCCTCTACCTGATCCTCAACTCATTCTTCCTCAAGCACCTCGTATTTCACAAACTATTGGTAAGAAATATGATCTTGTCGAATAACTTAAAGCTACTCCTGCCAAGATATCCCTTTGGGATTTGTTTCAAACTTCCTCAACTCATCATGGAATGCTACAACATGCCTTAAAAACATTGAATGTCCCACCTACAGTGTCATCTAATATTATGGCTTCCTTGATTCACTCTATTACATCACCTAAAGCTCAGATTGTGTTTACACAAGATGAGTTGCCTTCTAGTGAAATTCAACAACAATATGATCCCTTAATGATTGTGGTCATCATAAATGATAGTGTGATAAGATGAACATTAGTGGACAATGGTTTTGGCCTTAATTTTTGTAGCTTTAACTTGTTTCATAAGATCAATGTTGATACATCTCTTATCAAGCCTAATTCTCTCACTATCCATGGCTTTGATAATGTTGCTAAATCTTCACTAGGTATCATCACCTTTCCTGTTAAGGTAGGTCCTGTTACTTTACCTACTCCTATCCATGTCATGTCTAGAGAGTTGACATACAACTTGTTTCTAGGAATACCTTGGATTCATAGCATGCAAGTTGTTCCGTCTACATTGCATAGGCAAATCAAGTTCATTCACAACAATACAACATATACCTTGTTAGGAGACATGATATTTCAGGCTTCTTTGCAAACATCAAGTTCTAAATCCTCTTCAATCAATTCTTCCCCAACTATCTTAGACAATTCCTCTAAATATTCTACTCCGATTAGTGTGACTAGTTCATCAAACCTATCTCCTATATCTGGATCAATCCTTGATACTTCCTCAAGTGGACCTAAGGTTCTTGAGGAAGAATCTTCTCAGCTTGACTCTACAATTGAGAATACATTCTCTCATGAGAAGATTATTCCAGAAGATGATTGGGGATCCCTTGATTTCAATCCTACTTTTGTAGGGGAATATAGAATTCCCCCTAGAGAACCTAAGGTCGAAAAGAAGAAAGAAGAATAAAAAGAACCTAAAAATCAATCTACTTTATCTGGGCCATTGAGTAATAACTTTGTGGTGGCTTCTTAGATTTCATCTCCCTTAGTTTCTGGTTTAGAGAATTTTGATACTTCACTTTTTGAAAATCCTCCTTCTTCTTCTAAAATGACTAACCTTTATGGTCTTGGTTTTCACATCCTAGCTAGGTGTGGATATAATGGAAATGGATGTGGTTCTCAAGAACAAGGGATTAAAGTTCCCTTGGAAAACAACTTTCATGATATAACATTTGGGATTGGTTATGATCCTTTAAAGTGTACTAAAGCCTCCAAGAGACCATCTATTAGTGTTAATGTCATTTCCACTTCTCTCTCACTAAAGTATCAAGAATATATTAACTTTGACCCTTCTTGTGTCTTTCCTTTGGATGTTTTTTCTACAAATGATTTCTTAGCTGAATTCTTGAGAGCTTATGACAACCTTCCTCGTAATCATCATAATCGTAGTTTCCCCTATTATTTAAATGTGGAAGCTTACTTTGGGAAGGAAAGAAATAATGATGAGATAGTTAAAGAATTTCCTCAATTTAGAGATGCTCCTCAACAAAGCAATCTCCTAATAAATGACACCATTGATATCAAGATGGATCCTTGTGTTGAAGATAAGATCATCAAGATAGGGAAATATCTTGATGAAGAAGAGAAAAAGCAATATACTGATTTGTTACATGAATTTCCTAAGATCTTTTCTTGGATATACTTTGACATGCCTGGCACAGATCCTAAGATTGTCACTCATAACATTGTCCTAATTCTTGATGCTAAATTGTTGGCCATTTAGTGGAATTGATTATGTGTTGCATTGATGTTTTGTCATTGATGCCAATACTAGTTGTTTGGATGCTTTACTGACACCTTTCTAGTCTCGGTAGGTTAAGTGGTTTGTGATTAACTTGGATTAGACATGATTCGGTAGGCTCTAGTATAGTTTGGTGATGGAATTGGCTTGTTCATGATACTCATGCACATATTTGGTCAGTTTTTTTTTGTCTGGTGGTCGGTTGATATCCTTCTTTCTTAGGAGATTGGTTTCTAGTTTCGGCGAGGGTTTCAGCGGTAGAGCTTTTGATAGAGATATTTGATGAATTGCATAAGTGGTGTTGATGCAGCTTTTCATGGAGTTTCAGGATGTTGTTGGTGATCATGTTCGAGACTTGGCAGATGGAGATTCATTGCTATGCCGTGTGGACCTATTCTTGGTCCCGATTGATCTAGGTTATTGACCAACTTTATTGAAACATGTGGATAGGACCTATTGATGTATTTTGGAGATGTGTTATGTGTTGATATTATTCATTTGGTCTAAGGCCGACATGGCTTGTAATTATGTAATTGGTTTATTATCTGGTAGTCGACCTGATTGTTTAGGGTCAAGGGTTTGTCAATATAGATGTAAGATCTCATTGTAGATATCATGGTTATTGTAAGAGATCATTGTCAAGGGATGTAATGTGTGAATAATGTAATATCATTCAAGCAGAGGAGTTGTTAGATCATTGGAGATCGAATTGGGTTTATGTTAGAGGATTTAGATCTTTGGTATTGATCTTATCAGAACTATACTCAGGCATAGGAGATGTTATCTTTTGTTGTTCAACACTTCTCGAGATTGTAGTTTGGATTTATATATAGTCAGTGAGGCTCCTTTTGTGATGAGCAGTGTGCTCTAGGTTGTTGGCCTTCCTGCATGTACAGGTCCCTCAATTGTAATTCCCATACTTACTGCAGAAGTATTATCTGACTGTGGGTAGGCTTCCCACCATGTTTTTTCCCTTTACTGGGTTTTCCACATACAAATCTTGGTGTTATGTGGATGGATTTTATTCTATGATTATTCTTTATGCTTAATTGGTTTAACTTCTATTCCAGTATTAATGTTTTGGGTTCTGGTATTAAAGTTTAAATTTGTAATGGTTCATATAATCTTTGACAACTGATTCACCCCCCCCACTCTCTATTGTCTTCCGGTTATTTGAACTGTCTAACAATTGGTATCAGAGCTTTGGTCCTATCTGCAGAAAGCTTAACCGCTTAAGGAAGATCCTATGATGACTAATAGTTCAAGTTCATCCAGTTCTTATGGAGCTATCTTTCGAAGGGATATTCCAAGGCTTGATGGATCAAATTACATAGTATGGAAGATTCAAATGGAGACTCATATGAGATGTCTTGGTGAGGAGATTTGGGAGATCACACAGAATGGTATCACACTCTATAACCTGGGATCTGGCAATCCTCCTCCGATAAACCTGGACAAGGAGATTGAGAATGATTGTAGAGAAAGAGAAGCCCTCTTGTGTGCACTTTCTGGTCAACAAATAATGGGATTAATCGATAAATCATCTGGAAAGGCTATATGGGATAAGTTGGAGACTCTTAATGAAGGTGACCCTACAGTAAAAATTGCTAAAATTGATGGTTATTGGGTGAGATATGAAAACATGAAGATGGAAGAAGATGAAAGGATTACTGCATTCATGGAAAGGGTAAATGAGATTGTTATGGGAATTCAATGTTGTGCTGGAACTCTGAGTGAAGATGAAATCGTTTCTAAAGTCTTGAGAGCCCTACCACTAGCTTACAAAATGAAGGCTACTGCTATTAATGAGTTGAGAACAATGAATAATACATCTGTCAACAAAGATACTTTGGTTGGGAAACTATCTGCTTTTGAGCTTGAAGAATTTGGACCTTCTGAAGCTTTGAAGACTTAACCTACTTTTCATGCATCTACATCTACAACTGGTAAGCAATACTGGAAAGCTTTATATGCAAAGGAATTAGAAGATATGAAAAGAGAAGATGATGAGTTTGAGCAACTTGAAGCACTATTTTCTAGAAGAGTACCTAAAGGACCGATAGGAAGCAAGTATGAAGGAAAAGAACTTTTAAATGTTTTGCATGTAATAAGATTAGTCATTTTACATCTAGATGTCCTGAAAGGAATTCAATATTTGAAGAAAGAGTTAGAGGATCATTTAAGCCTAACCTTGGATATCAGAACAAGTATAAGTACAAGAAAAACAGAGACAAATCATGCTACATAGCAGCTGAGGAAGGCATTACTGATTCTAATGATGAACCGACAGAAGACTCTGTTGATGGATCTGACAATGGGAAGGAATGGGTATTCCTGGCTATCAAGGAAGATGATCCAGGACTAGAAGAGAATTACCTAAAGAGAAGGCACTTGTTGCTATAATTGAAGACAAGGATGAATGGGTAATTGATAGTGGTTGTTCAAATCATATGACTGGAGATAAAGGGAAGTTTCTGTCTTTACAACAATTTGATGGTGGTCTAGTTAGATTTGGAGATGACAAAGCATGTATGATCAAAGGAAAAGGAACTATATAATTGGATGGTAAGAACAATACTGACAATGCTTATTATGTTGAAGGTTTGAGGCACAATATTTTGAGTGTAGGAAAATTGGTAGACAAGGGATTTCAATTACAGTTCAAGGATGGAAAATGCAAAATCATTAACAGATCTGGCTTGGAGATTGCAACCGGTACACAGACAAAAGGTAATATATTTCATTTGAACTCTGGTGAGAAGACATGTTTGATTACACAGATTGATGAGAGTTGGTTGTGGCATAAAAGGTTGTGTCATATGAATTTTGATTGCATTGTGAAGATCAGTTCAACTAAGGCAGTTAGGGATATACCTAAGATTATGAAGCCCTATAATGTGGTATGTAAAGAATGTTAAATGGGTAAAAAGGTCAGAACCTCTTTTAGGAGTATACAAGATAAATCAAATGATGTTATTGATCTTATTCATACTGATTTATGTGGCCCTGCTAGAGTTAAAAGTTTTCAAGGTGATAGATATTTCTTGCTAATCATTGATGATTATTCTAGAATGATGTGGGTTCCTTTTTTGAGAGAAAAATATGAAGCATTTGAAAAGTTTAAAATTATTAAGGCTAAAGTGGAAACTGAGACAAGATTGAAGATTAAAAGTTTGAGATCGGATCATGGTGGGGAATTCACATCTGGTGAGTTTAATAACTTTTGTGACAAGCATGGTATAAGAGGACAATTTTCTGCTCCATAGACACCTCACTATAATGGAGTTGTGGAAAGGAAGAAAAAAACTATCTTGGATGCTACTAGAACAATGATGATGGAAGCTAGTCTACCTCATATCTACTGGAGAGAAGCAATGAGCACAATAGTTTATACATTCAACATAGTACATATCAAAGGAGAAACCAGTAAGACACCTTATGAATTCTGGTTTGGCAATACACCTACAGTTAAGTATTTAAGAATTTTTGGTAGTAAATGTTATATCAGGAGAGATGATATTATTGGGAAATTTGATCCTAGATGTGATGAAGGCATATTTCTTGGTTATTCTAATGAAAGCAAAGCATATAGATGTTATAACAAGAGATTGCAGAGAATTGTGGAGAGTGCTAATGTCAAAGTAGATGAGCTGAAAAGAAATCAAATCAGAGTTTATGAGAAGGAACCGACAGTGGAAATGATTATATATGGACCGGTAGCACCTTTACCGGAATAAAGAGTTGAACCAGTTACTCTAGCAACATTAGAGAATTCTATAGTAACTAAAGAATAGGGAAGAGGAACAGAAAGTCATAAGACTCCTAGGTATGTGAGATTGAATAATTCAGAAGATCAAATCATTGGGGATAAGAGAAATGGAGTGATGACAAGAAGAATACTGGAAACTAATGAGGTATGTTTAATCTCATAAGTTGGACCAGTATCAGTAATTGAGGCATGTAAAAATAAATATTGGTTGAAAGCTATGGAAGAAGAATTAGATCAGATTGAGAAAAATAACACATGGACCTTGGTTCCCTAGCCTAAAAATAAAAATGTTATTGGAACTAAATGGGTTTTTAAATAAATTGAATGAGGATTTTCAAGTTATAAGGAATAAGGCTAGATTGGTTTGTAAAGGATATTCTCAAAAGGAAGGAATTGATTATGGAGAGAATTTTGCACCTATAGCTAGGATTGAAGCTGTAAGATTATTTCTTGCCTATGCTGCTTATAAAAACTACAAGGTCTATCCGATGGATGTTAAATGTGCATTTTTGAATGGGGATCTTGATGAGGAATTTTATATTGAGCAACCTGATGGTTTTTCACTATTAGATGATACAGATATGGTTTGCAGGTTAAGGAAAGCTTTATATGGATTGAAACAAGCACCTAGAGCTTTGTATGCAAGGTTGGATAAATATCTTTTGAAGCTTGGTTTTACTAAGGGCAGTGCTGATAGTAATTTATATTATAAAATCATTGATGGTGATATACTAATTATTGAAGTATTTGTTGATGACATTATTTTTGGAGGTGATGATAAGTTATGTATAGAATTTTCTAAGAATATGGAGAAATAATTTGAGATGTCTATGATTGGTGAGATGAAATTTTTCTTAGGTTTGCAGATTACATAGACTGACAAAGGCATTTTCCTCTGTCAAACTAAATATGCTAAGGAATTGTTGAAGAAATTTGGTATGGGAGATTCTGAACTGGTAAGTACTCCTATGGTTACCAGTGAGAACTTGACAAGAAAAGATGTTTCTGCATCGATAAATCCTACAAGATACAAATCTATGATTGGAGGTCTACTTTATTTGACTCAGACTAGGCCTGACATTATGAATGTTGTTTGTATTGTTTCAAGACTTCAAAGTGATCCTAGAGAAAATCATGAGATGGTAGTGAAAAGGATTTTTAGATACTTGCAAGGTACATCATAATATGGTTTGTGGTACCCTAAGGATGATAAATTTACTTTATGTGCATATACAGATGCTGATTGGGTTGGAGATGTTGATGACCGGAAAAGTACTTTTGGTGGAGCTTTCTTTCTTGGAAAGAAGTTGGTTTCATGGATCAACAAGAAATAGTCATGTACTTCTTTATCTACTATTGAATCTAAGTATGTTGTTGCTGCTACTAACTGTACACAAGTTTTATGGATGAAGCAAATGTTGAAGGATATAAAGGTGGATTGTGATGCACCGGTAGTTATTCATTGTGATAACTTTGCTGCTATTGATATGTCAAATAATCTAGTATTTCATTCTAAAACAAAGTACATATCTATCAAGTATAACTTTTTGAAGGAGAAGGTGGAAGCAAATGAAGTTAGACTGGTTTATGTGAACACTAAAGAGAAGATTGCAGATATTTTCACTAAACCTTTGTCCAAGGAATCATTTGAGTACCTAAGAGACAAATTAGGAGTTTCTGCACCTTCTGTAGAGCCTTGATTGATGTAGTTTGGCATCAGTCTGACATGGATTATCAGAGATACTATTCATTCCGGCACTGATGTGGAATGCTACTGCTTAGGGGGAGTAATCAGCTTTGTGATTCAAAGGCTTATTTTTTTGCTTTGATATTTCTGTCAGATATCTAGCATTGATGTCAAAGGGGGAGTGATATTGATGTGAAAAAGAAAAAGAAAGGGGGAGAGATATTGATTTTTAGAGCTATCCGTGGGAGATTGTTGGTTGTCTTCCATTGGGGGAGACTTGTTTGGCATTTCTTGGTACTTAGATGTTTTTCACATCTAGTGTTTCCATCAATGCCAATGGGGGATATTGTTGGCCATTTGGTGGAATTGATTATGTGTTGCATTGATGTTTTGTCATTGATGCCAACACTAGTTGTTTGGATGCTTTACCAACACCTTTTTGGTCCTAGTAGGTTATGTTGGTATTTTGGTATGGTTTTTCCATTGATGTCAACACCTACTAAAAACAAGGACTTTGGAGATCTAGCAACATTCACCGACAAGCAAGTAACTATTGCACAGTTACTGGTATATGGTTCATCGACAGGATATAATGTTCATCGGTACCTGGAATGATATGGAAGACACTTGGTAATGTCGAAGACATTGTATGGACACTTTGTTTTGAAGGATTGATCATTGGTATATTCATATTTGCATATTTTCTTTTATCGGCAAATAGGTCCAAGGTTATCTAGGGTTACACTGGCAGGTTTATCTTTTCCAGATCAGCATGGCACGCTATGGAGATGATTTATTATTGATGTAAATGCATTAAGATGACATGTTTAATCGGTTATTGCATCGGATATTATATTGTATGAAAATGTTTTTATTGTAATATCTTGTAGAGCCGACCTACTAAAATTGGTCTTAGGGTATGGTATAAATGTAAGATCTTATTTGTAAGATCAAATGTGGAATGCAAAAAAAAAGGAATTGTGAGAAGGTATATGCAAGATTAAGTAGTGGTATACATGAAGACATCATTTGAAGGTGAAGATAGGTTTTTGTAGAAGCATATCAGCATTACATCGGTACTGAATCCAGCATATGAAGATGCTATTTTGTGCAGTACATTCTTATTGGATTTGACCATCCAACTATAGTCAGTGTGACTCCCATTTGTGATTGAGCAGTAAGCTCTAAGCTGTTGGCCTTTCTGCATGTGCAGACCCATTTATGTACACTTACTATCTGCAGTAGTATCATCTGATTGTGGGTAAGGTTTCCCACCATGGTTTTTCCCCTTACATGGTTTCCACGTACAAATATTGGTGTTATGTGTTGTGGATGACTTTATGTTTATGTTTCATGCATTAATCTTTATCGGTATAGCAATTTACTGTTAACACTGTCTACCGACATACTTGACTGGTTTACCAGTATTAAGCATTAAGCTGGTTAATTGGTTTTTGGTTTGAATTTATTAGACAAATGATTCACCCCCCCCCCCTCTCAGTTGTCTCCGGGACCTAACAGGTTAAGTGGTTTCTGGTTAACTTGGATTCGACATGATCTAGTAGGCTTCGGTATAGTCTCGTGATGGAATTGTCTTGTTCATGATACTCATGCTCATATTTGGTCAGTTGGTTTTGGTTTGGTGATCGGTTAGTATCTTTCTTGCTTAGGAGATTGGTTTCTGGTTCTGACAAGGGTTTCACCTGCAGAGATTTTGATAGAAATCTTTGATTAATTACATAAGTGGTGTTGGTGTAGCTTTTGATGGAGTTTCAAGATGTTGTTGGTGATCATGTTTGAGACTTGGCGGATGGAGAATCATTGTTGTGGCATGTGGACCTATTCTTGGTCCTAGTTGATCTAGGTTATGGACTGACTTTATTGAAACATATGGATAAGACCTATTGATGTATTTCTGGAATGTCTTATGTGTTGATATTATGTATTTGGTCTAAGGCTGACATGGCTTGTAATTATGTAATTGGTTTATTATGTGGTGGCCGACTTGGTTGTTCAGGGTCGAGGGTTTGTATATATAGATGTAAGATCTCATTGTAGATCATCATGGTTATTGTAAGAGGTCATGGTCAAGGAATGAAATTTGTGAATAATGTAATATCATTCAGGCATAGGAGTTGGTCGATCATTGGAGATTGAATTGGGTTTATGTTAGAGGATTTAGTCCTCCAGTATTGAGATTAACTGGAACTGTACTCAGGCATAAGATATGCTATCTTTTCTAGATCAACACTTCTCAGGATTGTAGTCTAGATTTATATGTAGTCAATGAGGCTCCTTTTATGATGAGCAGTGCGGTCTAGGCTATTGGCCTTCCTGCATGTGTAGGCCTCTCAATTACAATTCACATACTTACTACAGAAGTATTATCTAACTATGCATAGGCTTCCCACCATGGTTTTTCCCTTTAACGAGTTTTCCATGTACAAATCTTCGTGTTATGTGGATGGCTTTTATTCTGTGATTATTGTTTATGATTAATTGGTTTAACTCATATTTCAGTATTAATGTTTTGGGTTCCAGTATTAAAGTTTAAATTGCTAATGGTTCCTGTAATCTGTGACAACTGATTCACCCCCCTCTGAGTTGTCTTCCAGTTATTTGAACTGTCTAACATAAACCTGTGAAGCAAAAGATTTGAAAGATTCACCCTAAATTGGCATTACTTGTTAAAGCTGAGATTGAAAAATTGTTGGATGCTGGATTTATTCATCCTATTGATTATTCCCCATGGATTTCAAACATTGTGGCGGTGGCTAAGGCTGAAAACAAGATTAGGATGTGTACTATTTTTTGTGATTTGAACAAGGCCTCTTTAAAAGATGATTTTCCTCTCCCGAATAATGACATGATAGTGGATTTGGTAGAAGAACATGCTTTACTATCCTTTATGGATGGTTTCTCAGGATATAATCAAATTTTCATCAATCCCCAAGACCAATATAAAACTACTTTCACAACTCCTTGGGGTATGTTTTGTTGGATTGTGATGCCTTTTGGATTAAAAATCGCAGGCGCAACCTATTATTGTGCTATGACTCTTATTTTCCATGACTATATGCATAAGACCCTAGAGGATTGCATTGATGATATCTTATGCAAATTCATCCTTCGCACAGATCATGTTAAGATCCTTCGTCAAATCTTTGAGAGAATTCACAAGTACAACATGCGTTTGAATCCCCAAAAATGTGCTTTTGGTGTGGATAGTGGAAAACTATTAGGATTCATAGTTTCACATCGTGGCGTTGAGGTGGATACAAAAAAGATAGATGCTATTGTTAACATGCCACCTCCTAAGAACTTTTCTCAACTAAAAATTTTGTAAGGAAAGATCCAAGCTATTCGTAGGTTCGTCTCTCAACTTGTGGATCATACCTTTCCTTTCACACAATTGCTTAAAAAGAATACCACTTTCCAATGGAATGAGGATTGTTGTCAAGCATTTAAATACCTAAAAACCTATTTGGCCAATCACCAACATGGGGGGTTTGACTACAGCAAAACCCTATATAGCCACCCAAACCTTCCCTTTTCAGTTGCAGGTATAGAAACAGGAATCTGGAAGCAGGTACAGGTCTGGAACAGGCATCTACACCACCCAAAAACCTTAGAAGTGCAACAATCTGTTAAGGACAGGGGCATGGCACCCTGGTCCTTCCTAGGATAGGGGCATGGTGCCCTGTTCCTGTCCTCTATCAGCAGGACTTGGCAGATCAGCAACTTACAGATCTCAGAATCCCTCCTGTCAATTGCAGCTCCAAAATTACAGAATCAGGATAGGGGCGTGGCACCCTGGTCTCGGGCATTTTTGCTCAAATTTTAGACACAAGTGCACCTCTGATTTTGTCTTCTAATCTATACTTTTCAGCAATGTATCAGTTGTTCTTTGATTTGCATTCTCAGATTAGGATTTGCTTGTTTATTTGCTTTCTAGGTTAGATTGCATTTTGCATCATTCGTATCTCTCATTTACAACAAAGGAGGAGAAAACCTAAGAGGTAATCCATGACTCTCTCTTTCTCATAAGAAGTAGCTAATGTGTGTTACCTCCCTAGGCTCTTTCATATTCCATGAGTGCGTATGAGAGTGTGATTAGGGTTTCCATACTTAGTCTCACTTTTTCCCCTAGACAATTTGGCATTCAATTTTGCTATGTAAGATTTAGAAAAAAATTGGTTTGAAGGGATAATGGAAAATATAATTTAATTGAATTCTTAGCTAGAGCTTTTCAATCAACTTGTTCTTGATAGGGATAAAATGTGCCTTAGCATTATATAATGGTGGAATTGGCATGACTAAAGTCAATAAATCAAATATTTCTCTTCTTCAATAGTATTGCTAAATAAAATTTTATGACTTCTCATGAAGAGCTAACAAATTTGACATTATTGCAACACAAATTTAGTGAACAAGCTAAGGAAAAATGTGTAACGACCCACTTATCTTAACACAAAAAAATTTGACAATTTTTTTTTAATTATTTAATTATGTTTGATTCAACCGCATACTCAGGTACATCTATCCAAACAAGATAGGCATCCATCCAACTGGGATGGACATCTAACCATATAGGCTAGGCATTTGTCCATATGGGACTAGGCATCTAACCATATGGGTTAGGCATCTGTCCATATGGGTTAAAGGCATTTGTCTATATGGGATAGGGGGTTTCATCTATCCAATTAGGGATAGGCATCTACCCAAATGGAGTAGGCATCTATTCATAAGAATATGAAATGCTCTGGCCAAAGACTTTAGACTCATCTGGACCATCTGGGTCCTGACTCACTCTGTAAAGACTAAACTCCCCTACTAGGAGTGCAATGAGGTTGTTTTCCTTAGGAGTATATGAAAAAAATTATATAAATAAGCTTGTTCAGCTCAAAATTCGACCTAAAGCCTCGGGAAGTCAAGTGAATCCATACGGGATTCCTTTTGAGTATGCATTGAATTAATCTTAATCTTTCACTTAGCATTATTTATACTCTTTAATTGAGGGACTTAAGGAGCTTCAAAAACCAACTACTCACTCTTAACCAAATCCCAATCCCCATCCCTAAACGCCTGAGTACTAGGGGCAACTTCATCCCTAGACTGCCTACATATTTTTTTCGGCACTGGATCAAGGCGTAAAATATGTAATTTTGGTTTCTAACTATGGTTTAATGTAAACTATTTGGTGGGTACACAACCCTTTCTAAGTTAATGTCCCAGACATTTTCTCTACGGTTGCTACCCACGATGGTAGCTCTTTAGCATAAAGGCTCAAGGTGGCCTTCTGCTTGTGGCCTAAAACAACTAAGTATTATTTCCTATTGTATATGTTAGCAATTGACACTCAATTGGTTGGTTTCAATTTGTTGTCATTGATGGCAACATGGCAACATGGCAGCTTGTTCCGACTTCATATTTTGGTTTAGTTATGTACCAGTAGGCACTTCACAGACACTTCACCGACACCGGCAGGATGGATAGATTTCTTTTGTTACTGACAATGTAGGCCACCATGGTTTAGAATCGGCTTATCGGTATTGGAGGATGAAATATTTTGGATCTGGCATCGGCAATAATTTTTTATATTCATGTCTTTATGTTATCTAGCCGACATGTATATTCATATTGTAATTATCTTTGTAAGCCGACGTAATGCATGACGAATTATAAAGGGTATATAGGTCAGTTGATTAGATCATTTTGTAATATGGATTGATAGGAGTATATGATAATGTTATGTAATGTGAAATATATCAGAGATATCATGTATGTGAGGATATTTATGTAAAGGGGTATTCTGATAAGGGTTTAGGGTTTCAGACCGGAACAAACAGAGCTTAACCGGAACTGTATTCAGGCATAGAAGATGTTATCATTGCAGTTCAATCATTTCTCTGGATTGTAGTATGGATTTGTATGTAGTCAGTGAGGCTCCTTTTGTGATTGAGTAGTGTGCTCTAGGTTGTAAGCCTTCCTGCAAGTGCAGACCCCTCTATTTTGTATTATCTCTTCATATGACCAGTGGATTGATATTGTGGGTCACAAATCCCATCGTGGTTTTTCTTCTTTGAGTTTTTCCACGTATAATTTTGTGTGTTATGGTATTCATTTGTGTGATTGGCTTATTGGTTTCTTTACTTCTTTCAATTCTATATGTACCAGTATACCGGTTGGTGTATGCATGTTTTAATAAGGTTAAAATTGATCATTCTGGTAGAACATTGATTCACCCCCCTCTCAGTGTTCTTGGATTCCAACAATTGGTATCAAAGCCTTGTGCCTCGGAGGAAGTTTAACAGCTTGAGGAAGATACTGAATCCAAAATCCATGGATATGAGTTTGGAGAAGCAAATTGAGTTGGCACTTGAAGATTATGATGCTGAAAGGATGAAGAACTTGAAACTACAAGATGAATTGAATTCTGCTCAAGAATTCATTCTTGTCCTACAGGAGAGACTGCCATTTGTTCTGGCTAGGAGGAAGGAACTTTTGCAGAATAAGGATAATGATGATAAAGATGCACTTAATGAGAGATGTCTGAAACTGAGTCAGGAAAACATGGTTATGAGAAATGAAATGCAAGCTATAATTATGAGGATGTCTAAAGAGATTGAGGACCGGAAGAAAAAGGAAGAAAATATTGTTGTATCTCTGAAGAACAAATTTGAAGAATGTGGAAGGTTGGTTCATGAGAATGATATGTTGATAACTGATTTAGTACAATCCCAGAGTAATGAACAAGAGCTTGAGAGACAAATGATAATTTTGAGAGATGATTTGACTATAGCAATTGAGTATAAAGAAAAATTCAACATTAGTTCAGCACAACTAGATGAGTTATTGAAAAGACAAAGGTAGAATGGAGATTCCAGTGGACTTGGATTTGAACAAGGTCAGAGTTCCGGTATTGCAAATGAAGATCAAAATCATAAGGCACCGGTAAGGTAGTTTACTGCTTATAAATTTAATGGTAGATGTTTTGTTTGTAATAAATTTGGTCACATGGCTAGGAAATGTAGAAACAGAGATAATCAGAACCCTCATTCTGCTCCCGGTCAATGTTCTAATTGTAATAAGTATGGTCATAAGACTGAAGATTGCAGAATGAATGTTAAATGTTATGCATGTGGAAAATTTGGACATATGGCTAATTAGTGCAGGTCAAGCAATTGCACTAGTTTTAGCAAAGCAATTCAAAAGAACAATGTTACATGCTATAGATGCAATGAGGTTGGACATACTACTAAGTTCTATAGAAGCATAAATGCACCAGTTGGTAATGAAGGATAAAATGAGAAAGGAAAAGAGAAGGTTAATGAAATCCAGCAACATCATACCCAGAGATGGGTCAAGAAGTCAGAAGAACAATCAGTAGATGGAAATGCACTGGTTACTCAACCGACAAAGGAGGTTGCTCCTGCACCAGGAGGAAGCTCATCTAGTAACTAAGGCAATGCCTTAGGGGTAGGAAAAATTCATGAAGATGCTGCATATGCCCTGGGAAGAGGTTTTGGAAGATGTTCTAGACATTGGAGATGCTTAACCGACATGGAGATGTCTGATCAAGATCTGGTATCTTCCACCGAAAGTCATTGATGTCAATGAAGGATTAGGGTTTCTTAGAGGAAAAAAGGTCGAATCACTTCATTTCTGATCACTTTGCATTCAGAGAAATTCAAAGAGATTCAGAGGAAGTCCAAGGCAATTCAGAGAAATTGATATCATCTTGAGCGATTTCACCAGTGATCGGAAGAGGTCTTTGGGATTTTTCATCAATAGTTATTCACAGATATTTATCTTCAATCATGGAAGTGGGATCATCATATGTACCTATCTTTGTTACAAATATAATATTGTTGAGGTCAAGGACCGTCCCAGACCGATTTTCAAGCGATATCTGCATGTTGCTACCCTGGATGATTCGGTTGGCACTTTTTCCCGTGTCCTGGAAGGAGTCGTGTATGTCAAAGATGTTAGATCTTACATTCACTATCATATTGAGGATTTAGGAATGACTAATATTAAGAGAATGTACATGAATGAGCTAATGGGAGATTCTGGAAAGATTAAGCCCGAATACCAACATATTGTGGATTTAGGGTTTACCGACATTCTGGATATTTTGGAGTTTGAAGATGAGATTGTTAGGTATGTTTTAAGTAGAGTACATAGAGAGTTTATCTAGTCGGATAGACTGTATAAGATTACCAAGGAGGCCATCAGAGCAATCACCGGTTTACCGCAAGTTGGACAACGTCCGGAGAAGAAAGTTTCAAATGACTAGGTCAACAAGATTATCGGTGCAACATCAAACAAACGATCAATGAGGATAAGTACTATCACTGATACAAACATCAAATTTGGAAGCATGGTCATCGATTACAAGGTAACACAATCAAACCAACTGAATTATGTTTCTAGCTCCTGCATTTATGCAACTCATAAAATGATGAGGGAGAATGGGAAGTTGGATCTATGTGGTTGGATGTTGGATGAATTGTTGATTAACCTAGGAAATATTAAAGGAGAAAAGAAAGGAACATTCCGGTATGGTAACCTAATTGTCTGTTTAATTCTATTTTTCATCAATGAGACTACCGGTTTTGGGAACATAAAATGGGCATTCGATATTCCAGTAGGGAGGCAACTAAAATAGTCAATTGCTACATTGGGTAGTTAGAGAGATGACAAAGTGTGGGGTTACTTTAAAGAATTTCAAAAGGCTATCAATTCTAGGATGAGGATTCTAAAGCACATTGTTGATAAGAACTCAACTGAGATATGCTTCATGGTCAAGAAAGATGAAACTTTGATGAAAGTTGTAAGGCCCCAAAAGATTTAGATTGAGGAAATGGGTTATGAAGTTGATGCACAAATTCTTGATGCTTATGCACAAATGCTAATTGATGCACTGGTAGATGAAACTATAAAAACCTTTGGCACTGCTAAGTAGAAGAAACAAGAGGTTAAAACAAAGTTCAACCGGAAGAAGAGAGAGAAGCAAGAAGGTAAGGCAAGTAAATTTGTTGAAAAAGTTTCATAGGACATCAAGGCATTGATTGATGTTGTTGCGAAGAAAGGCAGGAAGAGGAAAGAACTAGAAATATTCATTGAGCCTATTGCAGCAGAATTTGAATCTGAAGATGACACACCCTTGGCATTCAAAAGGGTATTGAGGAAGAAAACTAAAGAGACTAAGGTAGAAGCTAAGAAGCAACCGGTTAGGAAAGTTACTATTAGGGTACCGACACAGATAAGAGCACCAAAATAAACACCTTCAGCCCCATCTGGTACTGGAAGGAGAAAGAAGAAGGATGGCATTGATATTGTAATTGAATCTTTTAATGTAACTATCATTCCACCAAAGACTTGTGCAAAGTTAGTTGATTAAATTACTAAAGATGGTATGTTAAAAAATGTGATGTTTTATTATGAACATTTAAATAATGATGAACAAAGAGAAGTAGAGGAATCAGTCTTACTGCATTTGGATATTTATAAGAAAGCCTTGTTAGAAATTCAAGACCAAATACCGACATAGTTGTATGACATGTTAGATGCTAGAAGACTACCAACAATGCAAGCAGACTAACATATAAAGATTTAGGAGTTGTTATTTGTTTGTGTCTCTATTTCTCTAGATGAGATGGACAAGACACTTGAGGTTGCAGATAGAAAAATCTTTAACAAGCATATTATAATCAGTCTTATGTTAGGTAGGGTCCATGAGATAATCAAGGAGACCCACAAGGCATGGGTTAAGTTCTTTGAAGAGAACCGTGGATTTTATATTTCACTAGAACCTAAGAAATATATTGTAGACATCCCGGTTGAAGGGAAATGTAAAGGTATTATGGGTACTTCACCCTCAATCTTGAAAAATATTAAGATAGTGGATATTGAGCCCCCAGTAGATACAAATGTATAGGAAAATGTTGAGATACTGGCAGATATAGAGAGTGTAATGGTTGATAATGTATAGGTTACTAATGTTTAGTCAATAGTCTTCCAGATCCAAATGTACAAGATGAGGTTACAATTTTTAGGGAGGAATCAACAGTTACTGAGATTGCACCAAGTGGCAAAGCCACCAATGCAAGTGAGGAAGATATAAAGGTTAAATCATCAGAGGAGAAGAAAGGGAATCCGACAAGGAACTGGTAGTGAGTCCATCATTGTTGTCAATTGACACCTCGCAGGTTGAAAAGAAAATCATAACCGAGATGAGTTCTACTAAACTCATGATGATGGTTGCACATAAAATGTTGAAGGAGGGATCTATGGATAAAGGGGTTGTTGACCAGTCTATCATTGTTTTGCATAGACTTGTCCCATAGTGCAAGTTTGACAGAGAAGCGAGCCCATCCGACAAGCTTAAGACATTCACAGAGCACATTTTATAGGATTTTCAATCCTTGCAACAGATATCAAACCGGCAAGCATTGGAGAGGTTCACACAGGCAAAGAGAGCTACATTTGATCAAGTGATTGAGTCTGAGAGGAAGGAGATTAATGATAAGTTGAAATTGATAAATAATGCATTGAGGCAGTGTACTAATATCTCCAGAGTATGCTGTAACACAGGTTTTCTCACAGCTGAGACAAATAAAAAGATTAAGGATATTCAGGAGGAGATTGTAGGTATAGCCAATTCTTTTGATGCATTGAATTCATTAACTACATCTATAGATGGTTAGATTTTGGTTTTGGAAGCCCAAGTTTTTGCTCTTGAGAAGGAAAAAGATAAAATCATGAGAGCCAAAAGTCTTAGAGGATTGTTGAGTCCCCGATTGGATTCACTAAGTGTACATAAGAAGGAGTGTATAGATATGGTTGGTAAGCCCACACCGACAAAGCTTAATAAGAAAGTCATTTTCCCATATGCTAAATGGACTTGTATCTATTTTTGACACTTTCAAATCAGGCTGGGATACCTATCTTGAGCTTTTGGAGAAGTCCTATCTAGATATTTTCAAATACATCCAGCTCTGGTAAGGTATTTTGGGACATATTCATTGTACAATCTTTCATTCTTCATCCCAGTTTTTGGTATTTTTGATGGCATTGATGTCAAAGGGATATTGATGTGAAAAAGAAAAAAGGGAGTTGTATACATTAGGGGGAGTATAGGTGGAAAATTCAAGAGATATGGAGATATGAAGTATTTTTTATTATGATCATAGATGGATATTCAGCTCAGGGGGAGCAAGCTCAGGATGAAACCAACAGATGGAAACCATGATCACTTTTCACATGAGTGTTTCCATCAATGCCAAAGGGGGAGATTGTTGTCAATTGACACTCAATTGGTTGGTTTCAATGTGTTGTCATTGATGGCAACATGTTCCGGCTTCATATTTTGGTTTAGTAGTGTACCGATAGACACTTCACCAGAACCGACACTAGCACCGATAGGTATCCTCATTGGTTGGAAGGAATTCTTTGGGTACCAGCCTAATGGGATTTTCTATGGTCTAACTGAGTGAATGTAAATTCATTTTAAAATTTATCTTTTTAGATTATCAATCCAAGGGTTTATACCCACCCCTTGGACTTTAACTTCCAAATGACCCTTGTTTCTCCTTGGCGGTTTATAGGGACAGTGTCACAGATATCGAGCACTGCTAAGTTTTGGTTTCAACTCTGGATTCTCTATAAGATTAAATCCTTCTCTGTTTAACCATGATTCTGCTTCCAACTTCTTTTCTTCAAAATTTCTTCTCTCCTGCAATTCTAATAGCAATCTCCCCCCTAAAAGTAGTACCTATACTCTACTCATATTTCATCAAAGAATCCCTTCCAAAAGTAATTCATCAAATATCTCTAACAAAACTTATTCACAAACTTCTTCTTCTAATCTAGAACTAATTCGTAAAAACAAAACTTCTAATTCATAAAAAATTGTTGAAAGAAAAAGAGTGTAAAATACATTCAATATCCTTCTAATTTATAGATCTTCAAGATGTAAAATAACTTTTACCATCTGTAAGAATAATTTCAAGTTAACTAGATTCCTCAATTAATAGTTGTATGAGAATATGCCAAAAATAAAATTGTAACTCCCTTGTTGTCAAATTTATTTATTTCTTCCATTTTATCCAAAATAATTTTTGTAACTCCCTTGTCATAAAAATACCATGAATAGAAATATTTATGTGATAAAATTAATTTGTAACTCCCATGTCATAACATTTGCTAAAATAATATTTATTCCTTCAAAATAAATAATATTGTAACTTTCACCTGTCATAGAATATGCTTATAATAACTTTCCTATTTTCCCGTGCCAAGTGTCTTGGCCTTCCCCTTTTCTCCTACACCATGTGCTTAATAAAATATATGCATTAAAATAAATGTAAAATAAGTATTTACTTATTGTTTAAATTTTAAAATTAATTACTTGCATCTATAATTTAAAGAATATATGCGTGTGTCTGTGTGTATTTTTGGTTTCTTAATAAAATTAGTTTATATATATATATATATATATATATATATATATATATATATATATATATATATATATATATATATATATTATTCTACTATTATATTTAATCAAGTTTATTATTTAATTTAATTCATTTATTAATTTTGAGTTTGTTTGAATTATTATTATTTTTTAATTTATTACAAATAAATAATTAATCAATACCAACCTTGCCGAGAATTAATAAAATATTTTTTTGAATATTCTAAGTAAGAGGGTTATGACAAAATGTGAGATTGAGAATGAAAGAATTCATGAATCTCTACACACTTAGGTGGATGTAAGCATTATTGGCTAGTTTGGAGTGAATTTCGAGCATACTTGCCTAGCGGTAGAGAATATTATTATAAAAATGAGATATAATTACATTTAACATTTTAATAGCTTACACAATTTCTCAATAATGAAGAGATTATATTTAAATTTTATCTAGCTATTCAATAAGATGAAAAAATCATCATTCACCAACTATATGGAAATGACATAGATAGTAGAGCTTAGTAGTTACTATACAATAAGTGATAATAAAAATAAACTCGAACATAATTAAAATAATAGGTGTAAAAAAGGGATAAAAGAGACTAATGGAAAATACATTGAGTGCATCCATACTCATTCCTTGTCAAAAATCAAGTATGTGTTGTTGTACATGCACTCAAAATCTAACATACACTTAGATAGTGTTATAACAATTATTGAAACCATGGATCATTATTCAATAATCATCATTCAAGATGAAATTGAAATGGATGTGTGTGTGTGTGTGTGTGTGTGTGTGTGTGTGTGTGTGTATTTTAATTAAATGTCTATAAAAATTGCTTCTTTAAATGCAAAGATAACTTGATGTTTTGATTGTATGCCCTACATTTCATGCCACTCTCCCAATGAATCTACACCTTACATATTTGTTCAACATCTCATATCAACTTATCAATGTCATTTCAATGAGACAAGTGTTATTAATAGATTGGAAATTTTAATGCACAAAATATATTATAAAGATTTAAACTTAAGTGAAAACAAAAGAAATAATAAAATGCTTTCATTTCATTAGTCCTTTCAAGAAAATATTAAATTTAAGAAAAACAAGATTCAAAGAAAAGACTTTAAATTGTCATTTCATCCAGCATAGTGCAAGAAGATAGGAGAGAAATGACAATTATTGTTATTCTTTTAATATGAGTACTAGAAAATATTATCAAAACTTTAAAAAAACTTTCATGTGATTAACTTCTTGACTTTATTTCTAAATCACATCAATTACAATTAAATCACAATCCTAACAAATTTTAAAAAACTACCAAACTAAATATATAACATTGTGGTTTTTATAAGAAATTCTTAACAATCAATAAATTTTGTCCATTTCATATGATAAATTTAAATTATATTTTAAATTGTCATTTCATCCAACATAGTCCAATAAGATAAGAGAGAAACAACTATTATTCTTCTTCTTTACTATGAGTACGAGAAAATATAATCATAACTTTAAAAAAACTTTCATGTGATTAACTCCTTGACTTTATTTTCTATTCATATAATTACAACAAAATCTCAATCCTAACAAATTTAAAAAAAACTATAAACTAAATATATAACATTATAATTTTTATAAAAAATTCTCAATGATCAATAAATTATTTTCATTTCATAGAATAAGTTTTTATTATATTTTATAATAAAATACATAAATAAAATCATATGCCCACCAAATTTAATGCCCAAATTATATGTTTATGTTTTAGAGGGAGTCAAGTCTATTGAGTCTATTCAAAGGTTTAAATGATGCTTACATATATTTGTTGGTCGCCATACACCAACAAAATGCACACGTGTCAGTTCCTACACCACCCTTTACCTACACTCCAATGTCTCGTCTCCCTTTCATTAAGCCTTTAGTTATGAGCCACCTATCCAATGGTGGGTAATTGACAAAACTTCTAAATACTTGCCATAGTTTGGTAGCTTTTGTAATATGTATCATGTAGAAATTAGAAACTAATTAGGGATGGGGGCAATTCCAGTTCTTTTCCAATATGCAAACCCTGATAGTGATCTAAGACCTAAGTTTGAATAACTTTGTTAATTCAAACTATCTATCTAGATTAATCTAGTGTCTTTTGTAATGTGTCATAAATTCAACATCATTGATCTAGTGTCTTCTTTGTTCTACATGCATAGTAATGTGTCATAAATTCAACATCATTAAAGTTATAGGCAAATTGATTATGATATTTCAAAATATTTGGAATGTGTGTCATATTGAATGCTTTGTTTTTAAACACCGTGACCAACTTTTCAAATTGTTGGCATCAATGATCAAGACTATCTCCAAATGTTTTGGAATGAACTTGCTCCTTACATGCCAGATAATTTGAGCTCTTTTAATGAATGCTAGCAAGCACAACAATCCCACAATCATTTTCTTTGATACAATTGTTAGACAATGCGTTACACAAAATAGTGTTATTATGCTTAAACTATGACAAGAATAAAATTAATAGTACAAAAGTATTAATCTGACTATTTTCTCTCAATCAAACGTATAGTCTAACAATACATATTTATTACAAATGTTAAAACATCCTTCATCTAATGAAGGGTGCAATAAGTGACAAACATTTTATGATTGAGCATTATGAAAGTCGGTTAAAAAAATCAATAGACATGATTAGCTGGTTTGTTGAAAATATTAATTTTTTTTTTAATACATTACTACCAAGATAGATACTAATAAATGATTGATATTAATTTGTAGTTTGGTTAAGCTATATATTTGGACTATTGAAATACATTATTTTGAACTGTTGTGAAGTTCTATTCTTTTTACTTTCCTATATTTTTCTTGTTCAATCTTACAATATTGTATTTGATCAAGTATTTTATTGTTAATAATCTTTTGAAGAATATCCACTTTAGTTTATGGAGTGCTAGAAGCTTATAATTAATTAATCTACCATGTGTGTTGTTATGCAACTACTTGTAATTGCATGGTGTAATAATGTGTAAGACCTTGGGAATTTACTCAATAAACCAATTGCATAGTATGCGCATTTATAGGGTACTAATATGTACTTTTTTATTGGTTATATTTTAATATCACCTTATTATTTCTACGCTATCAATCATGGAATTACCCAAACCTATATCTGACTCAAAAACTAATTTTGATTGCAATTATATACATTAAAGCCTCAATATAAAAACCTAGATGAGTTGTGACAATTATGCCATCTTGCATATAGATTAAATGATTTAAAAGCACTTATACATCTCAGGCCCCAAAAACTTGCCATGCTAACTCTAGCAATGAATTTGTCAATTCTATACATTAAAGCTTCAATATAAAAAACCTACATGATTTTTGGCATTTATGTCATCTTACATATATATTCAATGATATAAAATCACTTGTACATCTGAATCCCCAAAAACTTGTTATGCCAACTCTAGCAATGAATTCTCTTAGTAACAAAAAAAAATCAACTATACACCTTAATTGAAATGGAAGGGTTTTAAAACTTGGCGATTCTTCTAGGTAGGGTTATGGCATTACCAAAAAGTTTCCAATAATTAATTTTAAGAAACTTTATAGGATTGCACTAAACTATTGTGAACTTGGTGTGACCATATTTCCATACTAATTGCATTATAGTGGGGCTTGAGTAGGTTCCCATAGTATAATGAGGATCTAACATAATACAAAACTATGTGGTGTGGAAAAGATAATATCATAACTCTCAAAATGCCAACATAGTGAATGACATTTCTTCTTATTGACCCATACAAAGTGATGGCTATAAGATTTGGAACACTTCTTATAATGCCCCACACCTCTTCTCTTCATGCTTCCTAATCCTACTTGTATCACATTAATTAAATTATGCTCTTCTCCTAATATTGAAGAGATATTAAATCTCATTTTAATTATTTAAAAAGCCCACCCCCACACACATATCTAATTTTGAAAACAAATCACCTAAACATAAAAAACTACTAAATACAAAATTAAATAATAATATGTTAAATAAATTTTGATAAAATAATAAGAATATATATATACAATTATCTACCAAATAATGTTAATAAATTATAAGATACATATTAATAATGTATAAAATATTTAAAAACTATAAAATAACTTACAAATAGAAAAACTCATTATTAAAAATTAAAAGAATTTAAAAGTTCTTAGTGTAAAATCAATCACTAATGTGGATAGATCATATGTTAATTAATTTTTATGTATAAAGCTTGTTTTTAATTTAAAAGGCAACATTAACCTAGGTGTTGACCCTTTACATAGCCAAGAGATATCAACAATAGTTAAACAACACTAACAATTCAAAACATCAAAAACAAAAGAGGAAGAGAGTTCAACAACAAAACAAGAGGGCCCAACCCCAAATAAAAGCAAAAAAGACCAAGTACCAAAGACCTAAGGGGTCAATTTACGGACTCCAATCATCTCTATGACCTTATCCTAGTCATCATAGAGGAACTTGTACATCTCCCTGGCCGCCTCTTTATCAACATCATCCATAGTAATTTTTTCATGGAGGAGGGAGAGTGTTAGTGCAAAGCTATGAAGCACTTGCAGGTAGAACTTGTTGATACTGACTGTAGACACATAAAATTTTCCATTTTAATCCCAGCTGAATCCACCTCATTTTTCATGCATTATTCCATCTATTTTCATTTATCTTCATTTATCCATTATTAATATTATCATTAATTATTATTATTATTTATCATTTAATATCATCAATAATATCTATATTATCATTAATATTATAATTTCATATATCATTTATTAATATAATTATTATTTTACCTATTTATCATCTATCACCTATATATATTATTATAATAATATCATTTATCTATTTTCACAAATACATGCATTTGCATTTATACTTTCTCCTCTACCCACTTACATTCACCTTGCACATGTGGGATCAAACTCTTAAGTCCAATCTTTTATCCCACATTCATCACATAACTTGGATTCGCCTGGAGAATGCCTATAAAAGTAGAGCCCCTCTCCCATTTTGGGATCCACAACTTTGCAATCAAACTCTTGCATTCATATCTTACATTTTGATAGTTGATTCTTGATTTCTTGCATTTCTCATTTTCACGTTTCTTTGAAATCATCTCAAATCTTCATTCACCATGGCCTCTTGTGCATGTGCTTTTGAGAGCATCATTCTTGAACAGAAGATCTTGGTTGATAGAAGTGCAATGGAGTAGGATTTCATAGAATGCATGTGTGTTTCTAGCTTAGATTTTTGTTTTACATGTGTGTGTTTTGTAGGTACTTCATTGTTGGGTGATTGATCTATCTACATCTTCTCTCATAATATTTTAGATCAAATTTTTCTCACCTACACTAACCATCTACTTGTCTTTGGTGTCCAGCCTGCGTTAAATTTCCTTGATTTCCTCATTGAGTTTCTTGGTTTGCAGAACCGGTCCTAGGCTGTCAATGCGGGTCAATAACTCATGGACCTCGCTATTAAGGCCTTGCAGCTGCTCCACACTAGCATTACCCTTAGGAACCGCTTCTTCATCCTTACGAATATCCTTGTGCTCCTCTTGCATGGGCACAGTCATCCCACCTTCTTTTTCTTTTTCATCCTTGTCAGAATCCTTTTTTTTAACCCCGTCATCCCCGGGAGTCCTCACAATAGCCCGAGTTCCAAAATCCATCTCAGAGGCCCTTTGAACAACCGGTTCCACCATTTCCATAATCTTGTTTGGGTCCACAAGGTCAATTTTTCCAACAAAGTTCCTCGTTGCCAGAATTCAAATTCTCAGTTTTCATAGGGGGCCTAGAGGTTACCACATCTGTCGCATCCAAAGAGGCCTTGGTTGCCTCTTTTCCCGCCAACTCCTTCAGATTGCCATCACCCTTGCCCTCATTGAGATCATCCTCAGAGAATGTAGTGTTTTTTTTGGGGGTTTATCCTTCTTCTCAGTAGAGCCCTTGGAGGTGAGCCTACGAGACCTCCTTCTTCCCTTTATTTTTGGAGTAGGGTTTTCCTCTTCCAACTCATCAAATGAAGAATTATCAAGGATAATTCTTTTACGCTTCTCAGGGGACTTCCCTTTTCCCTTGAAATAAAGAGGTTTCTTATCCTTCCTGTCCAAGGAGGAGGGGAAGGTGTGAAGAGAAAGCTTAGAAATGGAAACCGAGGATGAGGGAAATTGGGGGGAAGCAAAAGCTTCAGCAAAAAGATAAAACAAAGCGGAGGGGCCAAAACACTAGCAAAGGCTGCTAGGGAATGGGAGGCAGGCAACAAGGGTTGAATAAGCATGAAATTCCTAGGGGGATAGAGACAAGTGAAAATTATAAATCCTATAGGTAAGGCCCTGGTGAAGGGGGATGGGAGGCTTATCTGTATTCTGAGGGTTGAGGGCTTCCTTTATAGAATTTTCCAAGGAATGCAGCAAAAAAAGCGCAAACAAAGTAAATCATTTTTTCGAAAATGGTTTAGCAAGGGCAAGTGGTAGTAGTAGAATACCTTGTAGTGGCCCTCGAGAGTGAAGTACTTCATGATCTTCAAAAAAATCTAGTTCCACAGGTGTTTGAGCTCCTCCCTAGCGAACCCTCCTTGTAGATTAACCGACTCTTCTTTTCCCCTAAAAAATTTGTTCAAGTCCTCACTATTGGCAACGTTGGCTAGTCCTTTTCCACCTTCGACCGTCCAGAGAAAGGCCCATCACTTGAGCAATGGTTTCCTCCTAGACATCAAAAGAGATTCCTCCAACTATAACCCTTCTGTTACTCCAAGAAGCCACAAATTGAGCAAAAGGTTTCTCGTCATGGCCACGAAGGTTCTTCACAAATTTTGCCACCTTGCCTTCAATGCAGTAATTCCAGACCACCAGTTCTTGCTTAAAATCATCAGGTTTGTCTGGTTTGTAGCAAACTTTGTCGCCTCCCATGGTTGTCTCAAGAAATTTAACAACAAGAGATTTTTCACAGACTTGAGACATATACAGAAAGGCAAATAAAGTGTCCAAAAAACAACACAAACAAAATAGAATATTTTTATCATAAAAGTTAGAGATTTTGATAGAGATTTGACGATCATGCAGCCCTACTATGAAATAATTACCATAATTATCCGCCAGACAAGATAAATTGTGTGAACCATAAATCGGACCTTTCGACATGACCTTGGGCATGTATAAAGCTTGTTATATTAATAAGCTTACATGAGTTTTTCTATTTGTGGATTTGTTAGTTTTTTTTAAGTTTTTTATGTTGTAAATAAGTATTTGTATTATGATTAATAAAATAGTCTTACACATATTCAAAAAGAAAAGGAGGGCGGAAATAGTCACATCCCTAAATTCTAAATGGGGCAATAGCCCAAAACATAAAAATATAAAGAGATGTTAAGTGGCAAGAGTGGTAGCATTGGGTGGAGGAGGAGGATCTCAGTCATTTGGTTTACCTCATACATTAATGGGGTTTGGAGACTCCATGGGAGTGTTCCACCCACCAGTATCATTTTCTTTATCTTATTCTTTAGTTGCATGAACATATGAAATACCAAGAGTCGACTGAGAGTAATTAATGACTTTCTCCACGAGTTAAAATGATGAACTAATAATAATATTCTTGAATAATAAGTTGGTCAAGCATGTTAGCCCAAGGAACATATAAGCTTGATGAGTATGTTAGTTAAATGATACAATAATAGAGTAGAACGATAAGTTTTATTATAAATTAAGTCAATAATAATTTAAATAATTTATTTTTAAAATTTATTAGAGTAATAAATTTGTACATTGATATTTAATAGGTTTAAAGACATATGAATTAGTACTCAATTAAAATCCCTATCAAATTATAATAATTGTTTATCAATTAGTTCATACAAATCAATAAAGTTATATAAACTTAGTGTTATGTGTGATTTAAGAGACTTTCTATTGTGGACTGTGCTTAGTCACTTAATTTGACATTCTAATATAATCTTGGATAACTCACACTGTTTAGTTTAATTTCATGTTGGAAAAATGATGTTTGTAAATGTGGATTATCTCTACTTTGCAAATTCAACTTTTGTTTGTGGATTTGATATATGCACTCTTAAGCTCTTAAAACTTTCTTATATTGGGTATTTATACCTAATAGTATCTACAAATATCATAAGAACTTGTGGTGCAAAGGATTTCACCTCAGTCAAACCCCTTGAATTGACTTAATAATGTGAACAAGATCAAAGACAAGTAAGCAATTAAGCAATATGCATATTATATCCTTATCATCCAAATATTGATGCTATGATAATGCAAGGATTGGATAAGATCTAATTAATCTAGTTGACGCTAAACATGAGTTAAGATCTATTCTTTTATGGAACATGGTAACATATAAATTGAATTTTTTCATACTTTAACTGCTATATAATGAATCAAGAGGGGACTAACTTGGACCTAAGATTAAATTGGATTTGAAGGTTTGGAAGTCAAATTTACCTTTTGGATTTGAACTAAGGTCAAATCTATGCCTCTAGATTCAACCTTAAGATAAAGAATGAGAAATATATAGATCAGATTTATACCTTTAAGATACATTTAGATAAACTGAATTTGTTGACGTTAATGTAGAAACATACCACTTACACTAATCATTATAATTGAAACAACCTCTAGCACCCTAGAGAAACCCATCCCACTTTTCCCTACCAACCCACAATGCCCTATTGAAACCCACCCCCCCTTCCCCCCACCATTCCCCATACTATAGTTTAGAAAGGGGCCTTATAGATAGTATGCGGACAGCTTAAATCACACAAACTAAGCTTTGACTTCTAGGCTTAAAAGTATTAAACACTCAGAGTTGACTAACATTCTCTAGACTTAATATGTTGCTTAGTGTGTATGGTTTAAGGCTGGCCAATAGTATGGAGCTGTGGGAGGAGGGATGCTTTCTTGTCCTACCCATTACTATAACTCCATCTCATCATCAATTATTGATTTCATATGAACCAAAAGATCATAAAAATGAATACCACTACCTTAATAATAAATATACTAAAAAATAACCATCACCATCCTTACAACATCAACCGTACAACCTCCCCACTCCATTCACCTTTACCTTCCCCTCACCCTTACCCTTACTATTTGGTTGATAGGTAAAATCTAAAATTGACCCTTATATAAATGCAAACACTAATTCTGCATATGGTATACTTAGCTGGCAAACACACGAACTACCCTGGCAAACAAATTTGAGACAGTTATTTCCAAAAACATAACTCTACATATATATACTTAAATCTATATATAGTTAGCAGCTCTGCGTTTGCTTCTTTTGATGAGAGACAATTTTATCTTACAGTTCTAGTGCCTTCTATAATGCCATCGTCTAAGAATGCTCTACTTGTTATGACTGTCAACAGCAGTGTTTGCTTGATTTTAACTATTATTACTGTTCAGTGTTCATTTGTTTTAACTGTTAATTGTTTATTTGAACTCTTTCCATTCTATCATTCTGATTGTAAATCACAAAATGCGATCTAAAGATCAAAAAAATTGAACACAATTTAATCTAGAAACAATATTATCTAATTAAAAAATACAAAATCCTACACTTTCTTCAAAATTGTATCCACACAACCAGCCCCAGTCTCTATCTAGAAACAACATTATCTAATTAAAAAATATTAAATCCTACACTTTCTTCGAAATTGTATCCACAAAACCAGCCCCAGTCTCTATCTAGATTTTCCCACTGTGCAGAGATGGGTTTTGGTCCACCATGTTGAAAAGACAGTTTGATGCCTGAATCATTCCACAGGTCTGGTAGAAGAAAGGGAAATAATCTCAATGAGTTATAAAATAATGGCAGCCCAATTTAGTTACTAAACTAATCATCACACAAAACATAGAAAACCCACTAAGAAACAGACATTTTACAGTCATTTCTTAGCCAGGACAGTAAGCATGAGCTCTGCAACAAACGTCAGTCTCTGAGTCTCCATGAACAAAAAACAAAAAAATCTTAAATCTTGCAAGTCCCAAAATTTACTGTTTCTTGTTTGGCATATACATCAAAAGTTTCTTGTTCATAATTGCAAAGGAGACAGCTTTACACTGTGTTCACACAGCTTGAAATTCATACCCCACATTGATAAATCAAGCTCCAAGGTAGATTTTCAGATCTTGAATATTCAAGATATGGACAGATGATTCTTCAACTTATTTAGATTTTTAAGCTTCATGGTGGCCCAGAAACTTTTAAGTACAGCATGGGAACCCTCACTTTGTACATCCCTGAGAAAAGACTACACCAGCCCAGCTTTCTGATCTCAAACAAGGAATTTATGATTAAATATATATCATGCTGAAGTACGCTGATCTCTGATCTCTGTCTCCCACTTCTCTGAAATGAATTGTCCATTTTGGTCATGGTACATGGCATACAAATATAGTTTAGCAGTGAAATTGATCAGGATTAAATTGGGAAAATATTGAAATCTAATTTTCAAAATTTTCTATGTTTTAGTAAATTGCAATTTTGAGGGTCTTCGGTGCATTTTTGGACAAATGTTGTGGTGGAAACATGAAGAAACATCTTTGATGTTTCCGAAATTTGGTTCTAGATTATTTGAATACCTTTCCAACGCATCAAACGGTTTGTAATTCGGAGCTAGGATGAGAAAGTTATGCCTTCTCAAAGTGGACTAAAATTTTATATTTAGTTTTTTTGATAATTTTGATAGTTTTAGTAGTTTAATTGTAATAAACATTATGGTGACTCTTCGTTTCAATTTCAAGGGATTTGTGTGACCCTTGGGATACATTCGACTTGTATAAACTCCAATTTTGAATAGAATGGAGATAGTTTTTGGTTTGCAATCTTCTTGTTGTCAATTTTTGTGTTGAAATCTACAATACCGCAGGTATCACACCAGGTATTGTAATCTGGTTTTCATAAATCAGATCAGTGGTATCAGAGCGGGAACGCTCCTTTATGCCAATTTACACAAGGTCTTCCTACCAAAGATTAGGATTGGATACACAAGATTTGTCAAAATACCCACCTTTGAGACGCACACAATCGAAGATGTCAGACAATGATGTTAAGAAGTTGGTCGAGGAAGCTTTAAATAAGCAATGAGAGGAGATGATGAGTCAATTTTCAAACCTCCTACAGAAGCAAAAACCCTCTGAATCTGAAACACCATTTCGTGGAAATACCCCTTTCAAAGTGCAGGTCAATTTCGACATCCCAAATTTTGAAGGAAAGGTCGATGCTGAAGCTGTTGATAACTGGTTATCAAAGTTGGATAGGTACTTTTCTGTAAATAATTTCTCAGATGCTGAAAAGATAACATTTGCTCTCCTCAAAGCTGAAACCCATGTGAAATTAGCATGGGAAACCAAAGTAGCAAACAAAGAACAAGAATCAGTTGCTGAAGATGATTTTATACTATCTCTTGGTAAGAAGCCCACATGGGGAGAATTTGTGGAATATATAAAAGAAGCTTACCTCCCGGAGGATATATATGAACAAAAATACATAGAATGGCAGCTTCTTCGGCAAAGGAGGGATCAGTCTGTGCAAGATTACACCAATACATTCCATTCACTTTCAGCAAAACTCGGTATTAATGATTCAGAGAAGCATAGAATTTTAAAATATCGGAGTGGACTTCACAGGTATATTCAAACAGAGATGGATTTTTTAAATATTGAGACATTGGCAACTGCCTATAAATATGCTACAAAAATTGAAGAAAAATCCAAGCAAAGATGGAAGAGGGACTACTTTGCAAACAACAAGCCAAGGGCTGAAGGTGGCAATAAATTTGCAGGGAAACAGGTGACCAAGGAACCTCATTCAAATTCACCCAAGAACACATGGTGGTCTACTAAAAAGACAGACACAGGCATGTGGTGTGAGCTGCATAGGTCCCCAACCCATAATACAAAGGATTGTCGAAGTATTAAAAATTTGATGACAGAAATACGAGGGGAGGAAGCTGAACCTGAATCGCCACCAATAGATAATTCTAAGAAAGAGGAGAATGATTCTATCATAGAAGCAAACCCATATGCCGTAGTTGGAACTGCTAAAGTATTTCCCCGTGAAGATGAAGAGAGACTTTTTCATTCACAGATGTGGGTTGATGGAAAGCCTCTACATTTTATTGTTGACAGTGGGAGTCAAAAGAATTTGATCTCTAGGGAGACAGTCAAAAGATTAAATTTGAAAGTGACAAGACACCCACAACCATACTCTATGGGATGGGTGAATGAGGGACAAGATATTCAAATCAATCAACAATGTCGTTTGCCATATTCAATCAAGCCTTTCAAGGATGAAGTGATATGTGATGTAGCACCATTGGATGTATGCGATGTCTTGTTGGGGCAGCCATACATGTATCAGAGGCATGGGGTGTATGAGTCAAGGCCACGTAGTGTTACAATCAAGCTTGGTGAGAAGAGGTACCGAATACCAGAGGTATGTCCAACAAAAACTGCATCTTGAATTAGTGCTAAACAATGTAAAAGCTTGATTGCTCAAACTGGAGCTTTTATTGTACTCATGATTCGCCCTGAACAAACAAAGTCAGTTGTTCTTAATACACATGCTAAAGTAACAGAGAATCAACAAAATCAAATAGATAAAATTTTGAAAGAATATCACAATGTGTTTACACCACCAGTGGGAGTACCAACACACTGTCAAGTCAAGCACTCTATTGATTTAATTCCAGGCACACCGCTACCACATGAGCCAATATATAGGAGGTCAGTTTTGGAAAATAATGAGATTAAGAGACAAATTCAGGAGTTGATTCAGAAAGGACACATTCATCCAAGTGCTTCACCTTGTGGAAGTCCAATTGTCCTTGCTAAAAAGAAAGATGGGACATGGAGGCTTTGTATTGATTATAGAGCATTAAACAAAATCTCTGTTAAAAATAGATATCCAATCCCTCGAATTGATGATTTGTTGGACCAACTTAGGGGGGCTAAATTCTTTACAAAAGTTGACTTGAAGTCTGGATACCACCAAGTACCAATTGATCCAGCAGATGTGTGGAAGACTGCATTTAAATCTAAGGAAGGTTTGTTTGAATGGTTGGTCATGCCTTTTGGCCTAACAAATGCCCCAGCCACATTTATGAGATTGATGAATGATGTGCTTAGACCATTCATTGATTCCTTTGTAGTTGTTTATTTGGATGACATACTCATCTTTAGCAGAACTTGGTCTGAGCATTTGCAGCATGTTGAACAAGTTCTTTCAACTCTGCAAAAACACAAACTTTATGCCAACATTGAGAAGTGTTCTTTTGGTATGCAGAGTATTCAATACTTAGGGTATATCATTGACGTTGAGGGTGTTCATGTTGATCCAGCAAAGATTCAAATAATTCAAGATTGGCCATCTCCTAAAAATTTCACAGAGCTTCGCAGCTTCTTGGGCTTAGCCAACTTCTATCGTAGATTTGT
Source organism: Cryptomeria japonica (assembly GCF_030272615.1). Taxonomy (NCBI): domain Eukaryota; kingdom Viridiplantae; phylum Streptophyta; class Pinopsida; order Cupressales; family Cupressaceae; genus Cryptomeria; species Cryptomeria japonica. The sequence continues at coordinate 642,639,336 of NC_081414.1, forward strand.
GTTTGGTTTCTCACACATATCATGGCCTCTTAATCAATCACTCAGGGGTGGAGCACAAGCAAAATTTCAATGGACAGAGGCACAACAACAAGCATTTGAGGAGTTAAAGAAAAGACTATGTTCAGCACCAGTATTGGTCCTTCCAGATCTACACCAAGCATTTGAGATAGAAACAGATGCATCAGATTATGCTCTTGGTGCGGTACTCACACAAAATGGGCATCCTGTTGCCTATCACAGTGAAACTTTTTCTGATACAGTACGTAAGTATCCCACCTATGATAAGGAGTTGTATGCCATTGTTCAGGCTTGCAAACAATGGAAACACTATATACTGGGAAAAGAAACTGTTATACATACAGACCATAAACCACTCCAATTCTTGCAAACACAAGGAAAGCTACAGAATGATAGACATCAACGGTGGTCAGTCTATTTACAACAATTTCACCTCAACATTCGTCATAAAAAAGGAAGCAGTAACAAGGTGGCAGATTGTTTGAGTAGGCCTCCAATTGCAGGTTTGACAATAGTGTTGGATTCATGCGGTCATCAATCATCCACTTGGGAACAACTATATAGTACTGACCCTGATTTTGCTAACATCTATAGTAATTTGGTAGAAGGAAAATCTGTCTCTGATTTTCACTTGCAGGATGGGTTTCTTTGCCATAATGGTCACATATGTGTACCCACCGAAGAACGGAAGAAAATGATATGGGAAGCTCACTACAGTCGTGTTGCAGGACATTTTGGTATTGGTAAGACTACTGCTATCCTTCAAAAGTATTTCTATTGGCCAAAAATGAAGCAAGATGTCATTTCACATATACAAGCTTGTGCAGCCTGTGCGATTGCAAAACCAACAAACCGTAAGTTGGGTCTATACTTACCATTACCTATTCCTGATAAGCCATGGCAATCTATTTCAATGGATTTTATGTCTGGGCTTCCAACTACCAGGCGGGGGCATGATTGTGTATATGTTGTGGTAGATAGGTTTTCTAAAATGGCTATCATGGTGGCATGTAAAAAGATGATTTTTGTAGAAGATACTGCCAAGCTATTTTTTGAACATGTGTGGGTTCATTTTGGTTTGCCAAAAACCATTATTTCTGATAGGGATAGCAGGTTCATCAGCAAATTTTGGTCTGCACTATGGGCTAAAATGGACACGAAACTGACAAAGTCCACAGCATTCCATCCTCAAACAGATGGGCAGACAGAAGTGGTGAATCGAATGATTATTCATATTTTACGGATGTATCATTCAAAACATCCTCGCACGTGGGATGAAAGCTTACCCTATGTGCAACACAGCTACAACCGTGCACTCCATAGTACTACAGGGCACAGTCCATTTGAGGTTTCTCTTGGGTACCAGCCATTGGCACCTATGGATGTAGCAATACCATCTCTACAGTCTAGCAGTCCATTGAATGGTGACAAGGAGGTAGATAAAGCAGAAAAATTCATTGATAACATTAGACACCTACAACAACAAGTTTATGAGATATTGGAGCAGAGTAATCAGAAATATAAGGAAAGACATGATAAACATAGAACTCCCCATCAGTTTCAGGTTGGTGACAAGGTATGGTTACATTTTCAGAAAGAGCGTCTGCATGGACCAAATAGGAAGCTTTGACCTCTTCGTTATGGACCATACACTATTGTGAAACAAGTTGGTGAGAATGCTTTTGAACTTAATTTGCCATCCTTTTTGGGACTGCATCCAGTTTTCAATGTGGAGTTGTTGAGACCCTATTTTCCTCCTTTATTGGATATCTCCCAAGCTACTGAATACATTCAAGCTGCAGAGTTAAACCCCTCTACTACTGCTCCAGTCCAGTGTGACCATGTTACTGAAGCCATTTTAAAGACTTTGAGAAATCAGAAAATCCCTTTGTATTGGGTGGTTCGAGCTGGTCAGCATTCTCATCAAGGCAAGTGGCTTACTAAGGAACAAATTGAAGAACAATTTCCTCATCTGTTGCAGCAGATTAGTGCAATGGGGCCCATTGCCTCTTAAGGGGGGAGGAATGATCAGGATTAAATTGGGAAAATATTGAAATCTAATTTTCAAAATTTTCTATGTTTTAGTAAATTGCAATTTTGAGGGTCTTCGGTGCATTTTTGGACAAATGTTGTGGTGGAGACATGAAGAAACATCTTTGATGTTTCCGAAATTTGGTTCTAGATTATTTGAATACCTTTCCAACGCATCAAACGGTTTGTAATTCGGAGCTAGGATGAGAAAGTTATGCCTTCTCAAAGTGGACTAAAATTTTATATTTAGTTTTTTTGATAATTTTGATAGTTTTAGTAGTTTAATTGTAATAAACATTATGGTGACTCTTCGTTTCAATTCCAAGGGATTTGTGTGACCCTTGGGATACATTCGACTTGTATAAACTCCAATTTTGAATAGAATGGAGACAGTTTTTGGTTTGCAATCTTCTTGTTGTCAATTTTTGTGTTGAAATCTACAATACCGCAGGTATCACACCAGGTATTGTAATCTGGTTTTCATAAATCAGATCAGAAATCATTTGCATTTTTAAATAATCTAGTCTGTCATCTTTTTAAGATAAATCTTTATGGAATGTTTTTATAATAAAGCAGTCAAAACAAGGGGGCTGATCCGGAAAATACAACAAATCTCAAAAGAGAGCTAAACCAGCACACACAGAGCTAGATTAAATCTTTATGGAATGTTGTTACAATATCCAAATTTAAGAATTCAGAGTGCTAGATTAAAAAATAGGATTAGAATGATCACACTTTTTTTTGTAGATGATTGTATACTAGCATATCTATATTTTTGTTTATCTTACACAGATAAGAAAGCTCTTTGTCATTGTAGAGCTATGCCTATCAACATAACTATCCAGTAATAAACACATTCATATTTTATTGACATAATTTATGATACCTAGTAAAAATTATGATTAAACAATAAATCTGAAGTGTTGTACCTCGCAATGCACATTATTAGTGATGAGATCTTAAACTATCTCATCTAAAGTAAAAAAGTAACATCCTTTTGTCCTTTATGAAATACTTTTAAAGTAAATTTAGATGTAGTTTTCAAAATTTATGACTTATTTGAAATAAATTATATATATATATATATAGTCTATTTTTAGGAAATCTCTATATAATGAATTGTTGATGTTACTATTATTTCTTACTACATAGATACAACTTTTTATATATCCACAGTAAGTACTAATTAAATATAAAGTATCGAACCTTCAAATAGTAGACAGAACATTGAAGATCAAGTTTCAAATTATTTTGAGTTTTTGGTAGATAACGTAAAACTAGCTCCAAATTACTCTAGCATCAAAGCAATCATTAAAAGTTGGTTTCTTAATATTTCATACAACATCTAAGCATCTTCCAATTAGTTGTAGGTAGCATCATGGTCTTGATTTTGATTAGTTTTGCAATGCAATTGGGTTGTACTTCCTAGTCCTCCTAACATACCTCAACCACCTCATAATGAGAAATTAAGACAACCATAAATACTTTCTCAACCTATGGAAAACACAAACAATTTTAAATTAATAGCCCTTGTCTATAATACAAGCCAAACAAATATAATTGGATTAAATGCCAAAAACTATTGCTATGTCTAACTACATTTAGAGAGATTTTGTTAAAATCCTTCTCTCCAATAATTATCAAAATATCTAATAAGGAGAAACAATTTGTATACACACATAAAAAATTAAAAAAATGAGACTCTTATGAAATACTCTAATTATTTCCCCATCAATTCCATTTTTTAAAATAACTCAAGAAGGGTGTATCACCCCAAGAAACATCGCAAGTGCATGATATTCTAAACTAATACAAGCAATGAAATGTTTTGACCATTGAAATAGTATTATTGTAACCCATAAGAGATATCCTTGAACTTAATCAAGTTATCAAAGCACAATAGTCAAGACACTGATAAGGAAGAAATAATGCCCTAAAACCATTCAAGTAGAATAAAAAAATAGTTGATTTATTAATTAAAAAAAAATACTAAGAAATATTATCTTAAAAGGATATCGAAAAGATAAAACAAAACTCTTTGGGTGATGGAACTATGTCCTAAGCTAAGAAAATCCAAAACTATGATGTCAAAAATCATAATCCGAAAGAACAATAATATTAGAAACCATAATTATACAAAATATAATTGCTAGCCTAATAGTAATATAATATTATATATTGTGAGAAGAATGTGATTAGTTGAATGTTGTATTACAGAGAATAGTTAATGCAACAAAGATAATATAATATAATTAGAATGAAGAGAAAGGAATTTAGTTAGAAGGGAATAAATCAAGGTCTAGAATACTCCATCATTAGGACTCATGGGATTACTGGATAAAATAAATCACTCAAAGTATTACAATTTGTGTTAGGTTATCCAAATAAATAATGGCTAATTAGATGCACCCTCTTAGTCAATCATCATGCCAATGCTTAATTGGACAATAAAGTTGATAAAATATAAATTTTTAAGTGATGATTGAAAAAAAAATGAAATTTTTGAGTTTGAAGAATGACTATGACCCTAGCTAAGGCGGCGAAAATAAACATGCCATTAGAAGTGAAAAAATAGTTAGAGAAAAGAATTTTGAAAAAATTCACTTTGAAGCACTACTAGATAGGAAATAAAAGTGAGAGAAATAAAAAAATGATAGGAGTAAGGGTAGAGCCTAGATCCACATAGAAGAAACTACATGAAAATTTAAGCTATAAGCAAGAAGGTATAACCATTTCTACCAAGAAAGCATTTAGAATGTTAATTATATATATATACACTCCAAAGAACCAAAGCCATTGAGTTCAATTCTATAGTGAAAATTTCTCACAGACATGAGTTTTTCCCACCCAAACTAGATTGAGATTTGATAGTAATCCAACTAAAGGGTCTAGCTGAGGGAGGTGAATAAATTTCTTAATATTTAGTGCCCATTTTAACCATTTGAGCACATGGTACCTATCGAACACATTGTTGTCCACTACAGTTATAGGCATTCAAACCACTCATTGGAATTTGAGAGCATGCTAGTGTCTCGCCTACATGATAACATTTAGTGTACAACTAGCATCCAAAGGATGCACTAGTGTCCCAACAATGAGAGAAGAAGGAATGAAAATTTTAGAAGAATAGTTAAAATAATGTAGATTTAATTATGATATAGATTTTATTTTGAATATAGTAGAAACCACTTGAGATGTGGGAAATATTGGGGAGTGGGATGCTCACAGTACTACAAGGATAAGATGTATAAATTTCAAATTTTGAGAACATGCATATGTAATGCATTGAGTCATACTAGGTATACCACATGTTAGAGAGGTAGTATAATAAATAGATGCTAATGGTTCTGACGAATAGATGAGACGTAAATATTCTACATTAGAGAACGTATATTGGATCATACGATTGTTAATACAAGGCTATCATTTAGCTCATATGGAGTAGTGGTCACTTGAGTATGTATGAGAAAGACAAATACATGTACTTGAATAATCCATTCTAAGGCCAAGATATAGATCACATTTATTTGAGATGGATAGAGAAGGGTTGATAGGTTGTTCTTGTAATATAGATTATTATAATAATAACTATGACCATTTATGTGGCCATGTATAGTTGAGTAAATGGCCTACATAGGGGGCTTATTTACAACATTAAGGAGATGGAGGAAAGAAAAAATTATATATTTACTTGGGATTAGAGTGCATTGGCTCATTTGTTCTATAAGATCAGTTGATACATGTAGCATGAGATACAAAACTTGATGGCCTACAAGCCACTTTAAATGTATACGTTGAGCATATTAGAGTCACATAATCAATGGGGTATCCCACAACCATTAGAGTTGATTAGTCATTAGCACTAGTGCAAAAACATCGACTTAACTTCATTTTGGTTTAAGTGTGTTGTAGGAGTTTTAGGGTTTTGATTTTGGTTTGAATAAAGGTCCATGGTGACTGTTTTGTGTTTCCTCAATAATGTTTTCTTGTAGGGTCTATTTTGGAATACAAAGATGCTCTGTCGGTTGTAATTGGAACACCAACAGTCATGGTATGACTGTTGGTATCCAGAATCTGAAGTTTTTTATAGTCCTCGAAAACTCTAAGGTAGGGATTTTTGTTGTTAATTGTTACATTTTCGCTATTGAAAGTTTGGAAGGAAGAAGGAATAAACTCTTTTCATTTTTTTCTTCTCATTTTGGGTGTTTTTTGAATTTTCTTTCTGCTCTTGTTTGCTCAACCTGTAGGGTCTCGTTCAGTAGGAGTATTTCATCTTTTATTAGTGATGTTATGAATTGATCTATTCTTGTATTTGTCTGATGTTCAAGTGGTAAGGAAGATAGGAGTCCCTATCATTTTTGTGACACATAGTGTTTGAACTTGAGTGGTCTGTGAGGTTGAGAGTCTAAGATGTAAATGATTACCATTCCTCCTTGCTGTTAGATAAGACCGGGTGGAATGGGTAATGTTAGGGTAGTTTTAATGGTAGACTTAGGTTCTGCAGCAGAGGTTGTAGAGGGGTTGGTTACTCTTCAAAACTGAACCTAGCATCTTCATGTGCTTCGTTAGGAAGTTTACTATTGTCTGTTAGACAGAAGACCCTATGAGAAGGATAGGTGAATGGTGAGAGAGAGATAGTATCCACCCTTTGTTGCATCAAGTGGTATTAGAGCATAGTTGTAGATCAAAAGGAAGAAGTGAATGGAACTAGGTGCTAGTAAGTTGAAGTCCAAGATGCCTTCGAAAGGTTATTCTGCAGCTAGGGAGATTTGGGAGTTGAAAGATCAGCTACTCTCGAAGGAAATTTTTTTCAAAGAATCTCAAGAAGCAACCTTGGCCTAGTTAACAACTTTGGAGAAGATTCAAAGAAGAGGAATGGTCAGTGGTGACCAAAGTGATGAGGAGGAGAAAGGGGGCGATGGTAACAACCCTCCTGATGTGGTTCAACAAGTGCTAGAGCCACCAATGGACCCTGAAGAGTTGAGAATGGTAAGGATGCTCAAGGTTGTGAAAGGGGATAGAGTTTCCATGGCGAAGGTTGAAGTGCCCATGTATGGAGGAAAAAGAGATAGTGAATAACTCCTAGCATGGATAGATGCACTTGACAATTTCTTTGAATTTGAGGAGGTAGAGGATACCAAGAAGGTAAGGCATGCCAAAACAAAGATGAAAGGTCCAACACTCACTTGGTGGAATTTTGTTCAAGAAGGGAGGTTGAAAGGAGGTAAAACAAAGATAGTGTAATGGGACAAAATGGTCTCAAAACTCAAGGCTTGGTTCCTACCAGTTGATTATGCTATGTAGACATTTAGGAAACTTCAAAATCTGAAGCATAAGGATATGGATGTTATGTCTTATACTGAAGAATTACACAAAATGACTTTGAGATCTGGACACCATGAAGATGAGATGGAAAAGGTTGCAAGGTATCTAAATGGGTTGAGATTCAACATACAAGATGAATTCAGCTTGGGCACCCTAAGGACTATGGAAGAATGTTATCAACTTGCTTGTAAGGTGGAAGAAAAGATTAAGAGAAAGCGAGAACAATAAGGAAGAGGTAGGGGAAGAAATTTTAGAGGCAGAGGAAGTCATAGTGGAAGAGGACCACAAAAGGACCTAGGTGAGAAGAATACAAACCAAGAGTCTAATGGTGATACAAGAGGAAGTTTTAGGGGTAGGAGACCAAGAGGCAGAGGAAGATTCAATGGACCAGGAAGGGGTTCTAATACTTTCCCAGGCAAGTGCTATAACTACAATCAAATTGGACATCTAGCATGGAAATGTCCCGATAAAGCTGGTACATGTTCTTATAATGGAGAGAAGAGGAATCAATTAGTGTGGGAGGAAGATGAAGGGAGTGTGAACTCTCCTTCTGTTCATGTCACTCCGGAGATGGGAGAATCCCCGATGATTAAAAGGACTCCAATAAAAGTACCAACCATAAAGGAGCCTCCCCAAAGGAAAGCTTTGTTTCGAACAACCTACAAATCTCAAGGCAAGGTATGCAAAGTTATAGTTGATTCAGGTTCAACAGATAATATAGTGTCTTTAAAAATGGTAGAAAAACTTAAGCTAAAGAGAATCCTTCATCAATATCCTTATAAGATATCATGGCTTAATAAGGGATAATAGGTATTTGTGAATGAGCAGGCATGGGTAGAGTTTAATATGGGTCATTACAAGGATAAAGTTCTTTGTGATATTGTTCCAATGGATTTGTGCCACCTTCTTCTTGGAAGGCCTTGGCAATTTGATAGGAGAGCCCAACACGATGGGCATAAAAACACATATGTTATTGAGAAGGATGGAGTGTCTTATACCCTTGAACCACTGCAAGAAGATATGAGTGCATCTCATGAGGGACCTAGTATCATGGTGGTGAAGGAGAAGGAGTTTTTGAAGGATCTTGAGGAGGAAGGATGTGGATATGCCATTGTATCTAAGCCAATCTGCAATACTATAGCTAGTGACAAGGAATAATTCCCAAATGAAGTGTAGGGTCTACTTGACAAGTATGAGAATATAGTAATGAAGGAGTTTCCAAATTCTTTGCCTCCAGTCTGAGATGTAAGTCATCACATAGACCTAATACCATGTGCAAGTCTGCCCAATAAGGCAACATATAAGTTGACACCTCAACAAAATGAGATCAAAAACTAGGTGCAGGAGTTGCTAGATAAAGGTTTAGTAAGAAAGAGCCTAAGTCCATGTGTTGTGACAATCGTATTGGCACCCAAAAAAGATTGGAAGTGGAGACTTTGCACGGACTCCAGGGCTATAAACAAAATCACAATTAGGTATAAATTTCCTATACCTCGGATAGAAGACCTCATGGACAGCCTAGCAAGTGCAAGGTACTTTTCAAAGATAGATTTAAGGAGTGGTTATCATTAGATAAGGGTAAGAGAAGGTGAAGAATGGAAAACAACATTCAAAACCATTGAAGGCCTCTATGAATGGTTAGTGATGCCCTTTGGATTATCTAATGCCCCTAGTACATTCATGAGACTCATGAATGAGGTCTTGAGAGATTTTATCAATAAGTTTTTAGTAGTATACCTGGATGACATTTTAGTCTACAACAAGACAAAAGAAGAACACTTGGAACACTTGGATAGGGTGTTAATGAGATTGAATGAGGAAAGACTAATGATCAACCTCAAGAAGTGTGTGTAGATGAAGGAGGAAATTTTCTATTTAGGATTTGTGGTCTCCCAAGGAAATTTGCAAATAGATCCCACCAAAGTGGAAGCAATAATCAGTTGGCCTACACCTAAGACAATTGGAGAAGTTAGGGGTTTCCATGATTTGGCAAGTTTTTACTATAAATTTATCAAAAATTTCAGTCATATTGTTGCACCAATGATTAACACCATTAAGGGGAGAAAAAGATCAGGTTTCAATGGACAAAGGAAGCAGATCAAATTTTTGAATTCTTGAAGAAAAAGGTATCACAATAGCCAATCCTTACTCTTCCTGATTTTGGTAAAGTATTTACTATTGAGTGTGATGCTAGTGGGTTTGCAATAGATGTAGTATTAAGTTAGGAAGGAAAACCAATTGCATTCTTTAGTGAAAAACTAAAAGAAGCCAAAATGAGATATTCATCATATGATTTGGAGCTTTATGGCATGGTCTAAGCACTTAAATTATGGATACATTACCTTCTACCGAAGGAGTTTGTAGTATTCACTGATAATCATGCTTTGAGTTTTCTTAACATTTAAGAGAAATTAAGTCATTGACACATGAAATGGGTAGAATATCTTTAGGCTTATACATTCACCATCAAACATAAGAAAGGATAAGCCAAAAAAGTAGTTGATGCATTAAGTAGGAGAGCAGGACTAGCACAAGAAGTGTAGCTCCAAAGTGTGGGAATAGACCGTTTTATAGGTATGTATGCTACTAATGCATATTTCAATGATGATTTTAAAGTATGCCATCAATTTCAAGGTTCATTTAATAAAGACTATGAGGATTTTGTAATACAAGATGGGTTACTCTTTAAGGGGGCCCAACTGTCTGTGCCTAAATGCTTAATGAGGGAGAACTTGGTGAAGGAGAAACACTATGGTACTTTAGGAGGACATTTTGGTTGTGATAGAACTTTGGAACGGGTCAAGAGGTTTTACTACTGGCCAAAGATGCACTTGGATGTGAAGAATTTTGTTGATAGTTGTATGATATGTCAAAGGGCTAAGAGCTCAAGTTCCAATGCCAGTTTGTATCAACCTTTACCCATACCAAGCAAACCACGGGAGTCAATAAGTATGGATTTTGTGTTGGGACTACCAAGGACATCAAGGGGGTTTGATAGTGTTTATGTAGTAGTGGACATTTTTAGTAAGATGGCACATTTCATTGCATGTAAGACAACTAATGATGCTTCTCATATTGCACATTTGTTCTTTAGAAAGGTAGTAAGAATTCATGGTTTTCCATTTCTATAGTATTAGACAAAGATCCCAAGTTCATTGGTCATTTTTGAAGAACCTTGTGGAGGAAGCTAGGAACTAATTTAACCTTCATCTCTACCTAACATCCTCAAATAGATGGGAAAACTGAGGTTGTGAATAGATCTTTGGGCAATACATATTGAGATGTCTGACAAAAGAACATAAGGAAGCTTGGGACTTGATCTTGTCACAGGCTGAATATGCCTACAATGACTCAGTCAACCGTAGTATTGGTAAAAGTCCATTTGAGGTTGTTTATGGAATGCATTCAAGGGGATTCTATGAGTTGAGACACATAAGTGGATTGAACAAAAGAAGTGCACAAGTTGAAGATTTTGTTGTAACCATGAAAGATATCCATGATCAGGTCAAAGAAACTTTAAAGAAGAGTGTGGGAAAGTATAAGGAGAGTGTAGATTTGAGAAAGAAAGATGTCCAATACAAGGTTGGGTATATGTTGTTTACTTATCTTAGAAAAGAAAGGCTTGCCAAAGGCAAATACAATAAGTTGATGATGAAAAAATTGGTCCTTGCAGGATTGTACACAAGTTTGGTCACAATGCATATGAGATTGAAATCCTACAAGGATTTGTCATCTCACCAATCTTTAATGTGGCTGATTTATATCCTTCTAGGGGATCTGTTGTTGCAGGTCAGGAAGCAGGTGAACTTGAGGATGTTGATGTGAAATAGATTAAAGACCTTCCACTTAATCAGCCTATGCAGCTTAAACCTATTCTAGATTCCAAAGTGGTGAAGAGAACAAGAAGGGAGGAGTATAAAGAGTACTTTGTCAAATGTCTTAGTTTACTAAATTAGGATGCAACCTGGATGTCTAAAGCAAACATTAATCAACATGGCATTAAAATTTAAGACCTCATCTCATCAGGAGGATAAAATATTTTCCTCTCTCGGTGTATGGTGCAAGAGCACTGACTTAACTTCATTTTGGTTTAAGTGTGTCATAGGAGTTTTAGGGTTTTGATTTTGGTTTGAATAAAGGTTCATGGTGACTATTTTGTATTTCCTCAATAATGTTTTCTTATAGGGTCTATTTTGGAATACAAAGATGCTCTGTTGGTTGTAATTGGAACACCAACTGTCTAGAATCTAAAGTTTTTAATAGGCCTCGAAAACTATGAGGTGGGGGCTGTTGTTGTTAATTGTTATATTTTCACTATTAAAAGATTGGAAGGAAGAAGGAATAAACTCTTTTCATTTTTTTCTCCTCATTTCGGGTGTTTTCTTAATTTTCTTTCTTCTCTTGTTTGCTTGACTTGTAGGGTCTCGTTCAGTAGGAGTATTTCATCTTCTGTTAGTGATGTTATGAATTGATTTGTTCTTGCATTTATCTAAAGTTTGGGTGGTAAGGAAGATAGGAGTCCCTATCATTTATACGACAAGAAGTGTTTGAACCCAAGTGGTCTGTGAGGTTGAGAGTCTAAGATGTAAAGGATTACCACTCCACCTTTTTGTTAGATAAGACTAGGTGGAATGGGTAATGTTATGGTAGTTTTAATGGTAGAATTATGTTCTGCAACAGAGGTTGGAGAGGGGTTTGTCACTCTTCAAAACTGAACCTAGCATCTTCATGTGCTAGGTTAGGAAGTTTACTCTTGTCTATTAGACAAAAGACCCTATGAGAAGGATAGGTGAACGGTGAGAGAGAGATATTTTCCACCCTTTGTTGCATCAAGCACACTTATATGGGTTTTAGAGACCATGAAGGTTTGGATGATTGCTATATTAGTGATAGATATTTGATATACTAATGCAAATAGATATAATATGGTGAGCCTATAGAGGGATGCCAGTAAGGGTAAGCTATTGACATTAGATGAATTACATGCAAAGTAAGAGGTGGTTTAGAGGGAAAATAGATCACATCATTATTGAATTTTATCATGATTAGTTTGTTAGACATTTTTTGTCGGTATAGGATGTGATCACAAATGTTCCTATGTATGCTAGGTCATATTAGGGAGTCTCAAGGACAAGGAATATGGCAAAATCCATATTATTTGACATTCCTCTAAGTGATAATGATGATAAAGAACATGGAATTGGTTTGATCTTCGATCTATAGATGATATAAGAGTGACACTTTGGTATACCACATGGTGGAAAAGAGAAAGGTCAATATTGATCTATGTGTTTGACATTCCTATAGGAGATGTGGGACCACAAAATTCAAAGAATTTGTTGTAGAGAATGAGAGTGATGAGAAGGTGGAGGTAGGAGGAATTATGCAATAAACTCTACTAGACATGAAGGTAGCATGATGATATTGTGCACATAGAGGCAAGAATAAATAGAGGATGTGGACTTGAGCTAGGGTTGTAGCAAAATGGACCACAAGAAAGCCACAATATACTTTATAGACTGTGTAAGATTAGTATTTATATTGTAGAATGAGTTGAGATATATTTCAAGGTAATGTGTCACCATCTTTATACTAGTAACACTGTGGTAGACCTTTTTTGGAACATCAAGGCCTCATATATAAAAAAATATGTTTTTTTATTAAAAGAAGTTGGGAAATGGTCCCAATCTTATATTAAAATATAGCCCATAAAAATACTATAAAAAAAATAAACTAAACTATCAAAATAGAATATTGGATGAAAAACATATCAAACCAAGAAACCTATTTAAAAATAGTATAAGAAAAACAACAAAACTTAGAAACCCTAAAACAACACAAAAACTAGTTTCTTGAGTTAAAGAGAAATGAATCATAATCCTTTCTCATATCCTTTAGTTTATTATCTTAGTTAGTTGCTCCAAGAACCAACATCTCATCTTACTTATTCATCTTTTTCTTGGGCACCTATAATTTGTCATCTTGTTGATTTTATGTTTTTTTTGCTCAATTTGTATAGTGAGGACACTAATGATAGTCTTTCTCATAACTCCATTAGTGATATTAACCAATTCATTCGTAATTTTGTCTACCTTCACAAGTTAATTTTAGTACATTTTCATGGTATCATACATATTGATCCAATTTCCTTTACAACTACTATAGCCCATGATCCTTTCCTAAGACTCCTACAACCCTTGAAGGTCAACAAATTTAGCATATTGTGTGTATAGAGGGTCTTCTAATTTATTTTTCATAGTATTATCTTTCTTTTCCTTACCATTTCTCTTAGTATCCTCCTACTCATTCTATAGAGTGTCAACATTAATAGGGGTGAGGAACAAGGTGTCTTTCATTATCTCCAAAGGTAATTGAAAGTTGTTGAATGTTCTTATGCAAGTGAATCAGTTGTCCACACAATTATAAAAAATATTTTCCTTAAACCAGATCTACAAAAAAAAATTAACTTTATCACTTAATCCACATAAATATATGAGCATGAAAGAACATGAAAAGTAGAACACATCATACACAATGAAACACTAGATTTGATGTGGAAAACACTATTAAGGGAAAAACCATGGAGAATTCTATTCTCAATATATGAACACTTGTCAGGGTGACATTGGTTAAGATGATTTTTACAAAGAAATGTTGGATTTGTGTGAATGTCGACATTGATGTCAAACTCGGTGATTCGGTTAGGACTGGATATGGCATAATTAGTTTTGGTATTGCATGTTGAGCATCAATGGAAGATAGGTATGTATGTGATATGTGTAATGCCCACCAAAATACCTTAGAGAAATAAAGAAAACTAACATACTAATAGAGATTAAAAAAAAATTAAACATTATCTAATACAACACATACGATGATCTACTCAAATGCATTAAACACCCATTAACATGATATTCTCATAAACACCACGAACATATAAACTATTAACGCAAGCGGAATTAGACACAACATAACATCAACTTCCATAGGGTATCTCAACATCATTACTTACACTACTAATCATAATCAATAACATCATAATCAAAACTAATCCAATGCATACCATTCTATTATCAATTATTCTTTTCATGCAAATATTCAAAATCATTTCCAATCTATCTATCAATCATGAATGCAATCCTTAACAATGCAATTTCCATTTAGCCCCATTAAGATCATTTTAAAAAACCAATACCAAATGTTCCTATTCCCATATGCTCATTTATAACCTATCATCATGAATCCATTCCATTAGGATCTCATCGCATAGTTTAAGTACATTACAATAAATCCAAAACCATTTATCCATTGCAAGATACAATATGATACATCTCAGTGTTCTCTTTTAATATAATATGCCAAGTCCTAGGATATCATATACTATTAAATAGTCATTATCCAGCTTACATCAAGAGAATAGCTTGTCTACTACATGATATAATTCTCATAATGTGTACATATACTTGTGTCATGATATCAAGTACATCCATTTATTAGAATAACCATCCATAAGCTAAGAGTCAAAGAGTCCACATCCACGCAAGAAGAATCCAATGAAGAACATCCCAATGGAAGAAGGCATCAAACCACTTGACTATGTGGAACCAAAGGAACCACCTCCCATTCTAGGAGATGACACAAGGTCCCACAAACACACTAGACCTAGGTTGACACCTAACAACCAAAGAAACTCAACAACTTCAAAACCACAATGAGAAGAAACACATGAGATTAATCCAAATCACATCTCAAGGCTAACATTAAATATAGAAACTCTTAGAGGCATACCAACAATCATGGCATAAGAAACAAGGACCAACGACAAGGATACATGTAGGAGTGGAGTGTCATCACATTCTATCCCACATAGAAGGAAAAATCACCCTGATAGACATGTCTCGACATCCTATCCTCACAAAGAAGGGCATATCATCTCAATAGACATGTGGATCCATCTCAACCTATGAGAGAATCAAGGAAGATTTACTTGCCATCACAATGGCCTTCCCAAGCTTATCCTAAAACATCCTCCCTATGACTAAGTATTGGCACTCACATCCATTATTATCTTTATTAGGTTCAAGTCCTAATTACCCAACCCATCTAATTAATTATTAATGTTATCAGTTATTACAACAAGGAAAACTTTCAATGTGCCCTAGTGGTCTAGAATCTAAGCATCCTTACTAGAAACCTCCTAGTAGCCTATCTCTCATGACATTAGTCATCACATGAAATCTCACTCCCCCTAACCATCTTCCAAGACCACAAGGAAAATACCTCAATAAAAACAAGGAGGCTCAAAGAAACATCAACAAGGATTCCATAATCATAACATATGCAATGCAACCAATTGCCAAAGCCAACTATGCCAACAATCAAGAGCCTAAACATAAGAAATAAATCAAATGGCCATAATGCATAAATCCATCAAAATTTTCCGTACATACAAATGAATCCACTACATCGAGGCGCATCACCTCGTTGGAGCATACCAAGAACATAACCTCAATAGAAAGGCACATCTACATGTTGGAGCAATATAAAAAACCTCTACAACAAGGCTAAATCACTTTCTGAAGTGCATAATGCATTAAAATAATTGAATCAAAACATAAGGCCATGCTGGAAAACTTGCAAATCATCATTAAAAGCCTCTAGCAAAAGAATAGAATCGGAAAAATTAACCCAGATTGGCGAAAATATCCAAAACACAGTTACAAAACAAATTAGCACATCTGAGAACCAGAATAGCACATTTGAATAACATATTAGCACATCTACAAAGTATTTTAGTGCATATGCCACTTGAAGTAGTGCATATACATAATAGTTCAGTGCATATGATCAACATAATAGTGCATAAGGCAAATGAAATAGCACACATAAAACACAATTTAGTGCATCTGATGATTAAAATGATGCATATAAAACCCAGATTAGCGCATATGCAGAGACGGAAAGCAAAATTCGACAAAGGCAAAATAAAATTCCTGAGAACTTAATGGAAGTTGAAACCATAACCAAATGTGATGGAAAGACAAATAGAAATAAAATAAACAAGTTAGACAAAAAATTAAACCAAAATATAAAGGTAAATTTGAGTTCACAGAAGAGGACTCCCAATAGTTAAAAAGAGTAAATACACTTGCAAAGAACATTACTAGCTCTCCCAACTCAACATAGAAAATGTAAATCCCAAATCAATGCCATACAGAGCAAAACTCAATCACACCAAGTAATACATTCCAATATAGAGGCCATAAAATGCACATGAAATATAAAGAGTAGTACCATCCATTCACGATAAATCACAAATTTAATACAAATATTTCCCACAAACCATATAGTGGAAACTATATAATATAATTATATTGATCCTTCTCAATAGTATTTTACTCAGAATTTTTCCAAACCAATCTTTCAAATACATAGCGCAGACAATCTTTTGCAGGAAAATCAAAATACACATAAAGAGAAAATCTCCAACCTAGTACTTGAAGTAATGGCAAAAGAATCCGATGAAGCACAATCCACAAATCCAAACCAAGCCAAGCAACACCAAATCCAAATCTCCAACCAAGAAATTGAAATGCAAAAAGAAACTCCAAAATAGCTAATTTGACAAAGTACACAGGCGGTTGAATAAATAAAATTTCATTCAAACCATAGCCAAAAATCCAACCAATAAGAAAACTCCAAAATACTATATAATCTACCTATCATGCTGATGGGGAGGGGTTTTCAAAGAGAGTCTCACCTTGATAAATAGGAAGTTGATTGATATGTTAGTAGGCTCCTTTCACTCTACATTGGTGATTCAACGAACCAAAACACTCAAACTCTCTAGGAGTGCTCCCTATCAAATTGTGCTCAATAGTTGCTCAGGCATGGTTGAGATTCACAAGGGTAAATCCAACCTCAAAACTATGAAATCCTCTAAAATATACTTGCATGGGTTTTAATAGGTGTTCTAAAGGTGTTTCCATGCCAATCAACTGGTTTTACAATTGGCTTTCCTTCATTTCTTCATCGCTCCCTCTTTCTCCCATTTTCTAGGCCTAGTAGCCCCAAAGCCCCAATTAGCCCTACCTAACCGGTTTTTGGGGAATTGTTCAAAAACCACTCAAAGAACCTAGAAAAATATTTTGTGATATGGATACCATTTTGGATGAACTTTTGAATCCATCAGCTGAGATAGTCAGGTTTGTTCGTACAGGTACGAAACCCAAAAATGGCAAGGACTTTGTTGTCTTCTTCAAAGGGTTTATTGTTTTCCCTACTCTGTCACACCTCCAACCTTCGACATAGGCTCTACCACACATTACTTACTCATGCCAAACACTTGGCATCTTCATAACTGATCATCCCTGCAAGCAATTGCAACATTTCACTCATTTTCCTAACCGGGCTATGACTGAGCTCGCCTAGGAAATGACACCAAATAGCCTTTCAATGAATTCCAGAACAAAACAAAACTTATTTAAACTATACAAGGGTTCCATGGCTCGATTCTCAGGGGTTATTGAGAAAAACTCAAGGGATTTTAAGCTGGAACCATAATTGGGCTCTTAAACCCTTGCTCAGGCCGAGAGCAATGTAAAATCAAATACACACTTCAAAACTGAACTACAAATAATCACCAACACCTCTTGAGAACTACAATACTATGTACAAATCAATCATGAAAGAACAGTAGTAGATTCAATTCATTAAGTACGGACTGCTATTAAAAAAAATTTGAGAAAATGCAAGGTAAAATCTGGAAAAAGTCTTCACAATGTATTCAAACTTTCTCAAGGCCTTTGGCAACCCGTTTACATTCATTCTTAGAGAATTTTCTATGCCATATGAATCCTAACCAACTCTTCATCAGTTTCCTAACCACCAATGTGCTAAAAAATGCAAAAAGTTGCTCAAAAGTTGCGAAATGTTGTCGAGCAACAATGACAACTTTTGCCAAAATGTGCATTTTTACATTTTATGCATTTCCACTCATCCTAAACCTCCTAGAATGACTTAAAGACACTAAAATGAGGTGTTACAAGACATTTTACACCAAAATGCAAGTTTATGCCATTTTAGGCTTATAAGGGCTCATAAGCCAAATTTGAGTAAATACATGATCTAGTTGACATTCATCCTTCAATTGCATATCCAACACACATGTGGACCTATGAGTAGTCCATTATTCACAAACCTAATCCAAAATAAAGACTATCACACTAAAATCTAGAAAATTCACTCAAATCTAGGTGTTCTTGCACCATACTCCCCCAATGAGAAAGAAGTCAAGTGACTCCTTGAGGCAACAAAGAAAGGGGAATTCCAAGCTTAGAAAAGTCTACCTCAGGTACCCAAGTATCCTCAGATGTTAGAAGGTGCTTCCATTTGATCAAGTATTCCATATAGGTGGTATGCCTTGTCTTCTTGATAACTCTAGAATATAACACTCTCTCGACTTTTGGCATGGTTGCAGGTGGTAAGGACAAGCCTGAAAGTGCTTGAGAGACCTATGAGACTTTTCTACATTCCTTTGGAAGTGTGCCCTTATACTACACCAAATCTGCAACATTGAAGATGGGAGATAAGGCCATATCTCCAGGTAGGTCTAGTTTGTAAGCATTGTATCCATATTTTTCCAAGACCTTACAAGATCCAATCCTCCCCATATGAATTTTACTAGGGAAACCTTTCTGAAGTCTTTCTTTTTTTAAGTGAACCATGACCAAGTCCCCAACAACAAATTGTATATCCTTTCTTTTCACATGTACTTTTTCTTTGATCTTTTGAGAGGTGTCTAGTAGGGTTGTCCTAACCCGCTCATGGATCTCTTTCATGGATTAAGCCATGTCCATAGCATGTCCACTTTGTTGTCCCATCTTTCCAACATCTATGAGCTCCAAAACACCTCTTGGATGAAGGTCATACACAATCTCAAAAGGGCTCTTACCGGTTGATCTATTCACACTGTCATTGTAGGCAAACTTAGCTTGATGGATGATCTGATCCCAAGCTTGTCGATACTCCTTTGTCAAACATCTAAGAAGGTTTCCAAGTGTTCTATTGACCACCTCTATTTTCCCATCCATTTGGGGATGATAGGCTGAACTGAAAGACAAGTTAGTACCCAATCTCTTCCATAAAGTCTTCCAAAAATGACCAATAAACTTTGCATCTCTATTTGATACAATGCTGATAGGTAAACCATGAATTCAAATAACATCCTTGAAAAACAAAAGAGCAATATGACTAGCATCATGAGTGACCTTACATGGAATAAAATGGGCCATCTTGCTAAATCTATCTACCATAACATAGATGCTATCGAAACTTGATTTGGTCTTAGGAAAACCAACAATGAAATTCATACTTAAATACTCCCATGGCTGGTTTGGAATAGGTAAAGGCTGATAAAGACCAGCATTGGAAGAGGTACCCTTAGCTCTTTGGCAAACCACACATTGTTCCACATATTTTCTGATATCTCTTTGTATCTTAGGCTAATAGTAGAATCTTTGGACAAGTTCCAAAGTCTTGTTCAAGCCAAAATGTCCACTTAGGCATCCATTGTGCTTTTCTTGCATCAAATTTTCTCTCATAGACCCTTTAGGTACACAAAGTTGTCCTCCCTTAAACAAAAGGCCATCTTTTAAGGTGAAATCTACATATTCACTATGAAAATGGTTTCTAAACTCTTGACAAACCTTGTAGGCAGCAACAAAGTCTTTATCATCTTGATATAATCCCTTGAAACTATCCAATCCAATGCTCTTGAGTTGCACTTCTTGCACTATTAGAAACCTTCTACTTAATGCATCAGCAACTTTATTGCATTGACCCTTCTTGTGTTTAATAGTAAAGGTATATGACTGCAAATACTCTACCAATTTAATATGCCTATGATTCAACTTTTCTTGTGAATTGAGAAAGCTAAGAGCTTGTTTATCAGTATAATCCACAAATTCTTTAGGTAGCAAATAATGCCTCCACTTCCTAAGGTATTGAACAAGTGCATAGAACTCCAAATCATAAGAGGAATAAATTTTCTTGGCATCATTGAGTTTCTCACTGAAAAATGCAACCGATATATTGTCTTGGCTTAAGACTGCTCCAACTACTATGTTGTTGGCATCACATTCAATGGTGAAGAGCTTGTCAAAGCTTGGAAGAATTAGTACCAGTTGAGTAGCCACCTTTGTCTTCAAGAGATCAAATCCTCTTTGTGCTTCTTTTTTCCATTGGACCTTAGTTTTCACACCTCCTTTAATTGTGTCAAGCATGGGTGCACATATATCACTAAATCCTCTGATGAACTTCCTATAGAATTGTGCTAAGCCATGAAAACTCCTTACTTCACTTGTTGTCTTAGGTGTAAGCCAACTGATTATGGCTTTCACTTTAGAGGTATCCATTTTCAAATCACCTCTTGAGATTACAAACCCAAGATATATCAATTCCTATTTCATAAACTCACATTTCTCCAAATTGATGGTTAGTTGCTCATCACATAGTTTCCTCAATACAATCTCTATATGCTTAAGATGTTCATTTTTAAACTTACTAAAAATCAAGATGTTATCTAAATAAACAACAACAAAGTTACCAATTTAGTCTTTGAGTACTTCATTTATGAGTCTCATGAATGTGCTAGGAGCATTTGTGAGTCCAAATAGCATAACAAGCCATTCATAAAGTCCTTTTGTGGTCTTGAATGTTATCTTCCATTCATCACCCTCCTTGATTTTGATTTGGTGGTAACCACTCTTGAGGTCTATCTTGGTGAAGTATTTATCACCTCCTAAACAATCCATTAAATCTTCAATCCTTGGAATGGGAAATCTATACCTAATTGTAATCCGGTTTATGGCTCTCGAATCAATGCAAAGTCTCCAAGTATCTCCCTTCTTTGGGGCCAAAATGGTGGGTATTGCAGATGGGCTGATTCTCTTCCTTATCAGACCATTGTCCAAGAGTTCTTGTATTTGGTTAGCTACCTCCTTGTTTCGATCCGGTGTCATTTTATAGGCTTCCTTATTGGGCAATGAGGCTCTGGGTATGAAGTCAATTTGGTGAATTATGGCACGTTGAGGAGGAAAGGTTGTGGGTGTGCCATCACTGATAATGTCCTTAAACTGATTTAGGACCTGTTGCACTTTATTGGGAATGCATACTTTCTTCTCCTTTCTTTCTTCTTTTGGTTTTACAACAACTACAAACCCCACTCCTTCTCCTTCCTTAAGTGTGTTAATGAACTCCTTCTCCCCAACTAGCAGCACATTAGGACCCTTTGATCTACCCTCTTCTTGGTCTCCTATGGACTGAATTTTATAGGTGATTCCATCCTTTTGAAAAGTATAGGCATTCTTCTCCCCATGGTGTATTGCTTTTCTGTCAAACTACTAAGGCCTACCTAGGAGTAGGTGGCAAGCATCCATTGGCAAGATGTCAAACAAGATTTTGTCCTTGTAGCCTCCTATAGTGAACTCCACCCAAGTTTTTTTATTCACAAGAACATGTTGCCCCTTGTTGAGCCAAGTAACTCTATAAGGATCACTATGTGGTATTATTTGTAGGTTGAGCTTACTCACTGCTTCCTCTAACACTGTGTTATCCATGGATCATGAATCCACCACCACTCTACATACTTTTCCCATAATCTTGCATTTTATCCTAAACAAGAATCTCCTTTGGCTAGGTTCCTCCTTAACCGGTTCTTTAATCAAGACTCTTCTTATCATAAGATTCTCTCCAACCTCTTAATCTAAACTCACTTCTGATGCCTTCATGTTTGCTGCATCTTCTTGAGCATAATTTATTATCCTCTCACCTCCTTGGGATGAAGAAGACTTCTCAGGGAATCTATAGGTCAGGTGTCCAAGTTGATGGCAATTGTAGCACTTCATTGTGGTGAAATAGGACCCTCTTATTGATCTAGTAGACCTTCCTCTACTAGAGTTGCTAGACCCCTTCCTCTATAGCTTCTCTTTCTATTGGAATCCCCACTTTTCTCTACCAACTTGGATTCCTCTTGGGATCTTTGGTCTACACTTCTTCCGCCAAAGCTACCTCTCTGACCTCTGCCATCTCTTCCCCTACCTCTGCCTCTATTGCTTTGCTCTTATTTCTTTTTGCTATTCTCTTCCACCTTGAGTGCCAATTGATAGCACTTATGAACAGTACTAGGGCATAACAAACTCAACTCTTCTTGAACATTCCATATCAAGCCATTCAAATACCTGGCTACCTTGATGCTTTCATCTTCCACCACCTTGGATCTCAGACACAACTTCTGAAATTCCTCAGTGTAGCTTCTCACATCTAGTTCTCTTTGTCTCAAGTTTTCTCTTCTCTCGTGCAATTGGATTTCATAGTCTTCAGGGATATATGCTTCTTTCACCTTGGCTAGCATTCCTTTCCAAGTTCCTATTGGGTTCTTACCCTCCTTTTGCCTCTCCTCTTGGATGAACTTCCACCAAGTCAAGGTTGCTCCTCTCAATCTAGATTTGGCTACCTTCACCTTTTGTGCCTCACTGATCCCATCACATTCAAAGTGATTCTCCAATCCTTCAATCCATTCCATGACTACTTCTAGTTCCATTTTTCCACAAAAAAGTGACACTCCTTCTAAGGATTTTCCTCCTAAGGATTTAATGGCTCTAAGGAAAGGTTCTTCAAGTAGAATAGGATTTGGTTTAGGTGTGCTCTCCTCTTCTACTACTTCTTTACCCTTCCCTTCATTGACCTTGATTGTCACTTTCTCAGTCTTGTCTTCAACTATGTCTAGTTTGCTCTCCAACTGTTGTAATCTTACCCTGAGGAGTCTATTCTTTTCCTCTTGGTCTTCTACCTTTTTGGCTAACTTTTCATTAGTCACCATCCTAAGACTATTTTCTCTTACTGACTCAGTCTCTGACATGAACTGGCTTGTTTCCAAATCTTAGGGGCTCTGATACCACTTTGATGGGGAGGGGTTCTCAAAGAGAGTCTCACCTTTCTCAATAGGAAGTTGATTGATATGTTAGTGGGTTCCTTTCACTCTACACTAGTCATTCAACAAACCAAAATACTCAAACTCTCTAGGAGTGCTCCCTATCAAATTGTGCTCAATAGTTGCTCAGACATGGTTGAGATTCACAAGGGTAAATCCAACCTCAAAGATATGTAATCCTCTAAAATATATTTGCAGGGGTTGTAATAGGTGTTCTAAAGGTGTTTCCATGCCAATCAACTCGTTTTACAATTCCTTCATTTCTTCATCTCTCCCTCTTTCTCCTATTTTCTAGGCCTAGTAGCCCTAGAGCCCCAATTAGCCCTACCTAACCGGTTTTTGGGGAATTGTTCAAAAACCACTCAAAGAACCTGGAAAAATATTTTGTGATCTGGATACCATTTTGGATAAAGTTTTGAATCCATCAGGTGAGATAGTCAGGTTTATTCGTACAGGTATGGAACCCAAAAATGGCATTTATGAAGGGTTTTGGGACTTTGTTGTCTTCTTCAAAGGGTTTATTGTTTTCCCTTCTTTATCACACCTCCAAAATTCCACATAGGCTATAACACACATTACTTATTCATTCCAAACACTTGGCATCTTCATAACTGATCATCCCTGCAAGAACATGCAACATTTCACTCATTTTCCTAATCGGGCTATCACTGAGCTTGCCTAGGAAATGATGCCAAATAGCCTTTCAATGAATTCCAAGACAAAACAAAACTTATTTAAACTATACAAGGGTTCCATGGCTCGAGTCTCAAGGGTTATTGAGAAAAACTCAAGGGATTTCAAGCTGGAACCATGATTGGGCTCTTAAACCCTTGCTCAGGTTGAGAGCAATGTAAGATCAGATACACACTTCAAAACTGCACTACAAAAAATCACCAACACCTCTTGAGCACTGCAATACTATGTACAAAGCAATCATGAAAGAATAGTAGTAGATTCAATCCACTAAGTATGGACTGCTATTCAAAAAAATTTGAGAAAATGCAAGGTAAAATCTAGAAAAAGTCTTCACAATGTATTCAAACTTGCTCAAGGCCTTTGCCAAACTATTTACATTCATTATCAGAGCATTTTATATGCCATATGAATCCTAACCAACTCTTCATCAGTTTCCTAACCACCGATGTGCTCAAAAATGCAAAAAGTTGCTCAAAAGTTGCAAAATGTTGTCGAGCAACAATGACAGGTTTTGCCAAAATGTGCATTTTTACATTTTATGCATTGCCACTCATCCCAAACCTCCTAGAATGAATTACAAACACTAAAATGAGGTTTTACAAGACATTTTACACAAAATGGCAAGTTTATGCCATTTTAGGCTTACAAGGGCTCATAAGCCAAATTTGAGTAAATACATGATCTAGTTGACATTCATCCTTCAATTGCATATCCAACACAAATGTGGACCTATGAGTAGTCCATTATTTACAAACCTAATCCAAAATAAAGACTATCACACCAAAATCTATAAAATGCACTCAAAACTAGGTGCTCCTGCACCACATGCCCAAATATGATATTTTATTTCTCCAAGGCTTTTTAGCCAATAACCATAAAAGGGTAGGTAAGTTATATAATATGTATTTACCCACACAAAGTAACATGAGAAATTATACTATAACAATGCAAAATCATATAAATGAATAAATAATAAACTAAGCCCAATAATAAATAAGCCAAGGGCAATTAAATAAATAAAAGCCTCAAATAAAATATAAAGCCACAATTAAATTAAAATCATAAATAATAAATAAATATGAAAAAATTAATTAAATAATAAATCAAATGAATAAATAATTAATTACAAACTACTAAATCCACAAGGCTTAAATCAAATAATAAAAAATCACTCAATAATATTTAATTAACCAAACTATATAATAAATTAGATTAAAATTAATAAACTATATTAACCAAGCATTAATTAAATAAATAGTCAAATACTCAACGCCACAAGACAACAACAACTCAACACACTAGCATGATGATTCACGCCAAGACAACTGACTGACAAAGATGACAACTTAAGCCAAGAGTGTAGGAGGGAACTCATGCCATCTCCAACAACTTTCCATTGGGATTAAGACATGCTCAGACCTATGGATCCAGCTGGAGTCGATGTCTGGTACTTGCAACCCTTTAACCACCAATCCATGATATAACATGATGTTCTGCAAAATGGGAGGTTGTTAGACAAGAACCTATGGTCGTATAACACAAGAAAACACAAGAAACCAAGAGAAATGTTAGCGTTAATCAACCAAAAACTAGTCTAAGTAGGCATACCAAGAGAGACACTAAAAACAGAGTAAAGCATTTAACTATGAAAATGAATGCAAGAAGACATCTCCAAATGTCTTCTACCATGTTTGTATCTCTTCCTCCCTTGTTCCTCTCCTCTTCAAGTTCCAAATTAGTGTAGCTCTTAGCAAATTTTTGCACTATGGATTCCTTATGGAGATTCAAGATTGAAAATGATTAATCTAAATGCTATGCAAGTGTGAACAAAAGCTAATAATGAGAGATTATCTAATTAGCTAGTGTTGATTTTAAACCAAAAGAGTGAATATGATTGATTTATGCTAAATGCTCTCTAAAAATGACTATAATGTAAATGCATACAAGTTTTCAGGATTATGGCTAAGAATGCTAAATGCTTGAGGATGCTTGAGGATGTGAGCTCTATTTATAGAAAAAATGGAGCAATGGATGGTTGAGATTGAGTAATCTCAACAAGGGTCAGGATCGAATGGTTTATGATCTATGTGAGGACTTTCAATCCAATCCCAGGATGACAAATGTCAACATGAGATGGGTTGAGAGGAGAGGGAATAAATATTAAATTCTTGACATGACCCAAGGGTTAACTTGCAAGGTGAAGCTAAGGTTGAGTTAAATGGATAAATTCATTATTCAAAGAATAATGCTCTTATCCAATGGATAAACTCTTGTGCAATAGTTAGTGAGGATAACCATGGTCAAAACAATAAATGCTTGAGAAAAAACATGGGTTACATGAGGGTTAAAAGAAGAAAAGCTTGGTCCAAGATTGTTTTATGAGATGGGGATAGGTGAAAAAGCTCTAAGATGGAGATAAGTTCAGACGTCTTATCTAATGGTTTCACAAGGTTATACTACTTTGGGATGAAAGGTGTGCCTTGTGGAGCTGCTTTGATGGTAATTTTGTTGTGACGCATAACAACATTGCAGGTAGAGTTTGGATTTTTTATGGTAATGGTTGCAATTTGTTCATTGGCATCATATAGGTGGTTTATAGTGTAATTATAAGCATCTCGCGTGTAATCAGTGGTATCTATATTTTGCCTTGAAGTGGAAGGACCCTTTTGATCTTGTGATGGAAGTGGATTTTTAAACATAATATGATCATTGTTTGTTGTTTTTGGGTCATGTCCTTCAATTTCAATCTCTCCTCAGTCAATGAGATCCTGAATAAGATCTTTCTATCTGTCACAATTGCTTGTTTTATGCCCTTTCCCTTGATGGAATTTGCAATGTTCAGTGTCTCTCCACCATGAAGGTTTAACCTGAAGTTCGTAATTGGACATCTTTGGTAGGGTCACTAGATTTGAAGAGACCAACTAACGTAACACTGTTTCAATAGGTTCCCTTAAGGGAGTGTACATTCGTTTTTGTTTATAATTTTGCTGGCTTTGTCTTGGTTCTTCTTGCGGTATATTGCATCCTTGATTTGGTGGGGGAGGAACCATGTTGGTCTTAGGAGGGGGGTTTTGCCCTGCAAAGCAGACCACAAGTTGTGCACTTTTAATAGTTCTTGCATCTACAACCCCATCATTGATGATGTTCTTGTTTTTGTTCCAGAAGTTAGGTTTATCACTGTTGAATCACAGGCAAGGTGCATCTTTGGGTTCATTGTATATTTTGATAAGCCCCTTTTTGATGAGGGCCCTTTCACATTTTAAACCCTGTGTGATCATGTCATTGAAAGACTCTGTACCTTTCACGTCTAATGAAATTCCATTTCTTCGTTCAAGTTGGAAATAAATATTTCCACTAGCTCTCTTTCAGGTAGCTGAAGGGAATGCCTGCTAGACATTTGTCGCCATTGTTGCAAGAAAGCTGAAAATAGCCCTCCTGGCTTTTGCTTAGTGCTACATAGATCAGCCATGGTGATATCGTGTTCAATGTTATGTGAGTAATGTGCAATGAATTTTTGGACCAGCTCTTCGAATTTCCTAATGCCGCTTGTTAGTCGGGAAAACCATTGCGTGGTTGTCTCTTCCAAACTTTGGGGAAAGAGTCGCATTAGGTATGTGTCCTCATATGCCACTTCTAGGCATGTTGAATGGAATTCTCTAACATGATCGTGAGGGTCTCCTTTTCCTCGATACTTTTCAAACTTAGGTGTTTCAAACCCTCATGGAAAAGGTGGCATATGTAGATTCCTATCAAAGGGATAGGGAAAAATATCATTAAGTGAAAACTGGTTTGTTTTCACACCACTGTGGAGTTGTTGGGCTAAATTTTTGATTTGTTGCCACAACATGTCTATGTCATTTGGAGGAGGAGGAGGTGGGGGATTTCCTTGATGAAGGTTGTATCTAATGGGATCTCGACCTCTTTCATCCTCATACGACTTTGGTATTCCAATGCTTGCCTTAGTTGTGCAATATCAAAATCAGAGGGTAATTTGGCTCCCTCTTGGGCAAGTCTTAAAAAGTGAGCATCATCATTTCTCTTGAGTATTTTGTCAAAAAGTTGATTAAAGAGAGGGTTGTGTTGTGCCCTTTCTATTGTTGCAGGAGTAGGAGTACTTGGATTTTCATCATTTGTGTTTCCTCCAAGGGCTTCTTGGAATTCATTGAGATTTTCCTCCTCTTCCTCTTCAATTTCAAGTTGTCTAGACCTTGATCTGGTTTGAGCCATTTTGTTTACAAGTTTTTTATTGAAGTTTGATGAAAATGATGATGAATTGGTGATGAAATGAAAGATTGATGTTTGGTGAAGTGTTTTGCATACGGACATCTAGCACTAAAGGTAGATGTTACCAAAGTCCTTCCTTGAATTGCTTGTTGTGTTTTGTTGACAATGTTTGATATGATAAGATTTAGAGAGATCTGTGATGTGTTACAGACCCAACTACCTAGTAATGAGAGGATTCACTCATAGGCTAGTTTTAACCTGTGTAGAAATGCCTCTTAGGATGAGTTTATCCTAGATGTAGAGACAATCTAAAAAGTGATGTGTTGTGTTTGATTCAAGCAATATCGAAAATAGAACTTAGGACAAAAACCTCTTGATGTTTTGAGAGTTGGAATGGATTGGATGAGAAGCAAATGTGATAATGGATGAAATGTGGACTTCAATAGAAATTTTGTGTTACAAAAGGAAAAAACTCTTCCTCTTCTCTTTCAGGGGTTGGTGGTTCTTCCCTAGCTGAGTTGTATGTGATGCAAATGTCTGGAAAGAAGGAAGGATTGATTTTGCCTCCCTTGTTTTGACGATAGCTCAAAGCTCTATATTGAGTAAAATCTCTGTTGTTTAGTGACTCTTGATCAAACTCGTTTGATTTTCCTTGAAGATATAGACGCATGTGATGTAAGAAGGTTCTATGTGAGACAAAGATTTGTCTATTAAGATAGAAGAATTTCCTTCTTTTGATGAAAGCCTTCGAGATTAATGGTCTTTTCTTCAAATTGATGTGTTGATGAAGATTCTTCTTTCTCAAGATGTGAAGAATGGTCATATAGTTTGATACTTTGTTTTCACACTTTGTTTTTGATCTTTGTTGGTATTTGAAAATATTTGTGTTGGATGAATACTTGTTTTTGGAACTGATTTTTTATTTTTCTTTGACAAGAAAACAAAGCAAGCACACAAACACAAGAATGTTGCCTCAAAAGGCACAAATAAATGTGGGTCTAGATCAACCCAACCTTTGGAATTTTATGACCCTTTCTTTCCAAATGTTTTTGAGTATGTTTTTCCAAAAAGCCTGAAGTTAGCTTAGTTTATCAATGGTCTTGACTCAAAATGAAGACACTTCAAACACACTTTATCCCTAAGGTCAAATAGCCAGTTGCAATAATTTCAGCCCACATCTTGATATTTCTTCAACTTTAGTACTACATACCTTATGAATCCTGCCGTGGTAGGTAAGGATGTGATATACTAAGTATTGCATGAGCATAACAAATAGATGATCCCTATGATGGGGGAGTCACCACTTTTATCAGGCTACAAGTAACCTTTCAAAAAGCTATGTTTCTACTCAAGGAAATATGTATTGTGAGTATCTTGGGAGTAAAACCTTATATGCTCTTGCACTGAACTTATCAAAATATCCTCAATCAATAGAATGGGTGGGATACTACATAAAGGTGTTTAGTAATTTTCAATGTCTTTGGACATAAGTTCATTCTACAGTGACTCACTTAAGAGCCTTGTAACTTGTGGTGGGGCCCATTTGTCCTTTCGACAAGTTACACTCTAGGAACGGCTATACCCAAGGCTATAGCTTTCGCTCACACCTTATTTCTATAGTGACTCAAAGGATTTACCGCACGAGGTCGTTCCCAAGAGTGATGTGTCTCTTGGGAAGCCTCTATTAAAAAGATAAACTTTGAGTGTTACTAATACTTTTCTCTTGCACCTAGGACCACGAAAGCAAAGGGAGAGGATAGTGTGTGTTAGAAGTAGGACCACTTGACAAACTTTGCACAAGTGTGCCAAACATAAAAGACACTTGTTCTTTTTAACTTATCATTG
Source organism: Cryptomeria japonica (assembly GCF_030272615.1). NCBI lineage: Eukaryota > Viridiplantae > Streptophyta > Pinopsida > Cupressales > Cupressaceae > Cryptomeria > Cryptomeria japonica. The sequence goes on from NC_081414.1 coordinate 642,669,466, forward strand.
CAATGATGATCTAACTGTTTGGAGATGTTGCTCCAACAACCATGGTGTTCTTTTTATCCTTCAAAGGCAATATGTTGAGTAAACTACGAAAAATGAAATCCTAGTCAACTTAATGAAAAGCATGTTTGCTTGAAGAAAATTGCTTTGCAAAAGAAAAACAAGTTGATTGTTCTTTTAATTTGCCCAAACAAAGTGTGGATTGTGAATTTTTAACTTGAGTTGATGCAAGGAAATCAAAAGTTGTTTTGTTGAGTTTTAGGCACCAAAATAAAGTGTTTGAAGTTTTCCTATGTTGCATGAAAAACCAAGTTTGTTGTGTGTTTTAATACACCAAAATGAAGTTTTTGAAGTTTGATTTTTAAGCACCAAATGAAGTGTTTAAGTTTGTTTTAACTTGAAATAAAATCAAGAAAAGGAAATTAAAAATTTCAAGCAATAAAATGGGCTAGTTCAAACCTGCACAAGAAACGAAAAGTCAGTAAAATCCAAACACATGGTGAGCTTCCACAAGCCTAAGAAAAATTAATTTATCAGTTACAAGGCATTTTTTACAATGCTCTGTTACAATAGCGCTACTCTATGTGAGAACAAAAGCGCTAGTTAACAAAAAAGCATGATAATAAGGACAAAAGCACTAAAAGACAATATTATACAGAAAGACAAACACGCTAATACGAGAATAAAAGCGCTACTTAAGGGTCAATAGTGCTATACTATAGCCAACAAAGCTAAATTTTGGGACAATAGCACTATTGTAGAGACAATAGCGCTAAAAGACCAAATTTGCGATAGCACTAAAGTGTGAAAAAAAGTGCTGAAGTGTGACCTGTGTGTCAAGTAAAACAGTCAAAAAGTTAGTTTTCCAAAAAAGGTTGGTCTTTGATTCACGTCGGGTTCGCCAAATGATACTCTGCAAAATGGGAGGTTGTTAGACAAGAACTTGTGATCGTATAAGACAAGAAAACACAAGAAACCAAGAGAAATGTTAGCGTTAATCAACCAAAAACTAGTCTAAGAAAGCATACCAAGAGAGACACTAAAAACAGAGTAAAGCATTTAACTATGAAAATGAATGCAAGAAGACATCTCCAAATGTCTTCTACCATGCTTGTAGCTCTTCCTCCCTTGTTCCTCTCCTCTCCAAGTTCCAAATTAGTGTATCTCTCAGTAGCTTTTTGCACTATGGATGCCTTATGGAGATTCAAGATTGAAAATGATTAATCTAAATGCTATGCAAGTGTGAACAAAAGCTAAAAATGAGAGATTATCTAATTATCTAGTGTTGATTTTAAACCAAAAGAGTGAATATTATTGATTTATGCTAAATTCTCTTTGAAAATGACTATAATGTAAATGCATACAAGTTTTTAGGATTATGGCTAAGAATGCTAAATGCTTGAGGATGCTTGAGGATGTGAGCTCTATTTATATAAAAAATGGAGCAATGGATGGTTGAGATTGAGTAATCTCAACAAGGGTCAAGATTGAATAGTTTAAGATCTATGTGAGGACTTTCAATCCAATCCCAGGATGACAAATGTCAACATGACATGGGTTGAGAGGAGAGGGAATAAGCATTAAATGCTTGACATGACTTGAGGGTTAACTTGGGAGGTGAAGCTAAGGTTGAGTTAAATGGATAAATTCATTATTCAAAGAATACTGCTTTTATCCAATGGATAAACTCTTGTGCAAGAGTTAGTGAGGATAACCATGGTCAAAGCAATAAATGCTTGAGAAGACACATGGGTTACATGAGGGTTAAGTTAGGGGTCAAAGTCCCTAACCATGGGTGCAAGTGGATTTAACCATAAATGGTCATGTAAGAGCCATTAGTGGTTTGGAAGACTTTAGAGGTTAGCTTGTTGGACACATAAAGCATTAAATGCTTTCCAAAGACTTTGGAGTCTTTGAGAAGTGACTTCAAGTTGCTTAGGAATGTGACAATAATTAGGGGATGGATTAGGCTAATTAGAAAGGGGTTTAGAAGAATCTATAAGGGGATTAGGATTGCAAGTGGGTTTGATGGGTGAGGGAAAATAAGATTTTTATTAAAATAAAATTCACTTATTTCAACAAATAGGTGCAAGTTGCATTTTTAGGAGAATGCAAGTGGGGGGGATTTAATGATTTAAATAAATGTTTTATTTAATTTATTTGAAAGAAGAAAGAGGATTAAATGAAATAAATAGGATTTCTTCATTTAATTGATTGTGAATTTGGTTTAATGAATTAATAAAAATAAATTCAATAATTTCTTTAATTAATAGGAGAAAGTTTGAAGATGAATTAATTAAATGTTAATTTAATTAACTGTTGGCTAGTGGATTTTTAATCAAATAAATAGCAAATATTCATTTAATTAAAATGGACAGATTTATGTAACTACATAACATATACAATAATATATCATAAGTAAAAAGGCAAGTGATAGAGAATCACAACACCATATCATACTCGCAATGACTGATATGACATTGTCCCTATCACAAACACACTAGAAGACATTCACAATCACTTTAGCATCAACTCAATCATCATGATCATAAAATAGGGTTAACACAATCACAATATCACCAAAATCTCATAAGCAATATAATCCATCTAAATAAAAAGTGCATATAGAGATCATCAAATATGAATTCATCATCATAATAATCAAGGATAGATATCATTATCCACATAGGTCATCAAACATCATATGTCCATACAAATGTCTATCATCATGAAAATATCATCTGAGATGTCAATAGAGTCATACATATAAATCAAAAACATCATATAAGAGTCTAGATAAGTCAATCCATGCATAAATCAAAAGATAAGTCGAGGAGGGACACTACATCCCCCCCCCCTTTGCCTAGGCTTACTCCTGGAAGCCTAAGAACAAGTAGGGTAAAGCTCTCCCATCCGCACTGCATCCTCCCAATTCGCTGAAAAATCATCACTCGGGTCCCACTGGACCCTTACCTACTCTATGTTCCGACCCATGAGGGTCAACTCTTGATGTTGAAGAATGTGCATGGGCTCCAAAGAAAGATGATTGTCCTCTACCTGCAATGCATTCCAATCCAAAGCATGTGATACATCAGGATGATAAGGCCTCAAAAAATGACACATGAAAAAAATCATGGATATGGGACAAGCTAGATGACAAGGCAAGGTGATACACTATAGGACCAATCCTCTCCAAAATATCAAATGGTCCAACAAAATGAGGTGCCAGCTTAGAGCCTTTTCCATAATGGATCGGTCTCTTTTGTAGACGAACCCTCAAAAATACCTTGTCACCCACTGAAAAATTGCATGTCCACAAGACGAGAATATGAATATTTCTTTTGTTTGTCATATGTTGCTATCAAATGCTCTCTAATACAAGTCACCTGCTACTCCATTATGTGCAACATCTCTAAACCAAGAACCACTCTATCCTCCAAACGATCCCAACTCAAGGGTGTTTGACACGGTCGACCATACAATGACTGAAAAGGGGGCATGCCAACCAAACTATGATAGCCATTATTATATGAAAATTCCTCCAAATAGAGGTAATCCTCCCAATGAGACTGTTGATCCATGGCATACATCCGCAACATATCCTCCAAAACCCGATTAACTCTCTCAGTCTGACCATATGTCTCAGGATGATATGTTGAACTGAAGTTCAAATGAGCTCCTAAATCATGATGGAGAGAAGTCCACAATGTTGAAGTGAAAACTAGATCATGATCCGATATAATCCGTTGAGGAATACCATGCAATCTCACTACACCCTCCATAAAAAATATGAGCAACTATCTCTGCTATATATGGTGACATGATCAGAGAGAAGTGTGCCACCTTGACCAAACTATCCACAGTGACCATAATAGCATCATGTCATCAAGAATACATAGGCAATCCAACTATAAAATCCATAGATATGATGTCCCATTTCCAATCTAGAACTAGGTGTAGACACCTAAAAATGTCTCATTGATCATGTACTAATTATTCCTCTAATTGATTAAATAATTCTTTAATTCTTTAATTAAGTTAATTAATCTTATTCTTCTAATTTCATATTTTCTCATCATCTTATTAATTATTCCATTTTCTTATTCTATCATCATTTAATCATTTTCTAAATATTAATTAAATATTTATTATTTAATTAATTGTGATTAATTCCCCAATTTAAATAATCTTTATTATTTAAATAAATTAATTCTCAATTTCTACCTCTAATCATCATTCAATCATTAATCCTCTTCTAAATATTAATTAAATATTTATTATTTAATTAATTATGATGTAATCCTTCAAATTAAATAATCTTTATTATTTAATTAAATTCTATTTCTAAAATAATTAAATAGTTTCTTTAAATTATTTAATTAACTAATTAATTCTTCTAGTTCTTCAAATTCTAAATGTCATTTAATTTCTTATTTCTTCTAATTTCTTCCAAATTCAAATACATGTGCATGATTTCAAAAACCAAATTGAAAATCAAAGTCAAGTTCTAAATATATTCAAATGCTAAATTGAATTAAAATAAATTCAATTATTTGAATAAATCTCATGCAAAGATTAAATTGAAAATCTAAGTTAAAATGCAAGCACGTGCTAAATTAATTAATTAAATCATTTATCTCTCCAATCTCTATTTCCTTCTTTTAGTTAGCTTTTTCTAAATTAAGCTCTCTTTGTCATCCTCTTTATTTCCTCCAATCATTCTTTTTCTTCCTTCAATCAGCTTTTTCTCAATCAGTTGACTCAATTAATCTATTCAATCTATTGAGTTCCACTCCTACAATCAACAGTTCAACTATCAATTTTCATGTGAACTCACCCAAGTTCCACCTCTTGATCATTTTGTTCCACCTTTCAATCAATCTCATCCAAAAATCCATAAATTGAGCATCCAATCTCCATTTTCGATAATCACAAACTTTGAATCTTTGTGTCACTTGCAGGTTACTAGCACAATATCTGAGAGCCATCATACCACAAAGAGGAGAAGAGCAATGGAAGCAATATGCAATCTTGGGATAGGGAGTTTTGATTTGATTTGATTATTTTAATTCCTATTTGTTTGATTGTGTTATTCCATTGTCTTATTTGTTAAATTCTTTGGTTAGATAGGGATTCGTGATTTCCCTTTTGCTTCTAATTGATTACTTATTTTTAAGATGAATTTTACATGTACACATTTTGGTGAACTCGACGTGAACTTACAACAATTTAACCTTCTTTATTTTTCTGTGTGATTTTTGCAGATTGTGCGAATTTTTCTATTTTTTTTTACAGGTTGTATAAATTTCGAGAAAAAAAATTCCATCACACAATCAAGCATTCATCATCACACAATCGCATAGACAACATCATGCATTCGACCCTTTGGGGTCATGCATTTGTTCTGACAGGGTCATGCAATCACCCTGTCTAGATCACACAATCGCCCTTTCTGGATCACGCATTCGTAGGAAGCATTGTTGTTTAATTTTTTCTTCCGTCTGTTATTTGTTCTGTTTAATTCTGCCTCAAATTTGGTTAATCCGGGATCAAATTGCTTTTATTTTATGATTTGATTAATACAGTTTATGGCAAGAAAAGTACAGTTCAAAATTTCAGGTGCAAAAAGGATGAAACATCAAAGAAGAGAAGCCAAACGCTATCAAAAGGTTCTCTAGGCAGAAAAATTAATATAGGATTCGGAAGAGCAACTGGCCTTAGATAGATATAATGGCCTAGTTCTTTCTTATACAGTTAAATATGATCTAATCAATATTAAATGGATGATGAGAGATTTGGCTAGGGCTTCACAATTGGTTTTGTAGGTTCGTGATCGAGTTTAGTTTCCTTTTATTTTTTATTTTTTAACTTTTGTTGTTGTCTACCTTCTAGCACGCAATTGACCTGTTAGTGCTACGCAATCGACTAGATATCGTCATGCATTCAGTCTGTCAAATTTACGCATTTGCTCTATCAGATTCACACATTCGATCTGTAAGTACCACACAATCGCACAGGTAAAATTACGCAATCGTCTCTGTCAAGTTTTGAGTTTTTGTTTTCTGTTAGTTTGGTTTTACTACTAATCTTCTATTTATAGCTTGTGGCGGATTTGCAGAGAGGATTAGATTAGTATTTTTGCATGCACACTTCACACTTCATTTTTAGTGCTTAAAATCAACAACAGTTAAAATGGAAATGCATGGATAATCTCACACTTCGTTGTTGGTGCTTAAAATGAACATGGGCTAAAATTGACATGCATGTATCTCACACTTGGTTTTTGGTGCTTAAAATCAACAAATGGTTAAAATTGAAATGTATGCCTTCATACTTGGATTTGGTGTTTAAAATAGACATGAACATGCATATCTAACACCTAAATTTGGACTATTAAATGAATGTGAATCAGGCTGTATTAGATTAAATCATTTTTCTTTTTCTTAAGGTAAAGCACTTTTTATTGTGTCTGGGGTGGACCTACTATTGCACTAACTGACTTTCCACCCGCCTTCGGGGTCTTGGGAGAAAGAAGGAAGGTGACAACGACATCCAAATTTTCTTTTATTCTACATAGTGAGGGGTATCTTTGACTGGGGATTTCATCACCCCACAGAGGTACTTTGAATTGGGATGCGTTGGGGATATCATCTCTCCCAGCGTACTCTCGAGTAGGTTTTCGAGCCACTATATAAATATACTGGTCGACCGGCTAGAGTGTTGAGTGAATTCGACATATGTGGGGGCCTTCCCTGCACCGATAAGCTCAACTAAAGCCTTAAGTGGCTTGCTCTAAGAATCTATCATTGGATCGGGACCCCTCAAAACCTAATACTAAGAACCAATTTAGTTGCCAAAAATCCTACATTCAGTGGTTCCGAGAGTGCGGATCCTACCCCATAGATACTCTTCATGTACCTTACACTATGATACAGGAATCCCTTGGCTATAAGATCCTCAGATCTTCAGGGTAAGATAGACTGGCATGCCTGAGAAGTGTGTGTCGTGGAGTGGAGCCAGTGCTGCCAGACTTTCTATATGTTCATTTTGTCTCGGTATTTCATAAGGGCCTCACTGAATGGTGTCCACTATCTAGCCTAAGATTGTATTTCATTCTTTTTTATGTATCGATGTGCTAGACCAGTATTGAGTCAGCCCCTTGGGCTATTTCAGTCCCTATCCCATGTATCTCTGAATTTTCCAAGATTGTATGAAAATTGAGTCAATCTGCTATACATACCTACCAGCAATTGTTCTTAGATTTGGAAAATTACAAAACATTGTCCTACACACGAAGTTACAGAAAACAAATTCCATTTTGAAATCGAAACTCAAAATTCCTTACATACTTATGACCCTAGGCAATCTTTTACATAGTCTTTTGCATAGTCCTAATCACATCCTCATTATCATTGTACGTCCTTTGCATAGTCCTAATCATGTCCTCATTATCATCCTACGTCTTTTGCATAGTCCCAATCTCATCCTCATTATCGTCCTAAGTCTTTTGCATTATCATCCATATTAGTTACATAGTCCTACATTATCATATATGTCTTCATCTAGACCTCATATATGTCTAAGTCCATTGTCAGTTATAGGTTCATAGCATGTGCCTTCATGGGTCTTCCAGGTGATGATTTGCTCCCGTTTGAGCAACCTAATCTAGTTCCAAATGGCGGTCAATGAGAAATCATTGATGGTCTAGCTAACTTAGCTTGGGATTTAAGAAGAAGTGCACCTCAATGTATAGGAGTCATACATGAGATAAACACTGAGTCTAGGATTTCCCATATAATTGATAAAGAGATTGAGGCTGAGCAACTTCGTCAACAAATGGAAAGACTTGCAATAGAGAAATCTAGGAATGCTCAAAAGGTCTCGCGTCAAAATCTTCAATAGAGAGTCTAGTATAGGCTTGCATTTACATCTATAGTCTAGGGTTAAGTCATCTTCTTGCATAGAACCACCCTCATATAAGCAATTTTAGATGCTCATCACAAGGTGCAGAAAGTGAAAGGAATAATGGACCCGAATAACACACAGTCTGTAAACCCTACTTGGAATTTAGACATGTCAATAGGTCAACACTCAGGTACACAAACAATGTCCACCCTAAACAAATTACAACAACATTTGACAAAGGAAGAAATTGAATCCGCACAACAAGACCCACATGTCCTCATGATCCTAGATGCACTTATACATAGCGATAGGGACAAGTATCTTTCGTTGTTAATACAAAATGGGGCAAAACTACCTGAGGATTTTGATGTCACAAAGATCTTACCACCAGGAAAAACTTTAGGTCAAGATAACAGTCAAACACCACCCTTGACACAAATACAAGCAATGACCTCTAGTCTTCCTCAAAATGTACCTATCCAAACAAATGTCAACACAGATGCAAAATTTCAAACAAGTATGTCATCCTTGGCAACCAATGCTAGTATACCATCATAGAGCATACCGATAATATCAAGTGTCTCAACACCTATTCAAACACAAGCAACAAGTACAACCCAACCTCTAGTTTCCTATTCTATGGGATCCACATATAGTTATCAAAATGCAAATGTAGGTCTTGCCAATAAAAAAAGTACAACTCAACCAAACATGGGTTCACATATCAGCTATTTCATAGTACCTAGTGGAACTCACAACACACAAGGTTATAATCTTGGTACCTTCCAACAACCTCCTAGTTATGCAACCATGAATCCTTTTGTGGGACATACATAAACACAAGGTATACCTTTGACACAAACATATATTCTGACACAACAAATACATAATTTACAACAACAAATGACGACCATGCAAACTGGTAATGACAAAAAGAGCTACACAATGTAGGACTTACGTCCTTATCCATTCGATCACACATTATACATGCCACCTTTCTCACAACATTTTGAAATGCCCAAATTTGATAGATATCGAGGGAAGGGTGACCCTAGAGATCATATCAGAGAATTTTTTACGACATGTATAGAGGTTGCCTCAGAGGATACTTATCTAATGAGATTATTTCCTAAAAGTCTGGGAGGTCCGACTTTAGAGTGGTTTTCACATTTACCACCAACCATCACATCATGGGGAGAATTAGCTAAACAATTTATTGAAAACTTCTCGCACAACATTGACACCCCAGTTACTTTGATGGACTTGTGTGCCACAAAACAATATGAGAATGAAACATTTGTATCCTTCATACAACGATGGAGGACTCTCTATAGGAGGTGCAAGACAGTTATCCTGGAAACAGAGCAAGTGGATGTGTTCACAGAAAATTTGATTCCTAAGATTAAATATCCAATACAAATGCAATGTTTAATCACATTCAATCAAATCATGGAAAAAGCTCTCAAATGTGAGAAGGGACTAGTAGAACAAGGTCTTATTAAGTATGGAAATACCAACAACAATGACAAATCTAAGTTCTGGTCGAAAAACAAAAATGTGACCAATGATGGTGATAGTTCTGATACTTAAAGATAAGTACATATGCCAAGCTAATAAGATGAGAGGGCGGGGGGGGTGAATCAAACAAACTTAATCTTCCATAAAAACATCAGATCCAACCTCGGTAACATATACTTTAGTAATATAACCAAAACTACTAAACATTCAAACTCAAAAGCATATAAACATCATAACACTCATAACACCAAATTTAACGTGGAAACCCAAATAGGGAAAAACCACTGTGGGATTTCGGACCCACTAAGAAATATACTCTTCTAGAGTATGCTCGGTTAAAAGAAAATCCTGTTAAAGATTACAAACACATTGCTAGATGTGACTCGGTTAAGGGATTTCCCAAAGATCTGTTAGGATCTTCACCTTGTTAGAAGTGACCTTGTTAAAGGATTTCAAACACTCAATCAGAATGTCACCTTGCTAGAGGGTTTTACAAATAAGATTGTTAAGTCCACTCGGTTAAGAGATTTTCTGTCACTTCACAAAATAACAGTAATAAAAATCTATCTGCAACTTCACATCTAAAATGCTAAAGAAGATTCTTATTTTGTCAATACAATATAGACATAGAACTAATCTTATCCATCTACTGGGCTCTATACTCTGTTATTCAAAACAGGTCTTCAAGCTTCTGTGCTTGGTAATCACTATGTAGCATCCCTGTGCATACACTTGCCTGCATACATTATTTATCAACAGTTCCCTATTTATAAACAATTCACCAACCGCTTAATCTCCTTGATCACATTTCCCATGATCAATCATAGCCATCAGATCTTCAAACTTTGACCAGGTTCAATGTATCATTTGATCTGAAAATGTTTTACCCTGCCTTGGAACTTGCATACATTTCTTGGAACTTGTGCTAGGGTATTGCAGTTCAATCTAAGCTGTAGATCTTCCTGCTGATTTTCCTTTGCCATAGATTCTTTAACAAACTTCATTCATGGCATACCAATCATTTAATCATAGCCAGCTCATCAGCTTCCCTCATTAAATAATGCATGTAATCTTTTAATGTATTCTATTATTACTCGGTTGCAACTCGATAAATACTAAACTTCACTCAGTAGACATTCTGCCTTCATTAACTAATAGCGATAACCTTAGGGTTTACTGACTAGGTTCCTTAGGGTTTATCGACTAGGTTCTTTGTTCGGTAACATAGTATAGTATTAACCTTTCAATCAATAACATATGTAGGATATCAAAACAATCTAATCATCATGATCTCATCATTGTCTAACTCGGTAATAGTTGCCCATTGAATAACTTATTTCTCCCCTTATCCATCATATTCTATCTGTGTCTTTTACCGACATCCTTATACTCATCAAATCATACTTCTCAAGATATGGCAACATCATACTGAATTAGAAAATCAATTTCTTGACATCAATGAAAAAATAATAATATTAAGACAGTAAACATCCTTAATCAATTTTATCCATAATCATCAACAACCTTCTCAATATCCTTATTCAAATGCCAACAATCTCTCCTTGTCTGTTATAATACCAAATGCCAACAGATGGTATTGTAGACGCCAGAATGACAAACAAAACTCAACCCATTTTATCTTTGGGAAGGAATCAGTCATCTAATCCACATACAAGGAATATTGCAACCTCAGCAAATGTGAATGCTACACAAAACATGAACACAAGATACCCCAGGGTAAATGCTCCAAGAAGAAATTACACATCTCTAGGAGAACCTATTGAGTCAGTGCTCCAAAAGTTAATACAAACAAACATGATCACTTTACCTGAGGTAAGAGTGTATGAACCATGTCCTTTCAAACCCACATGGTGGAATGATAATGATTTCTATGATTATCATCGAACTAAAGGTCACAAAACAACAAGTTCCTACAAATTGAAAAACTTGGTCCAAGACATGATAGACCAAGGGGACATCACAATTGATACCGATAAAACCTCAGCAAACACAAATCATACAATTTTGAAGGATCCTTTTGTTAAGCATGACAAGGGGAAAGCTACCACATTAGGTACCCAAGACAATACAACTAACTACACAAAGGTCTCATACAACTACACTATTCATGCAATTAGCTTAGGAGATGTAGCAAACAATCATTCACAAGAAACACTTGATCAAGATGACCAATATCAAAACACTCACACAGATGATAACCAAATTTGCATGATATTAGAGGCACCGAAGTATGATGATGATAGAAATATTTGCCTCAGAGACTAGGGGCATGATCAACCATCTCACTTAGGCTGGTTTGAAGATGAAGTCATAGAACATATCAAGGATGTCCAACATACACATAAAGACTATGAAGAGGGATTTAACATAAATCTTGATAAAACAACCTATGATACAAATGATACAATTGCTATGATCACCATAACTCCCAGAGATAGGGACTGTGCAGTAGTTACTCGCAGATCAAAGGTAACTTTACAAGGAATACCACAAAATCAACCACCAATAGTAGGAACTTACAATGTTGTTGAGAAACTTAAGAAAACTCCTGCACAGATATCATTGTTCGAACTATTGTGAATTTCACCCACTCATAGAGATATACTGGACAAAGCACTTCAAGATTCGATAGTAAACAAAGATATAGATGAAAATGCCTTCCAGTCTATGGTGGGAAATCTAACACAAGGCACACGTATTGCATTCACAAAACAAGATATTCCTAGTGATAGACTACTTCATAATGACCCTCTACATCTGGAAGCTTACATTCATAAGAGAAAAATCAGAAGAGTACTCATAGATGGGGGAGCTGGTCTCAACATTTGTACTTTAAAGCTGGTCAAAGCACTAGGATATTCTGAACTTCACATTGATTCTTCCAAGAGGATAAATATCAAGGCTTATGATGATGAAGAACGTCCATCTAAAGGCATTGTAACATTACCTGTACAAGTAGGACCAATAATGATAGAGGTCGCTTTTCAAGTCTTGGATAGAGAGCTGGGATATAACATGTTATTAGGCCACCCATGGATCGACACCATGCAAGCAGTGCCATCCATGTTCCATCAATGTGTCAAATTCCCATACAATGGTATTGAAATTACCATAAAGGGTGATTCAAATCCATTTCAACATTGCAATTATCTGAAAGACAATGTGGATAATCAGGTACCTATCAATCAGGCCGCACCTCTCACGGATAATCAGGTACCTATCAATCAGGCCGCACCTCTCACTACACAACTGGAAACATTAAAGATCACAGAAACAAAAAAGGAAATTCCTATAACATCCTCTTTACAAATCAAAGATATGGGTTGTGGAGAGTATTCTATTGCAAATACTTTAAGTGGGAAACAATTGTCTCTTTCTCCTAAGTCCTTTGGGAAACCTCACACTATAGTGCAAAAATAGAAAAAAGGAAAATAAATTCTCAGATATACAGACTCATGCTCTTTCATTAGATGGGGTGACTTACAAGAAGAATCCCTGAACAAAGATGTTAACCATTGCATATATAGAGAAGAAGATCATAAGAAAATACCTAGAATACACACAGATCAGTATGGAAATGGATTCAAAATACTCCAAAGACATGGATTGATAACTCAATGATGAATAATAAGTACCAAATCGGTACTGAGAGGGGGGGGTGAATTAGTACAGTCACAAAAACTTTTCCCGAACCAGTTTAACTGCAAACACTACAAATGTCTGATAAACAGTAACATTAGTCTAAAACAAAGTGCAACCGGTAAAGCTAAGAATAACTATGATAAGCATTAACTGGTTGATCACTTAGCTTTCCACTTAACTTAATACTACACTTCCATTCCACCCTTATACATGAATAGGTAATCTATCATCAGAAATATAATAACAACTAGCTCAACATGATTTACCTTTAGACACAAATCACTTAAATCATCACATGAAAAATACTACACATGACACATAGATTTTTCATGTGGAAACCCAACTGGGAAAAACCATAGTGCAGATGAATACCCACAAGCTACTTTTGAACTCTTTAGAAGTCCACTCTGTTAGGAGCCTAGTTTGGTTAAAGACTGTTACAATAGGTTCTGCTAGGAACTGATCCTGTTAGAGATCACCCAGTTAAGGGATGGCTAAATACCTGGTTAAGGGTTAAACCCTGTTAGAGGTTACCTTGTTAGAGGATTTCAAGAACTCAATTAGTTTGAGTCACCCTGTTAAAGGATTTAGAGAAAGCTAATTAAAGCTACCCGGTTAAGGGATTTTCCAACTGTTGAAGTGGTTAAAGATCAACAGGTATTACAATGATCTGATAATAGCACTCAATGCCTAATGCAGATCCACTTAAGTTCCTTCCTTCTGCACACACACAATGGAGGAATCAATCCTCTTATCTCATCTGGTCTGGAAAGAATCACGTATCTCTTCACTTAGATACACACACACCATTTTCCAACAACCTCGTCATGAAACACAACATCAATCTTATAGGAAACAGATAGGTCAGTAGCATAAACCCTAAACCCTAAACATTTAGGTTATGCAATTCAGGTGGTTCAATCTTGGCCATTGAACACTTTGCATTTGAATACAAAAGTCTTGAACATATCTCAAGACATTCTCCACCGTTCATTCTTCACCGCTTTCATGGCAGCTTGTAACCCATCACGCGTTCTCCACCATTTACAGAGACTTCACATATTCCCGAGGTAGATAGGATCGATCTCCTTCATGCAGGATCCTTCATGTGCTCAAGCTGATGTGGCAACATGATTGGATCTTCATTACAATGCTAACTCATCACACAATGTCATCGGTTGAGTCACACAGGCTTGAAACACTTCAACCAGAAACCCTTAAGCTAAGACTACCAACCAGTAGTCATATCATGTTAAGTCTTCATAGAGAACATTTCATATGCTGGTTCACATTTCATCATACTGGTTCTCTTGGACAAACATACCACTTCACCTATTGCTCAATATACCAGTTTATACCACTATACTGGTTCACTTTGCCAATTGTTTTAGCTTCAATATACCTATTCACTTCTTTGCACATATACTAGTTCACCACATTGTACCGGTTCACATTTCAGGATATTGTCGGTTCACTCTCCAACATATTGACATCAATGACAACATAATATCATCATCTCAACATACTCAACACAAATGCCAACATGGATATGATGGTACCACAGGCCTTGGGTTACAGAAACAAGGAAGAATAGAACCTATTGTTCCTACTGATAATCCAGGGAATCGAGGATTGGGATACAAGCATGTAAGACATATCACCGAAGCAAGACAACGTACTCTTGATATTCTAAATCAACCAAGAAAACCATCAGATTTTATATCACAAAGGAATTTTTCCACACAAGCGCTCCCATCTCCATCTCAAACAAGTAATTAGGTACCTACATCACCTAGTGCAGAATCAGATGGAGGAGACACGAGACAACTCTTGCAAGAACCTACCACTGAGTTACAAAATGATGCAGTTATTGACACAACAATACAGGCTAATGTGGCAACAGATGTAGGTTTACCACCACCACCCAAATCCCACCCATGGTTATCGTCACTACTTCTACCACGAGAAGCCACTCAGGCTCAACCTAATGAAATAGATAAAGAAAGATTGCAAAGGCTTATACCAGGTTTAAGAAGGGTAATTAATGTCCAAAGAAGACCAATCAATCTACAACAGAATCAGGGACAGGAACAAGAAGAAATAAGTGATGATAGCTCATATGATGAAACATATATTGAAAGTGAGACAGACTCTCATGACTACGAATTCTTATCACTCCATGATTCTAGCCCACTAGAAAGTGTAATATTAAGGAATCAAATAAAGCTTATAAAGGATGAAGATACAAAAAGTCAGTCAAATAATCAAGTCTTCATGTTATCAGAGTCTACTACAGAAGGGAGTAATGATTTACCCCTAGTGCATTCACACTTGATTGACTGGGGGCAAGAAGGAAAACCAACGATGGATTGGTTTGAAAATGACGAAGCAATTTCAGAATTTCTAGGAGTCAGAGGGATTTCCATAAGGTGATCATAAAGCAGGGTTTGTTATAGACCTGAATAGAATGACATACTTTGGAGAAGAAAGTACTTCTACAACAGAAGATAAGGATCAAACTACTCATAATAACAAGAGTGACTTGGGTAATCTTCCTATGGAAATAGAAAGGTTAGTATTACTTATAGAGGAAACAAAAGAAGTAAACATAGCAGAAGGGGAGGTTGTACATAACATCCATCTAGAAAAATCACCAAGCAAAGAAGAAAAAGACAGATTCATTCATTTTTTCAAGCAACAACCTATCAGCTTTGCTTGGTCCTATTCAGACATGCCAGGTTTAGACTTTGAATTAGTGTTGCATCACTTACCTTTGATACCAGGACTTAAACCTTACAAGCAAAAATTGAGAAAAATGCATCCTAGTATCGCATTACTAGTTAAAATAGAACTACAAAAGTTGTTGGATGTAGGTTTTATTAGACCTATTAACTACATGGAATGGATATCCAACCTGGTACCTATGACTAAGCCCACGAGAGGCATAAGAATCTGTACTGATTTTCAGGATCTAAATAAAGCTTATCCTAAGGATGACTTTCTGCTACCCAATATCGACATGATAGTTGACCTAACAACTGGAAATGAGATGCTATCCTTAATGGATGGTTTTTCAGGATACAACCATATTAAAATTGTACCAGAAGATCAACATAAAATGGCCTTTACATGCCCATGGGGAACATACTACTGGAATTTGATGCCATTTGGTCTCAAAAATGCTAGAGCAACATACCAAAGAGCCATGACAACATTGTTTCATGACATGATCCATAACACAATGGAAGATTACGTGGATGACATATTGGCTAAATAAAAAACAAGAGAAAGTCACCTTGCAGTTCTTACACAAATATTTGATCGGTTAGAACAGTATAGTGTCAGATTAAACCTGAAGAAGTGTGTATTTGGCATAACAACGGGTAAACTGTTAGGGTTTATAGTATGAAACAGAGGAATTGAAATAGACCCTACCAAGGTCAAGGCAATCATTGATATGCAACCTCCGTCAACACTTAAACAACTTCAATGGGTTACAAGGAAGACTACAATCCATAAGGAGATTCATAGCATAGTTGGCAGATAAGTGTCACCCAGTCCAGCATTTACTCAGGAAAGGAGTTACTTTTAAATGGACAAAAGAATGCCAGGAAGATTTCCAAGCTCTGAAAGACTATCTTTTGAACGCACCAGTGTTAATATTTCTCTGTAACGAACTCATCTCTAGGAGCTCTATTGGCACAACATGACAAAAATGGAAAAGAAAGAGTCATTTATTATATAATCTAATCGACTATGGGCTTAATTATACCCCCATAGAGCGAGCATGCTTAGCAGTAATCTTTGCATCCCAAAAGCTCAGACATTACATGTTGATTCATAAGGTACAACTCATTGCACGCTTTGACCCACTCAAGTACTTATTGAGTAGAGCAACATTGACCGAGTGATTGGCTAAGTGGGTTATGATCTTGAGCAAGTTTGATATAGAATACATAGATAGAAAAGCCATCAAAGGACAAATTATAGCAGATCAATTAGCAGAGGCTCCTATACAGGACAGTCACCCGTTGCTGATAGACTTTCTAGATGAATCCATGTTTACATTAATTGCCTCAGTAATGTGGAAGTTATACTTTGATGGGTCACATACAAGTCATGGATCTAGAGCAGGGATTCTCTTCATTACTCCTCAAGGGGATGTTATACCTAAGTCATTTAGGATCAATTTCCAATGCACCAACAATATGGCTAAATATGAAGCTCTCATCATAGGGCTTTGTATAGCTATACAATGGAAAATACAAGAGTTACAGGTCTATGGTGATTCACAGTTGATTGTAAACTAGGTCAATGATGATTACAATATGAAGGATGACAAACTCATGCCTTATAAGAAGTTGGTCAAAGATTACAAGGAGCACTTCAACAAAATTACCTTCGAACAAATCCCAAGAATACAAAACAAGGCAATAGATGCAATGGCAACCATAGGATCTCTTTTGAATATGACTGCTAAGAAACTCAGTTTGAGTTCATCATAGAACAGTTGATGCTACTTGCATATGAAACTTCCCTATCAGAATATGTATGTGCAATCATGGGTCCAGAATCACCTTGGTACAATGAAATATATGCATATTTACATACTCAATACATGTCACTGGATCTGTCCAGGAATAAAAAGAAGACATTTATTCGTCAGGCATCTAGGTACATCATTATAACTGATACTTTGTATAGAAAGGGCTTCGATGGAACTCTTCTTCGATGCCTGGATGAGAATGAGGCACACCTTTCTTTAAAAGAAGTCCATGATGGAATCTGTGGGGCTCACCAAAGCGGTCCGCCATTGTCAAAGAAATTGTTGAGAATAGGTGATTACTGGCCAACCATGGAAAATGATGCTTACAAGTATGTACAAAAGTGTAAACAATGCCAAATGCATGCAGACCTTATTCATGCACCAGCACAAGATCTTCAACCCATCACATCACCATGGCCATTTTCACAATGGGGATTAGATCTAGTGGGTAAAAAAAACCCTACTTCTTCCAATGGGCACAAGTTCATCTTGACAACCACTGAATACTTTACCAAATGGGTTGGGGCAATTCCTCTAACATACACCACTAGAAAGCAGATAGCAAAATTCATGCTTAACTACATTATATGTAGATATGGAGTTCCAATGTGCTTTGTTACAGATAACGGGCATCCATTTAAAAACTAGGAAGTGAAAGAGTTGTGTGACAAATTTCATATACAAAAGAGGTTTGCCACACCATATTATCCACAAAGTAATGGGCAAGAAGAGGCTACAAATAAAACAATACTGAAAATTCTTAAGAAAGTAGTCACTGACATAGGACGGGATTGGCATCTCTAGTTAAATCCCGCTCTCTGGGCTTATAGAATAGGAGTACGTACACCTACAGGAGCAACACCATATTCCTTGGTCTTTGGGACAGAAGCGATACACCCCATTGAAATAGAAATACCGTCTCTAAGAGTCTCCTTACAGAACATCATATCAGAGGAAGACTACAGGGTAGCAAGGTTACAAGAACTCGAAACCCTTGATAAAAAAAGACAAACAACGTTTAACCATCTACAAGGATATCAAAACAGACTGAGATGAAGTTATAATAAATGAGTCCGCCCATGAACGTTTCAAGTGGGAGATCTAGTACTTAAAGAGAATCAAAGGAACCTAGCAGAACGAGAAAGGCCAAGGAAATTTGAACCTAACTAGCTAGGTCCTTTCATTATAACAAGGGTCATAGGCAATAGAGCATATAATTTGGCTACCATGGAGAGAGATCCACTCTCTGACCCTATGAACAACATGCACCTCAAGCGATATTGTACCAAAGGGCCATATAGTTTAGGTTTTATTTTCCGCATTGCATATCATATCATGTAAAACATTGCATTACATATAGTTTCTTTTTTAAATGCATCGCATTCTCAAAGTTTCATCAATTACATATAGCAACATCAATAAAACAAGGCAACTATCCAAGTTTATCATTCGCTTGCATCTAAGGGAAACAAGGGTCATTTCCTTTCTTAGATATTCGGACATGAAGTCTTTGAGATCCTAAAGTCATTCATTTTCAGCACTACCCTGTGATGAAACTTTACTTATAGTTGGGTAGTAATTTCACTATTTGAGACTTGTTAATCCATAATCTATCAATTGCTATATCTCACACATTAAGAAGATCTCTAATTCATTCTAAACACCTAGTTGATCATATGACTAGTGAAAAATCTAAAATTCCGCTTCAGTGCCGCTGTAATTGTCACACCCAAGTAGGTTTCATTACTTACAAGTCAAGGCAAGGAAATGAAAAAAAAAAAAAAAGCTATGCCAAATATCCACCTCAAGGCAAAAGAGAAATGATATATAACTGAAATATCATGAATACAAATGCGATAAAAAATCTTGACTATGGGAACATGCAAGTAACTCCATCACGGCTATGAACACCTACTGGAAATGGAGCAATATTTCAGAAATTACAGTTTATAACCTTTTTGGAGCTCTCAAGGCTTGCTGGCAGCGAGGGTCTATTCGGGATGCTTTTGAAGTTAGAATAATCCATGTAGCTAGTCATATAGGATGCTAAGGATCTTTAGTGAACACAAGAGTAGGAATTAACTCATCTGCACACACATGGGCAAATGAAGATCTAAGTTTCAAGAACCAATGGGGAAGTTTTCCACGTCTCCATTTGTAAATCCTAGTCACTAAGTGTGTTGAGATGAATGTTCCTAGGGACCTTAGAGATCGATTGACTGCTTATCTATGAAATGTTTTGCACCTCCATTTCAATTGGTGTGTTACAAATGCAAAAACAAACACAGTCAACCTTGTTTGAATAGGAAATGCATCTTCATTTTGCATATTGCATTCACATAGGTCATGTCAAAAAATCATTTGTCTCCACATACATTCTACAGATCATCATGTCATACATGTCTGCACACTGGGGGCATAACTGAAAAAATCCAAAAAAAAATCAAATCCAAAAAATCATATAAAGTCATGAAACAATCCGAAAAATCAGATAACATCCTTCGAAAAATCCAAAATTCAAAAACACTGAAAAACACAAAATTCAAAAACAGTGAAAAACACAAAATCCAAAAAACAATGAAAAACTCAAAAATTCAAAAACATTGAAAAACACAAAATTCAAAAAACAATGAAAAACACAAAATTCAAAAACACTGAAAAAACCATAAAATATGAAAAACATCCATATAATGTCCTGAAAAAATGAACCAAAAACATTCAAATATCGATCTACATAATCCAAAAACATCAGAAAAAGCTCTTGGAAAAGAACTAAAAATAAAAAATCAATCAATCAAAAAACTTGCAATAAAATGTGCTATGAGAAACAAATACCCTAGCAGATATCCAGCAAACACTTCGCACAAAGTTAACAAAGGATATGACTATCTAGTCAAACATCTGCAATCAACTGATCAAACTGTCTTATCAATCGTATCATATCCATATCAAAGTGATCATTATCTTGTCTTAAATAGAAGAGGATACACTCGAAATCAGACAGGTCAGCCTTAAACGGGGTCTGCAACTTTATGAGATCGGACATTATCAACTATCACATCAAGCAACTGAGAACGAAGGCACAAGGTCAGTATAGCTGCTGAATTTTGTCCGGGTCAGTCTTTATCTTCTTATCATTTGGCGACAGATATTATTCCTATGCTACTCAGGGATGTCCACAAGTGACTAGAGGAGCCGGGATGGGCATTATCTTTTTCTTTGTTTGATGTTTGTCTGCTACGTGTTTGTTTCTACAATGAGACATCTTTACATCTTGGTTCCTTATACCCTGATTTGCTAAGCTTCATTATTCAATAATAAGGCTCAGTGATGAATGTATATTGATGCAATAAAATATGTGACACAGGCTCGTGATTCTTTCAATTTTATTCTCATCATCATCTCATATGTTTATTTCTAGTTTGTTGATTCTTTTCTTATCGTCTCTTTCCTAATAATTTTTTATCATCTAACATTGTTCTATTTCATTCTAAGGTTCATTCTCTCATATTCTATCTTAATATCATCTTCACATCACCTATCTCTATCTCTAATCAACTAACCATTCTTCTATCTTTCATCTCACATTCATCTTTTTTCGAGAGATCATTCATGTCTTTAATGCACAAACAGTCTCTCGAGGGGGCATATTTACACCCTAAGTGTCACTGGGGCATACTGGGGCAGGAAATTTTTTGTTTTCTTTGAAACAACATCATTTCAACATTGTCTCAAAGAGGGGCAAATGTAGACACCTAAAAATGTCTCATTGATCATGTACTAATTATTCCTCTAATTGATTAAATAATTCTTTAATTATTTAATTAAGTTAATTAATCTTATTCTTCTAATTTCATATTTCCTCATCATCTTATTAATTATTCTATTTTCTTATTCTATCATCATTTAATCATTTTAATCATTTTCTAAATTTTAATTAAATATTTATTACTTAATTAATTGTGATTAATTCCCCAATTTAAATAATCTTTATTATTTAAATAAATTAATTCTCAATTTCTACCTCTAATCATCATTCAATCATTAACCCTCTTCTAAATATTAATTAAATATTTATTATTTAATTAATTATGATGTAATCCTTCAAATTAAATAATCTTTATTATTTAATTAAATTCTATTTCTAAAATAATTAAATAGTTTCTTTAAATTATTTAATTAACTAATTAATTCTTCTAGTTCTTCAAATTCTAAATTTCATTTAATTTCTTATTTCTTCTGTTTTCTTCCAAATTCAAATACATGTGCATGATTTCAAAAACCAAATTGAAAATCAAAGTCAAGTTCTAAATATATTCAAATGCTAAATTGAATTAAAATAAATTCAATTATTTGAATAAATCTCATGCAAAGATTAAATTGAAAATCTAAGTTAAAATGCAAGCACATGCTAAATTAATTAATTAATTCAATCAGTTAATTAAATCATTTTTCTCTCCAATCTCTATTTCCATCTTTCAGTTAGCTTTTTCTAAATTAAGCTCTCTTTGTCATCCTCTTTATTTCCTCCAATCATTCTTTTCTTCCTTCAATCAACTTTTTCTCAATCAGTTGACTCAATTAATCCATTCAATCTATTGAGTTCCACTCCTACAATTAGTTGTTCAACTATCAATTTTCATGTGAGCTCACCTGAGTTCCACCTCTTGATCAATTTGCTCCACCTTTCAATCAATCTCATCCAAAAATCTATAAATTGAGCATCCAATCTCCATTTTCGATAATCACGAACTTCAAATCTTTGTGTCACTTGCAGGTTACCAACACAATATCTATGAGCCATAATACCACAGAGAGGAGAAGAGCAATGGAAGCAATAAGAAATCTTGGGATAGGGAGTTTTGATTTGATTTGATTATTTTAATTCCTATTTGCTTGATTGTGTTATTCCATTGTCTTATTTGTTAAATTCTTTGGTTAGATAGGGATTCGTGATTTCCCTTTTGCTTCTAATTGATTACTTGTTTTTAAGATGAATTTTACATGTACACACTAGGTTCAACTGTTAAAAACCTATTCGATGTTGGTGCTCTGCCTTCACACGCTGATACTTGTTGACGGGTGTTATGACACACTCACCAATAGTCGGGTAGAATATGAAATATATACCACCTCTCCTGAAAATAAACCATTTTGAAAGACTAATTACTCCAAGGTCTCTATAGTCGGGTCACGATGATGTTGGATCACTCGGTGGCTGATGAGATTGTACCTTGTCAAGGGGCCTACTGGTTGTAACTAAGTAAATAGAGTTCCTTTTTTTGTGTTTTCCAATTTTAAATTCAATCCAAAAAAAGTGTCAAAAGATAGATCAAGGTAACAACAGATGATATCAAAATCAATACATAAAAAACTAACTGAACTATGAAGTCAATGTATCATAGTAAGGTATTATCAATAACACTTAATCAACATTCAATGCAACTCTCCAACAAATATGCAAAGTCAAACAACTTACATATAAATGGAAATAAATATCACAAGATCATATAATTGCTCTACCATTTCATTCCTCATATACCATTAGCATAAGTAATATGATTCAGAAAACAATAAAGTTGGAAGGACGGGTTGATTCAAATGGTAGAAGATACCAAACTACAAAGAATAGTAACCAAGAGAACATATGTTTTGTATTAGGAAATCCACAAGTTTCTTTTGTATTAATCTTTGTAAAATGAATAACAATATTTCAAGAGTTCATGAGAAATAAATTGCACAAAAGTAAATTCTCTAGATAAATGGCCTTGAATCATCAATTCACAGACCCTTCAAATGGACCAAATTCTACAATTTATAGTTTTACACTATACTCTAGGAAATAATCATGCTTATAATCTAGGATTACAAGAAGGGAGGATTTGCAGTTAACATGCAAGTCACTGCTTATGAACTCTAGTTAACTATTACTAAAGTACTTCCAGCTGTTCATTTCTATGAAGGTTCTCCAGAGGAAAGAACTTTGAATCATGCAAAAATAATGCCTAAAAAGCAAGTGTAAGATGCAACATCAGTTGAACGCATAGTTGTGGTGGCAATGATGGTGATCTATCATGCTTCTGCTTTTTATAACTACCAGTTTATCATTCACTTCTTCTTGTAGTTTTGGTAGTCGCTGATGAAACATTCAATGGAAGAGATGGGTGGATCTGCAATATACTCTATTTTGAACTTAGATACTCTAAGTATCTCCTTTACACTTTCCAACTTACTGACCATATCATCCATTATTATCTCGGCTCTCTGGCACTAGAATACTACATACATGTATATGTTCATTGTTTCCATAGTGAATTCCATAGTGGCTGCAAAGTGATCACCAATATAAGCATCCCACCTACTGAGTATGGTCTCTTGATGTAACTCCTCATTTCGCTCAAGACCGTACCCATACTTTCCTAAAAACTTCACCAAGAAATTTTCAAATTTCTCAAGTGCATCGAGGAGTGGCGGATGTTCCTTAAGAACCTTCATACAACCCTACTCCATTATTTCCATCTTTAAATCCAAAATATCTATACATAATTACAAATTATTGATACCTTCCCCTCCTAGTAGGTCCTCTTTAACAATCACATCCTCTCCTAATATTCAAATTTTCTTGAGCACCTTATGTTGTTTTGAAAACCGAAGAAGTTGTTGTTCCCACTATGCACAACAGTAAATAAGAGAATTCTCATTGAAATGGGCTTCTTCAACTGCCTCCATTGTATCTCGCAGAAACATCTTTATTTTATTTAATTGATCTTGGGCCCATGTCTTAATAGTTGTTGCCACTTTTCTCATCTTGTATAATGCTTTTCTATCACCCTATGGGAGAGATGAAGTAGATGGTAACACATCGTCAACCCTAGGGTTGAGTGGCTTGGCTATCTCCATGATCATTTGTTTGTGCTACCTTAGTTGCACTTTAACTTCTACTTTTGTCATGTGTTCCTTTTCAATTCTAGTTTGTACAGTAGAATTTATGGAAACTAAGGTGGATATTTCTCCCCACTTGGTTTGTTTACCCAAATTAACCTCTGACACTTGATATTTTGGGGAGGCTTGTGGCTATGCTCCAGGATCGTGTACAGGTGATGCTATACTGGCAATTACATCACCCGAATCTATCCTTCAAAGATGGTGAATTTTTTTTGCTCTCTTAGCTCTTTTCGGAGATTCGGTAATTGCTTCTTGCAAAGTAAGATTTGGGAGGATGACCTTTTCCCTTTTTTTGAAAGTAAAAATCAACCATTAAGGCATATTGTCGTCTTTCTCCTCTCATTGTACTGTTATCTCTGTAGTGACCCTTTGTGCTTCTTGTTGTTGTTTTGGTTCCTCTTCTTCTTCCTATTGTTCATGTTGATGTGGAGGAGTTAGTGGCTTTTGTTGCAGTTGAGATACATGTTGAGAAAGGTTTTCTTGGAGAACTTGGTCAAGAGTGGGTTGTTGTTGCTTTGCCGGCTCCTCCAATTTTTCAGAAACTTCTTCCCCAAACACCCTTTCTGATTCATTTGTTTTCTTTTTCTCACCTCCTTCCAATTGTATCAATAAGTTCTCTTGATCTTGAGGGGTGAGAACCATCCTATCATCCTGCTCCTTAGGTTCATCTAGTTCATCCTCCTCCATCATCTATACATGTACCTCTAAAGGTTGCACTTGAATCTTAGGTTCTTCCTAGGCCGTTGGCATAGCAGAACTTCAGTGGGTTGTTTTTTCTTTGTCTCACCTTTCTTTCTTCAATAAACCATTGCAATGGGCTCATCATCATCTTGATCGGAATCAGTTTCAACATTATGTATGATTACCTTCTCTTGTGTTGGAATGAGAGTGAGTGTTAGTGTCTGTGCGGGAGGAGGAGGTTATGCTTTAGTTGTATCATCTTGTGAGGTGTCTTATCCTAGCATGATCCAATGAGATGAATTGAAGCCTAAGGAATAGCTTACAATCATGTGGTTATCCCATGCTCGACAACTATTTTAAGCAATCAAGACTCTTTCATTTTCGCATCCAACTGCCTCATGAGCTCTTGATCATCAAATGTTGATGCAATAATCTTAGGATCAATAGTATTTTTCTGAGATTTTGATCTTGTCATTCCACTATACTCTTTATGAACTTTAGTTTGGGGATTATCTGTAGCCTTACCCTTCTTTTTCTCTCTTATAGCACTTGGATGGATCCTCAAACTAAGACATTGCATTGTTATTTCCACCACCTTCTTAGTGACTAAATCAATATCAACTAATTCTTGATCTGACCACCCAATAGGGGTGAGTGGTCTCTTATCAATCTCCTATTCCTTGAATATGGGATCCAATAGTTCCCCATCATCCCTGAGGTCTTTAGGGATGTTTGTTTCTATTTTGAAATCCCTAATTTGAGGCATTGTTAACCTATGATGCCTCTTCTCCCTGGCCTCAAAACTATCTTGTAAGTTGGCCCAAAATTCCTCTAGGGTTGGTTGGTGGCCTGGATAAGAAATAGGCATCATTTGTTTCTATTTACCTATCAGATCATAATTATTTCTAGCATATTTAAATTCTTTTAGACTTAGATCATGAAGCTCTTACTCTGCCGCCTTGACTACCTGAATATTCTGACATGTGTAGTTCTCCAATGAGATAGGAAAAGTGACCCCAGTCTTATGGTTTAGGGTCAAGAGTTCTTGCAAACATACAATTTGTTTGGTATATTCAAGTACTATAATTTTATTGTTGCAGAACTGAGGAAGTAGGAATGGGTTGCCAGTAAAGCCACTCACCCTAGTGTAGGCAGAGTTTTTCATTTTGAAGGAACCAACAACCCCACTCAATTATTTTCTTCATTTCTTTTGGTGAGATTCTATAACCAAAATCAACTATTAACTTATTTATAACTACATAAATCAATGCATCATTTATTCTTTTAAAATAGAGGTTTGCCTACATGATGGGAAACTGAGTGTAATATTACCAAACCTTCCTTTTCCCTAGGTCTTCCCCTAAGCTTACTTCAGTATTCAACCTTGGATATTTACCTACTCATGCCACTACCCAAATTATATAAGAATTCATATATAACTTCTTCATCTATAAAACTATGATGAGTTGATTATGGATCTTGTCAGACATGATCTGCTTCTAGTTAAAATATTCCTTACCAATGAGGATTGTGTGCATGTAATGGAACATCCATGAGTGAAATTTTTTGCAATCTGTTTTACCAAATTCTCGACTCAACATGATTACCAAGTCTTTGGGAGGCTCTTTGAAGTCTACCCTTAAGTAATTAGAAGCCTTCAATCCTTTCTTCCCCAGATATTCTAGCCAGGCCTCATTAACATGGCGCTTATCATTTGACATATTCTTCCTCAATATTGTGGCTACCTCCTCTTCAATTTTTAGAAGTACCTTTTCTCTATCTTGTATCCCAAAAGTCATGCCAATCATCTCTAGCGAAAGATCTACTATAACATTCCCGATGGCATCTACACATTTTCTAGTTTTTGAGTTATAATGTTGAGCAACTATAAGTATTAACTTGGGAGATTGCATTGTCTGGGAAAAGATGGTTCCCTCCACCAACCCTGATCTCTTTATTCTTCTGTATGGTGCTTCTAAATCAGGTTGAGCAACCACTTCCTTTATATCTTCAATTTCAATGTGACCAATCTCTATGTCAGTTACCCATTGTACCTCATTGTCTAGTTTGGATACCAAGGTTTTCGCTTGGTACAGGTATTTCATGGTGGCAAGATTCTTCTCCAACTTAATTTCCTCTTTGGTCTTCTTCCTACTCAAATATGCCTCCATAAATCTACTTTATTCATCAAGAACAGATCAATAATCGGTTTACATATTGTAGACACATAAATCTGTCCACTTAATTAAATGAATATTTAATATTTCTTTGATTAATTAACCATCAATCATCAATTAATTAAATTAATATTTAATTAATTCATCCTCAACCTCTTCTTCTATTAACTAAATAAATTATTCAATTTATTTAAATTAATTCATTAAACCACACTCTAACAATCAATTAAATAAATAAAACATATTTATTGAATTAAACCCCTTTCCTCATTTAAATATATACTTATTTAAATTTCTAAACCCCTCCCACTTGGATTCTCCTACAAATGCAAGTTGCACCTATTTGGTTGAAATAAAGTAATTTTATTTTAATTAAAATCCTATTTTCTCTCACCCACTAAACCCACTTGCATCCTAAATCCCATTCTAGATTCTTCTAATCCATTCCAAATTAGCCTAATCCATCCCCTAATTATTGTCACATTCCTAAGCAACTTGAAGTCACTTCTCAAAGGCTCCAAAGTCTGTAAAATGCATTAAAGGCTTTATGTCTTCAACAAGTTAACCCCTAAAGTCTTCCAAACCATTAATGGTTAATTCAACTTGCCCACATGGTTAGAGGCTTTCCATTTAACTCAACCCCCATTTAACTCATGGGTCTCTTCAAGTATTTATTGCTTTGACCATGGTTATCCCCACTAACTCTTGCACAAGAGTTCTCCCATTGGATAAAGGCATTATTCATTGGATAAAGACTTTATTTACTAACTCAAGCCTAACCAAACCCTCCCAAGGTAACCTTCATGTCATCTCAAGCATTTAATGCTTTTTCCCTCTCCTCTCAAGCCATCTCATGTTGACATTTGTCATCCTGGGTTGGTTTGAAAGCCCTCACATGGATTGATTAACTTTCAATCCTGACCCTTGCTAAGATTACTCAATCTCAACCATCCATTTCTCCATTTTTTCTATAAATAGAGCCCATTCCTTCTTCAAAAGTTTCCAGAAATCTTGTATGCATCAAACTTATAGCTATTTTGAGAGAGAATTTTATAAGCATTTGTTTTTTTATTTTGGCTAAAATCAACATAGAATAATTAAGGTGCTTTCTCATATTAGCTTGTTTACACTTGCATAAGTAGTTATTTTCATTTTCATAATCTTGAATCTCCAAAGACATCCATAGATAGTGCAAAAAGTTGAGGGCTACACTCATGGGGAACTTGGAGAGGAGAGGAACAAGGGAGGAACAACTATGAGCATTGTGAGGAGCATCTTGGGGAGTTTTCTTTCCTTTTTCCATTTTTGTATGCTTCTTATTGTTCATTTTATATCTCTCTTGATATGCATGTTTAGGATCATAGTTTCATTTGTCTTTCATTTTTTATTGTCACTAACATATTAACGTTTGACCTTGTTTTCTCTTGTTTCCTTTTTAGCGTGCATCACATATCATACTGGTAAAACTAACTCTTGGATTTCAAGGTATATAAACTCTGATTATAAGGATTTTTAGGATTTTGGGATCTCAAGATCCTGAGGTATAAAGGGCACTCAAAATAGTTGACTTGGTCTCTGGGGTTCCGGGGTTTCGAGGTAGGAAAAACTTAATCATAAAGGACTTCGAGATACCAGAGTTCAAGGATTCCAAAAGTAGTTAATCTCATGCCACAAAAGGTTTCAGTATCCCGGGGTTTTAAGGTCTCGAAGTAGTTTAAAAACTAGTCTGACGGGTTTCAGGATCCCAGGGTTCAGAGATCCTGAAAAAGGATACTCATAGTCACAAACAAGGCTTTGGAATCCCAAGGTTCTAGGATCCCGAAGAAGGTTATCCAAGGATGAATCTAGGGTTGAAAAATCAAATTTTTGAAAACATGGAAATCTAATCTAAATCTAAACTAAGAAAGCAGGAAAAAAAAAATGAGGAAAAAGAACAAAAAGAGACAAACCTAGACAAGGCGGGTTGACAAGAACTCACGCACCACGGGAAGCCGAGTCATTGGGGAAGAGCTCCGGATTCAGAATGACTATGTGTGAAAATGAATTGAAATAACTTATTTGGCACTATTTATACCCCTCCCCTAGACAACCGTATGACTCCACTTAATGCATCGACCTCAGGATTTTGGGGTTCTAGGATCCCAAAACAAAACATAGAGAATTTGAAAATCTTGAGGTTCCAAGGCTCTAGAATTGAAGACAAAAAATCACCTCGGGACTCGAAGGTTCTGGTTGATATTCAAAATGACAAAAAAAAAGTAACAGGCTTTGGGATCCTAGGGTTCTTGAGTTTCGGAGTCTGTTAAACAGGCAAAAACAAAACACAAAGAACTAGGGATTTTGGGGTTTTGGGATCCTGAGGCTTCAAGGAGAACAACAAAACAAGACTTCAAGATCCCGGGGTTTCAGGGTTTCAAAGAAAGAAAAAAGACAAACAAAAGAATACTTTGGGATCCCAGGAATCAGGGGTTCCAAAGTGTTAAAAACAAAAACACAAGGAAAAACAAAAAGGAAAGAGAAAAAAAGACAAGAAAGCGGACCCTGCATTTTCAAATCAAAGAAAATGACGGGGCTAGATATGCAGGGCATAAAAAATGGTGAGTTTCTGGGAAAAATGACTCAAGGCATTTTAGAACATCAAAATCTCTGGTTTATCTAACCTCCAAGTCTACTATCATTCAATCCAATCCATAATAGTGAAAGTATGAGTGAACAAATGATCAAACAATCAAGTTAGAAACTAAACAAGACTAACTCGTAAGTGTGTGCTATTGATTAATTACCCCATCTTTTCGATCATGAAGATAAACAAAGGAAACTGGGCCCAGGCTACATGAGTGAAATCAATCATGTGTTTCATGCAATGTTATCTTGGCCATAGCTCTATTGCTATCCAGGCATCTATAGCCCCAACAAAGATACCTTTGGTCCTTGTCAAGCAGTGCTCCACTACCAGCTAGGCATCTTTAGCTCTAGTGGTGGTTATGTGAAACACCCAAATAAGTTGCAACCAATAATTATATTACTTTTCTTTCTCTCTTTATATATATATATATATATATATATATATCATTTTTAATCATTTTCTGTTATGAACTTAAAGCAACTTATAAAACAATGAAGTTCTTGAACTGGGTTGGAGACCACGGTGGACAACGGGAAACAACTGATTTCTGATTTTTCACTTGGAAACAAGTTCTTTTGACATCTTCAAAGATTTTATGATGTATTTTAATGTGTTGACGGTGCTGAGTGGTCAAGTTAGCCTTCACCAATTTAATATCAAGAACTTAAACTATTATATACCACCTTGGACGAGTGTAGGAAAGGATTTCGAAACTAGCCAAAAGATAATGAAGTTATAAAGAGCTAAGAGTTGAAGTCTCCCAAAATTTCACATCATTATGAAAAGAATATCTACCATATCAAAGACCTTGAGAATAAATACCTTCCCCAAACAAAGCAGAACAATGAACAACAAAACCAAATTGAAACAAAACCAATACTAATAAACTATCATAATACAATAGATCGAGCTTAACTTTGGTTTAATCAAAATAATGCTTGAGGAGATGAACATTGACAGGTAATGGTACAGGTTCTCCAGCTAATAAGCTCAATCAAAAAGTATTCTCTCATAAAATCTCAGCAATTTTTTTACAGACCTAACCATAGTCTTTCGAATTTGTGGTGATAACCCTTCTTCTCCTTGTCTTTGTCCCATAAAAGGACTAGGTCAGATATCCGAAAGGCCTTCACCTTGGCTCTTTTGTCAAACCATTGTTTAATGACAACTTGATGCTTAGAAAAGTGTTGTAAGGTATTCATCCTTTGTTCATCAATTTTTAATAGGTTTGAGAGATGAACCTCTACCTAGTCCTCAATTTCAAGTTCTTTCATTAGTTGGAGGACTGGTATTTCTAAATTGATCGGACAAATCAGATTTTGTTCATAGACAAGGTAGTATGAAGAAGTCCCTAGGGAAGCCTTGATTCTTGTTCTATCAGCCCAAAGGCAATATTTCAATTGATTATTTTAGTCTCTAGGGTTTTTCTCAAGTATATTTTTAATAACATCAAAAATGTTCTTATTAGTGGACTCAGCTACTTCATTTCCCTGAGGATAATAATTAGAGTAAAATGTAAGGATTACCTTGAACTCATATGACCATTGCATTAATTGTGCAGAAGTAAAGGTTGGGCCATTGTCACATACTAGAAAAAAATGCATTCCAAACTTGGTGACAATATGTTCTTCAAGGAACTTAAGAACCGTCTCTATAGTTGAGTTCTCACATGCTTGGGCTTCCATCCATCAAGTGCAATATTTTGTGGCAATTAAAATGAACTTGTGCCCTGCAGATGAATTAGGATTAATGACTCCTACAAAATCTAATGTCCATTGGGTGAAAGGTTTGACCTCAAATACTAGTTGAAGAGGCATGGCTAGATTCCTTTCTCTAGAAGTTGCAGTTTGATAGGTATGACAGTGGCTCACATGTTTGTGAGTGTCCTTGAAAATATTGGGCTAGTAATATCCTTCTTTTAGTATTTAGTGCGTTGTTGCATCTACTAACCTATGGCTCGTACCATACTTCCCATGAAATTCCTCAATCATCTTATGGGCTTCTTGACAATCTAGACACCTAAGATAGATGCCTTCATAATTTTTTTGTATAGTGTTGATTCCTTAATCATGTAGTTGGTGCTCTTGAGCCTCAAGGATCTTCTTTGTGTGGTGGTCAATCCCTCAGGACACCTATTGTTTAACAAAATAAAGGCCAAGTCTGTGTACAAGAGATCTTGGGTGAATGACTCCAAAGTGTATTGTTGGCATTGGATGTGATGAGTATTAGCAGTCATAGCCTGTTATAGACCTTGATCTCTCACCAATTTCATGGGGTGCATTTCCAAATCAAACTCTTGCAAAATGGCCATCCAGTTTTCACGGCTCTCTCCAAGTTCTGATTGCATCAGTAATGACTTTATAGCTTGATCTGACACAATTGCGTATATCTTACTTTTCAAGATATAGTGTCTAAATTTCTTAATAGCTCTCAGCAAAGAGAAAACCTACTTCTCAAGAGTAGAGTATCTTATTTCAGCATTTCTAAAAGGTGAACTCATGAAGGCGATCAACTTTTCATCGCCCGCTTGTCTCTGTGTTATGAGAGAAGCACTAGAATGCAATGAAGCAAAGGAGTATATGTATAATGGCAAGGTATAATAAGGACTAGTCAATACAAGAGCTTCTGCAATAGATTTATTTATCTGAGTAAATGAATCCTTAGATTCAATATTCCATTCTACTTTGGCATCTTTCTTCATCATCTCGTTCAATGGTTTGACATTTTTTGTGAATCCAGTGATGAATTTTCTTATAAAATTAATTTCTGAAAAAAGATCTCATTTCTTTATTACTACCTGGCATCTATAATTTTAGAAGTGCTTCCACTTGATCTGGATCAATTGATATTCCCCTTTTAGAGATCACATGACCACGGAGCTTCCCTTCAGCAACCTCGAATAGATATTTCTTGGGATTGAGAGATATCCCATATTATCGACATCCCTCTAGTATCTTGCGTAGGTGATCTGGATGATATTTTCTATCTTTGGAAAATATAGTGAGATCATCCATGTACATGATGATGCATTTGTTGATTAAATCCTTAAAATTTGTATCTATGGCTCTTTGGAAGGTTGCACCAGTGTTGATCAATCTAAATGGCATATGGCGGTATGCATAGGTACCCCACTTAGTGGTGAATTTTGTCTTCATGCAACCTTCATAGTTGACCAGCACTTGATTGTACCCAGAATATCCATCAAGGAAAGACATCATTTGTGAACCATTTACAATTTGCAATACCTCATCCAAAGAAGGCAGGGGATAGTTGTCATTTTCTGATGCCTTGTTGAGATTACGAAAGTCAACGCATAATCTAATCTCTCCATTCTTCTTTCGTATATGCACTAGATTAGCCACCCAGGTGGAGTGGCGAATTGGGAAGATAATCCTAGAGGTGATTAGTTTCTACACCTCTTTGAAGATGAGGGGTTCAACCAGTGAATTAATTGATCGTTGCTTCTATCTGAATGGCTTGGTGTTGGGCTTCAGAGGTATGACATGCATGATAATAGACATATCAAAAGTTTTTAAATCCTCATAGCCCCGGGCTATTACATCAATAAACTCTTTTAGGATTTCTAATATGTTCTCCCTCTCAATGGGAGTGCAAATCTTCTCAATGTATACTATCCTTTCCTAATCCTTTTGACCTATGTTATATGGTTCATACTTTCCTACATCTGTGTCACTAGTCAACCTTTCCTTCACCCTGGGGTCTGAATCAAAAAGGCATTCTAAGGTTACCATACCCTTGGGGATGATGTTTTTTGGAAGGTTGACAATCTCATCTTCAATTCCCTCATCAGCAACATCTGGTCTATCATCTTCATCTATAATTTGATCTTCAAAGGCACTAGAATTAGAAAGGAAAGCAAAAATGTGTCTATCATCCTCAAAGACCCAAAAGTGAGTAATGTTGTCGGGTACAGCAGGGGTCAAAACCAATTCTATAGAAAATACTCAACCAATGCATCTAAGATGCCATTTCTTTTACGAGGTACCAATTGGATGTTTAGGGCGTCAAAATCCTCAATCAAACCCCATACACGGTTTCACTAGGTTGTGAGCCTTTTATTATGACATGCATATTGAATCATTACCTGTTTAACCACCAACTCTGAATCTCCCTGCACCTTTAAGCATTTAGCA
Source organism: Cryptomeria japonica (assembly GCF_030272615.1). Taxonomy (NCBI): domain Eukaryota; kingdom Viridiplantae; phylum Streptophyta; class Pinopsida; order Cupressales; family Cupressaceae; genus Cryptomeria; species Cryptomeria japonica. The sequence continues at coordinate 642,703,678 of NC_081414.1, forward strand.
CCTTTCTTGAGGGTAAAAAGGAGTCCTCTGATCAATGCCTCATACTCTGTCATATTATTTGAACAAGGGAATTGGAGTCGATAAGAAGCTAGGAAAGATTTCCCTTTAGGATTAGTTAACTCTAGTCCTGCTCCACTTCCTTGTTTGGATCTAGACCCATCAAACTTCAGGAGCCAGATATCATCTTTGATTTTCTTACCACTTTTTTGTTTGGGTCCAGTGGTTATTGGGGTTTGAGTCACCTCTTATGCTTGTTGATTCTATTCAAGGACCACATTAGTGCTAGTCTGAACTTGTTCTACCACTGGCCTCTGTATCTCTTGGAGAATTTCAGCCGTAATAGGAATGGGTTGCTGAAGCGAAGGTTCTATAGGAGGTTTTATTTTATCAATGGTTTTCTCATCTTCCTCCCACTTAGGAACCTCTACTTTAGATTCCTCTTGCTGAAGAATTATTGTTTCAGAATCCAACTCTTTGCTTTCCTTCAGTGTGGTGTCATAATTAGTTTGTTCGTCAAGAGAAGAGCTCATAAATTTTGTAACTTCATTTCTATAGGGGATGTTGGCTACTTCTGAGTGCTCTTTATGATGAATCATGCACTATTGTGGCAGTAGTAAATCCTCCAAGTATAGATCATCTACTAACAAATGCATCTCTTGTCTCATTTTTACAACAAAGTTCTTAATCCTCCCTAGATGATTAGGGGCAGTTGGGTGTTGAGGCATGGAAGTGGGAGGTGTAGTGAAAGTTAAGATTCCATTGACTTTGTAAACCCGTGGACTTACTTCAATATGTGTCACCTCATTAGTAGCTCTATAATCAGTGACTAGAATTTTTAGCCTTGGTCACTGTCAATCCATACCTGATTACTAACCCCTTTCCATGGAAGCCATAAGTATGTAAAACATATGGAAAAGTAACCTCCTAAAGTCTTTGACTAGTCCCTACTGAGAAGCATCTTGTATAATTCGAGTATGTCAACAACTTGAATGTCTATATAGCGATATACTTGTGGGTCTATGCCTAGATGGATGTATACATTTTTTAGTTCCCCAATTATGTTGACCTCAGTTTTGTCCAGCTACACTACTTTTTTGTTGGTACGAACTAGGTTAAGACCCCATTTATGACAAATAGAGTAAGGCATCATGTTTTTGGATGCACCCGAGTCTACCAAACAATTGTATAAATTATTCCCAAAAATCTTTATACTTAACAAGAATGGTGGGTTGTCAGTTGCCTCAGGATGAATACCATCAATTTCTTCTATCCCCTCCATCTTGACTTCTTACTTTGGGATTCCAAATGATCAAGTTTTTTGAGGAGGGCTTTCTTTTGTTTGAGGCAATTCCACAACACCTCTATTACAAACATTTTGGTAGTAGTATTCTCCATTTCTCATGTAACATCATATGATTTCTTTATGAGGTATTCTTGACCTTGTTCGAGTTTGAAACGTGTTCCTTGAAAGGGCTGAGGTGGTGGAGGATTAGTGTTTGCAGTAGGATCTGGCATAAATTGCCTATCCTTAGGAGATATAGGCATAGTGAATGGTCCTTTCGCTTGAATTCTTAAATTGTAAGTGTTTCTTGTATTTTGAAAAGCTTGTGCATTGTAAACTTGTGGCTCACCCTCTACCTCTACTTCAAATTGTCTGAATAGGAAGGTATCAAAAAACATAGCAGTGTTAACCTTTTCAAGTTCTTCAGTGGTACATCCCTTTGGCTATGAATCAGCTTGAGCAATCCTAATCATCTTCTCCATTTAAGAAGAGTTGACCTTTGAATGCGAGGTTGTCATGTAACCTACACCAATTGGTCATCAAATTCATGTCAGTAATATTAATATTTTGCGCATGGTTAGTATTATTCCTTGCATCAGGATGGTCATGGTTCACACCCCTATTACCATTGTTTATTGTAAGGTTTGGGGTTGTATCTTTGGTTTTGCTTCTGATTTTGATACACACACTGGTTATTGTATAATTGAGATTGGTTATACCCTCCTTGAGAATTCATATTCATTTGTCTTGTTAGAAGTGACTTGGGAAAGAATTTTCTTCAACACTTCCACTTTTGAGGAGAGGTGTGAGCCTTGATTGGTAGGTACTGAGGTTTCTTCTTGGTTTGTCACTACCAAATTTAGAGAATTGTATTGTTGCACCATTCCATGGGACTAATCATTGAAGTGAACTTGGGAAGCGGTAGCATTGGGATTGGTCCATTCTAAAGGTTGAGTCACCATTTGTTGGTTTTCTTGTTGATTTGCTACCGATTGAGGTTTGTACAATAGAATGGGATTCATTCTTAGTGCTCTGGTTGGCATTGATAATGCTACTCCTGGGAGTTGATTATAATTTTCATAATTCATGCCAATAGGAAGGTTATATTTGATTCCTCTAGGCATCTAACTCAATTCTTGGTTCATTTTTATGGCCAAAGAATAGACTTTTTCCATGGTATCTCTTTCAGCTACAACTACAGTTTGTTTGATAAACATTGCACTCCAAGGGTCAATGGCCCTAAAATAATCTTCAATGGCTATTGGTTGTGCAATTTGGTAAGGGTGAAGCTCACATTGAAAGTTGTCAGGGGTTCATTTGGCAACTTCCTCAATGAGGCAAATTAATGATACAGGGTTGTTGGATCTACATATACTTGAAATTGGGCAATGAAAGCTTTCTTTAGAATACCCCAACTAGTAACAGAGCTGGAAAGTAGTGTTAGATACCAATTATACTCTTGTCTCTGAGTGAGTATGGGAAGAGTCAACATAACACATCTTTGTGTTCAATATGATTACAGATGACTGCATCCTTGAATGCTTCAATGTGCTCTTTCGTTGTCCTGGGTCCCCCAAACTCATACTTATTGCAAAATTTATCAGGGTTCCTAGGTAAGTCATGTATTCCTCCAGGTATGTTTCCCAAGGGTGTCTGAGTTTGATTAAATAATTGCATTGAAGGTCATGGTGGATTTTGATTCACAAAAGATGCGACAATGGGTTCAAGACTGGTTATGACTTGGTTTTCTGTGGTAGGTTTAGATGACTGTAGAGGGGATTTTGTTGAAGATTACATCCCTTAGCTTTATTTCTCTTTCTTCTAGTAACAGGTCCTAATTCTACTAAGTTTGATGGGGAAGAAGTACTCCTCAAAACTTTATGAAACAACTCTGGAGAGAAAGAAGATATATGCTCCAGCTTGTTACCTCAATTACTTGGTTGTTGAGGAGGTGGTGGATAATTTATTTGAGAAAGGAGTTGTCTTTGGGCTTCAACTTCTATGCCTCTACCTTTCTTTCTTTTGTTGCCAAGCACTTCATGTATGCACAACCAATCACTGTAATTCTTTCTAATGTTACAAGCAAGGGGATATAGTTGGGAAATGATTTCTTCTTGTTCATAACTAAGGTTGGGCTATGTGAATGTAAGAAGTCCATCTCCTAGGAGTACCATATTGGATCATGTTGTGACAGTGCAATGGTAACTCAAACACACTTTGTTACTGAGCCCTCCTGGCGCCAATTTTTGTTGACAAGTTTTTTGACACACTCACCAACATTTAAGTAGAAAATGAAATTTATATCATCTCTCCTGAAAAAAAATCAATATTTTAAGACTAATTACTCCAAGGTCTCTATAGTCAGGTCATGATGATGTTGGATCACTCGGTGCCTGATGTGATTGTACCTATCAAGGGGCCTGTTGGTTGTAACTAAGTAAACAAAGTTCCTTTTTTTTTGTATTTTCCAATTTCAAATTCAATCTAAAAAAAAAATCAAAAGATAGATCAAGGTAACAAGAGATGATATCAAAATCAATACATAAAAACTGAATGAACTACGAAGTCAATGTATCACAGTAAGGTATTATCAATAACACTTAATCAACATTCAACACAATGCTCCAACAAATATGCAAATTCAAACAACTTACATATAAACAAAAATGAATATCACAAGATCATATAATTTCTCTACTGTTTCATTCCTCATATACCATTAAAAAGCATAATATGATTCACAAAACAATAAAGTTGGAATGACAAGTTGTTGATTCAAATTGAAAAAAGATACAAGACTACGAAGAACAGTAACCAAGAGAACACGTGTTAAAGATCAGGCAATCCACAAGTTGATTTTTTATTAATCTTTGTAAAGTTAATAACAATATTTCAAGAGTTCATACGAAAGAAATTGCACAAAACTAAATTCTCTATCTAAATGGAGTTGAATCATCAATTCGCGAACCCTCAAAATGGCCCAAATTCTACAATTTATAGAGTTTTACCCTATACTCTGTTGGCAATTGACACTCTATTGGTTAGGTTTCATTATGTTGTCATTTATGGCAACATGATTTTTTGTTCCGGCTTCATATGGTGTACTGACAGGCACTTCACAGACTCTACACCGGCAGGATACAAGATTTTTTTGGCCACCGGCAATGCAGGACGACATGGTATAGTAAATTTCATCAGTATTGGAGGCCGACACATCTTAGATCTGGCATCAACAACTTTTTTTAATGCTTATTCATTTATGTTATATGGCCGACTTGTAAATATGATATTGTATATATCTTTGTAAGTCGATATAAGGCATAAATTTGTATAGGGTATATAGGGGAGATTAATTAGATCATTTTGAATAAGGATAAGAATTATAGGATGAATATATGGATGTGATGTAATGTGAAATATATCAGAGAGACTATGTATGTGAGGAATTCATTGTAAGGGTTATTCTAGTACTGAGGTTTAGGGTTTTAACCGAAACAAACAGAGCTTAAAACGAAACTTTATTTAGGCATAAGAGATGCTATATTAAGCAGTTCATACTTCTCTAGATTGTTGTCTGGATTGTTTTGATTAAGTAAAAGCAGGTATTTGAAGGTACCCGAACCTTGTACAAGCCAAGATAACAGAACTGCTAGAAAAAAGTGCCTGATCACTTCAAAAAGACAAAATGATTCCATCGAAAGGGATCAACTAACATAACATATCATTAAAAACCCATAACAGACAGTGAAAGGAAAGCACAGAGACAAAAAAAAGATAGAACCTAGGACACCAACAGAGACCTAAATACTATTCATAATTTCCTCAGCATGAACAACCATTTGTTTCATGTTGTTCGCTGAGGTCTTTAGTTCCTCCAGCTCATGACCTTTGATGTCGCCCTTGATCTTTGTGTTAGCTCTCATCCTCCTTTCATGACCCTTCTTGTCTAGCTACTCTTTATCACCATCCTTCTCAGCATTGTTCTCAAACCTATTGATAAGGATGTTCATGTTGTCCACCGACGATTTGAGGATTTGGAAATTTTGGTCTGCAATCTTCTTGACGTTGAGTTCCAACCTGTCAATTCTGCTGCCAAAGTCATTCATTTTATTTTTCATTTCCTTTCAATCTCCCATCTCATTGACCTTTTTTTCCATAGCTATGGTTTTTCCAACCATACATTCAATAGCTTCCGCATTATGAAGAATGGCAACCAATTATTTAACATGTTCAGTCAGGGGCTTATCACCAATCGTAACTCTTGCGATAGCCTGCGTATCTATTTTTAAACTGTTGATATCCTTCACCATGGTAGCAATGGTCTCATAGAAGGCTTTAACAATATCATTGTCACCACTGCCACTTTTATCCCCTTTATCCTCCTTTTGCAAACTTGTGTTATTCATGACCTCAATATTGCCCATCACCAGGTTACCCTCCCCTTCTTTATCCTGACCCTCAACCTTCTTGTTTTCTTCAGCCTCCTCCTCAGAATCAACCAGAATGTGGTTGATGTCTGAATTGTTACCCTTTTTAGTATTCTTCCTCTGAGTCTACTTTCCAGTAGCTTTCCCTTTCTATTTTTTAACAATTTTTTTCTCAAAGGATTCGGTTTCAGAATCCGACATTTCTGATTCCACAATAATCCTTCTCTTCTTGGCCCTATTCCTCCCTTTTTTTCTACTTTCTTTCGATTCTCCCTTGGTCTTCGATTCAAAGTTAAATCCGCTAGCTTCACTCTTCATTTTCTCATCTCTTGCATTTTTGCCTTTAATAGGCTTTTCAATGCACTTCCCCTTAAGCATTTTATAAACCAAGACCATAAGCCCCTGGTGGAGGGCATGGTTGCCTTTAGGGTCCTTATGAACCTCCTTTATAGTATGATCCATTGACCATGATAGGTAATAGGGTAGGCTCACCTTTTTCCCATGACAGAAATGGTTGAGCAAAACAAAGTGATGCCTGTAGGCTCTGGTAAACCTACCATCTAAGGTAATGTATGCAATAGAAGCGAATAAAACAAACCTCCATGGCCTGCAAATTCTCTCTGGAGCATGGTAGGAGTTGTCGATTTTAATCATCTTTCTCCTCTCTTCATCCATGATAGGAAACTTATCTACTACTTTATCTGATATGCCTCGGTCCCTATAAAATTCCATTCCCTCAGTAGTCATCCCCATGGCCTCGGCAATGACCTCTTCATCAACATTCATCATCTTGGATCCGATAAGGATTTTGCCATTTTTCCAGTTCTTGATGAAATAGCTAGTGATTGTGGGGTCTTTCCCACTTAGCCACTCCATGAAAACATTCAGACCCCCCTGCTGAAGGATATCCTAGACTTCTTTGTTCTTTCTCCAGTCAGAACAGGAAGTAGGTTCAAATAATTTCTTGTTACCCCCCATTTTTCCAGCACCTTCCTTGCAATTCCTTCTCTCATCTTGATAACCTCTCCTCTGGTTTTTGTGGGTACTCTGTAAGAATGCCCAAAATTTGTACCAGATAATAATGATAAGACACCTATATAAATGCTCATTATCTTCAATAAAACCTTGCATCGAAAAAGGTGGAAGGGGCATTAGAAATAATGATTAAAAGTACCACATTTCCTTGTCTGGCTCCAGTCCTGATTAAGCAGGGATTTCATATCACTTGCAATCTCCATTTCACCATAACTAGTAATGATGTCTCCCGATTGGCAAGCTAGGTTGACTGCCCAATCAACACAAGAGTTGGCCTCCCTATACACATGTGTAAAAACACACATTTCAAATTCTTCGCTGATTTTCCTAGTTGCTTTAATAGCATTACTAATTGACCAAAAAGGCGGGAATTTCATATTTAAACAATTGATTATGTTTAAAGAGTCTCCTTCACACCAAACTTTAGTGCATTTAGCTTCCTTGGCAAGGATCATCCCATGGTAAGCCGCCATGGCTTCGGCAACATGATTAGTCTAATTTCCTATGGGAATACATTTTATGATTTTGCATATTCCCCATTCATCCCTTAGGACCACTCCACATCCTACAACACCCGGGTTACCCTTTGAGGCCCCATCAAAATTAATTTTCATCCATCCCTTGGGCGAACTGATCCATATCACACCCTCTCTAGGGTTGATCTGGATTATTATATAGTCAGTGAGGCTCCTATTGTGATGAGTAGTGTACTCTAGGCTATAAGCCTTCATGCAAGTGCAGGACCATCATATATTGTAATATCTCTTCATATGGCTAGTGAATTGATATTGTGGGTCACAAATCCCACCGTGGTTTTTCCTCTTTGAGGTTTTCCATGTATAGATCTATTTTTTATGGTTCTCATTTATGTGCTTGGCTTATTGGTTGCATTACTTCTTTACATTCTATTTGTACCGGTATACCGATTGGCTTACAAAAGTTTTGTTAAGGCTAAAATTTACTATTCTAGTATAACACTGATTCAACTCCCCCCTCTTAGTGTTATTGGTTTCCAACACAATCTCGAAAATAATCATGCCTATAATCTAGGATTACAAGAAGAAAGGAGTCGTAGTCGACATGCAAGTCACTGCCTATGAACTCCAGTTAATTATTACTAAAGTACTGTCGGCTATTCATTTATACGACGGTGCTCCAGAGGTAGGAACTTCGAATCATGGAAAAATAATGCCCAAAAAGAAAGTGTAAGATGCAACATCAATTAGAGCCATAGTTGTGGTGGCAATGATGGTGATCCAGCATGCTTCTGCTTTTTATAACTACCTATTTATCATTCACTTCTTCTTGTAGTTTTGGTAGTTGTTGATGAAACATTCAATGGAAGCGGTGGGTGGATCTGCAATATACTCTATTATGAACTTAGATACTTTAAGTGTCTCCTTTACACTTTCCAACTTACTAACCATATCATCCATTATTATCTTGGCTCCCTGACACTAGAATACCACATACATATATATGTTCATTGTTTCCATAGTGGCTGCAAAGTGATTAGCAATATAAGCATCACACTTGCTGAGTATGGTCTCTTGATGTAACTCCCCATTTTGCTTGAGACCGTACCCATATTTTCCTAACAACTTCACCAAGAACTTCTCATATTGATCAAGTGCATTGGGGAGTGGTGGATATTCCTTAAGAACCTTGATACGACCTTGCTCCATTATTTCCATCTTTAAATCCAAAATATCTATACATGATTGAAAATTATTGATACCTTCCCCTCCTTGTAGGTCCTGTTTAACAATCACATCCTCTCTTAATCTTTGGATTTTCTTGAGAATATTATGTTGTTTTCAAAACCGAATAAATTGTTGTTCCCACTATACAAAATAGTAAATAAGAGCATTCTCATTGAAATGAACTTCTTCAACTACCTCCATTGTATCTTGCAGAAACATCTTTATTTTATTTAAATGATCTTGGGCCCATGTCTTAATCGTTGTTGCCACTTTTCTCATCTTGTATAGTGCTTTTATATCACCCTATGGGAGAGATGAAGTAGATAGAAAGGCATCATCAACCCTAGAGTCGAGTGGCTTGGATATCTCGATGATCAGTTGTTTGTACTGCCTTAGTTGTGCTTAACTTCTTCTTTTGTACTATGTTCCTTTTCAATTCTAGTTTGTACAGTAGAAGTTGTGGCAACTAAGGTGATTATTTCTCCCCACTTGGTTTGTTTACCCAAATTAACCTCCCGACACTTTAATTTTGGAGAGGCTTGTGGTTGTGCTCCAGGATCGTGTACATGTTCTTCTATACTTGCAATTACGTCACTGAAGTCTCTCCCTAAAAGATGGTGAATCTTTTTTTCTATCTTATCTCTTCTCGGAGATTCAGTAAAGTGATATTTGGGAGGATGACCTTTTCCTTTTTATTGAAAGTAAAAATCAACCATTGAGGCATAATGTTGTCTTGCTCCTCTCCCTATATTGTTATCTCAACAATGACCCTTTGTGCTTCTTGTAGACACCTAAAAATGGTCAACGCTTGCGAGGTCATACTTTAACATTTGCGCATTGCCTCATTTTAGGTTTTTGCGTCGCATTAACATTTCTCCTATGTCACGCACTTGGTCTTTATCATTTGTGAACATCGAGTCATTCTTCTACATTCTTCAATCGTCTCGTCCTCGAATTTGGTCTTGTCGACAACATCTATCCAGTCATCATTTTAATCGATCTTATCCTATTGCATCAATGTGCATGCTTATTTGTCATCATTTTGGACATCATCAATCCTAATTAGGGTTTTGTCCTCTTTTCAATCCTGTCAATCTTGCGATCAATTTGTCATCGATCGTTGTCCTCTTTTCAATCTTATCATCTAGCGATCGGTTTATCAATCTTGTCGTTTTACGATCGATTTGTCATCGATCGTTGTCATGTTCGATCTTGTCATTTGTGATCGATTTATCATCGATCGTGGTCATTTTCAATCCTGTCGTTTTGCAATATATTATGTCATCGATCGTTGTCCTCTTATCAATTTTGTCATTTTGCGATCATTTCGCAATCGATCGTTGTTTGTCTCAATTATGTCAATTTGGATCAATTTTGTCATTGTTCCTCGTCAATTGGCGCATTTTATCAAATCATTTATCACATTGGTCATTTGTCAATCCAAAATCAAATCAAATCGAGTCAATTGTCTTTCAAGACCTAATTCATCTTTCAGGGTTTTGTGATTTAATCGTTTAACCTTGTGCGTCGTTTCTTCCTCTAGGATTGAATAATTTATTTATTTATCCTAGGTCTTGGCTAATTAATTATTCCTCTCTTTATGAATTAATTAATAAATGAAAAAATTATTAATTAATTTCCTAATCTTTCATTAATTATTCCTCTTATCATAAATTAATTAATAAATGAAAAATTATTAATTAATTTATCTAATTTTCCTTATTTTTCATTCCCTCTTTGTGAATTAATTGATAAATGAGAAATTATTAATTAATTCACTAAGTTCCTATTTTCCTCATTTCTAATTTTTCGAATTTTCATTAATTTCATTAATTTCCTAATTCCTAATTTTCCTAATTCCTATTTTCTAATTTTCTAATTCAAATTCCACCTAATTATCTTGTCTCTAGTTCTCCCTATTTGTGTGCTTCATGCGTCATACTCTTGACATAGTAATTTGTCATAGAATTTGTCATAAATTGTCATAAATTCTTGACATAGAAATTTGTCATAGAATTTGTCATAAAATGTCATAAAATGTCATAAATTCTTGACATAGAAATTTGTCATGAATTGTCATAAGCCTTGCATAGCAATTTGTCATAGATATGCCATAATTTTGCTATTATTGATTTGAATTTCTATTCGAATCACTTTCATGCTAATTTGCTCATTTATCCAATTCTTCTATAAATTGGATGATTTTCAATCAAACCTAATCCGAATTTCTATCAAATTACCGAACTTACGCTTCTAGTACTCTTGAGCTTTTCATCAATCTTGCTTTCAATTGTGTGAGCACTTGTAGGTGAGATCCACAAACCCATTGAAGAGGAAAGAACAACAATGGAGCCGCATGGAAGAAGCATATGGTTTGCATGATATTTTCTTTTAAATGCTTTGTTTTCATACCTCCATTGAATGTACTTAGAATTAGGTTCATTTGCAATGAATGTTCTTTTGATTAAGTTATCATGTCTTGTGTTTTGATTGATTGATCTACTTGTTGTGATGATTCCTAATTTCTACGCTACACTTCTTATTGTTGTTTTGGTTCATCTTCCACTTCCTACTCTTCTTGTTGATGTGGAGGAGTTTGTAGCTTTTGTTGGAGTTGAGCTACTTGTTGAGAAAGGTTTGATTGGAGCATCTGGTCAGGAGCGGTTTGTTGTTGCTTTTCCAGCTCCTCCATTTTTTTAGAAACTTCTTCCCCAAACACCCTTTTTGATTCATTTGTTTTCATTTCCTCACCCCCTTCCAATTGTCTAAATAGGTTCTTTGGATCTTGAGGGGTGCCCCTCAGGTTCATCCATTTCATCCTCCTCCATCATCTATACCTATACCTCTACAGGTTTCACTTGAATTTTAGGATCTTCCTAGGTCGTTGGCATAGCATGGACTTCAATGGGTTGTTTTTTCTTTGTCTCACCTTTGTTTCTACGAGAAACCATTATAATGGGCTCATCATCATCTTGACTAAAATATGTTTCAACATTATGTATGATTACCTGCTCTTGTGTTGGAAACAGAGCGAGTGTTGGTGTCTGTGCGAGAGGAGGAGGTTGTGCTTCAGTTGTGTTAGATTGTGAGATGCCTTGTCCTGGTACGATCTTGATGGTTGGAATGTTGACATGAATGGAAGCTTGAGGAATAGCTTGCAATCCTATGGTTATCCCATTTTTGGCAGCTATTTTAAGCAATTGAGACTTTCATTTTTGCATCTGATTGCCTTGTAGGCTCTTGATCATCAACTGTTGGTGCAAGAGTCTCAAGATCAATAGGAGTATTTTTTTTGAGATTTTGATCTCTTCCTTATACTATACTCTTTATGAACTTTACTTTAGGGATTATCCGTAGTCTTACCCTTGTTTTTCTCTCTTATAACACTTGGCCGGATTCGAAAACTAAGACATTGCATTGTTCTTTCCACCACCCTCTTAGTGACTCAATCAATATAAACTACTTCTTGATCCGACTATCTAATAGGGGTGAGTGGTCTCTTATCAATCTCCTTTTCCTTGAATATGGTATCCAATAGTTCCCCATCATCCCTAAGGTCTTTAGGGATTTTTTTTTCTATTTTGAAATCCCTAATTTTAGGCACTATTAACTTGTGATACCTCTTCTCCTCAGCCTTGAAACTATCTTGTAAGTTGGCCCAAAAGTCGTCTAGGGATTTATTATCACTATTTAAGAAATGGGTTTTCTTTTCCCATGATTGGATAATTTTTTGAAATTTTTGAGTCAGGTATGCTATTAACTGCTTCAAATCTATTTTAGGTCTTTAAGGGTTAAGGGTTTTTAGTTTTCAATTGCTCAAATGTCTGATCAAAACCCTCTGGCTTCTATTCCTATGTTACTTTATTCACTTAAGTAATGGGTCTTGGGGTCGTGTGAAATGTCCCCCCTTGTTATTTGCCTAGGCGGTTGTTAAATAATTGTAAAAATCTACGCCTTATTCCTTTTCCTTCTAATGTTGTTGGGTCCTGTAAGTGTCACGCAACTTTCAGATGAATCTACAACTTTCACTATTTCGTTAGGTGAAGTTGCGGGTGTGTTATTCTCTATGAAATAGTGAAAGGAAAAAGCATGTTCGACTGTGTGCATTGGATCTAGTTTAACGAGACTCCATCTCTCTTTGAATCTAATGGCAAGTTTTGATTCGCAGCCGAAATGAGCAAGTAAATTACCTTTCACGAAATGGCGAAAAGGTTTGGCGGGATCCAGCGGTGAAGACTTTTCCACGGCTAAAAGGTGATCAAGTTTAAAATAAATCGACGGCTCGCATTGTTTCGCACTTGAGAGATGCTCACATGTTATGCTCTGCGAAATAGCGGAAGGTTTTTGGGCCCAGGAAAAAGAGGTTCATAAGAGGCATAACAGATGCGTAGGTCCAAGAGATCTGACGAATAGCACAGTTTTGCAGGAGAAAGATGCTCGAAAGATAGCTTTTGCGAAACAGCGAAATGACATGGCATTCCAAGCAAGCAGTCCAGCTGGTTGAGATGGCAAGTAATAAAATGACATGTGGCCGAAAGTCAAAGTGGTCAGCGAATTGGATTTAAGGACTAACGGGTGGGTCCAAGAAGATGAGTGATACTGCGGGATAAGAAGTGACCTGGCAAATACAAGTGGCAAGGATGAAGTGGATCCCGCTGATTTCTTTCAGCAAATAAGAAGGTGACATGTTAGTTCAGGAATGACCAAGTTCCAGGTGGGTAAAGATGAGTCAGAAGACCCATGTCTACCAGTTTCAAGTAGGTTGTTAAGAATCAAGCAATTTTGATATGATCTAATGATTTGCGTGAATTCATGAAGGTAAGATTTTTAAGGTCTGCGAAATGGCGAAAGAGCTAGTGGGCCCAAAGAATAGACAAGGCATAAAGGTAAAAGATGATCAACTCTATTTTGATCCAAGCATTCTCATTGCTTTGTGGCTGAAAATCAATCGAGGATTAAGGCCCGCGAAATGGTGAAAGAGAAAAAGAGGTTCTTTCCATTATGACATGGAATGACAACTGCTACTTCTTGTAAAGCTTGATGGTGATGTGTCGATTGACACGTAGTTTCAAAAGGTGATTAAGGGCCCGCCAAGGTGTAACCGACGGTTATGTAGGAAGTAAGACACATGGTTGACTCTGAATTAAACTCGAAGAGTATTCCAGGGCTAATGGCTGAGTTGCACGTGGCATTTGTTAACCGGTGAATAAGTGGGGTAAGCAATGTCTGGATAAAGGTCTCACTTAAAAGATGTTCATCTCAAGATTGATCCAACACTTCTCATTGTTTCATGGCCCGAAGATGGAAGCAAATTAACCCCTGCAAAATAGCAAAAAACTGTTAGCCGTCAAGATGAGGCGTGGTTAGTGCAAAAGTTGATGGTCCCGGTAGGAGTTAAAGGTTGGGTGGTTAGAGTTCCATCTAATGCTTGGCATAGCTTCGTGAAAGGAAAATGCTCGGGGGATAAAGCTTGTGAAATGGAAAAAAGGAGGTAGGGCCCAGATGCAAAGGCAAAGAGGTTAAAATAGTATAAAGACCGATCAAGTCTCATCTGATCGGACGGCTGGCGTGATTTCATTAGGTGAAATTGCTAGGATGTTATGCTCTGTGAAATGGCGAAAGAGCAAAAAGAAAATATACAAGCATGTTATGACCCATTGGAGTGAAAATTTTTAATCCTTCTATGAATTCAATTCTGAAAAGATGGCCCAAGCATGCGGTATCAATGTCGCAATTAAGAGCCTGACTGCCATATATGATCTTGCATCAATTGAATGAAGGCATCATTTTGAAAAATTGTTGCAGAGAAGCAGTTGCAGAGAAAATTTCTTCAGTTGCAGAGCAGATTTCTTCAAGCCAAAAATAGGTTCTCTTGTACTCTTGCTTGGCAATTACTTGACAGTGTGTTTTAATTGGGGTTTTGATTTGTTACAGAACAATTGAGGCTAGTAATTAAATTGCTTGCATAGCTTTTTAAGATGGCACCTAAAAGTGAGTTCTCAGGAAAGGTTAATTACCAGGAGAGGGCTATCTGTGATGATTTCCTAGAACAGTTGACAATGTCAACTAATGTGGCAGCAAAGGTAAAGGAATTAGTGCCAAGAGCTCCTCGCCTAAAAATAGGAGAAGGATTGTATGACAAGGGCGACTGGCTAAGAGACCCTCAAATTGGGTTGTTTGGGTTGGGATTATTTAAGGTTGGATTTGGTATGAGAAACTTCCCAGCCCCAATGAACAGTATCTGGGATTTGGACGTAGGCAAATTGGTGATCCCTGGAGTATTCATGGATGTGGATCTCCTAACGCAGATTGCACACAAATATGACCCAATCACAAGGTGTGTTAAGGATATAAGTGGGAAAACCCTCATTGAAATAAATAATGAGGAGTTCAGAAATGCTTTTGGGCTTAGTGAATTTACCAATTTTTGCCTATTAATTTTAAATCACTAGCTCAGGTTTACAGTGTGCAGAGGAACCACCTTAGAAATGGGCCTCTTAAAGAATTTCTTGTGAAGATAGGTGGATTAATAGTTGTAGGACCTAACACTGAGGAGCCTTTCTCTTTAAATCTGTTCACCCTCAGGGCCAAAGGATTATACTGGTCACTCTGCCAAATTTTAGGAGAAGATGCTGAGGCAAATATGCCAACTCATTACATGTCAATGATTTCTCAAATTTTGAATCCTTCTTTGGTAGTGACCTTTGATTATACTTCCTATATCACCGATGCCATCCATGAAGGCTTGATAGGAATAAAGAATAGGAAAGTGGATAGGCCTTTTGGATGGTACTCCCTCCTCATGCATTTATTTTTATTCAAGGGTGGTGACTATTTTGCAAGTAGAATGGATATTGTGAAAGAGAAAGATGGAGAGAAGATGCCAGTGCAGTTATGGAGTACAGTGTTGTCATGGGACAGAGAAGATGCTAGCTACTTAAAGTTTGATAAGTGTTTTACATCTAAGATTAGGACTCTTATCTGTTCAAAGAATCCAAGAGTCCCTAAGGTTCTTTTGGAATTCATTAGGCCAAAAGAGTTTGCTGAGAATATTAAAATTATTCACAATTGGGGTGATATCCACTTATACCCCGTCTCCACAGTTTTCAGAGTATATGGTTTCAAAGGAACTCCATTTTTGTTGCCCTATCAGGTCCCTCTTAAAGTGGGAATTGCAGAAATCCTTAGGCAGATTGGTAGTGTGCAAGAGGCAGAGCTAATAGTCAGAGGTAAAGGGACCATTTTCCCTATAGTTACCATAGCACATCAATTTGTAATAATTAAAGGAGGTTGGAAGTATTTTGAATATTTCCTTCAACTGTACCATTTATCAACTGCAGTATCCCAGTGTGCTGACCTTGAAGATTTCTTCAATGACATGTTCAGAAAGAGGGCAATATGCAGAGGTAGACCCCACCAATTCCAGTTTCCTGAAGACCTCATTAGGAATGAGTTTGATTTAGATGAGAAAGAGCTGAGGAAAGAAAAGTGGGTGGCCTACAAGAAGGCTTTAGACTTTGTGCACCAATTTAACACTAGCTATGACCCTTTGAAGAGAAGATAAAATTCGTAATTCCTTGTTTTGAGGATGTGATGCAGACATTGAAAGAAAAGAAGGAGGTTGTAATTAAGAACAACCCTAAGAAAGAAAGACTAGTTCTAAATAGGTCTACATCTGCCAAAGCAATCCCTCCTGGTGATTACATGTTACATAAGAAGTCCAACTACAGTGTGTTGATGCCAACAACAGGGGAGCCTTCTACCTCAAAAGGGAAGAGGAAGATACAGGATTTCATTGACATTCAGGATAGCCCAAAGAAATAAAGAGTGGGAAAGGAAGTACAATCTGATGAACCCTTGTATTCCCCATCTCAATCCCTTATTCATATAGGAGATGAATAGGCAGCAGCTGAGCAACTGTTACAATTAGGCAGTCTTGGAGAGATAGCATACACATATGATGAAGTGGAAGAGGGAATGCCAGAAGAGCCCCTTACTACTGAGATGAACATTACTACTAATGAGTTCAAAGGCCAAGAGTGGGATCCTGAGATCAAGCAATCCAGTGAGGATTTCTTGGCTGATAATAACTTTGTCACATTAGGAGCTTTCATGCAATTTGTGTGGAAGCAGAATATTGATAAATTTAATGCTAGGTGTGAAAAGAGGAAAGGTGAGCAGCCCCACAAGGATCCAACTATGGTGGAGGAAGAGATAAAGCAAGAAATGGTTGATGAGTTTAAGACCATCACTCCCGAGCAAGGAAGAGACATGGTAGCACAGGCTGGGGTACTCATTCTCCCTGAATGGGACATAGCAGATGCCTTGGTTTTAGAGGTAGTAAGAAAGGAGACCAAACCTATGGAGGGAGTCACTTTCAGCAAGGATAATGCTGCACTAGTCATGTGGTCTCTTAAAAGAGATGAAAATAAAATGAATAAGGACACCCCAGGGTCAAGTTACCTTGGAGGAATGATAGTGAAAAGAGTGCAGAGCACTGGGGTAGTGGAAACTGCTAGCACTGCGCTAGAGATTGCAAAGTTTAGTGTTGCTGTAGCAGAAAGAGAGGCTAAGGAAAAGGCAGATCTCCAAGTTAAGTTGGAGACAATTTTAAAAGCTTACAACAGTGCCAAGGAAGAGGTAAGGGGTAAAGATAGCATCATTGCCAAGCTACAAAGCTAGTTGGCAGGACAATACCATCAAGGTGAGTCCTCAACATTGATGATCTCCTCTTCTCCTGCAAGACCTCCACCTACCAATCCCATTATTTAATTCCCACCATCTCCAACACCTTCTAGTTCTTAGTTGAATGAGATCACTCCCCATGAGTTGGAGAATTTAAAACAGGCTCAGGCCCTATATGCAAAGAAATATGAAGAGAGATTAAGAGCTACAATTTTAAGTTTTGCTGACACTATAGGGTCTTTACTAATGTATAATAACATGAGTAAGATTTCGGAAATGTGGAATGAGTTAAATGGGGACAAGGCTGTTTTAATGCCTTTTTTTGATAAAAGGAGACCCAGAGAGCAGGATATAGAACTTATTTGTGTATCCTATGATGAGGTAGGGGATGACCCCATTATTAAATCTACCAATGATATGACAAAGGATTTAGTAAAGTTGGCAGAAGGAGTGGATAATGCAGATAGAAAGATCAACTTGTACAAGAAACAGTACATTGATCAAGTTTTTGAATTACTCCTAGGAGGTTTTGTTAGCCCAACCCAATTAAAGGACAAACAAATATGGCTTAAGGAATTAGAAGCCAAATTGTCACTTAGAATAAAAGGAATTGTCAATTCAGAGGATGCCTCCATAGTTTTCAAAACAATTGAGGAGATTGAGAAAATCAAATCTCATTATGGTTTTCTGAATTCAGAGGTCAATAAAATGAGGAATTCTTGGAAAATATTAGCCAAGACAAAAGCAAAAGTGATTAACTTCTCATGGCCTGCTAATGAGGTGTATCAGGAATGGACAAGAAAATATGCAATGCTTGATGTGGAGCAGTTAGAAAATGTTGCAACAGAACAACAAGTGGAAGAAGTCGCAGATCTTGAAAGAGACTTGTAACCGCATTTGAAAAGGTTTTGTAACTTCTTCTTAAGAAGTAATGATTGTAACAAACTCTCCTAGGAAAGTCCGAAGCTATGTGTGCATCCATATTATTATAAATGGATACCAGGACTAGTAAAAAAAGGGATCGCAAGGAATTGTAAGAAAACGCTGCAGAAATTTATCTGAGCCTTTTTCGAGTTTTGATGGAGAATATTCAAATGTTTTTGTAATACTTTCAGAAGAAATATCAATACACAGACCATTGGTTTTGAGTTTAAACTTTCTGTTGTCTTCAAGTATGTTTGCAATTGTTTATTGTTTCATTTTGAGTAATCTAGGGTTATTTCTTTTGAAATATGGGTTGTAAGGCAATTTTAAGTAGATATGCTTCTTAGCTTTTCTCTTTAGGAGGGGAATTAAATACACAGGAATCATTTCTACCAATAAATTCTTTGGGGGATACTTTGAATTTTGATGAACACAGTTTAGTTTGGTACGAATAAATTCTTATGTATGTCAGGCATGTATAGGGATTTACAGAAGCCAAACTGATAGGATGTGTGGAGATATTTAGTTGTGGAAGTACTGTTTGAACTTAGATGACACTGTGGCCTTGGATAAGGCACTGGTATCTATTAAGGTTATCTTCTATATATCTTGTAGATCAATACTGAACATGAATATAAGTTTCATTTCTTTGTTTCTGTTGGTTTTAAGGTGATAAGATCCACTGGTTTTTGGACTGGTTTGTTGTGGATTTATCTTTTAAAAGTGTGAATTCAGTTCACAAAGGTATACTCACCTAAACTTTGGATAAGTTTGAAGTGTAGAAAGTTAATCAAACCTTGTCATATGTTGTCCTGAAAATTTCCTTCTCTCTAATATCTCTTCTGCATATAGAGTTTATCATATCACTATAAGGATTTTAAAGGGAATCAAATTTTGAGAACAACAGGCTTGTTGGTGACCTAGATAAAAAATAGACATCATTTGTTTCAATTTCCCTATCAGATGACAATTATTTCTAGCATAATTAAATTCTTTTAGACTTATATCTTGAAGCTCCTACTCTATCGCCTTGGCTGCTTGAATATTTTGACATGTGTAGTGCTTCAATGAGATAGGAAAAGTGACCCTAGTCTTATTTTTAAGGGTCAAGAGTGCTTGCAAACCTACAATTTGTCTGGTATATTCAAGTGTTATAATTTTATTGTTTCAAAACCGAGGAAGTAGGATTGGGTTGTCAGTAAAGACACTCACCCTGATGTAGGTGGTGTTGGAAACAACAATGAAGGAAAGTTGAGAGGCGGGGAGGGTGAATCAATTTTCACTGAAATATCAAACTTAACCTTAAATGCAAATATAATAAACTATAGTAACAACAAAGATAAGAAAATTGATAGCACACCATACAACACCAATATTTTGACGTGGAAAACCCAGTTAAGGGAAAAACCATGGTGGGAACCTACGCACAATTAGATGATACTCTGTAGATGTATGTGTAAATATTACAATGGGGAATGCACATGCATTCAAGCACACTTCCTAGAGATCACTGCTCAAAATAAGATGACCCAAAAGGATACAACCCTCAAGGAAGGTTCACTACCTTACAATAATGATCAGACTGTACAATCCAAATTACCTGAACTGCAAATATAGCATCTCCTTATGCTTGATGATAATTTTGGTTAAGCACATTGTCTTCCTTGCAACAATCTCTGCCCAATACACCACACCGAAGGATAAATTCACTTAATCACCATGTATACCACTCTCTGATAATGAAGACACTACATCGATACACAATTTACATGACTACATCATCTATATATACTGATCATCAACCTTGGCAACAAGGTCAACTAAACCCTCATCTCACAATTACAATATTACATCACATAATACAAAGATCGACCACTGAGCCAATATAATGATATACATCATATAACATGGACCTAAATCAAATTCTCAAACATGCAACACCACCGAAAATTACGCCAAGATCAATTGCACCATGCTACACCACCAAGAATACCGCATAACATGAAGAATATCACCGGATCAACAAAATCACCAATACCACACACAAGGATCAATATGGACCACCAAAACAAAGGACACAATTATGAAACAACAACAAGCACAATAGAACCATCCACAATAGCTGCACCAACACCACTTATCAAATCTTCATCGATCAACATCTGAAACTCGAGAACACTCAAACAACAACAACTCAAACTAGAAAGATAGATTGTAGAGAACTAAATCAAGAACCACATGAAATGTAGATACATGCGAACATCCCAAACAATCTTCCAAAATCACAACTCAAGATATGATCACACTAGAATATACCAGAGGAAATACTGAACTCTGCAAAGTACTAGTCAGAAAAACCAAACTACAAGCTGGAACAATAAATCATCAAAATATGTTGACATCAATGACAATAACATATCCAAGAAGCAACAATGTACAACAATCTCCCCTTTGCCATTGATGGCAGCATATGGATGTGAAAAACAATAAATGCAAAGAAAGAAAACAAATTCCCCCTAAGACCAAGCTCACAAATCAATAGATAAGATAGTTTTTCACATGCTTTCTCTCCCCCTTTGACATCAATGAAAAAGGTTCTCAAAATAGAAAACCAAACTCTTCCCCTTAGATAGACAAATAATCTTAACTAAACCACAAACAAACTACTCCACTAGAGGAGTAGTATAAACTCATCAATTCGGATAAGAAGATAAGACTATGAAGTCCACTGGATTGATGCAACTCAATGCATTTAGTTCCCAACAGGAGGGGTAGATACCCCTAGCTTGTCTCTCAAGTAGACAAATGTATTTGCATGCAAAGGCTTTGTGAAAATATCAGTGATTTGTTCCTTTGTAGACACATACTCCAACTTCACTTCCTCTTCATTGACTTTTTCTCTCAAAAATTGATACTTGATTAATACATGATTAGTCTTTGAATCTTGCACTGGGTTCTTTGACATATTAATAGCACTAGAATTGTCACAATATATGAAAGTAGGATCATCATAGATAACTCCGACATCCTTCAACATTTGTTTCATCCAAACTACCTGAGTGCAATTACTAGCAGCGGCAATGTACTCAGCTTTAGTAGTAGATAGGGAATTGAATCTTGTTTCTTACTTGCCCATGAAACCAATTTCTTACCCAAAAAGAATGCACCACCCGAGGTACTCTTCCGATCATTAAAATCACCAGCCCAATTAGCATCAATTTAAGCACATAGCATGAAATCATCATTCCTATGGTACCACAAACCATAATCCACACCTCCTTTAAGGTATCTAAATATCCTCTTTACAATAGTGACATCACTCTCTTTTAGATCAGCTTGATATCTAGCAGGCATGCACATAGCATGCATAATGTCAGGTCTACTATAAGTTAGGTATAGTAGTCCACCAACCATAGATCTATACAAGGTTTGATTAGCTTTCAAAGATTCATCATTTTTAGATATTTTGCAGTCAGTCACTATAGGAGTTCCAACCAGTTTAGAATCTTCTAACAGAAAATTGTTCAATAATTCCTTCACATATTTATCTTGAGATATAAAAATACCTTTTTCCAGTCTATGAAATCTGCAATCATCTCTACTATCATAGACATTTCAAATTCTTTCTGCATATCATCGACAAACTTCATACTCAAGTTTTCATCTCCTCCAAAGATAATGTCATCAACAAAAACTTCAACAATCAAAATGTTATCATTTTTAATCTGTAGATATAGATTACTATCAGCAGTACCTTTATTAAATCCTAATTTCAGCAAATTCTTATCCAATCTAGCATGCTAGGTTCTAGGGGCTTATTTCAATCCATAAAGAGATTTCTTCAGTTTACATATTGTGTCTCCATCATTTGATAATGAAAGTCCATCAGGTTTCTCAATGTAGACTTCTTCCTCAAGATCACAATTCAAGAAGGATGACTTCACATCCATCTGATATACCTTGAAATCCTTGTAGGTAGCATATGCAAGAAATAGTCTAACAGCTTCAAGTCTAGCTACCGAAGCAAAAGTTGATAGGTCAATGATGAACCACAACTATCAAACCGGTACTGAGAGGGGGGGTGAATCAGTACAAACACAAATATAGTCAAAAACCGGTTTGACAACAAATGCTCCAAATGACTGACAAATAGGGATACCAGTAAAGTAGAGTGTAACCGGTAACATCCAGTATAGCTCAATTAGTCATAAACCAATCACTCAATAAGCTTTCCTGTTAGCTCAATACTACAGTATCATTATATTCTCATGCATAAAATAGTAAACTTGACCATCAGATCTTCACAACAATGAGTTCAATATGTTTTATAGACAGGCATAAAACATAGAACCTTCATGTGCTTAACAGGTAAAACAAAGCATCACAAGACAGAAGCATTTCACATGACACACATATTTTTCATGTGGAAACCCAACTGGGAAAAACCACGGTGGGGATGAATACCCACAAGTTGCTTTTTGAACTCTTTAGAAGTCCGCTCTGTTAGGAGCCTTGTCCGGTTAAGGACATTACAATAGGTTATGGTAGGAATCGATCCTGTTAAGGATCACCTGGTTAAGGGATACCCGGTTAAGGGTTAAACCCGGTAGGGTCACCTTGTTAGAGGATTTCAAGAACTCAATAGCTGAAAGGATCTCCTAAGCTTCTCTAGCTTCTCAAAACTCATTAGCCTCGAGTTACCCAGTTAAGGGATTTGAAACAAGCTGGTTAAGACCACCCGATTTAAGGGATTTTGAATCAAGCCAGTTAAGGCTACCCTATTAGGGGATTTTACAACTATTGAAGTGGTTAGAGATCAACAGGTATTACAATGATCTGTTAACAACACTTAATGCTAATGCAGATCCATTTAGGCTCCTCTTTTCCTTCTGCACATTCACTTTGTAGGTATCTCTTCTCTCCTTTGGTCTCGCAAGAATCACGTATCACTTTCCTTGGATACACAGCCACAACTTTTTGCCAACAACCTTAGAAGGAAACCCAACATTGACCTTATAGGAAACATACAGGTCGGTAGCAAAAACCCTAAACCCTAAACCTGTTGGGTTAAGCAATTCAAACGGTTCGATCCTAATCCTTGAATCATGCTGCATTAAATGCAACAATCTTGAATCGATCTCAAGATATTCTCCATCATCCATTATCCACCGTTTTCATGGCGGTTGATAACCCATCACGTGTTATCACCGTTTGACAGACTTCACACATTCCCAAGGTAGATAGGAATAGTCATCTTCATGCAAGATCCTTCACGCACATAGAGCTTACGTGGCAACACAATCTGTCCTTCATCATACTGCTAACTCATCACACAAAGATCACCGATTGAGTCACATAGACTTGAGGTACTCCAACCGGAAACCCCAAAGTGGAAGCTACCTACCAACCGGTAGTCATACAATGCTTCCATGTGCCGGTTCCCATTACTACATGTCGGTTCACCTTGAACAAATATGCCACTTCACTTTGGTATATAAACCGGTTCATACATATGCCAGTTCCTCTCTCTTCACTTATCACATGTGCCAGTTCACACTATGTCCCATATTGACATCAATGACAACATACAATATCATTATGTCTTCATGCCGGTTTACATAATTCCATGCCGGTTCACATAATGCCAACAATCTCCCCCTTTGGCATTGATGGCAATATACAAAAGATATCTTCTTTGCTTCACATCTTCTCCCCATTTGCTACAGATATCTTTTCGTTTCACTCCTTCTCCCCCTTTGACAACAATGCCAAAGTGGAGGGACAATCATCACTGTTCCATCATGCTGCTCCCCCTGAGGAGTGGTATCCTTCAACACACCAATCAATCACAACTTTGTCTTTCTAGTACCTGATTGATGTGGAACAATCACTTTTAGTTCACCTCCTGAAGGGGTAATACCCCTATTTCACCTCTCAAATGCACAAAAATTGTCTTTGGGAGAGGCTTGGTGAATATGTCTACTAACTATTCCTTATTGGACACATGCTCCAGTGCATTTTCTTTATTCTGAACCTTTTCCCTCAAGAAATGATACTTAAGCTCAAAATGCTTGGTTCTAGAATGTAAAACCGGATTCTTTGATATATTGATAGCACTTGTGTTATCACAGAATATACTTACCGGTTCAAATACAGGGATCTTGAAACCTTCCAGTACATGCTTCATCCAGATTGTCTGAGTGCAGTTCATGAAAGCTGCAACATAATCCGCTTCCACTGTAGACTGAGAGATACAACTCTGCTTTTTACTCATCCATGAGACCAATCTACCACTGAGAAAGAATGCACCACGGTTTGTGCTCTTCCGGTCATCCACATTATCGGCCCAATCAGCATTTGTGAACACTTTCAGATTGAAATTATTGTTGTATGGGTACCACAATCCATAGTCAACTGTTCCCTTCAAATACCTAAGAATCCGCTTGACTGCAATCAAGTGAGATTCTCTTGGACTCTTCTGGAACCTTGTAGTGATGCCAACTGCATGTGCAATATTCGGTCTGCTATGCACTACATAATGCAACTTACCAATCATTGATTGGTATTCCTTCTCATCAACTAGTACAGAATCATCCTCCTTTGTGAATTTGCAACCGGTCACCATCGGTGTACCAACCGATTTGTTGTCTTCCATGCCAAAAGTCTTCAACACCTCTTTGACATATTTGGACTGAGTAATGAAGATTCCATCTTCCATCTGATGGATCTGTAGTCCAATGAAGAACTTAATCTCCCCTATGAGTGACATCTCAAAGTCTTTCTTCATCTCATCAGCAAACTCATGACTCATCTTGTCATCTCCACCAAAGATGATGTCATCAACAAAAACTTCACAGATCAGAATCTGATCTCCTTTAGACTTTAAGTAGATATTGCTATCTTCACTTGTTCTCTCAAATCCAATCTTCACAAGATGGGAATGTAGGCGCTCATACCATGCCCTAGGTGCTTGCTTTAGACAATATAATGCTTTATGTAGCCTACATACCATGTCACTGTCTTCAGATAGGGTAAACCCATCTAATTGCTCAATATACACCTCCTCTTCAAGTACACCATTTAGGAATGTAGATTTTACATCCATTTGATATACCTTGAATCTCTTAAAAGCTGCATATGCAAGAAGCATACGAACTCCTTTTAATCTGGCTACAGGAGCAAAGGTTTCCCCATAGTCTTCACCTTCTTCTTGAGCACATCCTTTGCATACCAGTCTATCTTTATTCCTAATCACCGAGCCATCCTCATTCAACTTATTTATGAACACCCATTTGGTGCCAATGACATTTTTATGCTCTGGTCTGGGTACTAAGGACCATGTACCATTTTTCTCTATCTGGTCAAGTTCTTCTTCCATTGCCTTGATCTAGTCTTCATCTTTATGAGCCTCTTTGAATGACTTAGGCTCAAATTCAGAGATCATACATGAGTTTTCTTTGATCTTTCTTCCGGTAAGGATTCCTGATTCCTGCATCCTTATCACCTATGATCTGCTTAGGATCATGATTCAACTTGACATACCGAGGAATGGTCTTAACTAGTTCTTCTTTCTTTTCTTCTTCATCCTCATCTTCATCAGTATCAGCATTCACCAGTTCAAGAACACTATTATTGGTACTCGGTTGACTGACAACCAGTTCCTAGAAGGTTGCAACCGGTTCATTTACAACTTGCTCACTGCTAGTTTCCTCAGTCTTCTCAGAGGATTCATCAACTCTTACATTGATGCTTTCCATAATTCTCTGAGTCCTGTTGTTGTAGCACTTGAAAGCTTTACTCTTGGTGGAATATCCTAGAAATATTCCTTCATCACATTTAGCTTCAAATTTGCCTTGATGTTCACTCCTCTTGATGTAACATTTGCTACCAAATACCTTAAAGTAGTTAACCACAGGTGTCTTACCGGTCCAATACTCATAAGGAGTTTTGTCCTTACCCTTTTTGATGAGTACCCAGTTCATAGTCTAGACTGTAGTGCTCACCGCTTCTCTCCAAAAGGTGTGAGCAACCTTTCCTTGGATCAACATGGTTCTAGCTGCTTCAACCACAATTTGGTTATTCCTCTCTGCTAGGCCATTCTGCTGCAGAGTCCGGGGGGCAGACAGCTATCTCTTGATGCCAAATTCTTCACAATACTTGTTGAGTTCACTGGAAGTGAACTCCCCTCCTTGATCAATTCTGAGACATTTGATCATTTTACTACTTTCCTTCTCCACTAATGCTCTGAAAGCTTTGAATTTCCCAAAAGTTTCAGACTTGTCTTTCAAGAATGTGACCCACATCATTCTTGAGCAGTCATCAATGAGAATCATGAAGTACTTATCACCCTGCACACTTCTAGTTTTCATAGGACCACATAAATCAGTATGCACAAGATCAAGCAAGTTGTCAGCAGTGAAAGATTTACCTTTAAAGGTTGAGGAAGACATTTTCCCCAATTGACATTCTCTACACAAGGTATTATCCAGTTTGCTCAGCACTGGCAACCCTCTAACTGCCTTGATCCTACTAGCCTTCACAATGTTATCAAAGTTCACATGGCAGAATCTCCTATGCCATATCCAGCTATCATCAAGCTTAGCCATAAGACATGTACTTATATTTGCATTCAGATGAAATAGGTTACCTTTAGTCTGCATGCCAGTGGCTACCAATTTACCATCTTTAACTTTGATTCTGCAAACTCCATTCTTGAATTGCAGAGTGAGACCACTATGATTTAGCTGGGCAACACTTAGAAGGTTGTGTCTGAGACCATCAACCCAGTACACATTGTTAGCACTACTCTTTCCATTCAAAGAGATGGACCCTCTGCCTTTTACCATGCATGGTGCATCATTACCAAAGCGAACCATGCCACCATCATACTCCTCTAAGGATAGAAACTTGCTCCGATCACCAGTCATATGGTGAGAACAGCCACTGTCAATGATCCACTCATTGGAATCATCAAACCGGGAGACAAGAGCCTTCTTGTCTGCCACATCTTCCTTTACAGTAACAAACACAATGTCTTCATTCTCTTCATCTTCTAATTCCTCATTTGTGACACCTTCATCAACTGCCACAAAACAATTTCTCCGGTTTCCTCCTTTGAATTTCTTGAACCTTTCCAATTTATCCTTGTTGTCACTATTAGGATAGTTCATAGCAATATGTCCTATCCGGTTACAGGAGAAACATTTCAAAGGAAGCTTACCTTTGTATTTACCAGTCCCTTTTGGAAATCTCCTGGCAAGAAGAGCTTCAAATTCCATCAGAAACTCTTCATCCTTCATTTCTCTATTCTGATTAGGTTCCCCACTAGTGCTAGCCTCTTTTCCTTATCTGGATGGTATAGTAGAAGCTATAAAAGTTGATTATGTCTTTTGAACACTACCATGAAAACTATTCAGCTCATAGGTTGTCAAATTGGATATGATGGAATCCGAGGATGCCTTAGACTTGTCTATTGATCTCAGCTCCTAAATAGAAGAAACCCTTATTGCATAGACTGGCAATAGGGATCTCAGGACTTTGCTTACCACAGTGGAATCTTCTATTTTGCCACCTGCACTCTTTATTTCTCCAACAACTATTTTGATTCTTATTCCATACTGTTGAATGGTCTCTCCTTCAACCATCTGCATGTCTTCAAATTTTCCTCTCAAGCTCTCTTCCTTAGCCTGTTTTACATGCTCATCACCACCATAGATATTTTCAAGAGCATACCATACCTCTTTGGGATTTGCCTTGTCCTGAACATCAATAAATTCAATGTCAGATAGGCTACTAATGAGGGCTTCCATGACTTGCCCATTTTCTTGTATCTCTCTCTTTTGGTCATCGATGAGAGTACCGGTAGGAAAAACATATACATTTTCAACATAACTCCAGTGTTGAACACCCATGCTTTTGATGAATATCTTCATCCTATCTTTCCATATACCAATTTTTTTCCTGTTAACCTTTGGACCTTCCCTCTTCATCATTTGACTAGGATCTTTTCCTCAAGCGGTTAAGCTTACAACATACAGGACCTGGAGGGCTCTGATACCAATTGATAGGTCAATGATGAACCACAACTACCAAACCGATACTGAGAGGGGGGGTGAATCAGTACAAACACAATTACAATAAAAAATCGGTTTGACAGCAAATGCTCCAAATGACTGACAAACAGGCATACCAGTAAAGCAGAGTGCAACCGGTAACATCTAGTATAGCTCAATTAGTCATGAGCCGATCACTCAATAAGCTTTCCTCTTAGCTCAATACTACAGTATCATTATATTCTCATGCATAAAATAGTAAACTTGACCATCAGATCTTCACAACAATGAGTTCAATATGTTTTATAGATAGGCATAAAACATAGAACCTTCATGTGCTTAACAGGTAAAACAAAGCATCACAAGACAGAAGCATTTCACATGACACACATATTTTTCACATGGAAACCCAACTGGGAAAAACCACGGTGGGGATGAATACCCACAAGATGCTTTTTGAACTCTTTAGAAGTTTGCTCTGTTAGGAGCCTTGTCCGGTTAAGGACATTACAATAGGTTATGGTAGGAACCGATCCTGTTAAGGATCACCCGGTTAAGGGATACCCAGTTAAGGGTTAAACCCGGTAGGGTCACCTTGTTAGAGGATTTCAAGAACTCAATAGCTAAAAGGATCTCCTAAGCTTCTCTAGCTTCTCAGAACTCATTAGCCTCGAGTTACCCGGTTAAGGGATTTGAAACAAGTCGGTTAAGACCACCCATTTTAAGGGTTGAATCAAGCCAGTTAAGGCTACCCTGTTAGGGGATTTTACAACTGTTGAAGTGGTTAGAGATCAACAGGTATTACAATGATCTATTAACAACACTTAATGCTAATGTAGATCCGTTTAGGCTCCTCTTTTCCTTCTGCACATTCACTTTGCAGGTATCTCTTCTCTCCTTTGGTTTGACAAGAATCACGTATCACTTTCCTTGTTTTTGCCAACAACCTCAGAAGGAAACCCAACATTGACCTTATAGGAAACATACAGGTCGGTAGCAAAAACCCTAAACCCTAAACCTGTTGGGTTAAGCAATTCAAATGGTTCAATCCTGACCGTTGAATCATGCTGCATTAAATGCAACAATCTTGAATCGATCTCAAGATATTCTCCATCGTCCATTATCCACCGTTTTCATGGTGGCTGATAACCCATCACGCGTTATCACCGTTTGATAGAGTTCACACATTCCTGAGGTAGATAGGAATAGTCATCTTCATGCAAGATCCTTCACGCACATAGAGCTTACGTGGCAACACGTTCTGTCCTTCATCATACTGCTAACTCATCACACAAAGATCACTGATTGAGTCACACAAACTTGAGGTACTCCAACTAGAAACCCCGAAGTGGAAGCTACCTACCAACTGGTAGTCATACAATGCTTCCATGTGCCAGTTCCCATAACTACATGCCGATTCACCTTGAACAAATATGCCGCTTCACTTTGGCATATAAACCGGTTCATACATATGCCGGTTCCTCTCTCTTCACTTATCACATGTGCCAGTTCACACTATGTCCCATATTGACATCAATGACAACATACAATATCATTATGTCTTCATGCCAGTTTACATAATGCCATGCCGGTTCACATAATGCCAACAAAAGTCTCCTCATAATCAATTCCTTCTTTCTGTGAATATCCTTTACATACCATTCTTGCTTTATTTCTGACAACTTCACCGACTTCATTCAATTTGTTCCTGAATACCCTCACTAGATATAATTCTCCTCATCTGTTAGATCGCAGACCTTTCAACTTCAATCATATCTCAGTCTCAACCTTTTCTTTGAATTTCTTGAATTTGTCTAATGCTTTTGATTTTTCCCTCAAAAAGGTAACCCACATCATCCTAGAATAATCATCAATAAATAACATGAAATATCTGTCACCCTACACATTTCTTATTGTAGTAGCTTGACATAGGTCAATATGCACAAGATATAGCAATCCATCAGATGAATAATGCTTACTTTTGAAATAAATTCTTGTTTGCTTACCCATTTGACATTCCTTACATACTGGATTAGCAGGCTTAACAATTTTAGGCAAATCTCTAACAGTTTGAATAGAACTGATCTTAATCATTGATTCAAAATTAACATGACACATTCTCCTATGCCATAACCAACTTTCATCGATCTGAGCAATCAAGCAACTTTCCTCACCAACATTCAAATGAAAGATATTACCTTTAGTCTTAGTTCCTGATGCAATCTCTATATCGGAGGCATGTAGGATCTTGTGTTTTCCATTCTTTTATTGCAAATCATAACCTTTGGCAACCATCTGTCCAACACTTAAGAGATTGTGCTTCCAACCTTCAACATACAATACATCATCAGTGTTATGCTTACCATCAAAGAAAATAGAACCTCTACCATGGATCACATAGGCTTTGTCATCTCCAAATATTACTATTCCACCATCATATCTCTCCATATTCACAAATTTGCTTTTATCACTGGTCATATGATGTGAACAAATATTGTCAATCACCCATTCATCTTTCTCTTCAACTTTAACAACTAAAGCTTTCTCCTCAATAGTGCAGCTTGTGGAATCAATAGGTACCGCTCCATCTTCTTTGATAACATAAACACAATTTCATCTCCTTCTGGTTCTTCATTTGTAATACGTCATCAGTAGCATAATAATAGTTCTTTCGATGCTTATACTTCCAGTTAGACTTGTAGGGATTGTCATACTTATCATGCTTCTCACATCTATCATTCCTATCATGCTTATCATATTTATCATGCCTATCTGATGCAGCAGCACCGGTCTAGTTCTTACCAGTTGGGCAGTTTTTCAGTGGAATTGCTTGAGAGCGTGACATTTCTTCATGTTTGAGTGTTTAGCATTGTGCTTTTGGGTTTATTCCCTTGTGTTCATGGTTGTTATCATGTTTGAGTTTCTTAGATTTTGGCTTTAATTCCGATAAGATGTGGAATCTGGTATTGTCCCGATTAGTGTGTTCTTACCGGTTAGCCTGGCTGAATGTTGAGAAAAGATGATTTTGGGTTGCAGTTGATCTTCATGACTTGTGGATCATTTGAGGTGTTTCTTTGGGCCTTGGCCAGTATTCCTAGAGGTCTGTACATCATTTGGAGATTTTTCTTAGTGATTTGAGTTGATATGTTACCATTGCATGTTTCTTGAACCGTTTGGTCTTTGGGACAACTTGATTAAGTTGTAAATATTTGTGGGCGATATATATATGGAAGCTTGTGAATCATTTGAAGACAATAGATAAGTTAGAAGATTGAAGAAAAAGCATTGAGATTGAGCTAAGATGTAGAACCAGCGAGATTTTGATCCAGTAGGACTGAGGTCAGAAGGCTAAGGTTCGGATTTGGATAGAACCGACAGACTGTTACCGGAAGCTGATTTGATATGAGGATGATCTATGAATCTTGCAATTTCATTGTAAGCATTATTTGTATCCTGGATGGAGATCTAGCATGTGGCATGTATAATTCTTCATATTGTAATAAGATTCATTCACATTGTTTACCAGTTATGTGTCATGTGTTGTTACCAGTTGTTCTTGCTGTTGTTTCTGGCACCTTGTTACTGGTTACCAGTATGCCTTGCATGGTTTATGTGTTTAGTTGTAAGGATGGGTTTTCATTCATTGGATCTCCCTGCCTTGACTGCGTCAAATGGTATCAGAGCTAGTTTGTGAACCTATTGTTGGACAAAGTGTTGTTTGTGAATCGGTTGGTTGGAGAGAAGATTGAGGCAACTTGTGGACTTTTTCATATTGTCGAATGTGAGCCAGAGAAAGGTTTGTAGGTAGACTGCCGATCCTAGAACTTGAGCTTGAGGCAGTTAGTGGGTGGAGACTTGAACATATTGTTGATTGAGGTAGGTTGCAGTTTGTATTGGTAGATCATCGTGGAGAGGTAACTAGAAGCTATGGTCAGATCGCCAAATCACTGAGGCATTGCAAGTACCTACTGACCAATCATCGAATCAAAGGAAGTGACAGGACTCACTTTTCAATTAACCTTGAGAGTCTGATGCAGGAGAACCGATCTAGTTCTTACTGGTTGGACAATTTTTAGTGAAATTGCTTGAGAGTGTTTCATTTCTTCATGTTTGAGTGTTTAGCATTATTCTTTTGGGTTTATTCCCTTGTGTTCATGGTCATTATCATGTTTGATTTTCATAGCTTTTGGCTTTTTTTCTGGTAAGATGTGGATTCTGGTATTGTCTCGTTTGGTGTGTTCTTATCGGTTAGCCTAGCTGAATGTTGAGCAAAGATGATTTTGGGTTGCGGGTGATCTCTGTGACTTGCAA
Organism: Cryptomeria japonica; assembly: GCF_030272615.1. Lineage (NCBI taxonomy): Eukaryota > Viridiplantae > Streptophyta > Pinopsida > Cupressales > Cupressaceae > Cryptomeria > Cryptomeria japonica. The sequence goes on from NC_081414.1 coordinate 642,736,097, forward strand.
ATCATTTGAGGTGTTTCTTTGGGCCTTGGTCAGTATTCTTGGAGGTTTGCGCATCATTTGGAGATTGTTCTTAGTGATTTGAGCCGACATGTTACCATTGCATGTTTCATGAACCGGTTGGTCTTTGGGTCGACTTAATTAAGTTATAATTATTTGTGGGTGGTATATATATGGAGGCTTTTGAATTGTTTGAAGACAATAGAGAAGTTAGAAGATTGAAGACAAAACATTGAGATTGAGCTAAGATGTAGAACCGACAAGATTCTGATCCGGTAGGACTAAGGTCGGAAGGCTGAGATCCGTATTAGGATAGAATCGATAGAATTTTATCGGAAGCCGATTTGATATGAAGATGATTTGCAGATCTTGTAATTGCATTGTAAGTATTATGTGTATCCTGGATGGAGATCCAGCATGTGGCATGTATAATTCTTCATATTGTAATAAGATTCGTTCACATTGTTTACCGGTTATGTGTCATGTATTTTTACCGGTTATTCTTGTTGTTGTTTCTAGCATCTTGTTACCGGTTACCAATATGCCTTGCATGGTTTATGTGTTTAGCTACAAGGTTGGGCTATCCTTCATTGGACCTCCCTACCTTGATTGTGTCGAATGGTATAAGAGCTAGTTTGTGAACATGTTGCACAAAGTGTTGTTTATGCACTGGTTGGTTGGAGAGAAGATTCAGGCAACTTGCAAACTTGTTTAGATCACTGAATGTGAGTCAGAGCAAGGTTTGTAGGTAGACTGCCAATCCTAGAGATTGATCTTGAGGCAGTTAGTGGGTAGAGACTTGAACAGATCGTCGATTGAGGCAAGATGTAGTTTGTACCGGTAGATCATCGTGGAGAGGCAACCAGAAGTTGTGGTTAGATCACCAAATTCCTGAGGCAGTGCAAGTACCTACTAACCGATCGCTGAATTAGAGAAAGTGATGGGACTCACTTTTCACTTAACCCCAAGACTCTGATGCAGGGGCATCAGTCTAGTTCTTACCGGTTGGGTAGTTTTTAGTGGAATTGCTTGAGAGCGTGGCATTTCTTCATGTTTGAGTGTTTAGGATTATGGTTTTAGGTTTATTCCCTTGTGTTTATAGTTGTTATCATGTTTGATTTTCATAACTTTTGTCTTTGTTTTTGGTAAGACATTGATTCCAGTATTGTCCCAGTTGGTGTGTTCTTACTGGTTAGCTTAGCTGAAAGTTGAGCAAAGATGATTTTGAGTTGCGGTTGATCTTTGTGACTTGCGGATCATTTGAGGTGTTGCTTTGGGCCTTGGCTGGTATTCCCAGAGGTTTGTGCATCATTTGGAGATTGTTCTTAGTGATTTGAGCTAACATGTTACAGTTACATGTTTCACGAAATAGTTGGTCTTTGGGCCGACTTGATTAAGTTATAATTATTTGTGGGTGATATATATATATATATATGGAAGCTTGTGAATCATTTGAAGACAACATAGAAGTTAGAAGATTGAAGATAGAGCATTGAGATTAAATAATATGTAAAAGCAGCGAGATTCTGATCTGGTAGGATTGAGGTAGAAAGGCTGAGGTCCGGATTATGATAAAACTAGTAGACTGTTACTGGAAGCCAATATGATATGAGGATGATCTGCGGATATTGTAATTGCATTGTAAGCATTGGTTGTATCCTAGATGGAGATCCAGCATGTGGCATGCATAATTCTTCATATTGTAATAAGATTCATTCACATTGTTTACTAGTTATGTGTCATGTGTTGTTACCAGTTGTTCTTGCTGTTGTTTCTAGCACCTTGTTGCCGGTTACCGGTATGCCTTGCATGGTTTATGTGTTTAGCTGCAAGGTTGGGCTGTCCTTCATTGGATCTCCCTACCTTTACTACATCACTATCATACTTAGACATTCTCTTCGGGCACCTAGAAGCATAATGTCCTATCTTATTTTGAAAGAAAATAATTTCAGAGGCAATTTACTATCATACTTACCAACTCCTTTAGGAAATCTTTGGGCAATCAATGCTTCAAGCTCATCCAATTCTCTTTCTTGATCTTCCATCTCTCTTCCCTCTCTTTCATATCTAGGTATTCTACATTTATTAGGGTCATACTTGTTCTTTTCTGATACAGATGCTCTAAATGTTCTCTGACTTTCTATGTGATTCACCAAATTTTCTCAGTTCAAATGCAGCAATCTTTCCAACCAACATATCTCTTGTCATAGTAGTCACACTATGGATCTCATCAATAGAAACTACCTTATGTTTGTAAGTAGGAGGCAATGATCTCAATAGCTTAGCAACAATTTCATCTTCTTCAATGGTTCCACCAGCTCATTTGATACCTAGGAAAGTTCATTCACGTTAGCCATAAAAGAGTTTATGTTCTCATCTTCTCTCATCTTCAGCATCTCATACTTCCCTTTCAAACTTTGTAACTTAGAAACTTTGGGCTTGTTTATCTCCTTCATACAAGGTCTCAAGCTTCTACCAGATCTCATGTGCAATCTGAAGTCCCATTACATTAGTCATCTCAAAATCAGTCAGGGCACTCAAAAATGCTTGCTTAGCTACATCACCAAGAATATCACATTACACGAAGAATATCATCGGCTCAGCAAAATCACCACTACTATGCACAAGGATAAATGTGAACCACCAAACAAATAGGACATGATTATGAAATACAAACAAGCACAATAGAACCATCCATAATATATGTACCAACACCACTTATCAAATCTTCATCGATCAACATCTGAAACTCAAAAACACTCAAACAACAACAATTCGGACTAGAAAGATAGCTTGTGAAGCACCAAATCATGAACCATATGAAATGTAGATACACATGAACATCCAAAACAATATCCCAAAATAATAAGTCAAGATCTGATCACACCGAAATATACTGGAGGAAATAGAGAACTCTACAAAGTACTGATCAGAAAAACCAAACTACAAACCAGAACAATAAATCACCGGAATATGTTGACATCAATGACAACAACATATCTAAGAAGAAACAATGTACAATAGGTGGAGCATTGGTTTTGAAGGAACCGACAACCCCACTCACTTATCTTCTTCATTACTTTTGGTGAGATGCTATAGCCAACATCACCTGTTAACTTATTTATAACTGCATAAATGAATGCATCATTTCTTCTTTTAAAATGAAGGTTTCCCTACGTTATGGGAAACTGAGTGTAATATTCCTAGAACTTCCTCTACCCTAGGTCTTCCCCTAATCTTCCTTCAATCTAAAACCCTGGATATTTACCTGCCCATGACACTACCCAAATTATATAAGAAGTCATATAGAACTTCTTCGTCTGTAAAATGATGATGAGTTAATTATGGATGTTGTCAAACACGATCTGCGCCTAATCAAAATATTCCTTACCAATGAGGATCATGTGCATGTAATAGAACATCCATGAGTGAAAGTGTTTTCCATCTGGTTTACCAAATGTCTAGCTCAACATGATTACCATGTCTTTGGGAGGCTCTTTGAAGTCTTCCCTTAAGATATCAGAAGCCTTCAATCTTGTCTTCCTTGGTTCTTCTAGCTAGGCCTCATTAACATGATGCTTATTGTTTGAGATCTTCTTCCTAAATGTTGTGGCCGCCTCCTCTTCAATTGTCAGAAGTAATTTTTCTCTATCTGGTATCCAAAAAGTCATGCCAATCATCTTTGGTGAAAGATGGTTGCCTCAACCAACCTCGATTTCTTTATTCTTCTGTATGGTGCATCTAAATTAGGTTGAGCAATATGTTCCTTTATATCTTCAATTTCAATGTGACCAATCTTTGTGTCAGTTACCCATTGTACCTCATTGTCTAGTTTGGATACCAAGGTTTGCCCTTGGTACTAGTATTTCATGGTGGCAAGATTCTTCTCCAACTCAATTTCCTCTTTGGTCTTCTTCCTACTTGAATATGCCATCATAAATTGATGTTATTCATCAAGAATAGATCAATAATTAGTTTACTAATATACTGGTAAAAATAACTCCAAAACTCCAGGGTTCCAGTGTTCTAAGGTAAACAAACTTTGATTATAAGGATTTTTGGGATTTCGGGATCCTAAGATCCTAAGGTATAAAGGGCACTCAAAATAGTTGACTACAGAACTCTGGGGTTCCAGGGTTCCGAGGTAGGAAAACCTTAATCACAAAGGAATTTGGGATCCCGAAGTTCTGAGATTTTGAAAGTAGTTAATCTCATGTCACAAAAGGTTTTGGGATCCCGGGGTTCTAAGGTCCCGAAGTAGTATAAAAACTAGTTTGAAGGGTTTAGCGATCCCAGGGTTCTGGGATCCCAAAAAGGATACTCATCATCCAAAACAAGGCTCTAGGATCCCGAAGAGGGTTATCCAAGGCCGAATCTAGAGTTGAAAAATCAACATTTTGAAAACATGGAAATCTAAACTAAATCTAAACTAAGAAAGCGAGAAAAAATGAAAAAAAATAACAAAAGGAGACCAACATGGACAAGGTGGGTCGACAAGAACTCATGCACCACAAAAAGCCGAGTCATTGGGGAAGAGCTCTGGATTCAGAATGACTGAGTACACAAATGAATTGAAATAACCTATTTGGCACTATTTATACCCCTCCCTTAGACAATCGTATGACTCCACTTAATGCACCAACCTCAGGATTTTGGGGTTCCAGGATCCCAAAACAAAACACAGAGAAGCTCAGGATCCCGGGGTTCCAAGGCTCTAAAAGTAAAGACTGAAAATCACCTCGAGACTTCAAGGTTCCAGGTGAAATTAAAAATGACAAAAATAAAATCAACAGGCTTCACGATCCCGGGGTTCTAGAGTCTATTAAACAGGCAAAATCAAAACACGAAGAACCTAGGTTTCGGGGGGTTCCGAGATTCTGAGGATTCAACGAGAACAACAAAATTAGACTTTGGGATCCCAAGGTTCTGGAGTTCTGAAGTCTCAAGAAAAAAAGAAACAAAAGATAACTTCGAGATCCTGGGGTTTTGAAGCAAGACAAAAGACAAGCAAAATAACACTTTGGGATCCCAAAGTTCCGAAGTGTTAAAAATAAAAATACAAGGAAAAATAAAAAGGAAAGAGAACAAAAGAAAATAAAGGGGGACCCACATTTTCAAATCAAAGAAAATGATGGGGCTAGATATGCAGAGCATAATAACACTCTAAGCAACAAGACACAAAATTCACTATATCTCTCCTCATGTGTACCCAATGATACAACTGTCGTAAATCTATGTGCATCTTCTTGAAACTTGGATGTGCCAAGTAAGGTGCACGATGGGCCTCTAATAAAGACAATGCTCGAAGACCATCTGAAGGTGGAACATAAATTCGTCCCAAATGTCAAACAAGACCATCAGACTCGAATGAGTAACCTACATATATGCCATCCAAAGCTCTCCCTGAAGCAATATTTGCACTGAACGTCTAGTACCAAATATCTAGAGGAAGGGCACTAAGAATCCTACTCCTCAAATCAATATTGAGAATCATCACCGAAACCTCATGCCTCTTGTGGCTCAAAGAATCGGCTACCTCATTCTCCTTACCCTAAATGTATCACACCTCAAAATCATACTCACACAAAAACTCCATCCAACGTCATTGCCTAACATTCAAATTTGGCTCAGTGAAGATATATTGCAAACTACGGTGATCAGTATGCAACTCAAATCAATGCCCAAGAAGAAAATGTCTCCATTGAACGAAAGCATGAACCATTGCCGCAAGCTCTAAATCGTGAGTAGGATAACTAAACTCGTGATCTTTGAGCTTACGTGACTCATATGCTATCACTCTACCATCTTGCATAAGCACTGCTCCAAGTCCCTCCAAAGATGTGTCTGTGCATACTCAAAAATCACCCAAAGGATCTGGTATTTCTAGAATAGGTGCACTAGTCAAATGCTCTTTAAGGATCCAAAACGTTGTCTCACACTAATTTGACCACACAAAATTCTTCTTTCCTCTGAAGAGAAGTGATAGGATGAGCTATCCTTGTGAAATCCTGAACAAATATGTGATAATATCTTGCAAGACCCATGAAAATGTGAACCTTACCCACATTAGTGGGTGCTGACCAATCCACAATAGCCTGGATCTTAGAGGTATCCACTACGATACCCTCTCCTGATATAACATGGCCAAAATATCTAACCTCTATTTGGAAGAACTCGCACTTCACCTTATTGGTGTACAACTGATTCACCCAAAGGAACTATAAAACTTGACTCATGTGCTCCTCATTCTCCTCCACTGATCTCGAAAAGAGAAAAATTTCATCCAATAATACAAGCACGAACCTATCGAGATAAGTCTCAAAAATTCCATTTATCAAGCTCATGAAGACTGATGGAGCATTAGCGAGACCAAAAGGTACCACTATAAACTCATAATGACCATAACGAGTATGAGGTATTGTGTGATGAATGCCCACCTCATGAATACTCAACTGGTGAGACCCGGACTTAAGATCTATCTTCAAGAAGACCTTTGCATCCTTAATCTAATCAAACAAATCATCAATCTTCAACAAGGTATAATGGTTCTTTGTTGTCACCTTATTAAGCTACCTAGATTTAATGCACAAGCGAAGAGATTTGTCTTTCTTCACAAACAACATAGGTGCATCCCATGGGGACACACTAGGATGAATGAATCCCTTATCCAACACCTCCTCCAACTATAATCTCAACTCACTCAACTCCTAAGTAGTCATCTGATAAGGAGCCTTGGATATAGGCTATGCTCTTGGAACCAAATCTATTCGAAAGTCAATGTTGCGCTTAGGCAGAATACCTGGAATCTTGCTAGGAAAAACATCTAAAAACTCTTGTAGGATGGGATAATGATGAAAGAGATCATCACAATTCTCTCCCTCATCAAATTCATTCACCCTCACTGCAAATAATTTGCAACCCTGTCATGCACATTGCTTCAACTGCATAGCGGAAATCATGTGAAGAGAAACATGTCACTAAACACCCACTATCTCCACACTCTTCCCACTATCACCCAGACACTGCACCCTTTTTCCACATCAATTGATACTAGTCTAATGAGCCTCAATCCAATCCATGTCTAGCACAACACCATAGGAACTCAAAGAGAAAACACAAAGATCCACTTAGGTGGTACAAACTCCCAAATCCAACACACAACCATGCACAAAGAAATCAACTGCCACCTTGGACCATGTAGCCAACTCAACTTGCCACCTATCACCTTGCTTTGCCACAAAAAGCCTGCATCTATCTAGTACTAATGGAGAAATGAAAGAATATGAAGTACCTGAATCAAATAGCACTGAACAAAGAGATACCACCTATCTCACCTGCGGTCTCAACTAGTGTGACCTGGTGCTCAACCTGATGGTTATCAACCGCCACAAGGACATGATGGGATCTACCAAATCTCCAATTGTAGGCTTAGAAGTAGTTGGTCTGTGTGGTCCTCTAAGGATAATAAATAGCAATATGCCCTAGCTAACCACAAGAGAAGCAATCTATCCTACTGAAACCTCTACTCACTGAAGGTACACTCAACCGCTAAACACTACCCTTACTAGAAACCTGTTGCAAACTCTATGCTAGTTGAGAAGGAAATGATAGCCTATCTCACTACCTGTTACGACTCCTATCATCCTTTGATCTAGCACCACTCACAAAGCTTTGACTCTAAGGATACTTCTTCCTATACTATTGATCAGTCTGAAAAAGTAGAGGGGTAACTCCTGGCAACACCTAAAGACTACGACTGTGCACCCCTCATAGCTGATCCTAAAACTAGAGCGCTAACCATCTGCACACCTCTCACACCTCCCAAAGCCAAAGTCAGGTTCTCCTTGACCAAATGCGCCTTCTCCACAACTACCTCCATAGTCTTAGGCTCGTGAACCCAAACCTCTCCACTAATACAGTCACTAAGACCTCTAACAAAATATTGAATCAACATCGACCCATCATCTACTATCCCCATGTACTTCTTAATTTCAAATAACTTACACTCATACTGTTCAACTATCATTTTCTGCTACCTCAAGTCATGAAACTCATCGGCCTTCCTCTGCCTCCAATGATCCAATAGGAAACAAGCTTGAAACCACTCAAGGAACAACTCCCAAGAAACTGTCGCAATATCCAGATGCAGCTTCTACTCCTCCATATGCCACCAAGTAGATGCAAAATCACAAAGATACATAATCGTACACCTTGCCTTGGTGTTAATTCTATACTGATGCATAGGAAAACACCTACCCATATCAAGAAACCAAGTCTCTACCTCCATGCCACTATTAGAACCATCATAAGTAGGAGGATGAGACCTCAAGAGACCTCTCATGTGACTAGCTACAACTGCATCTTGATCCATAACAACATCTTCTCTCCTACGAGATGAACATGATCTCTCTCTCTCTCTCTTGATGTCCAGAATGGTGAAACTCCTCCTACCGATTCTCCTTCTGTCTCAGTCCTAATTGATGAAGAAGATCCTGAAGTACATTAACCAAATGTGGAATTGCATCACCACCCTTTTGATTTTGTTGCTGCTCCTCATGGTGTGACTCTTCAGAAACCTTGGGATGAGGATTCTTTTGAGTACCCATATGACCACCATGATCATGGCCTCTACCTCTAGCAGGAATCTTGTCCAACCAAGACACTAAAGAAACTATAAGATAAAATCTAGAACAACAAATACTAGAAAATAACAAACAGTGATATATCACTAGGCTACCCCATGCTAAATTACTAACATGCACAATAGGCTCATATGAAACTAGAGTACCCAGTGTATGAACATGGGCTCTGATACCTAATGCAATGCCTGCCATAATAGCTTAGAGAAATAAAGCAAACTAACATACTAATAGAGATAAAAAAAAAATTAAACATCATCCAATGCAACAAATATGATCATCTACTTAAATGCATTAAACATCCATGAAGATGATATGCTCATAAATACCATGAAAAAATAAACTATTAACAAAAGGGGAATTAAACACAACATAACATCAACTTCCCTAGGGTATCTCAACGTCATAATCATAAGCAATAACATCATAATCATAACTACTAATCATAAGCAATAACATCATAATCATAACTAATCCAATGCATACCATTCTATTATCAATTATTCTTTTCGTGCACATATGCAAAATCATTTCCAATCTATTTATCATGAATTCAATCCTAATAATGAAATTTCCATTTAACCCCTTTAAGATTATTTTAAAACACCAATACCAAATTTTCCTATTCCCATATGCTCATTTATAACCTAGACTCATGAATCCATTCCATTAGGATCTAATCGCATAGTTTAAGTACATTACAATTAATCCAAAACCATTTATCCATTGCAACATACAATATGATACATCTCAATGTTCTCTTCTAATATCATATGCCAAGTCCTAGGATATCATCTATTATTACATAGTCATTATACAACTTACATCAAGAGAATATCTCTCCTACAACATGATAAAATTCTCACAATGTCTACATATAAATGTGCCATTAGATCAAGTACATCCATCTGTTACAATAACCATCCATAAGATGAGAATCAAAGAATCCACATCCACACAAGAAGCATCCAACGAAGAACATCGCAATGGAAGAAGGCATCAACCCACATGGCCATGTGGAACCAAAGGAACCACCCCTTGTGCTAGGAGATGACACAAGATCCCACATACACACTAGACCTAGGCTGACACCTAACAACCAAATAGACTCAACAACTCCAAAACCGCAACAAGAAGCAACACATAAGCATAAGACAAATCACATCTCAAGGCTAACATTAAATATAGAAACACCCAGAGGCATATGAACAATCATGGCATAATAAACAATTACCAAGGACAAGGATACATGTAGGAGTGGAGTGTCATCACAAGCTATCCTCACATAGAAGAAAAAATCACCCTAATAGACATTTCCCTACATCATATCCTCACAAACAAGGGAATATCATCCCAATAGACATGTGAAGCCATCTCAACCTATGAGAGAATCAAGGGAAAGTGACTTGACATCACAATGGCCTTCCCAAGATTATCCAAAAGCATCCTCCCTAGGACTAAGTCTTGGGGCTCACATCCATTATTATCTTGATTAGGTTCAAGTTCTAATTACCCAACCCATCTAATTAATTATTAATGTTATCACTTATTGCAACAAGGAAAACTTTCAATGTGCCCTGGTGGTCTAGACTCTACACATCCTTACTACAAACCTCCTAGTAGCCTATCTTTCACGACCCTGGTCATCACATGAAAGCCCACTCCCCCTAACCATGTTCAAAGGCCACAAGGAAAATACCTCAATAACAAAAAGGAGGGTCAAAGAAATATCAATAAGGATTCCATAAGCATAACATATGCAATGCAACTAATTGCCAAAGCCAACTATGCCAACAATCAAGAACCTCAACATAAGAAATAAATCAAATGGCCTTGATGCATAAATCTATCAAAATCTCTCATACATATAAATGAATCCTCTACAACAAGGCTCATCAACTCGTTGGAGCATACCAAGAACATAACCTCAATAGAAAGGAACATTTACATGTTGGAGCAATATAAACAACCTCTACAACAAGGCTAAATCACTTGCTAGAGTGTAGAATGCATTAAAATAATTAAATTAGAACATAAGGCCATGTTGGAAAACTCAGAAATTGTCACTAAAAGCCTCTGGTAAAAGAATTGAATCGAAAAAATCAACTTGGATTGGCAAAAATATCCAAAACACAATTACAAAACAAATTAACGCATCTGAGAACCAGAATAACACATTTGAATAACATATTGGTGCATCTACAAAGCAGTTTAGCTCATATACCACTTGAAACATTGTATATACACAATACTTCAGCGTATATGGTCAACAAAACAATGCATAAGGAAGATGAAATAGAGAATATAGAACATAGTTTAGCACATACAATGATTAAAATGACGCATATAAAACCCAGATTAGCGCATACGCATAGACAGAAAGAAAAATTCGTTAAGGCAAAATAAAATTCCTGAGAACTTAATGGAATTTGAAGCCATAACCAAACGTGACGCCAAGACAAATACAAATAAAAGAAACAAATTAGACCAAAAATTAAACCAAAACATAAAACTAAATCTGAGTTCACAGAAGACTCCTGATAGTTAAAAAGAAGAAAAACACTTGCAAAGAACATTGCTAGCTCTCCCAATTCAACATAGCAAATGTAAATCCCAAATCAATGTCATATAAAGAAAAACTCAATCACACCAAGCAATACATTCCAATATAGATGCCATAAAATGCATAGGAAATACAAAGAGTAGTACCGAGCATTCACGACAAATCACAAATTTAATATAAATATTTTCCCCAAACCATATAGTGGAAACTATATAACATAACTATATTGATCCTTCTTAATAGTATTTTGCTCAGAATTTCTCCAAACCAATCTTTCAAATACATGGTGCAAACAATCTTTTTTGGGAAAATCAAAATACACAGAAAGAGAAAACCTCCAACCTGAAACCTGAAGTAATGGAAAAAGAATCCGATGAAGCACAATCCACAAATCCAAACCAATTCAAGCAACACCAAATCCAAATCTCCAACCAAGAAATTGAAATGCAAAAAGAAACTCCAGAATAGCTAATCCAACAAAGTGCATAGTCGGCTGAATAAATAAAATTTCATTCAAACCATAGCCAAAAATCCAGCAAATAAGAAAATTCCAAAATGCTATATAATCTAGCTACCATGCCCAAATATGATATTTTATTTTCCCAAGGCTTTTTAGCCAATAACCATAAAGGGTAGGTACATTATATAATATTTTTTTACCCACACTAAGTAACAAGAGAAATTATACTATAACAATGCAAAATCATATAAATGAATAAATAATAAACTAAGCCCAATAATAAATAAGCCAAGGTAAATTAAATAAATAAAAGCGTCAAATAAAATATACAACCACAATTAAATTAAAATCATAAACAATAAATAAATATCAAGTAATTAATCAAATAATAAATCAAATGAATAAATAAATAATTACAAACTATTACATCCACAAGACATAAATCACTCAATAATATTTAATTAACTAAACTATATAATAAATTAGATTAACATTAATAAACTATATTAACCAAGCATTAATTAAATAAATAGCTAAATACTCACAACGCCACAAGACGGCCACAACTCAACACACTAGCATGACGACTCGCACCAAGACAACCGGCTGACAAAGATGAAAACTTAAGCCTAGAGTGTAAGAGGGAACTCATGCCATCTCCAACAACTTGCCATTAGGATTAAGACATGCTCAGACCCATGGAGCCAGGTGGATTCGATGTCTAGTACTTGGAATCTTCCAACCACCGATCCACAATACAACATATGCAATAATATCTCATAAGTAAACAGGAAAGTGATAGAGAATCACAACACCATATCTTTCTTGTAATGAGTGATATGACATCGTCCCTATCACCAAGACACTAGAAGACATTGACAATCACTTTAGCATCAACTCAATCATCATGATCATAAAATAGGATTAGTTCACAATCATAATACCACCAAAATCTCATCAGCAATATAATCCATCTAAATAACAAGTGCATATAGAGATCATCAAATATGAATCCATCATTATAATAATCAAGGATAGATATCATCATCCACAGTCATTAAAAATCATATGTCCATACAAATGTATAACATCATGAAAATATGATCTAAGATGTCAATAGAATCGTACATATCAATCAACAACATCATATAAGAGTCTAGATAATTCTATGCATGCATAAATCAAAAGATAAGTCAAGGAGGGACACTACAATATGAATGTGATATGAAGCAGTCAGGCATACATGATCTATAGGAGTCATTTCAGGAAGATCCTAATCCCTGAATTCCTATGTTGTGCTTATAATGGTTTGTATCTAGTTTTGGTATCAGTTGTGTGAGTTCCAGTATCAGTTATATCAATTGTAGCGGTTATATCAGTTGTATGTGCTGTATTTTTATCCAAATGATTATATTGCATGGTTTATGTTTTTGAATTTGTGCAACCCGTATCTTGAAGTTTGGGAGTTGTTGTCCTTATGGGTCCAAAGTCTATGGGTCTAGCAGAACCCTTTTTTGTTCTAGTTATTAAGGCGTATGATTCAGTAAATGAAGTTTGTGAAGGAAACATCTAAAAGGTTGGTATAGGTTGAGTTGTTTATCCTATTTTTGGTCGAGACATTATTTGGATAACATGTTGATCCGAGCAACATGTTATTGTGTAAAAAATTTGTGCTAGGCCGACATATTATCTCGGTGTATGAGCTTACTGATATATATATATATAGAAGGTGTGTGAAATGAAGAAATAAGTGTGAAGAATATGATATAGAAAAAGTAGAGTGTGTATTCTATAGTAGAGTAAGAAGTGTTAGGATTAATGATATTCCCAAAGATACTGAGAGAGGGGGTGAATCAGTATCTAACCAGTGTACAAAATATTTAACCTTATTAAGTATTTTGCATTCCAAAATAGTGTACCGGTAAATAAGAATTAATGCAGTAAACAAGAACAATAAAGACAACATAGAAAACACACCATAACACAAGATGTTTAATGAGGAAACCTGGTGTGGGAAAAACCTCGATGGGATTTGTGACCCACTATATTCACTCATTGGCCAATGAATACATATTACTTACAATGAGGGGCCTGCACATGCAGGAAGGCCAACTGCCTAGAGCTCATTGCTCAATATACAAAATAGAAGTCTCAGTGACTTACAAAATGGATTATGAGAATCCAATACAATATATTGCTTCAAATCAACATCAACTATGCCAGGTTTAGTACCAGTTTAAGCTCATACTATAACCATAAACCTTATAAAAAAATTTGCCTTATGCATTCGCATATATCTTCCTTATTATTCCCTCATTCCTATTCCATTTTTTATATCAAAATGATTTACAAGATCTCAAACATATATGATTCTATTACAATTTTCCATGTCGACTTTACAAAAGATAATTATAATTAAATACAATAAACAAAAGTTTATTCCTGTCAGTTGGGGTACTGGTATGCATTGTTGCTGCTGTCAGTGAAGTGTTTTCGGTGTCGGTGCCTGTCGGTGGTTTACCAGATGAATGCCACAAGGTTGCCTGAAGGTTGTCATCAATGGCAACACCATATATTCTCATTACAATGTAGAATGCCAACAAGAAGTGGCAGTTATTGTAAGAGAAGCAGTTTATAGTGTGAGCAGTATATGAGCGAAGGTGTGTATAGTATTATAGTGATCCTTTACTGGACCTGTTGCAAGCATTTGTTTAGCAGAGTGCAGAAAAGGTGTTGCAGTGATCCCTTACCAGACTTATTGCAGGCAATTGTGGGTAGTTGTGTAATGATCCCTTACTGGATTTCCTAAGTTTTTGTGAGTTTTTATTTGAGTTGAATGTAGAATTGACCTCATGCATTAGGAGATGCAATTTTCTTCAGTTCAATTATTTTATATTGCAATGAGCATTTCGACAATGAGACACCTTGTAATCTAGCAGTGAGCCACCCCATTTTGTAAACACCATATAACTGGTTATATTATCTTGAGATCTAACACTCTCTATGGTTTTTCCCATTTGGGTTTTCTGCATATAAAATTTGGTGTTTGTGTTATTTGTTTATTGTGCATTTTCTATTTCATGTTGATGAGATTAATTGTTAAGGTTAATGCATCAACAAAAGTTTTGCAAGTGTGGGAATACTGATTCACCCCCCCTCTCAGTATTTTGGTCCATTCAACCAATTCAACAAGAAAGGATCACTACCAAAGGGCTCCCTGCCCAAAAGAAAGAAAGAAAAGGTCACTATCGAGGGGCTCACTGCCTAGATGAAGAAGATTAAAAGAGAAATAATCCACCACTGATACACCTTTGCAACCATATGATTTGTAGATACCTTCGACTCACTACTTCTGGTAGCTAACACATGAAATTCCATTATGCTCAACACTTTTCACCAACTCAAACAAGCAAGGAGATAGATCCTCTTTCACACACCTTCAACGCATACGCTAATACACATATACCATGACTCACACTTTATTTCCCATTGCACACACTCACAAATCATCCTCAATAAATTATCCTTTATTTATATCATTCTTACATATGCAAAATCTCCCAAGGTCAGCTAATCATCTTAATCGAACATAATTCAAACTAGGTTGGCACTAAACATTCCCATAGTGGAAAAGAATATAAAGTGGAACCCAACACATCTTAATTGAGACCAAAATAAACATCATACACATTACACATCAATCCATAATCATTGGAGCAACAATGTGAATTGTAAACACCCGAAGTCGAATAAACGTGAAGTAAACACCATCAAACTTTGAAACCATGCCTCTAAAGCCCAAGAACTCGTACCAACTAAATAGAATGAAGCTAAGGACATTACCAACTTATCTCCAAAACCACAACACTAGAAACCATAAAATAGAGAAATGTAGAGCATTCGTTTCACATGGAAACACTATCAAACACTATCATACACTGGTGAACACAACTTCCTTAGCACTACAATTTGGAGCACCAAATCTTGAATCTAACATGATCTCTAAATATTTCTTAGTAACATATCCAAATGACATCAATAGATGTACAATATAGAAGAAAGACATAGCAAATCTATCAACACAAATGCACGGTAAACTCAATATCAACTATACTAACCAGCCACTAATGACAACCAATGTAGGTTGACATCAATGAAAACACATCAACAACTCATTCTACCCAAACTTGGAAAAATATCCCTTTTTGTCATTGATGGCAACACATCAATGATAACAGCAATATCAACAACTCTAATACCAAAAGTTCAAACTATTCTCCCCCTTTGTCAATCACACTCTAACATTCTCCCTTTCTCACTTACTCTCCAATTCTCAAAGTTCTCATTCTTTCCCAAATTCTCATTCTCTCCCCCTTTGCCATCAAGGAAAAATGCCCAACCTCAAAAAATGTTAGCTCATTATTCTCAACTTCTAAAAAATTCACAACTACACTTAGCTCCCCCTAAGAGGAAGCCTCAATTGTTAGTCTTGAATAATAATATTCATGAAGTTCATTGGAATAATGCACCTCTATATGCATCTAGTTCAAAAAAATAGGAACAATAACCCCCAATCTCTTTCCAAGATATTCAAAAGTATCCTTAGAGAGTGCTTTAGTAAAGATATCAACAATCTGTTCTTTTGTAGGTACATAATCAAGCTTCGCTTCTTTCTCCAAAACATTCTCCCTCAATAAGTGATACCAGATTGAAATGTGTTTCATCCTTGAGTGCAATATCATATTCTTAGAAATATTTATTGCACTATTATTATCACAAATAATATAAATTGGCTCATTAAACAATATTCCAATATCCTTAAGAGTTTGTTTCATCCATAATACCTTTGAGTTTCCTTTACATACAAATCTTACCTTATTCCTTACTATGTGTCCATATTCATCCATTTTTCTGAAATACCCATTTAGTTCTGATCACATTCTTATCAGCTGGTCTTGGGACAAATTCCCAAGTATGATTCTTCTTAATCTATCCAATCATGATCACTACAAGTTTCTTTTACTATATTTGGCTTTGTTTCTGAAATTAAACATAAGTTCACTTGTTCTTCAACAACTTTACTTCTTGTGATAGCACCTATGTTTTTGTCTCCAATAATTTGTTTCTCTGAATGGTTCTTATGCATATACCTTGAAGTCTTAGGAGTAATTTCTAAAGCATCTTCCTTATTATTATGCACTTTTGTTTCTTCAGTCGTTTCTTCTTCTTGTTTATCGGTAGACTCATCTAATTCATATCCCATCTCTACAACTACATTCTTCGGAATTTCTTCATTAACTTTCACATTTGTACTTTCAATAATTATTCTCAATCTTTTTTTATAATATTTGTAACCTTTGCTTTTAGTATAATATCTAAGAACTATACCTTCATGAGCTCTTGTGTCAAACTTTCCCAAATTCTCTTCATCTCTTCTAATATAGCATTTACTTCCAAAAACTCTTAAATATTTCATAAACAAAGTCCTTCCATACCTTAGTTCATAAGATGTATTTACATATTTTCTTCTAATTTGTACTTTGTTAAGCATGTATATTGTAGTATGTATTGCTTCTTTCCAATAGATTTACAATATACTTGCCTCATTCATCATTGTTCTAGAAGCCTCTTGAATTGCTCTATTCATCCTCTCAACTACACCATTATGTTGTGGCATCCTAGGAAGAAACAAATTCCTTCTTATCCCATGATTCTCACAAAAAGTATTGAACTCATCAAAAGTAAACTCACCACCTCTATGAAACCTCAAATATTTGATTCTTCTATCTATCTCATTTTCAACCATAGTCTTGAATTTCTTGAACTTTTCTAGAGCTTTATATTTTTCTTTTAAGAAAGTAACCCATGTCATTCTAAAGTAATCATCAATTAAGAGCATGTGAAATACCTATCACCTTGTTGATTTCTTATTCTAGTCAGACCACAAAGATCAGTGTGTACTAATTCCAATAGTCTAGTAGAATATTGTTCCTTAACTTTAAAACTTCTTGTTTGTTTTCCAACTTGACATTCTTTACAGATAGCATTAGAAGGCTTTTTAATCTTTGGAAAATATCTCATAGCTTGAAGTCAACTAAACCTCACCAAATTATCAAAATTAATGTGAGACATCCTTCAATGTCATAACCAATTCTTATTAATATATGCCGTCGAGCAATATCCGCCAACTGTCATCAACTGATAAAAATTTCCATCTATCCTCTTTCTTGTTGAAATCATAGTTTTAGACCTTTTTCTAATCTCACACCCATCATACTGAAAAACAAGTCTATATCCTTTTCCACACATTTTACCAATACTCAAAAAGATTTTGATTTAAGCCTTTAACATAAAAAACATTGTCAATGTTATGGTTGCCATCAAAATTGATAGAGCCAATTCTAACTATCCTAGTCGTCTGAGAATCTCCAAATCTAACAACACCTCCATCATATTTTTCAAGCTTTACAAACTTACTCTTGTAACCAGTCAAATGATTTGAGCATCAACTGTTAATAATCCATTCATCTCTGTCTCTTCTAGCATGAAAAATAGATACAATAGTACCTTTAGTTTTAGTAGCATCTTATAGAGAATTTTCCATCACATTTTTGCCAGGGTTAGCAAAGCAAGATTCATCCTTTGCCACGAAGAACAAACATTCAATGTCTTCTTCATAACCAAATTCATCATAAAAAATACTAGCATCTTCTTTAACATAATAAGCTTTCCAATTAAACTTTCCTTTTCTTTCCTTATTCTTTTGATTTGCAATTATGTCAGGACATCTAGAAGCATAATGACCTATCTTTACAAAGCTGAAACATTTAAAGGGCAACTTACCTTTGTACTTTCTAATTCCTTTCTTCATTCTTCTCACAAAGTTCACCTCAATCTCATCAAAGTTTTCTTCATCAAATTCCTCATTTTTTTATTGATTTTGTAGCCTTAAATGCAATTTATGTTCTTGCACTGGTAGTACCAAATTCTCTCATCTTGAAAGCAAGTAATGAGCCATACAATTATTCTCTAGTATACTTATTCTAATTTTGTGATTAAGTTGGATTATGTTTCCATGCCTTAAGTGATCTAAGAGTGGAAAATGATAGCTATGGACAATGGAAATCCTACCTTACAGAGTAAAATATCTAATCAGGTGGTAACTTACAAGAGGCCAAGGAGTTGGTAGGGTAGTTCTTGTTGGCAATATGAAGGAATTGATTATGTGTTGCATTAATGTTTTGTCATTGATGTCAACACAAGCTGTTATGATTGGTTACCGGCAAATAGATTTTGGTTACCGATAGAAGAACTAGTGTTACCGGTAGAAGGGACTATCAGTTGGATACTACTGACATGTTTGGATCAATGGAATATGTTTTGTTTGATGTTTTTGGAGTATGTTTTTGTTAGTTGGTATTGACTTGATGATCAGATGCTATCATACACTCTAGTAAGCCTATACCGGTAAGGGTTTAAGGTTTTACCAACAAAGCTTTTACTGAGAATCTTTGACAGGGCACATAAGTGGTGTTGGTGCGGCTTCTAGATGGATTTCAGGATGGTGATCTTTGTTTGTGCCTCGACTAATTGGAGACGTCGCTCTAGCGTGTTGAATCTATTTGGGTCTAGGTTATGGACCGGTATCATGTTACGTGTTCTCTACACATTACTCAGATAATTTATGGATTGGTTAATGTTGCTTTGATCTAAAGCTGACATGGTATATCATTTTAATGTGGATGTATGTAATGATCTTAATGTAATATCTTTTAGGTTACCAACCTAATTGGTTTAGGCCTTAGGTTTTGTATAAATTGATGTAAGATCTCATTGTAGATCATGGTGGTAATGGAAATGGAATGAAATATCATATGTGAAGGAGAAAAGGTTGATCATAGGTGATCGAATTGGGTTTATGTAAGAGGTCAAAGGCCTCTGGTATTGAGCTTAACCGGGATTGTAATCAGACATGGTAGATGCTATCATTGGCAATTTATTCTTCTGGATTGTTGTTCAATTATATTGAGTTGGTTATAACCTCTCTGTAGTCAGTGAGACTCCTTTGTAATGAGAAGTACGCTCTAGGTAGTGTGCCTCCCTACATGTGCAGGTTTGCAGAAGTATCATCTGACTATGGGTAGGCTTCCCACTGTGGTTTTTCCCTTTATAGGGTTTTCCATGTACAAATCATGGTGTTATATGGTATGGTTGCATTTTGTTGATTCTCTATTTCATTCCTAAATTTTTATTGCTTACCGGTATCTGTTTCTGTTGTTTCAGTATTTACTATTTATGTGCTCCGGTTAAAGGTTAAAGTGGTTTGATTAATATAATATGTTAACAATTGATTCACCCCCCCCCCCCTCTTAGTTGTCCACCAGTTATTCTAAAAATTGGTATCAAATCTTTGGTCCTCTTTTGCAGAAGCTTAACCACTTGAGGTAGATCCTATGGCAACTAATACTTCAAATCCATCGGCAACTATTTTTGGAAGAGAATCCCTAAGCTTGATGGAACAAACTATGGGATCTGGAAAATTTGAATGGAGACTCATATTATATTTCTTGGCAAAGATATTTGGGAGATCACTAAGAAAGGATATACACCTTATGATCCGGCATCTGGCAATCCTACTCCAACAGACTTGGACAAAAATATTGAAAATGAGTGCAAAGCTAGAGAAGCCCTCTTGTGTGCACTCACTGATCAAAAAATCATGGGATTGACTGATAAATCATCTACAAAGTTTATGTGGGATAAATTGCAAACTCTGAATGAAAGTGACCCTACTAAACTTGATGGTTACCGGGTAAGATATGAGAACTTGAAGATGGAAGATAATGAAAGAATTGCTACATTTATGGAAAGAATAAATGAGATTGTCATGTGAATTCAATGTTGTGGAGGATGGCTTACAAGATGAAGGAAACTGCAATTAATGAATTGAGAACAATGGCAAACACTTTAGTTAACAAAGACATTCTAATTGGGAAATTATCTGCTTTTGAGCTTGAAGAATTTGGACCCTCTGGAGCTGCAAAGTCTGAACCTTCTTTTCATGCATCATCATCTATCGGAAAAAGTGATTGGAAAGCCCTATATGTAAAAGAATTGGAAGATATGAAGAAAGATGATGAATAATTTGAGCAAATTGAAGCCCTATTAGCTCGAAGAGTACCTAAAGGACCGACAGAAAGTAAGTATGAAGCAAAAGCATATTTTAAATATATTGCATGTAATAAGATTGGTCACTTTGCATCTAGATGTCTTGAAAGGAATGCATGATTTGAAGAAAGAGTTAAGAAATTATTTAAGCCTAATAAGAAAAAATATAGATTCAAGAAAAACAAACTATGCTACATAGCGGATGAGGAAGGAGTAAGTCATGAATGGGTGTTCTATTCTTTAAAGGAAGATGAACTGGAACCAATCATCAAGAATGAAGAAAAGGCCCTAGCAGAAAAAGTTGAAGACAAGGATGAATGGGTAATTGATAGTGGATGCTCACATCATATGACTGGAGATAAAAGAAATTTTTTGTCCCTATAAGAGTACAATGGCGGTCAAGTCAGATTTGGGGATGACAAAGCATGTATGATCAAAGGTAGAGGTATTATTTCTTTGGATGGCAAGCATAATACTAATAACGTCTACTATGTAGAAGGTTTAAAGAATAATCTTTAAAGTGTTGGTCAATTGGTGCATAAGGGATTCCAACTTTAGTTCAAAGATGGAAAATGCAAAATCATTAATATAACTGGCTTGGAGATTGCAACCTATACTCAGACTAGAGGTAATATTATTCACTTGAACACCAGTGATAAGATATGTTTGATTGCTCATATTGATGAGAGTTGCTTATGGCATAAGAGGTTGTGTCATGTTAATTTTGATTGTATTGTTAAGACCAGTTCAACAAAGGCAGTTAGAGATATACCTAAGATTATAAAGTCTCGTAATCTGGTATGTAAGGAATGTCAATTGGGAAAGCAAGTTATAACTTCTTTTAAGAGCATACATGATAAATATAATGATGTGCTTGATTTGATTCATACTGACTTATGTGGTCTAGCAAGGACCAGAAGCTTTCAAGGTGATAGGTACTTCATGCTAATAATTGATGATTATTCTAGAATGATGTGGGTGACTTTTCTAAGGGAGAAATCTAAAGCTTTTGAGAAATTCAAGATCTTTAAAGAAAAGGTGGAAATAGAAACTAGATTCAAAATCAAATGTCTGAGATCAGATCAAGGCGGTGAGTTCACATCTCATGAATTTAACAGTTATTATGAGATAAATGGAATTAGGAGACAGTTATCTGCACCGCAAACTCCTCAGCAGAATGGAGTAGTGGAAAGGAAGAATACAACCATTTTGGATACAGCAAGAGCCATGATGATGGAAGCCAAATTTCCTAACATCTACTGGAGAGAAGCAATGAGTACAACAGTCTACACATTCAACAAAGTTCATATCAACAGTGAAACCGGTAAGACTCCTTATGAATTATGGTTTGGACATACACCTACTCTTAAATATTTCAGAATTTTTGGAAGTAAATGTTATATCAAAGGGGTTGATTCAATTGGGAAGTTTGATCCTAGATGTGATGAAGGGATATTTCTTGGATATTCAATTCAGAGAAAAGCATATAGATGTTATAACAAAAGATTGTAGAAAATTGTGGAGAGCGCAAATGTGAAAATGGATGATCAATACAGAGATCAATCTATATCATATGACAGAGAACCGACAATGGAATTGATCATAACTGATCCGACAATGCCTCAACTGGTACAAGACACTGAGACAAGTTACACCAGTATAATCAGAAAATTCAATTGTGACTGATGATCAGACTAGAGAACCTGAAGTTCAGAAGACACCAAGGTATGTAAGATTAAATCATTCTAAAAATCAAACCATTGGAGATAGGAACAAGGGAGTTATTACAAGAAGAATACTATAAAATGAAGAGGTATGTCTTATTTCTCAAATTGAACCAACATCTGTTATTGAAGCTTGGAAAGATAAACATTTCTTAAAGGCTATGGAAGATGAATTAGATCAGATAAAGAAGAATAAGACTTGGACTTTAGTTCCCTGGCCTAAAAATAAGAATGTTATTGGAACTAAATGTGTTTTTAGAAATAAACTAAATGAGGATGGTCAAGTTGTAAGAAACAAGGATAGACTGGTTTGTAAAGGATATTCTCAAATGGAAGGAATTGATTATGGTGAGACATTTGCACCAGTAGCTAGAATTGAATATGTTAGACTATTTCTTGCCTATGCAACATACAAGAACTATAAGGTCTATCAAATGGATGTTAAATGTGAATTTTTGAATGGTGAACTTGAGGAATAAGTATACATTGAGAATCTTGATGGATTTTCACTGACAAATGAAAAAGATATGGTTTGCAGGTTAAGGAAAGCATTATATGGATTGAAACAAGCTTCTAGAACTTGGTATGCAAGGTTGGATAAATATCTTTTGAAGCTTGATTTTACTAAAAGCGGTGTTGACAGTAATTTATATTACAAGATCACTGATGGTGATATTCTGATTATTGAAGTATTTGTTGATGATATCATTTTTGGAGGTGAAGATAAATTGTGCATGGAATTCTCTAATAATATGAAGAATGAATTTGAAATGTCTATGATGTTGGAAATTGACACTCATTGCATTCATATGTTTTCATTGATGGCAACAAGATTCTCTAGAAGGCATATACTGGTAGATACCGGCATTGGAGGCATATACCGACAGATATCAGCATTGGAGTAATCAGGGTCATCACTGGCACCAGCACCGACATCCAACACTTCAGTGGAGCTAACATCAATTTGGGATCCGAAAGGTTTTATTTGTAAAATCATTTTGTAATTATTGCATAAAGACGACATTGAATATCTTTTGTATGGTAAGCCGACATAAGGCATATTGCTTGTAAAGGGTATATAAGTCAGTTTACTAGGTCATTTTGATATATGACAAGGAAGTAGAATAGTGTGATGCGAAGGATATGTATGTAGATCATTTGTATGTGAAATTAATATCATAAAATGATTAGAAGATGGTTTGTAAATCATTCTTGGAAGAAAGGAGGTACCGGTAAAAGGGTCTAGGGTTTATGAACCGGTATAGGACAGAGCTATAACCAGAACTCTTTTTGGCATTGTAGATGAATTTTGTGAGTTCACCATTACTATTTTATTTCAACAGAAGCTTGTAGTCAATGAGACTCTTTTGTGTTAAGTAGTGTGCTCTAAGCAGTGTGCCTTCTTGCATGTGTAGGCCCCCATGCTATGTAATATCTTTCATATGGCTAGTGAATTGATATTGTGGGTCACAAATCCTACTGTGGTTTTTCCTCTTTGAGGTTTTCCATGTATAAAATTCAGTGTGTTATGGTGTTCATTCATGTGACTGATTTATTTACTTCATGTTATATGTTTCTTCATTTACCGGTTTATATGTGTATGTTGTGATAAGGTAAAATCTTATAATACCGACAGAGCACTGATTCACCCCCCCCCCCCCCCCCCAATGTTTTTGGATTCCTTGTATTCTAACAATTGGTATCAGAGCCTGGTACCTCAAAGGAAATTTGATAGCTTGAGGAAGATCCTAAAACCAGAATCATTGAACATGGCTATGGAGAAGCAACTTGAGATGGTTCTTGAGGATTATGATGCTGAAAGGATGAAGAACTTAAAACTACAAGATGAATTGATTTCTGCTAATGAATTCATTCTTGTTCTGCAAGAAAGGTTATCATCAACTCAAGCTAGGAGGAAGGAACTTTTGCAAAACCAGGATGATGAAGAGAAAAATGCACTTAAGGAACAATGTTAGAAGCTGAGTCAACAAAACATGCTAATGAAGAATGAAATGCAAGACTTGACTATGAGGATGTCAAAATATATTGAGGACAGAAAGAAGAAGGAAGAAAATCTTGTTGTATCTCTCAAGAAAAAATCTGAAGAATGTGGTAGATTAACTCATCGGAATGATATGTTGAGAACTGTTTTGGTACAATCACGGAATAATGAACAAGAGCTTGAAAGACAAATAATAACTCTAAGAGATGATCTGAATACTGCAAGTGAGTATAAAGAAAAATTTAGGATTAGTGTTACACAATTAGATGGTTTATTGAAAAGACAAAGGCAGAATGAAGATTCTAGAGAACTTGGATTTGTACAAGGCGAAAGCTCCGGTACTGCAAATCAAAATCAGACAACCAGTATGCATAACTCATCAGAATAGAGGAAACCGCTAAGGCAATCTAATGCTTACAAATTCAATGGTAGTGTTGGGACTCATTAAATTTGAGTAATTTGAGAGGCCCATTTCAAAAAAATTCTTTGCATCTCCAAATGATCATAAAATGAGTCAGTTTGAATGGCCTAGTTAGAGAGAGGGCAAAATGGAACCAGTTAATTTTTAGGGGGTAAGGATTTGGAAACATTTCCTACACCTTTCATTTTGCCTATGTTGTGATGTGCAACTTTCAGAATTTAGTTTGGATAAGTGTACCAGGTACCCATTTCGAGGGGTGAGCTGCAAGTGCATTTTAGGCACAAATGCAGATTTTATTGAGTAGCCTACTTTGAGTGTTTATATCTTTTTCCCTGTTGATCTTCATGAAGAATTTAAAAATGGATTGGATTCTATGCATAAATTTGAGTCATAATGCAAAATTTCAAGTCTCTAGCAATTCATTTGCTCAATTTTCAAAGCTCGAACTGTTTGCAGTTTGTGTGGTTTGACTAGTCCCTATTTCAGCTACTAGTCGGAGCCCTATTTCACATAAGTGTAAAATTTGCCTCAGTAAGTGTTATGACATAATGTTTATTCCGATCTATTTTTAGTATGAATAAAAAGCTATGTTTCAATTTTCAAGCCTCTGCCAATCCATTTGATCGGTTTTCAAAAGGGTTCATTGAGTCATCGTTTTCAGTGATCTGTACTTTCATTGCTATATCAGTTAAAGTAGCCATTTTCATGAGCGCACTATTTGCACCCAGTCAGACTTTTGGTCAAATTGAGAATCCAAAGATTTAATATGTACTTCAAGGTACCTGTGTTTCAAATTTGAGGGTCTACGGAGGTCGTTTGATATTTTTAAGAAAGGCATCATGTGTTGCCAGAACATTGACTTCATCAGGTCCGCAGTGTCGACAAAGCTAGTTGGTCATTTTCGGCAATTAATATCTCTTCGCTCGGGATTCATTTTGAGAAAATGCTTGGCAGAGTTCATCCTTATATATCAGAGTACACGCGTGTCAGATGGTGAGGTCCAGAAAGGTGTTTTGACCGGCTTGAAAAATACGTCTTCGCGATTAAATGCAAAAATGTGGTGCAAGAGCCTGAAAGTTGCAAAACTCAGTTTGATGATCCGAAAATGGTGCCGATTGTTTCCAGAGGTACGTTCAAGGTGTCTAAGGCATTTCAGATGTTATTTTCATGAAAATGAATTTATTTTTTTAGTCGGACCCATTTTGGGGCCTGACCTGGCTCATGCCTGTGCCGTATTATTTTATTGGCAACTTTGTTCAATGAGAGATTTTCAGAATATCTAAATATGGGTTGTAATCATGAGACATGTCATGAGGGTTGAAAAGACTGTAGACCTCCAGGCAATTTCAGATTAGCGATTTTAATGCCAAATCCTCCTTCAGCGACAGAGAAGAGATTTTAAAAAATGCAAATGTATTTGGGAAATGGTGTGGAATGGAGAGAGGATTGATCATTCAACAAATATAATTGGCATGTGAAATACTAGCCAACATCTTCTTGTGCATTAATCATGGTTTTGAGAGGTTTTTATAAACTTCAAGCAATGAATTGGCAGGCATTAAGCCAAACCAATTGGAGTGTCGCGTGATGAATGGAATGGCACTCTATAAACTTTCAGCAAATGCCATTGGCAAACTCACTCCCCAGCCTTTGCATGAAGTGATATAGGCATCTAAACTTTCAAGCAGCAGATTGGGAATTTTAAAATCTTTAAAACAAATGCAATCTGGCAGATGCAATGCCAACAATATTCTTTGCTAAAGCAAATGAAGATAACAGCAAACTAAGATAGTAGCCAAATGCAATGGCATGTATGAATTAGCTAAAACCCACAGTGTATAGGCCAACAACTCCTCCTTGCCTATGGCATGTGATGGCTGGAGAAGGCATCTAAAACAGGATAATGCAAAATGAAATCAACCCCCTCTTGCGTGGTTCATGGAGTTTTGGAGAGCAGCAATGACCAAAGCAAAGACAATGAGCAGTATCATTCCCTGCGTAGAGGCTGTTTGGTAGCACATGAAACTTGCAACAAGTGCAAATTGGTTTTGGGATATGCACACTCCAATGAGACATTGTAGGTGATTGAAGGTTTTGTCATTGGTGGCAACCTTACAATCCTATGGCATCGGCAAGGCATGACACCGGCAAGGCATTACACTACACCAGCACTAGCAAGATCAGACTCTACACCGACACCGACATAGAAAAAGGAAGCATACCGACACAGAGGCCGACATGATTTTTGATATATTATATTTTGTTTATTATTTGTAAGCTGACTTGGCAAGTTGTAAATGACTCTTATATATAAGAGAGATCATTATAGACATTTTGTAATGAAGGTGAAGTAAGATAGAAGATCATATTTAGGTGAAATAAGGCAGACCTATTATGCGAATTATAGGTTAAGGGTTTATGTAAGAAGCAGAGCAGAAACCGCTACTGGATCTGGCATTATAGATGCTATTTGAAGCAGTACAAGATACTAGATTTGTATAATCCATCATTGTAAGTCAGTGAGACTTCCCATTGAGCAGTGAGCTCTAGGTAATTGGGCTTCCTGCATGTGTAGGCCCCTCTTGTAAGTAATATTCTCCTATTGGCCAGTAAGTGAATATTGTGGGTCACAAATCCCACCGAGGTTTTTCCCACACCGGGTTTCCTCGTTAAATCATTGTGTTATGGTGTGTTTTTCATGTGGTTGTTTTTTATTCTGTTTATTACATTATTTCTTGCATACCGATACACTGTTATAATATGCTCTACATGTTTTAAGTTAAGAAATTATATTCATTGGTTAGATACCGATTCACCCCCCCTCTCAGTATCTGTGGGAATCCTAACAATTGGTATTAGAGCTTGGTCCTCTATTTTCAGAAGCCTAACAGCTTGAGGAAGATCTTGACACTGGTAGATATGGAAAATCTGATGAAGCAACTAGAAGCAGCTCTTTCAGACTATGATGCAGAGAAATTGAAAAATACCAAATTAGAAGATGATCTAAAGGCAGCTCAGGATATCATTCAGGGACTTCAAGAAAACTTTACCCCTTCAAGAAACAAGAGAAGAGAACTTTGTGAAAAGATGCAAAATGAGAATGATGAAAAAGAAACTCTTAATGGTCAGATAAGCAAGCTGAAACTGGAGAACATAACAATGAAGAATGAGATGCAGGATATGACTATGAGATTTTGTAAAGAAATTGAAGATAGAAAGAAGAATGAAGAAGATTTGACCAGAAGACTAAGTGACGCTGCAAATGAAAATACAAGACTTAGTTATGAAAATGATTATTGAAGACAGATCTGATGCACACTCAGAATGACTCAAATGAACTGATGAGGCAGAGAGAAGTATTAGAGAGAGAACTAGATACTGCAAATCAACATAAATAAAAATTCAAGAAAAGTTCACAGGAACTTGGTAACTTGCTGAAAAATCAAAAACCTAAAGGTGACACTTCTGGAATTGGCTTTGAAGTTGGTGAAAGCTCTGGTACTGCAACCACATAGGATCATAGCAAACCGGTAAGGCAACCTAATGCTTATAAATTCAATGGAAAATGCTTTAACTGTAATAAGTATGGTCATAGAGAAAATGAATGTAGATCTAGAAATTATCAGAATATCAACACACCCACCGATCAATGTTCAAAATGCAACAAAGTTGGTCACAACTCTGAAAATTACAGAATGAAATGTGAGATGTTATGTTTGTGGAAGATTTGGACACCTATCTAATCAATGTAGAACACAAACTGGCATAGGCTATGGCAAAGCTATTCAAAAGAATAATGTGACTTGCTATGCATGTAACAAAATCAGACATATTGCAAAATTCTATAGAAGCAAAGGATCACCGGGAGACAACAAAAGTTCTAGCTTGAAAGGGAAAGAAAAAACTGAAGAGATAAAACAAGAATTCTCAAAACAATGGATTAGAAAAGCTGATCTAAATGTTGGGAATACTCCTCCACCGGTAGAACCAATCAACACTCCACCGGCAGAACAGAGTAGTTCTCCACCGATAGGAAGTTCTTCATCAAATTGAAGAAAGTTTCTTTGAGGGTTTTGCAATCTAATGACACATGTGCTATTATTCCCTTGGTTAGAGATGAGAAGTTGGAAATTACTTCTATATCGGTAGACAATGTTAAGTGAATACTTAACCGGCATGCATTAAATATGGTAAATGGCAAAATAAACATTATAAATTTGTGGTTTTGTCTCCATTTCATTTCACCGTGATTTCAAACATTCGTAGAGCACGAAATTTGCAGAGCTAAGGAATTTCAAGCAAAGAGGTAAAGCACTTCAAGCAATCAATCCATCCAAAGGCAAAAAAAGGTATTTATCATCATGGCATCCACCTCTGCACTTGAATATATAGCAAACCCTACTGTAGTCGAGGTTATAAAACTCCCTAGGCCCGTATTTCAACTAGTTCCCGAGGTAGCAAAGAAAGATGACAATATAGGTGCTTTTTCCCAAATTCCAAAGGGAGTTGTTTTCGCAGAAGATCCCTGAATTTATATTCATTGCAACATAGAGGAATTAGGAGATGAAGAGATAAAAACAATGTATAAATCTGTCATATGTGATAATTCTGAAAATGTAAAACCGGAACATAAAATCATTGAAACCTTAGGATTTACCGAATGTAGCGTCCTAAAATTGTGACACTTGCAATTTCAACTGCATTTGGGTCTTCACGATGGTGGCGCAACGTTGAACCTGAATGGAGACCCCGAAACCTGCTTGCGACATCAAAAACTGCATATTTCTGCACCTTGGCCTCATCCTTCCTTGCACCCTGCTGTCCCGGGAGGTGGGACCATGGCACCTAGCGCCTTGGTCCTTCAGGACTAGGGCACCCAGCACCCTGGTCCCCTAGGACCATGGCGCCCAGCGCCCTGGTCCTTGGCCCTATTTTGGGCCCGGTCTCTTGTTGGGCATCAGGTCTTTAAGTTTGCAAATTGGAAAATAATGTTTTTAGGTCGGCCTAAGGTCGGAAAAATCAGTCTCTCAACCCTAATTGACAAGTATATAAACTACATTTCCTCTTCCAAAAAGAGGGAGGAAAACATATGTGTGCAAGAGGCGGAAGCGATATTCAAACATTCAAACATTCAAGCATTCAAGCATTCCTTCAAGCAATTGAGCATTCTATGTCTCCATTCAAGGCTAGGTGTTGCATTCAAGACAAGGATTCAACCACTGAAGAGGAGATCACATACAACATACATTACACCTTTGCATGTAAGAATACAAACATTCTTACAACAAGGTATCAGTACTTGTTTACATTACAAACATTTACATTTACAACATTCTCATTTCTTGGTTAATTCCAAAACCGAGGTTTGACCTAAGGGCAAACCCCTAATCCCTAACCCCCCAATCGTCCTCTCTTTTCTATGTGTAGGTTGCAGGTACGTGGCTGTAATTGAAGATCTGGAATCCTTGTGCAGAGACGAACAGATCCCCCTTCATTTCGCGGATTTTTCGAGGGACCGTGTGCACTCCGGGCACCATCGTCCCATCAACTTTTGCTCAAATTTGTAGAACAGCTTCGTCTCGACATTTTACTGCTAATTCCAGGTCCGTAGCTTCATCCTGTATCCCTATCTCTATTTATAAGTGAATCTTTCTTACTTTACATGCATTCCTAGTTCAATCATTCTATCTACATTCTTTACAAAAGAGGGTATCCTTGATGTCTTAACCCTTGAAACTCATTTAAAATCTAGTCTTGCATTGTGTGAGATTGGATCTTGTGGGTTTCAACCCCTCTTTTGAATGTAAAGTCTCTCCTAAGTGAAAACCGTCAACCCTAGTGACCCTCCTTTCTCCCTCCTTGGAGTGGAGTGGGAGGAACAACTAGGGTTCAATTTTTCCGCTTTACATTTTGGTGAACCCGACGTGAACATCCTAATTCTAATTATTCATGGTTTGATCTAAAAAAATTTTTGCTTCCTTAATTACATTTCCATGTTTGATCTTTTGAAAATTTTAGAGGTTAATTGCATAAAAACCCTAAAATTTCTTTTTAGTAATTGAGCTTGTGAAATGTTTAATTGTAAATGCTTGTTTTAGATCTACCCTTCTATTGCAAATTGTCAATTCATATTTGTGCTTTAATTCTAAAAATTAAGTGGTTAAGTGTCAAAACCCTAATTTTTAAAACCCTCTTAATTCAACCTTTGACTGATGATTTCACTGATCAAAACAACTCCAAATCGGCTGTAACTTTGGATTCCGCAACAAAATCACAATATCTCTCATCCCTGAAAATTTGGAAAAAAGTTGCGAGGACCGTGTGCACCCCGAGCGCCATTGTCCCCGACATTTTTTCCAAAATTTCGGGAGCTAGATCTTACTGTATTTTTCTGCTAAAATCCAGAATCTTGGCTGATTTCATTAATTCTAACACTTTCAAAATTAAAGTCAAAGTTGGTCTAGTGATTGCTTGGATTAAGGCTTATAATCATTCAAAAATTGTTGAAATTGAAATTTGTGTTAAAATTGTGTTTCTTACTGTCCTAAATCTGAAAAGTGTGTTAGCATTCATTCGAAATTGCAGTGCTTTATTCAATTTTTTGCAGTTTGTGACTTTTAAAATTAAGTGTTTAATTGCAGCAACCTTGATTTCCACTTTCAAATTTGGATCTTGCATGAAATCGAGTCAACTTTTAAATTTCAAAGCTTGCATTACTTTCAGTATTCCCTCTAAAATCATAAAATTCAAAATTTTAGTTTCCCTCTTCTTTTCAAAATTCAAATTTTGCATTTTTCAACAATCTTGGTAGGGTTCAATTTTGAGATTGCAACTTTAATTTGGCCTATCTACAGATTGTAAAATCACTCAATTTTTTCAGATTAGCTTTAAAATCATCATAACTTTCATCCCTGAAAATTTCAAAAAAAGTTGCAAGGACCGTGTGCACTCCGTTCGCCATGGTCCCTGACATTTTTTTCGAAATTTTGGGAGATTGTCCTAATTGCATTTAACGGCTTAAATCTAGGAGACTGGCTGATTTTATTGAAATTTGCTACCTCTAAAATTCAAAATCTTCTCTCTCTCTTTAGTGCATGAGTTTTACAACAATAAGCCCTACTTACACTATTCCTGTTAGACGAAGCCTTAGAATTAAGTCCTTCCAAGGTTTAATTACCGAGGAGATGGAACCTAATTTGAATGGCCTTTTTAACGAAGACATGGGTAATTCCTCTAATACTCTTAATGATGAAGAAGCTCTCCATGAGGTTCCTGTAGAACAACTTTCAAAATTGGATAACCAATTTGATGATTTTCAGTGATGGATGTCTCAAGCATATCCCGATAGTCAAGCTCTCTCATTAATTGAGGGTCTAAAACGTATGGTTCAAAGTGATAAGAATGGAATTGATATTTTGCGTGGTATTGTACACATTGTGGATTCGAATGTGATGCCGATGGAAAGTTGTGCCGAAACCTTAGGTTATACACAACCTCCTACTCAAGTCAATCATTCTATTCCTTTGACGACTTCTATTGCTAGTATACCTACATTTACATCAAACATAATGACTACTTCAATACAAGACATTCCACCTATGATCACTAGTCATGGGGGCAATCCTTCCTCTTCAATCAACCCTCTTCCTTCATTCAATCCAACTTCTTCATTCATTCCTTCAATGAGTGTTCCTATTACATCTCCACAAATGAACATAACGCAAGGGGGCAATTCATTTAACCCTTCCATTCCTCCTTGTAGTGTTCCTCCTTTCCAATCATCTCCTATGACTAACTATCATAGTGTCCCACCACCTTACTCTCAATCAATACCTTCTTTCAATAACATAATACCTCCATCACAATCTAACACGTCTAATATGAACTCTTCGACTGAAGCGACCATTAACAATCTTGCACAAACTGTCTCTTCTTTACAGCAACAAATTGCCTCTATGAATCAATCTAAGTTTAGTGTGCCCACATTTGATGTTGCGAGCCCATTTTCTCTTGACATTGTTAGAGCTATCCCCCCTAAACATGTTGAAATCCCGCAATTGGAGCTTTATAATGGTAAGGGTGATCCTCTAACACATGTTAAGACCTTTGAAACAATATGTACCGATTTTGCTTATGACCAAAGGTTGCTTGCAAAACTATTTACTAGAACATTAAGAGATAAAGCCCTACAATGGTATTGCTCGTTGCCTTCTTATTCTATTACTTCTTTCGAACAACTTGCAAATTCTTTTATTCAATAATTTCAAAACAATATAAGTCCTAAAGTTACTTTGATTGATTTAATGCATTGTAAACAAGGTGTTAAAGAAAGAGTGACTGATTTCATTGGTAGATATAAGCATTTGTATGCTCAGATTTCTTTTCCAGTACCTGACAATGATATTCAAAGAATCTTTATTTCTAATTTACAAAAAGATATTAGAGAAAAACTTCTGTTTTCTGAGTTTACTTCTTTCCAACAGTTGTGCGCAACTCTTCACAATTATCAACTGACTGTGAGTCAAATGGAACAAGCAAATCCTATGGCTCCAAGTGATAAGGGTGATAGTAGTCAACAACCATTTGGGAAGTTTAAACCGAACAGAGAGGTCATTAAGTTCAATGAAAACATCATCAACAACAATGTGAATGCAGCATCAGGTGTGCCTCCTATTTCTAAGTTTTTCAAGAAAGAAAGAAAGTTTACTCCTTTGAATGAATCATTGCATAGTATTATGAATAAGTTATTGGAACAAAATGTGCTTACTCTCCCTCCTATAAGGCAAATAGATCCTGCAAAGATTACTTCACCCTATTTTGATAACAAATCTTTTTGTCAATTTCATCGTCAACCTAGGAATGATAGTGAAAAATGTTTTGCTTTAAAGGATAAAATTCAAGATTTGATTGATAATAATACTATCTCTGTTTCTGGTGTGAATGATAAAGGCAACACATCTGTAGCTCCTCCTAACCAAAATCTTAAGATTTTTACTGATCCATTACCTTCTCATACCTCTAATGTGATTGATACTAATGATTCCTCTGTCTCACCTGATGGTCTTGTGTCTATGACTCCGAATGTGATTAACTTTGTGGAACAACAGAAAATCCCTAAATAACCTTCCATCACATTTGATTCCAGTAAAACTATCAGGGCACCTGATGGTCCTTTATATATAGTTGCAAAAGTCAAGAATACACCTTGTCGTGGAGTGCTTATTGATCCTTCTTGTATGGTTAATATCATTACTGAAGAATTTCTTTTTACTTTGCAATTGAATCAAGTGATCTATGACAAAACAAATGTGGTTGTGAAATTATTTGATGCATTTTGTTCTCCTGCAATTGGTTCTATTACATTACCTATTGAGGTCCATAACAAATACCTTGATGTAGACTTTTCTATTATTCCATCATCCGAACAATTTCGTGTGAAGCTAGGCTATCCTTGGCTATCTTCCATGAAAGCTATTGCTTCTCCTATTCACAAGTGTTTGAAATTTCCCCATAATGGTGAAATTGTTACTATCAATCATAGCCTCTTTAAACCGGCTGAAAGAACTTCTAGCATTCCTATTGATTATTTTTGGCCTAAACAATTTCAACCTCTTCCACCGCGAAGTGATCATCTTTTCAAATCTTATCAAAAGTGGAAAACAGATATGATCCTATCTCTAAGTGAACCTAGAACACCCAAACTTGATATTCCTATCATTCTTAAGAAGGAAGTTCTTCCTTTGAAAGATAAAACTAATGTCTTTCCTCAAGAAGATTCCCAACTCATCCCTATGAATGTGACTATGCCTATGTCTAATAAACTTCCTAAAGGTAGACCTATACCTCCTCGTCATGATGGACTTGGTCTCCTTCCTAAACCAAATATTCCTCCTCCTTCCTCTTATAGAGAGAAGAGACCTCCCTCTTCTCCTATTGTTCAACCTAAGAGACCACAACCTAAACACCCAAGTGATAAGGATGAGAACATTCCTCCTCCTCACTCTTCTCAACTTCCTACTAAGACTAGACGAAATCATTCTACACGTGAACGCCGATGAAAGCATCATCTTAGAGCTCAGGCAGCTGCTTCTCAAACTTTGCAATCCCCAAAAACACCTTCAGCTAGTATTATTCCATTTTCTCCTCAGCCGAAAATTGAGCCAAAATCTCCTAAACATAAGATGCATGATGGTGTTGATCCTGTGCGAGTTAAAGATCCTATTTTTATAAATCTTGATGATGATATAGATGAAAATGTTATTCATGATGAAAATGTTACTCCTCTTTCTTCTGATAGTGAATATGAATATGTTGATGTTGATAACCATTTATCTAACGCATTTTCTAAAGCACTTATCCTAGCTCCTAGACAAGAACAACGTGGCTTGGAACATGAACATAGCCCTTGTTTGGATCTTGCGTGTTTCCTACCTTCCCGAAATATTGATCAGCAAGATCGGGGGGTAGATGACGTGCTCGACTAGTTTCATTAGCATAGCAGACTCTCTCCTCCTCTCTTGTTACTTCTTCTATGTGTTATTCTCATTCTTCTATTTTCCTTAGTGTTGTCTACTTGAGGACGATGCAAAGCATTGAGATCTCTTGGTCTCTCTCATGTTGACTTAAAAGACACATGTGTTCCCTTCTTCTAGGTGACCTTCCTTGATTGGGGAATGAAGAACAATTATGCATACATACATATGATATACATGAATTATCACACATCATACTGACCCTGAGGAAAGCGAAGTCACCTCGTGCTTTGTGTTTTGTGTCTTTTATCCTTGGGTTTATCTCACACTTGGGGGCTAAATCCTGGTGATAACGTGCTCCTTTCCCTTCTCATTTCTTATATGTATCACTACCTTAAAGCAATCACCCCCGATGAGGCATGTGTGATCGCTTTAACGTAGGGGGGCATACACCCCGTCCATATCTCTTCAAGACTCTTGAAAGTTTCTTGGCAAACTTAGCTTTGCCTTGAAAATTTGTGGTATTTTTCTTGCATGACTCATAGTGAGGGAACCTTACTACTGACAGTCATGGTTCTCCCTCGTGATCTTCCCTTTTACTTTGTCAATCGAAGTTGTAAGATCCTTAGTCCACTGGGGGCTTGGCGTATCTTGCCTCCTTGACGTGGTGAAAGTTTTTCAATGTTGTTTCCTTGTACTTTACCGGAAGTATGGGCGTACGCTTATACTCTCGCTAAAGTGGGGGCTAAATGTAGCGTCCTAAAATTGTGACACTTGTAATTTCGACTGCATTTGGGTCTTCACGATGGTGGCGCAACGTTGAACCTAAATGGAGACCCCGAAACCTTCTTGCGACATCAAAAACTACATATTTTTGCACCTTGGCCTGATCCTTCCTTGCACCCTGCTGTCCCGGGAGGTGGGACCATGCCGCCCAGCGCCCTGGTCCTTGGCCCTATTTTGGGCCCGGTCTCTTGTTGGGCATTGGGTCTTTAAGTTTGCAAATTGGAAAATAATGTTTCTAGGTCGGCCTAAGGTCAGAAAAATCAGTCTCTCAACCCTAATTGACAAGTATATAAACTAAATTTCCTCTTCCAAAAAGAGGGAGGAAAACATATGTGTGCAAGAGGCGGAAGCGATATTCAAACATTCAAACATTCAAGCATTCAAGCATTCCTTCAAGCAATTGAGCATTCTAAGTCTCCATTCAAGGCTAGGTGTTGCATTCAAGACAAGGATTCAACCATTGCAGAGGAGATCACATACAACATACAACATACAACATACATTACACCTTCGTATGTAAGAATACAAACATTCTTACAACAAGGTATCAGTGCTTGTTTACATTACAAACATTTACATTTACAGCATTCTCATTTCTTGGTTAATTCCAAAACCGGGGTTTGACCTAAGGGCAAACCCCTAATCCCTAAACCCCCAATCGTCCTCTCTTTTCTGTGTGTAGGTTGCAGGTACGCGGCTGTAATTGAAGATCTGGAATCCTTGTGCAGAGACGAATAGATCCCCCTTCGTTTCGCGGATTTTTCGGGGGACCGTGTGCACTCCGA
This sequence comes from Cryptomeria japonica, assembly GCF_030272615.1. NCBI lineage: Eukaryota > Viridiplantae > Streptophyta > Pinopsida > Cupressales > Cupressaceae > Cryptomeria > Cryptomeria japonica. Next base: position 642,773,114 of record NC_081414.1, read on the forward strand.
GCGCCATCGTCCCATCAACTTTCGCTCAAATTTGCAGAACAGCTTCGTCTCGACATTTTACTGCTAATTCTAGGTCCGTAGCTTCATCCTGTATCCCTATCTTTGTTTATAAGTGAATCTTTCTTACTTTACATGCATTCCTAGTTCAATCATTCTATCTACATTCTTTACAAAAGAGGGTATCCTTGATGTCTTAACCCTTGAAACTCATTTAAAATCCAGTCTTGCATTGTGTGAGATTGGATCTTGTGGGTTTCAACCCCTCTTTTGAATGTAAAGTCTCTCCTAAGTGAAAACCGTCAACCCTAGTGACCCTCCTTTCTCCCTCCTTGGAGTGGAGTGGGAGGAACAACTAGGGTTCGATTTTTTTGCTTTACACCGAAATCCTCTGCATTCCTGAATTTCCCGAGGATGTGATTAGGATAGTCTTAAGTAGGGTACATGGTGAATTTTTCTAGTTAGATGCAATTCACAAAATTACCAAGGAAGTTGTGAAAGCTGTCACATGGTTACCGGCCACCGGTAAAAGACCAGACAAGAATAAGAAGGTCTCAAATGACCTAGTAACTAAACTAACTGGTGCAACATCAGACAGAAGGTCCTTGAGGGTAAATGATGTAACATATATAAATGTGAGATTTGTTAGCATGATTTTAGGGTATAAAGCTACTCATGCAAATAGACTCAACTCAGTTTCAAGTTTATGCATTAAGAGTGCTTATGACATGATTACAGACAATGTGAAAATTGATATATGTGAATGGTTAAAAGATGAGTTAATCGACAACTTAGGCAAGATAAAGAAAGATAAGAAAGGAACTTTTAGGTTTGGTAATCTGCTTGTATGCTTGATGCTACACATAACCAAACAAGTTCTCGGTATAGGCTATAAAGAACTTAGATTTGATATACTTGTAGGAAAACAGTTAATAGAACTATTGAATAACATGGGTGAAGACAATGAAAAGAACATTCATGACTACTTTCAAGTACTTAAGGCCAAAATGAAGAAGAGAATCAGATTATCACAGAAGATTGTTGACAAATACAAGGATGATATATGTTTTGTAATAAAAAAGGATGAGATCTGGATGGAAGCAGTCATCCCAAGAACAATCTGGGTAACAAAGATGGGTTATGAGACAGATGATCATATAATTGTGCTAAAGCACTTCTGGAAGCACCAAACGAACCAAAGGAAGAAGTATTTGGTAGTGCTAAGACCATAGAAAAACAGATACAATCTAATAAGAGAGTGAAAAAGGTTGAAGCAATTGTGAGAAGAGGCTCTAGACAGGCCAAAGCTATTAAAGAAGATGTATTGAAACAAACCGGTATCATTGAGGATGAGTTAAGAACTCTACAGCCCGAAACTCACCTATCACCGGCAGCTACTTCTTCAGAGAATGACATGCCTGCAACTTTCAAAAGAGTTGCAAGGAAAAGAGATCCTTCACCGGCAACCACACCCTCACCTAGGAGAACTAGACAGAAACAGCAAGCAGTGAGATCTTTGATTAGAAAGACTACACCAAAGAAGAAATTGACACCAAAGAAGAAGAAGACAAAACAAAACATGGCCCCTCTTGACATATTGCTAAATGAAATTATAGAGGAAGGGAAACTAAAGAATATAAAGAAATTGTACGACACTCTAACAACAGATGAAAAAGAACAAGTGGAAAATAGTGTTATTTTGCACATGGACATGTATAAGAATTTTTTTATGGAAGTGATAGATGAAGTACCAGATGAACTGTTCAAAGGACTGGAAGCTAGAAGAGAAGCTGTTATAGAACTTGATAAGAAAATCAAAATTGAAAAGCTACTAACTCTTTATCCAGTCAACTCACCTAAGGAGATAGATGATTTAATTGCATAAGCCAACCGGTCAGTATTCTCTACTACACACCGGCATATTGCTTTAATGGTTGGAAGAGTTAATGAGGTAAGTGAAGAAACAAAAAATACATGGGATATATTCCTAGTTGAAAAAGAAAAACAAGAAGAGTACATGAGCCATAAACCTATAAAGGTGTATCATAAGGACAAGGACAAGGGTAAAGGAAAAATTGGTGGACCTCCTAGTATCAAAGTAAAAGACAATTTACCCCCACCTCCTTTGATTACATCACCAGTAAAAACTACTAAAGATCAACTGGCATTTGAAAGTATGGACACAAAGGATATAAATCCTAATCTTGAAGTCTTATACAGAGTAGATGTTGATACACAAAAGATCAACATTGTGGTAGATAAAGATACAACTGGTAAGATAGACATGGCTAGTAAGCCACTGGTAACTAAACAAAATGATCAAACACAAGAGGAACCGACAGATGATAACACAGGACAACAGACACAAATAGAGAAACAAGAAGACCAAAAGGCTCTGGAATAGGAACAGGTACAGGAACAGAGTCATGAGGAAACAATACAACTGGCAACAGGAGAAGTAAAAAAACCATTGCTTAAGGAAATTCAAACACAAATAGACCTACCAGAGGTCACAACAAGCTTGGTTACTTCCTCCACCAGTGGAATTCAGAATGTTGGTTCCTCCTCAGGAGGCCACAAATCAACAAATGTAACTGAAGTACTCTTAGATTCAATCAAAAGGATAACAGATTGTAGTTCACAGGCTTATAAAGCGTTAGATGACACAATCCCAATTTTGAAGGTAATAGTCCTAACTATAACATAGACAATAAAGATTCTTTAAAACAACTTGATACTTTGTGTAAATACATTATTGAGAACACAGTGACTTTTGAGAAAATAAAGGAAGAGACTTTGAAGAATAAGGTAGAAATTGAGAAGCAAAAATTCTTTGAAGATCAGATAAAGAAGTGTACAAGGTAATTTAACACACTTCTACCGGAACTGTGCAACTTATTAAAGGAATTTAAAACTCTATATAAAGATACTTGCAAAACAAACTTTTTGACAGTAGACATAGATAAGAAGATGAGCAAGGTACAAGATGAAATCAATAAACTTGCAGACAGTTTTGTTAACTCACCTGATACATTATCAGTTTTTGAACAGAAGATAACAAATTTTGAAGAAGAGTTACTTAAGCTAGGAAGAGAAAAGGAGAGAATAGTGGATAAGGCAAAGAATTTGAGACTAAGATTGAGTCCAAGATTGGACTATCTAGCATTCATGTAGAAGGAAATATCTGAGGCACTTGTACAGGGACAGAGAACACTGACAGAGCATATGCAACACATCATCGGTATAGTTCAAAGAACAGAGACAACAATAAGAGACAGTAAGAAGTTTATGGAGAGTATAAACTTGTTTTTGGCGGATCTATTCCAAATTGTAACTACCCAGTTACAAGGTTGAGGCTACAACTATATTGACACCTTGACAACCTTTGTCATTGATGCCAAAGGGGGAGTAGTAGTATGAGAAAATAACCAGCAAAAGACTTATCTGCTCAGGGGGAGCTCTTATATTTTTGGTAATATATTTTTGGAAACATAATTTTGGATTACAGTTTTGGATACACTTTTGAATTTTCTCATGAGTGTTGCCATCAATGCCAAAGGGGGAGATTGTTGGCATATGCACACTCCAATGAGACATTGTAGGTGATTGAAGGTTTTGTCATTGATGGCAACCTTACAATCCTATGGCACCAGCAAGGCATTACACTACATCGGCACTAGCAAGATCAGACTCTACACCGGCACTCAGACCACTGTCACTAGCACAGAAAAAGGAAGCATACCGGCACAGAGGCCGACAGGATTTTTGATATATTATATTTTTTTAATTATTTGTAAGCCGACTTGGCAAGTTGTAAATGACTCTTATATATAAGAGAGATCATTGTAGACATTTTGTAATGAAGGTGAAGTAAGATAGAAGATCATATTTAGGCGAAATAAGGCAGACCTATTATGTGAATTATAGGTTAAGGGTTTATGTAAGAAGCAGAGTAGAAACCGGTACTGGATCTGGAATTATAGATGCTATTTTGAAGCAGTACAAGATACTGGATTTGTATAATCCATCATTGTAAGTTAGTGAGACTTCCCATTGAGCAGTGAGCTCTAGGCAGTTGGCCTTCCTGCATGTGTAGGCCCCTCTTGTAAGTAATATTCTCTTATTGGCCAGTAAGTGAATATTGTGGGTCACAAATCCCACCGAGGTTTTTCCCACATCGGGTTTCCTCATTAAATCATTGTGTTATGGTGTGTTTTTCATGTGGTTGTTTTTTATTCTATTTATTGCATTATTTCTTGCATACCGGTACATTGTTATAATATGCTCTACATGTTTTAAGTTAAGAAATTCTATTCACCGGTTAGATACTGATTCACCCCCCCCCCCCAAGTATCTATAGGAATCCTAACAATTGGCAGGTCACATGGTAAAGTGTTATGAAAGGCAATGTAAATAGCTAGTCTATTCTCCCCTCTCACATGATTGAGCAATAGCAAAGCAACTTCCAAACAATGAGTTAGCAGTTGTAGACCCAAATGCCTCCCTGCATGGTGATGGAAGGCAAGTTAAAATTATTTTTTTAAATAAAAAAATGCACGTGGCAGGCTTAGTGCCAACATCCTCCTTCCTACCACATTTTGATTTGAAAAGGCAGTAGAAACTTTCAAACAAATGCAATATGGCTAATTAAGTGAGGGTTAAAGGAGTTTTGTCAAGTGCTTTGGCTGTGCAAGGTAAATTTTCCCCTTTTTGCGTGGTGTTTGGAGAGCACAGAATATGGTAAGAAAGATCAATGAAACTCAATTGAATTGTCATGGCATGAAAAGAACCATCAAAATCCTCAGCAAGATGCAAAATGCCATGAAAAGTCTCAGACAACCTTCAGGAAGTGCAGTCCCAAGCAAAGTCATTTATCCCACATTGGCTGGGAGGTGTACTTTTTTGGTATTTATATGTAAGGCTTCACACATCCATAGTGTGAAATCCTTAAGGGATTTTCATGCAAGGTGCTGATTGGCACCTAAGTGGACCCCACGCATGTGGGTGCGCTTCCCAAGGTGACCAAGGAGGCCGACAAGTGGCGATCAGGCGGACCCCATGCAGACACAGATCCTGAGGTGGGTGAATTTTGCAAACAAAGGGCAAATTAACCAGTGAATAGGTTCCAAGCAAATCGACGGTCAATATGATTTCACAAGCCAAAGATGCACACTGGTTAGCCATCGTGAAATGGAAAAAAGCAAAAGGCTGAAAATGAGCAGGTTAAAGAGCATGCAAGTTTGATGAAGATCGACGGCGCGCGTGATTTCGCAAGTCAAAGATACACGCTACTTCGCCATTGCAAAATGGCAAAAGATAGGTGGCAGGATGACATGGTAGTCCATCTCGCAGGTCATGTCCAGTGGTGCTGAGGTGGTGCACAAGTGGTAGATACATGGTGATGACGTAGCAATGAACAAGCAACCCAGTGGCAGTGATGAGGTGGACACGTGGCAAAGTGATGAAGTGTCATCCCAGGTGGCACCCAGTGGATCCCATCAGCCAATCAGAGACCACCATGTGGCAGGGCGTTAGGCAAAAAAAGAGGGAAAAATCAAAGTTAAATTATATAGTTGAAACTATATAGAAAATTGAAAAATTTAAATTATTGTGCACACATGAATGATTAATTCGCTGAAAGGTCTATTTTTGGTCAAAATGGCAAGTATTATATATTGCCGGAAAGCTCTCAAGATAAGGACTCCAATTAGATGGTTAATTTTAACAAATATGGGATGTCTCAAGAGCAGTTTCCATGGGAAAGAGAAAGGGACTGAAATTCAGTTAGAAAAAAAGACACTTGGCAGTGTGTTATGCATATCTGAGCTTTCCCTCCTCTTTTTATTCTCAATTCTTCTCATGTTTAGGGGTTCCAAAATTTTGTGAGAGTGGCTCTAGTTTTCATGGCTTCCAATTCTGAGTTCTCTTTAAAATAGTACAGGGCAATGTCCTTTTCCATAGAATAGAGTTTCTTCTTACTGTAAATATTTTTTGTTGCAGTCATATATATGTAAGGCATATACAATTTATTGGATTGTCTTTAGGCATTCTTCATTTTCAATAAATCTAGTCTTCAAGGGAGTTTGGGTTTATCCTCCTAAATGAGAGTGTAATTCTTGTTCTTAGGCATCCTTTAGAGAAGGGATTTAAATTCTATGAGTAGAAATTATGAATCTGAATTATTGTTTGGATGTGTATGATCCTTTATCTGAGCTTAGAATGCATTTTTGTAAGGCATTAATGCGGGGATATCTTTCTTCAAAATAAATTGGATTTGTAATAGAGGTTTTCATTTACAAATTGATGTATGATTATGTTGCCCTTAGATAAGGCACTGATCTTGCAGATTGGGGAGATTCTTAGAGATTTTAAATCAATATCCTCATTTAATTTTATGTTTGTAATGTTAGTTTGTTCTATCCATCTCAGGATTCAAACATTATTGAGTTGCAAGTGTGGATCTAGCCCATCTGCAGTAACCTCTTAGTTTTTGAACCTTTTGAGATCCATCTACTTTTGTTGATGCAGTCTTGTGTGTAATGGGTCTGATTAAATGCATCATAGGTACACCCACCTAGGTTTTGTAGAGCCTGAAGAGTAGAAGGATTTAGGTCCTTGTTATGTTGTCCAAGCCCTAATGTGTTTCATTGATTGAGATTGGCTATCTCATAGATAGATTTTCAGGTTTTCTTGGGTTAACCAGATTTGGTGAACAACAAAAGTGGTGACTATGCTGGGGAGAGTCATAGTGTGAATCCAGATGCAGATTGGTGCTTGGAATAGTTCAGAATATTGTTTGGATATCTGTGTTCAAAATTGTTTGCCCGACCTTTGATTCGTGTGTTCCTTTCTCTCTCTGAAAATCTTCATGATTTTGATTTTTAAAGATCGGCAAATTTTCTATGTAAATCTTGTTTACATATTTCCCACAGTCTTTGTGGGTGGCGACTCTGATAATCTTAACCAGTCCTTTTGAAATAATTGAAATTCTTTAAGGAAACAAGCATAATGTAGGGAGGAAAAAACACCAGATCTTTCATGAAGAAGCATCCTTGTGAGACGTTGCAGGAAGGATTACCTGAACAGTCACGTAGAGGTCAGAAGAGATCAGTGGTTCATGAAGCATCAAATGTTGCTTGGGTGCAGAAAAGCACCAATACGAGTAAGATATCTGAAAGGCCTATTTATACAAATTAAAATTCATCTTCCCGCGAATCTGAGAATGATGTTCTAGGTTTCCATTCTAGTTTATTTGGGAATGTAGAAGATGTCCATTTTTCAAATCAAAGGATATCCCATGCTAGTTTTTCTGGGAAAGACAAAACTAGTTCAAACATAGTCAGAGATTTTGTACCTAGAACAATTGATGGAAACATACATTTAATTGATATTGATCAAGTCAATATCTCAGACTCTGAAGAAATCTTCCATGATGAAGATAAGGTATCCTAGGAAATAGAGGACCTGAACAGAAGAGTCCATCATTTGATCTCCTTAAGAGCACAAAAGGAAGCAAATAAGGAGAGAGAAGTAAAAGAAAAGTTGATGGAGAGAGACAAGCTCCTAAGACAAATTGTTGACCTCGAGTTGCTTGCCCAAGAAAAGGCTACGAGTGAAGATGAAGGTCCTGTGATTAGAGAAATCCTAATTCCCAAGGCCAAACTAGCATATAAGTCAGTAGTCCAACAAAGTAAGGAAGTTCTTAGTGACCCACAGCCTGCTAGAAATGATGTTGATAAAGGAAAGCAGAAATGCATAGAAGATGGGTCTGGATCTAAGACTACAGTGGAGATCTCTCATAGGCTTTCAGCACATGAAAGGGAGATGGAGAGGATGAGAAAAGAGAAGGAAGATTTACAAATGGAGTTAGAAAAGGCTGAATTAGAAGTAGCTAATCAAGAAGTCAAAAGGAAGATTAGGTATCTGAAAGCACCTCCAATCACATTTCCTTTAGTAGATCATAATAAACCTGTTCCTCAACAAATCCCACTCCCTCCTGTTAAAATTCAGCCAACTCTAGTTGTTAGCACTGCAACAGCCAATCAAGCCTCTAGTACTAACCAAGGTAACCAGATCTCTCTAACTCAGAGCCCCAATGTAAGAATGAACATGGGTAATAACCATGTTGTTAACCCATTCCAGAGAATACCTATTAACTTAGAACTGTATAGGCAGCTCTTTTTTGATGGAATCCCAGGGTACCCTAACCATGTTCCTACTGAGTTAAGAGATAGACTTCATAAGTTTGCTGGAAAAAATGCAATTAGTGCAAAGGAGAACTTAAAATATTTTGGTGACTTGATTAATGATTATGAAATTGTGAATGAAGACGTCATCATGAAACTATTTGTACAGTCTTTGGTAGATGATGCAAGAGATTGGTTTAGAGGTCTTCCTGTAAAAAACATTGGGTCTTGGGAGGATTTTAAAAATTGCTTTCAGGAATAGTATGGTGATAAAAACAAATGTGAGCTTCATTCTTAATGAGTTTAACAATATCAGAAAGTCTGATAATGAAATAGTCACTGATTTTAATGCTAGATTTCAGAAAGCAATGCATAGATTGTATCAAGTAATGAGATTAGATGACAACATGTGCCTGAACACTTATTACAATACATTTGATTCCAAAATGGCTTATATTTTGAGGGATAAAAATCCACATAGCCTTAGAGATGCATTTAGAATTGCTATCAATGTAGAGAGCAATAGAAAAGCATCTGGAAAATTAGGAAGAAGAACTGATGGTAGGCTATGGCAGGAAACAAAACAACAACCTAACAAAGTTGCTAAAGAAGAAGATAAACTAGAGAAGTTAGTGACTGCTATGAAGGATCTTACTACCAAGGTGAGCAAAAATGATAAACCCCATTATAACTGGCAAGACAGACCTCCCAAGTTGCATGATATGCCTTACAACACCACCTGGAAGGATGGTAAACCTTAGAATGAAAAGCCAAAAAATACTCAGAGCCAAGATACCCCTAATCCTTTAAAAGGAAAAAATGTTCATAACATAGAGAACACTCCTTGGTGTATTGCTTGTGATGGGCCACATTCTCCTCATCAATGTGTTGTAGCTCAAGCCCTTGAAGAATCCATGAGACAAGAGGCTGAGGCTGATATTAATATGTTTGAAACTATCATAGAAAGTGATGAGGAGTCTTTACAAAGTGAATTTAGTGATTGTGATGTGCTGGATAGTAAAAGGTCCTACCAAGGACAACTAACACTTGATTGGCATCCCACTTTGAATGTGGTAGCAATCGAAGATAAAGAAGTTCGTCTCAGGAGGCCTAGTGATGAGGAAGTAAGAAATCTCACTAAGGTTGTTGTAGCCAAAGCCAAGCACAATTACAACTTAAGGAGAACTAAAAGGGATAGAGATCGAGGTGAACCTGGTTCTATGTTTATAAAAGAGGTATCCCAGAAGAAAGCAGCAAGTAGTGCTACTTTGCCTCAAGCTAGTCAAGAGAAGAAAGATCAAGTTAAAGAAGTACCCAAGGGTACAGATGATAAAGCTACTAATGATACACAAGGATCTGCCACAACAAAGAAGGCAAGTCAGCCTAAGGAAGAAAGAGCTAAAGCTAATACTGAGTTGAGCAGTAATTCCACATTTGATATGGCTTGAGCTCTTACCCAAATGAAAGTTATTGTCCCATTGATAGAATTATTGAAAATAAAGGAACATAGAGAAGCCACTTTGTCTTTATTTTCTAACATATCTGACAGTAACACAGTTCTACCTACTAGTTCAATTAAAGATGAAAAGGATCAGGAGTTCCAAACCCCAGACGTATATGTTGGAACAACTATTACCCAAGAACCCTCACAAGTTGATCCCTTTTATGTTACTTTGTTACTGAATAACCGGTTGATTAAAAATTGTATGATAGATTCTGGTGCAGCTGCTAATGTAATGCCTTATGGTGTTATGAAAGAATTAGGACTGTCAGTGACTACAATATATGGGAAATGCTATGCTATGGATAACAGAGAAGTGCCTGTGATAGGTATAATGAGAGATGTTGAAGTGAAGATAGCAGCATTCCCTGAAGCGACATATAAGATGGATGTTATTGTAACTGACACCAAGCCTCATTATGGCATGTTATTATCCAGGCAGTGGGTGGAAATGTTCAGTTGGATTTGTCATATGCTACCATCCCAATTAATGGGAATCAAGTCAAATTGTACAAAGAACCATGTGCCTCTAGGGTAATTGAGAAAGTAGATCCTAACATCCTCAACTGTATGATTGATGTGGATCTTGATAATTTTAGATTACAGCCAATATTACCCCAATTGAAGAATATTGACTCCATTGTGACTGAATTAGAATCTCAACAGCATGGTTTGTGGCAAATGTATTTTGATGGAGCTTGCTCTAAAGAAGGATCTGGAGCAGGAGTTCTCTTTGTATCCCCATCAGGTATAACTTTCAAGTATTCCTTCTTGTTAGCCTTCCAATATACAAATAATACTGTTGAATATGAAGCCCTGCTATTGGGGCTTGAAGTTGCAAAAAGGCATGGAATTCAATTGTTAAAAGTATTAGGAGACTCAAAATTGGTTGTCTCTCAAGTTAGGGCTAAGTATGCATCTAAGAATGATAGATTGAAAAGATACAAGCATGCAATATGGGATGTCATTGAGCATTTTAGTGCATTCTCTATAAATTGGATAGTAAGATCCAAAATATCATGGCAAACTTCTTAGCAAATGTTGCATTAAAGAATGATGATGCAACACTAACCGGTATATCCACAGTTGAAGTAAAAGCTAGGCTTGCCATTCCTGACAATGTATATAATTGGCAAGTGTTTGCTGATGATGAAGATTTTCTCAGGTTTATACAGTGCATTGATGACTATGATGGGCAAAAAATTGATTGAAATGCCTTGGTGGAAGTGGTTGACAACAGAGAAATTATATTTGGGAATGACTTGGTTCAATTAGAGACTAATGAAATACCTAAAGGGTTGGTAGAGCTTGATTGCATGTTCAGTTACAGTGACAGTCATCTACACCAACAATCGACCACTAAGCTTGATGAGTTAGAGGAAGTAAACTTAGGGATAGAATCATCCCCTAAGTTGGTATATATTGGAAAAAAGTTGCCTCCTCATGTCAGAGTGAATCTCATTAATTTATTAAAGAAGTATAAGCATGTATTTGCTTGGTCTTATGAAGATCTAAAGGCGTATAGACAGGATTTGTTTCAGCATGAAGTCCCTTTGCTTCTAGATGCTAAGCCTTTTAGACAAAAGCAAAGGCCTATTAACCCCCTGCTGGAATTGAAGATGTAGCAAGAACTAACCAAATTAAGGGAAGGGGGAATTATTAATCCTATAAGGCATTCCTCATGGGTCTCAAATTTGGTCCCAGTGAGAATGAAAAACGGGGACATAAGACTCTGTGTTGACTTTAGAAACCTGAATGTTGCTTCCTTGAAGGATAATTATTCTTCTCCTAATATGGAAGATATGTTGCAAAGAGTGGCTGGTTGTGACCTATTATCAATGATGGATGGGTTCTCAGGGTATAACCAGGTGTTGGTAAAGGAATCAGAACAATTCAAAACCGCTTTCACCACCCCTTGGGGAACTTATGTGTATGTCAGAATGCCTTTTGGTTTGAAGAATGCTAGAGCTACATTTCAAAGGGCAATGGATGTAGCTTTCAAAGAATTCATCAATATTATCATGGTAGTATATCGGGATGATTTGACATGCTTTTCTAAAAGAGCGGATGACCATTATGGACATTTAGAACAGGTTTTCAGTAAGGCTTTGGAATTTGGGGTATCTTTAAATCCTAAGAAGTGTCATTTTGTTGTTACTAAAGGGAAGCTGCTAGGGCATATTGTCTCTAAAGAAGGAGTAAGAATAGACCCTGAAAGAATTGAGGCAACAAACAATGTGCCTGAACCAAAGAATGTTAAAGATATCCAATCTTTCTTGAGCAAAGTTAATTTTGTTAGAAGATTTATTGCAAATTTTACAGAGATAGTCAAGCCCATTGTCAAATTTCTTGAAAAGGATGCAAAATTCTGCTGGGATAAAGAAGCTTCAAAGGATTTTGCTGAGATCAAAAAGGCTATTTAGGAGGCACCAGTGTTGAAATCCCCTAATTACAGTAAGCTTTTCTTTTTTCTTTCTTTTGCTTCATATCACACAGTGGTTGCAATTCTATTACAAAAGGATAATGAAGGATATGAACATCCTATAGCTTTCTATAGCAAATCTTTACAGGCTGTGGAGTTAAAATATGAAATCATGGAGAAGAAAGCATATGGTTTGGTCAAAGCTGTCAAAGCTTTTAGGCCATATCTTGTAAATGCACAAGTAGTTGCATATGACCCACATGTTGCTGTCAAAGATATCTTATCCCAATCTGAGATCACATGTAAGAGATACAGATGGATAAACAAAATCTAGGAGTTTGATTTAGAAATAAAGATCACCAAATTTTTGAGGGGTTTAGGCCTTGCTAAGCTTATGGCCGAGTCAAACCTTCTTGATGTTGAAATAAATAATGTTGAAGTTGAGAATATCTTGGTCACCAGTATTGAAACACAACCCTGGTACTCAGAGATAGTACATTTTTTAAGGGATGCAACATTTTCAGAAGGAATGACACATAATCAGAGAAGAACTCTGAAGTTGAAGTCACAGAAATATGTCCTTGTTCGGGGTGATCTATTTTGGAGGAATAGAGATGGGGCATTACTAATGTGTTTGGATGAATCCCATGCTAAGAGAGTGTTAACTAAAATGCATGATGGAGTGTGTGGAGGTCATTACTCTACTAAGACAACTGCTGGTAAGATAGTTCGGGCTGGGTACTATTGGCCTACTTTGTTTAAAGATTCCCATGAATATGTCAGGAGATGTGACCCATGCCAGAAGTTTTCATCCAAATTGAAGTATGAAGGAGCTTTACCCCTCAACCCAGTCACAGTGGAATCCCCTTTTGTCCAATGGGGCATTGATTTTATTGGAGAGATTGTTGAGAAATCAGGAAGAGGTCATAGGTGGATTATAGTAGCTACTGACTATTTTACTAAATGGATTGAAGCTATACCCACTAGGAGAGCCACAAGTAAGGTTGTTATTGACTTTATGATGGATAATGTTATAACTAGATTCGGAGTCCCTGTAAAACTAGTAATGGATAATGCCATGAGCTTCAGGTTAGAAGAGTTTGTTGAATTTTGCACTAGTCATGGAATAATTATGTCTTACTCTTCACCTTATCATCCTCGGGGTAATGGGCAAGCTGAATCTAGTAACAAGAGCCTCTTGAATATTATCAAGAAAATCCTAGAAGAGAATAAAAGGTCTTGGGACCAAAAGTTAAAATTGGCTTTATGGGCTGACAGGGTTACTGTCAAAAAGGCTATTGGGGTTTCACCTTTTGAATTAGTTTATGGCACACAATCTAGGGTGCCTATCAATAATTTGCTTCCAGTGTAAAAGTTCCTGCGAGCTGAGGACATGGAATTATCTGAACCTATGGAAGACCTAATGATTCAGATAGTGGAAGTTGAATAAATTAGAACTCTGGCCCACAAGAGGAATCTAAAGGTCCAGTTGTAGTCCAAATACCTATTCAACAAGAGAACCTCATTGAGAAAATTCCAAATTGGTGATGTAATCCATCAATGGAATGCGAAAGGACGGGATAAGGGAAAGCATAAAAAATTTGAGTCATTGTGGATCGGCCCCTCTGTGGTCTTTGATCTGAATGGAAAGGACTCATATTTTTTGAAGAATATGAATGATGAAGTACATGAATTTCCAGTGCATGGACAATTCCTGAAACATTACTTCTCTTGATGTCCATGCACAGTAGGTCCTTGTTTGTATATATTTAGGTTTTCTTTAGTTGTTGTTTTTGGGCTTGCATTTAGTCTGCTTCTCCAGAACGTTTCTGAATTCTTGTGTTGATCTTGTGATCAACCATCCCCAGTCAGAGCCGTTGTTATCACTGTTTTAAAAATGGGTATTCTTGTCCCATAATTGGCTAAGTCTATGAAAATTTTGAGTCTGGTATGGCCTTGTTACCTCTAATTGCTTTAGGTCCAAAGAGGGTTTAGGGTTTAAGTCTTAATCGCTCTAGTGTCTGAGAAAAAACATCTATTTCTAATTTTGTGTTACTTTATTCACTTAAAGAAGGGTCTATTTGCCATGAGAAGTGTCCCCCCCCCTTTCTTATTTCTTCCTAGGCAGGTCTAGCAGCGCATTATTTTTCTAAGTCTTTCCTAAGGTTTTAATTTTTAATCGGGCTCCTAACCAATGAGCAGGTTCCTTTTAATCTAAAGGCGCGCGTGATTTCGCAGCCCTAAGATGCCCATGAGTTACCATTCGTGAAGTGGTGAAAGGCAGAAGTGGGTCCAGCATCCAGGTTTTTCACTAAAGATAAAGACCGATCAAGTTCTATTTGATCAGACGGCCCGCGCGGTCTCGCAAGATAAAGGTGACTGAGATTTAACCTTTGCAAAATGGCGAAAAGGAAATTGGCTCCGGCATCCAGCAAAGACTATGGTAAATACCGATCAAGTTCTTTTTGATCGGACGGCTCACGCTATTTCACAAGCCAAAGATGCACGGGTTTTATGCTTCACAAAATGGCGAAAGGGAAAGTTGGTCCATGAGGTGGTAAGGATTGAAAGTAAAGATCGATCAAGTTCCTTTTGATCGAACGGTCGGTGCCATTTCGCAGCCCTAAGGTGATCGAAATTTAACCTTCAGGAAATAGCAAAGTGACATGGCAGCCACTTGGTCGGTGTCATGGCAGAACAGATGGATTAGACCGCTGATGAAAAGGCAAGTTGTCAGATACACGTGGCGGACCTAAAGTGGATCCCGTGGAAGTTGTTCGACGAATAAAAGATTGACACATTGGTTTCATTTGCCAGTCGGTTGCCAGGTTGGATGATGGTGAGTCAGAGGGCCCACTGCTACCAGTTAGGTTTGTTAAAAGGTGGGTATCTCAAAGAGGATCTGACTGTGGGCACTATTTCGCAGCCCGAAGATGCAAGGTAATTACCGTTCGCGAAATAACGAAAACCGCTAGCCTTAAATGCTTGGTGCACGATTAGTGGGGTTAACCACCAATCACAGGATATAATAAAGACCGATCAAGTTCCTTTTGATCGGACGGCCCACACGGTTTCACTGGGTCAATATGCACGATGTTTAGCTTTCACGAAATGGCAAAAGAGATCTAATCCTGTCGTCGGATGAAGAATAGTCAATGAAGTAAAAGCCATGTAAGTTTCGCTGGATCTAATGGTTGACATGATTTTGCTTGATGAAGAAGCATGGATTTTAGGCTTCGCGAAATGGCGAAACAAGAAAGTGATAGGAACATAGACATTTTGTGATCTGTTGGAGCGAAATTTTTGAATTCATTCTTGAATTCAATTCTGAGGTGATGGCCGAAGCATGTGGTGTTAATGTCATAGTTAATAACTTGATTGATGTATATATGCTCACATCAATTGAATGTAGGCATCATTTCAAAGAGTTGTTGCGGAAAAACTGGTGCATAGCAGAGTTCTTCAGGCTGAAAACAGGTTTTCTTGTATCTTGCTTACCAGTTACTTGAAAGTTTGATTGAATTATGGTTTTGTTCTGTTAAAGAATTGTTGTGATTAGTAATTGAATTACTTGCATATCATTGAGATGACACCCAGAAGGGACTTCACAGGGAAAGTTAATTACCGGGAGAGAGCAATTTGTGATGATTTCCTGGAACAATTGTCTATGTCCACAAACGTAGCAGCTAAGGTTAAAGAATTAGTGCCCAAGGCTCCTCGCTTGAGAATAGGAGAAGGATTGTACGACAAGGGTAATTGGCTGAGAGACCCACATATAGGGTTGTCTGGTTTGGGTTTACTCAAGGTTGGATTTGGTATGAGACACTCCCCAACCCCAATGAACAGTATTTGGGAGTTGGATGTAGGTAAATTGGTGCTCCCTAGAGTGTTCATGGATGTGGATCTCCTAACTCAGGTTGCACACAATTATGACCCTATTACCAAAAGTCGGATTGACAGGCTTGTCAGTCCGGTACCTTGTGGTACCCCCAAACCCCCAAAAAAAATTTCCCAAAAATTTTTTTAAGCTCTTTTTTTTTCGCTTTTTTTTCAATAATTTTTTTTCAAAAGAAAATTTCGGCCTACATGCCGTAAAAAGGAAAAAAAAAAATTTAATTTTTTTCTCGATCTACGTGCCAGGGCCGTACGACCTGGATCTAAGAAAAAAAATGCTCCCAGAGGCTCAGGAACCAAAATAGGTCAAATTTTATATGACCATAGGGGTTTTTGGGCCTTCTGAGCATGATGGTGAGGTCCATTTAGGCCCAAAGTACTCAGAAAAAAGGTCAAACCCTAGGTACATAAAAAAATTCCTGAAACCCCAGATTTGATTCCAAAGCCAAAAATCTCAAAATAAGAACAGGTAGCTGCAGATCTGAAGCTCTGATACCATATAGGAGTTGAGAAAATACAACACCATAGGAGCCCAAATAATCTCTACAAGCTGAAAAACCTGTTACAAGGAGAAGCAATGAAGCAAATCATAGAAGGAAAGAATACACAGGAAAAATATGCTCCAAAAGATGAGAGCTCAATAATCTCCAGAATGTATTGACAATAATAATCCTTCTTTTTACAATGAAAAGAAAGAACTCAACCTTTAATAGGTCAAGAAACCCTAAAAGGGAAAACCTAGGTTTGCACATAATAATTAATTAGAACAATTAATTATATGCACCTAAAGTTAGCTTAAGTGTAAAAGAGATAAAGGGAACTTAAATAATTAAACAAATAATGTTTACTTAATCAAGTAAATACTCGAATACTCTAACAATAAGAAAGCTCTTGATTTTGTGCACCAGTTTGACAGCAGCTATGACCCTTTGTCCAGTTTTCACCCCTTTGAGGAAAAGTCTAAATTCCTAATTCTTTGTTTTGAACATGTAATGCAAACACTAAAGGAGAAGAGGGAAGCAGTGATAAAAACAACCCTGAGAAGGCAAGACTAGTTCTAGCTAGGTCTACATCTGCTAAAGTAATCCCTCCTGGTGACTATGTGCTACATAGAAAATCCTAGTACAATGTGTTGGTGCCAACAACAGGGGAACCTTCTACTTCAAAAGGAAAGAGGAAAATACAAGATGTCATTGACATTCAGAAATCCCCAAAGAAGCAAAGGGTGGGAAAGGAAGTGCAATCTAATGAGCCCTTGTATTCCCCATCTCAATCCCCTATTCATATAGGAGATGAGCAGGCAGAATCTAAGCAATTGTTGCAGTTAGGGAGTCTTGGGGAGATAGCCTATACCTATGATGAAATAGAAGATGGAATGCCTCAAGAGCCAGAAGATGTCGAGATGAACAGAACCACCAATGAGTTCAAAGGCCAGGAATTGGATCCTGCCATTAAACAGGCCAGTGAGGAATTCTTAGCTGATAGCAACTTTGTTACCTTAGGAGCTTTCATGCAATTTGTGTGGAAGTAGAATATTGATAAGTTTAATGCCAGATGTGAGAAGAGGAAGAGTGAGTAGCCCCACAAGGATGCAGCTGTGGTGGAGGAAGAAACAAAGCAAGAAATCGTCACTGAATTTGAGACCATCACTCCTGAGCAAGGAAGTGAGATGGTAGCAAAGGCTGGTGTACTCATCCTCCCTGAATGGGATATAGCAGATGACTTGGTTCTAGAGGTAGTCAGGAAAGAAAAGAAGCCTATGGAAGGAGTAACCTTCAACAAGGATAATGTTGCTTTGGTCATGTGGTCTCTGAAAAGAGATGAAAATAAAAAAGAAAAAGGATACCCTAGAGTCAAGCTACCTTGGAGGTATGATTGTGAAGAGAGTGCAAAATACTGGAGTGGTGGAGGCTGCTAGCACAGTCTTAGATACTACAAAATTCAGTGTTGCAGTGGCAGAGAAAGAAGCAATGGAAAAGGCAGTTCTCCAAACTAAGTTAGAGACTGTCCTAAAAGCTTACAATGATGCCAAAGGAGAGGTAATGAGCTGAGATGCTATTATTGCTAATTTGAAAAGCCAATTGGCAGGTCAATACCATGGAGGTGAATCCTCAACATTGATGATTGCTTCTTCTCCTGCATAGCCTCCATCTACTAGCCCTATCATTGAATTCCCACCTTCTCCTGCACCTTCTAGTTCCCAATCAGTTGAGATCACTCCTCGAGAGTTGGAGAAGCTAAAACGGGCTCAAACCCTGTTTGCAAATAAATATGAAGAGAGAGTGAGGGCCACAATTTTGAGTTTTGCTGACACTGTTGGATCATCATTGGTGTATAACAATATGAGTAAAGTTTTGGATACGTGGAATGAGCTCAATGGAGACAAGGTTGTTCTAATGCCTATTTTGGACAAGTGGAAGCCTAGGGAGGAGGACCTAGAACTTATATGTGTATCTTATGATGAGGCATGGGTTGACCCCATTATCAAATCCACTTGTGATGTGACAAAGGATCTGGAAAAGTTAACAGAAGGAGTAGATAATGCAGAGAGGAAGATCAACTTGTATAAGAAAGAGTACACTGAGCAAGTATTTGAATTATTCCCAGGGGGTTTTGCCAGTCCAACTCAATTGAAGGACAAACAAATATGGCTTAATGAATTAGGAGCCAACCTATCATTAAGGATAAAGGGAATCATTAATACAGATGATACTTCCCTATTTGTCAGAATGGTTGAGGAGATAGAGAAAATTAAATCACACTATGGTTTCCTAAATTCAAAGATCAATAAAATGAGGAACTCTTGGAAGAGATTAGCCAAGACAAAAGGGAAAGTTTTTAACTTCTCATGGCCTGTTGACGACATGTACCAGGAGTGGACAAGAAATTATTTTGTGCTAGATGCAAAGGTTCAAAAAAATTGCCTAATTTCATCCAGTTAGTCAATCCATTGAGATTTGCACAGAGTTGAAAGTAATTTTATGGTGAAGAAAATGTTCCTTGTTTTGGATTTGTAGAATGATGTGTTATGTCATGTCATATATTATGAAGAAGTAACAGTAAATTCATTGTTGAAAGTTGTAAGAAGTTCTTGCAGCTGTATGCGAATTTTTCCCCAATTCCTTATTGGGTGGCGACTCAGTGGTTCATACCAGTGTTAAATAGCCTAGAACAGTGTTTATTGCAGCGAGATTGAAGGAGTAAGTAGAGAATTAAAATTTGTGTTGAATGGTATTTTGCTGTTCAAAATGTCCTCTAAGCAAGAGGTGGCGACTCTGTGATTTGAAAGTGGAAGTCAATCTTCAGATCTACAAGTCGTACAACTGCAAACACCCAGGTATTTTCAGAAGTTTCAATGCAAGATATCTCTTCTGAAAATTTGAAAGAGCAAAGTAGTTTCCCTATCTAGTGTTTTGCACTTTGTTGAAAGGGAAGAAGATAAAAAATATTTGCATATTCGAAGTGTTGTTAAGTTTCAAGATCTTATATGTTTTCCTATGATATGCAAGTATCCATGAGTCTTATGTCAAAAAGTGAAGAAGATAATTCAGTAGCTTGAACATATTTAGAAGTTGTTGAATTTTTGGTGGGGTTGTGTATGAAGTCTGAGAAGTTACAATGTGCAATCAATTAGTTCAGCCCCAATCTTATTCACATATGACCATGCCTAGTGAAGTGTCACAACCGTGTAATAGGAAAAGTTTCAGTATGAAGTATTATACTGCTCTGAACTTTAAAGATATTCCAAGTTACCCAAATCCCATACCCACAGAAATTAGAAAGTATTTGCCAATATGCAGTGGGAAGAAATCAGAATCAGCATCTCAACATTTGAAGAGATTTTCAGATTTGATAGGAGAGTTCAAAATTTGCCAAGAGGATGTGTGCATGAAGTTATTCGTCCAGTCACTGAAAGAAGATGCAAGGGATTGGTTCTCTTTTTTGCCAACAGATTGTATTTCCTCATGGGAAGAATTGATTTTAGATTTCTTAGACCAATTTGATGAAAAGATGAGTGATTGCGATTTGCTGAAAGAGTTCACATACATACAAATCAGGGAAGATGAATTGGTACCAACATTTAATATCAGATTTTCACAAGCTTTGTCTAAAATTTCCAGAAAATATAAGTTTTATGATAAAGTATGTCTGGATATCTATATGAGTGCATTTGATGAGAAGATGGGTTTCTTATTGAGAAACAAAGAACCCAAAACTTTGTATGAAGCCTTTAACACAGCTTGGGACATTGAAAATAATTTGAAATTTGGGATAGCCAAGAGATTTGTGTCTGTTGTGGTTTCTTGTCAAAATACCTTCTATGGTGAAATACCATGTGAAGCTAAACAAATCATTCTGTGTCAAAACATGTCAAGCTTTGTTGTTCCGAATGGTTTTGCTGATAAGTGTGAATCAATTTTAAATGAGAGTCAAGAATCTCTTTTGTTAATTCTAGTTGTCTCTCATAGTAATGATGGAATGATCAATGGGAATTGTTGTGATAATGTTGATATAGAGATAGACATATATAAGGGATATGTATCATTTGATTTGTATGTCGGTTATGCTGATTATGTGACTGTGAATTTTCAAGTAAATCATGCATCTCTCAAGGATAGTGAAAATGAAAACAATGATGGTGATGACCATCAATCTTTATATGTTGCTGATGTGTTTAATGTTGCAATACCAAATACTAAAGGATCACCAAATGTTGTTGATTATGTAAGTGAAAATGTGCAATATGATGTAAATCAGAATTTGATTAAGTTTGATAAATCTGAAAATGAAATTGCAGATGGTGTTGATAGTGTTCTCAATGCAAGTATACCCAGTGATGAATGTGTTTTAGAATGGAGTGGTGCTGATGATTATGAGGACATCGAGTTTGATTTCCAGCACCTTGAAGGTATACAAATGAACAATGAAGATCAATTTCAGAATGAGAGCGATCTTGGCATGAGTTATTCACTTTCTTTTGATCAACAAATGAATGTCAGTTATGCAACTGATGATGGTTATGAGAATTCTTATTATTCATCTTGTGAAGATGATATAAGAGGAGACCAATTCATATTCTTCAGTCATGAATCTGAAAATGAAAGTATTTTTGAAGACAAGAACATATGTGAAAGTCCGGATAATGTTTCATTTCCAGATTTAAATGAACCCATATTTGAATGCTTTCAAAATTTGAAGTACCATGAAGAGAATGTGAATGTTGATAGTATGCTTGAACCGGATATGGAGTTCTTTGCTTTTGATACTAATGTTCATGGTGTTGATTTCATTGATAAAAATGCTGGAGTTTTCGCTTGTTCTGAACAAATTTGTAATGTTGATGTAGTTCCAAACAGAAGTAGCATGGGTTGTAAAAATTTACTTCATAAGGAAGATAAGAGGCATGGGTTGTGTGATGACTTCTTCAGACCACAAATGGAAGTTTTTTGGGTGGATATAAGTTTCAATGAAGAAGATTTAGCTGAGAATTTGCTTCAGCCAGAGGTATGCATTCTTTTCCATGAATGGGATATTGAGGATGGGGATGTTTTGAGTTTGATAAACAAGGATAGTATGGAGTGTGATCAGCATAGTGAAGTATCACATCCAAATTGTAACATTTATGTTCCTTGTTTGCATCAATTGGTTAGTAATGTCTCTCATTTTATGAATTTAAATGATAACAAGATAAGTGCTGATAAGAACTACAATGTTGAAAATGAATGTTTTATCTTTGAGATTCAGCATGATGATACCTTTGTAAATGGTAGAATTGATTGGGATAGTGAAGTGTATTGTAGCTTGTGGGAAGGCCTCTATAGTGAGTTATCTCATGGTTTTACTTTTGTTGAGATAGTGTGTGATTACAAAGTTCAGAATCAGACCAAAGGCATGTACACTAGCTATTTCAGTAGTATGATGGTAAGGTTTGATTATAATGATTATGCTCAGTTGTTACTAGAATGTGCCTTTGTTTGGAGCATGATATCAAGAGATGAAAATCAGATCTTTGACAGAGGTAAATGTTGAGGAAAGTGGAGCAGTTATAATCAGTTGTAAGTATGTTTGTATATTTTGTACAGTCGATTTGCTTTCAGTTGTGTGGTTTTCAATGAAGTACCCTGTTGTTTGGGTAGAATGAGCCCTCATTTTGAGAAGAGAAGAGAAGAGATGAGAGAATGATCCATTTTTTGGGTGGTCTGCTTAACCATAGACTCTAGATTCTTGTGTTGATCTTGCAATCAACCATCTCCAATCAGAGCCACTGTTGGGACTCATTAAATTTGAGTAATTTGAGAGGCCCATTTCAAAATTTTGCTTTGCATCTCCAAATGATCATAAAATGAGTCAGTTTGAATGGCCTAGTTAGAGAGAGGGCAAAATGGAGCCAGTTGATTTTAGGGGGTAAGGCTTTAGAAACATGTAATACACCTTTCATTTGGCCTATGTTGTGATGTGCAACTTTCAAAATTCAGTTTGGATAAGTGTACCAGGTACCCATTTCGAGGGGTGAGCTGAAAGTGCATTTTAGGCACAAATGCAGGTTTTATTGAGTAGCCTACTTTGGGTATTTATATGTTTTGCCATGTTGACCGTCATGAATAATTTCAAAATTGATTAGATTCTATGCATAAATGTGAGTCATAATGAAAAATTTCAAGTCTCTATCAATTCATTTGCTCAGTTTTCAAAGCTCGAACTGTTTACAGTTTGTGTGGTTTGACTAGTCCCTGTTTCAGCTGCTAGTCAGAGCCCTATTTCGCATAAGTGTAAAAGTTGCCTCAGTAAGTGTTATGACATAATCTTTATTCTGGGATATTTTTGGTATGAATAACAAGCTATGTTTCAAGTTTCAAGCCTCTGCCAATCCATTTGATCGGTTTTCAAAAGGGTTCATCGAGTCATCGTTTTCAGTGATCCATACTTTCATTGCTATATCTGTTAAAGTAGTCATTTTCATGAGCGTACCATTTGTACCCAGTCAGACTTTTGGTTGAAATAAGAATCTAAAGATTTAATATGTACTTCAAGGTACCTATGTTTCAAATTTGAGGGTCTACGGAGGTTGTTTGATATTTTTAAGAAAGGCATCATGTGTTGCCAGAACATTGACTTCATCAGGTCCGCAGTGTCGACAAAGCCAGTTGGTCATTTTCGGCAATTAATATCTCTTCGCTCAGGATTCATTTTGAGAAACCGCTTGGTAGAGTTCATCCTTGTATATCACAGTACACGCCTGTCATATGGCGAGGTCCAGAAAGTTGTTTTGATTGGCTTGAAAAATACGTCTTCACGATTAAATGCGAAAATGTGGTGCAAGCGCCTAAGAGTTGCAAAACTCAGATTGATGATCCGAAAATGGTGTCAATCATTTCCAGAGGTACGCTCAAGGTGTCTAAGGCATTTCAAAGGTCAGTTGCATGAAAACGAATTTTTTTTTTAGTCGGACCCATTTTGGTGCCCAACCTGACTCATGCCTGTGCCGTATTATTTTATTGGCGACTTTGTTCACTGAGAGATTTTTAGAATATCTAAATATGGATTGTAATCACGAGACATGTCATGAGGGTTCCAAAGACTGTAGACCTCCAGGCAATTTCAAATTGGTGATTTTAATGCCAATTCCTCCTTCAGCGATAGAGAAGAGATTTTAAAAAATGCAAATGTATTTGGGAAATGGTGTGGAATGGAGAGGGGATTGATCATTCAACAAATATAATTGGCATGTGAAATGCCAGCCAACATCTTCCTATGCATTAGTCATGGTTTTGAGAGGTGTTTATAAACTCAAGCAATGAATTGGTAGGCATTAAGCCAAACCCATTGGAGTGTGGCGTGATGAATGGAATGACACTCTTTATAATCTTTCAGCAAATGCCATTGGCAAACTCACTCCCCAGCCTTTGCATGAAATGATATAGGCGTCTAAACTTTCAAGCAACAGAGTGGATATTTTAAAATCTTTAAAACAAATACAGTTTGGCAGATGCAATACCAACAATCTTCTCTACTGGAGCAAATGAAGATAACAACAAACTAAGATAGTAGCCAAATGCAATAGCATGTAGGAATTAGCTAAAACCCACAATGTATAGGCCAGCAACTCCTCCTTGCCTGTGGTACGTGATGGCTGGAGAAGGCATCTAAAACACAATAATGCAAAATGAAATCAGCCCCCTCCTGCGTGGTTCGTGGAGTTTTGGAGAGCAGCAATGACCAAAGCAAAGACAATGAGCAGTATCACTCCCTGTGTAGAGGCTGTTTCGTAGCACATGAAACTTGTAGCAAGTGCAAATTGGCAGGTCACATGGTAAAGTGTTATGAAAGGCAATGTAAACAGCCAGTCTATTCTCCCCTCTCATGTGATTGAGCAGTAACAAAGCAACTTCCAAACAATGAGTTAGCAGCTATAGACCCAAATGCCTCCCTGCGTGGTGATGGAAGGCAAGTTAAAATTGTTTGTTTTAAATAAAAAAATGCACGTGGAAGGCTTAGTGCCAAAATCCTCCTTCCTACCATGTTTTGATTGGAAAAGACAGCAGAAACTTTCAAACAAATGCAATATGGCTGATTGCGTGAGGGTTAAAGGAGTTTTGTCAAGTGTTTTGGCTGTGCAAGGTAAATTTTCCCCTTTTTGCGTGGTGTATGGAGAGCACAAAATATGGTAAGAAAGATCAATGAAACTCAATCGAATTGTCACGTCATGAAAAGAACCATCAAAATCCTCAGCAAGATGCAAAACACGATGAAAAGTCTCAGAAAACCTTCAGGAAGTGCAGTCCCAGGCAAACTCATTTATCCCACATTGGCTGGGAGGTGTACTTTTTTGGTATTTGTATGTAAGGCTTCACACATCCATAGTGTGAAAACCTTAAGGGCTTTTGACCCAAGGTGCTGATGGGCGCCCAAGTGGTCCCCAAGCAGGCACAGATCCCGAGGTGGGTGAATTTTGCAAAGAAAGGGCAAATTAACCAGTGAGCAAGTTCCGAGTAGATTGACGGTCGACGTGATTTCGCAAGCCGAAGATGCACACTGGTTAGCCATCGCAAAATGGGCAAATTAACCAGTGTGCAGGTTCTGAGCAGATCGACGGTTAGCATTATTTCGCAAGCCGAAGATGCACGTTGGTTAGCCATCGTGAAATGGGCAAATTAACCAGTGAGTAGGTTCCAAGCAGATCGACGGTCGACATTATTTCACAAGTTGAAGATGCACACTGGTTAGCCATCGCAAAATGGCAAAAAAAAGGTGGCAGGATGACATGGCGGTCCAGCTCACGGGTCCTATCCAGTGGCACTGAGGTGGCGCACAGGTGGCAGACACATGGTGATGAAGTGGTGTTGAACAAGCAACCCAGTGGCAGTGACGAGGTGGACACATGGCGGAGTGATGAAGTGTCATCCAAGGTGGTGCCTAGTGGATCCCATCAGCCAATCAGAGACCGCCACATGGCAGGGCGTCAGGCCAAAAAAGAGGGAAAAATCAAAGTTAAATTATATAGTTGAAACTATATAGAAAATTGAAAAATTTAAATGATTGTGCACACATGAATGATTAATTCACCCAAAGGTCTATTTTTGGTCAAAATAGCAAGTATTATATATTGTCGAAAAGCTCTCGAGATAAGGAATCCAATTAGGAAGTTAATTTTAACATATATGAGATATTTCGAGAGAATTTTCATGGGAAAGAGAAAGGGACTGAAATTCAGTTAGAAAAAAAGACACTTGGCAGTGTGTTATGCAGATTTGATCTTTCCCTCCTCTTATTCTATTCAATTCTTCTCATGTTTAGGGGTTCCAAAATTCTGTGAGAGTGGCTCCAGTTTTCATGGCTTCCAATTCTGAGTTCTCTTCAAAATTGTACAAGGCAATGTCCTTTTCCATAGAATAGAGTTTCTTCTTGCTGTAAATGTTTTCTATTGCAGTCATATATATGTAAGGCATATACAATTTATTGGATTGTCTTCAGGCATTCTTCATTTTCAATAAATCTAGTCTTCAAGGGAGTTTGGTTTTATCCTCCTAAATGAGAGTGTAATTCTTTTTCTTAAGCATCCTTTACAGAAGGGATTTAAATTCTATGAGCATAATTTATGAATCTAAATTATTGTTTGGATGTGTATGATCCTCTATTTGAGCTTAGAATGTATTTTTGTAAGGCATTAATGCAAGGATATCTTTCTTCAAATAAATTTTATTTACAATAGAGGTTTTCATTTACAGATTGATGTATGACTCTGTTGCCCTTGGATAAGGCACTGATCTTGCAGATTGGGGAGATTCTTAGAGATTTTAAATCAATATCCTCATTTAATTTTATGTTTGTAATGTTAGTTTGTTCTATCCATCTCAGGATTCAAACATTATTGAGTTGCAAGTGTGGATCTAGCCCATCTGCAGTAACCTCTTAGTTTTTTAACCTTTTGAGATTCATCTATTTTTGTTGATGCAGTCTTGTGTGTAATGGGTCTGATTAAATGCATCACAGCTACACCCACCTAGGTTTTGTAGAGCCTCAAGAGTAGAAGGATTTAGGTCCTTGTTATGTTGTCCAAGCCCTGAAGTGTTTCATTGATTGACATTGGCTATCTCATAGATAGATTTGCAGGTGTTCTTGGGTTAACCAGATTTGGTGAACAACAGGTAGATGTTTTGTTTGTAATAAATTTGGGCATATGGCTAAACAATGTAGAAATAGAGAAAATCAAAAGTATAATTCAATTCCTGGTCAATGCACAAATTGCAAGAAATGTGGTCATAAGTTAGAAGATTGCAGAATGAATGTTAAATGTCATGCATGTGGAAAGTTTTGACATTTGGCTAATCAATGTAGACCAAGGAATGACACCAGATATGTCAAAGCAATTCAAAAGAACAATGTTACATGTTATACATGCAACAAAATAGGTCATATGATAAGTACTGCAGAAGCAAGACTAAGCTAGTTAGCAATGACAAAGTAAATGAGAAAGGAAAGCAAAAGGTAGATGAAAGCAAATGAGAAAGGAAGGCATTCTAAAGGATTTCCAGCAGTTATCTGAGAAGTAATCGAGATCTTTAAACCGATGATCATTATCCAGATATTTCTTTGAAATGGCATCTGGATCATCATTTGCTCCTACTTTCATTGTGAATCCCACTATTGTTGAGGTTAAGGATAGGCTTGGACCTATTTTCAAGAAATTTCCTTAGATTGCAATGAAGGAAGACTCTATTGGCGCATTCTCGAGGGTTCCTGATGGTATAGTTTATGTGGAAGATGTCAAGGCTTATATTCACTGCATTTTGGAGGATTTTGACACTGAGAAAATCAAGGGAATGTATCAATCAGTGATACTAGGCAGCTCTAGAAAAATCAAGTCGGAATATCAAATCATTGAAGACCTAGGGTTAACCGGAATCCTGTATATATCAAAATTCAAGGATGAAATGATTAGATATGTTCTGAGCAGGTTCCATAATGAATTCATCTGGTTGGATTAGCCTCACATGATCACCAAAGAAGCAATTCAGGCGGTCACTGACTTACCCTAAGTCGGGCAGGAACCAGGGAAGAAGATCTCCAACACTGAGGTTGAAAATATCACCGGTGCAACCCATGATGGAAGGTCAATGAGGATTAGCACCATTAAAGATACAGATGTGAGATTTGCCAGCATGATCATCGGCTACAAGGTAACACAATCAAGTCGATTGAACTCTGTTGCCAGTTCTTGTATCCCTGTTGCATACCAAATGATAAAGAATAATGGAAAGTATGATTAGTGTGAATGGTTAAGAAGTGAATTAATGATAAATCTTGGAAAAATCAAAGGTGTCAAGAAAGGAACATTCTGGTTTGGCAATCTTATTGTCTACTTAATGGTGTATTTCATGAATGAGCTACCAGGTTTGGGAAAGAAACAATGGGCTCATGACATACCGGTAGGCATGCAGATTAAAGATGCAATCATCGGTCTTGGCAGCAATAGGGATGAGAAGCTTTGGGGCTTCTTTAAAAAATTTCAAGAGAACATGAGACTGAGGGAGAGAATCTCTAAACACATTGTGGAGAAATACTCCACTAAAATTTGCTTCATGGTAAAAACAGATGAGACTCTCATGGAAGCGATGGAACCTAGAAAAATATGGGTCACTAAATTTGGGTATGAAGTTGATGACAACATTCTGGAATGATATGCTAAAATGTTGAGTGATGCTCCTTTGGATGATAAGGCTTAACACTTTGGTACTACGGAGGAGAAGGCTCTTGAAGTTAAAATTGGCTTCAATAAGAAAATGAGGGAAAAGAAAATAAACAAAATGTCTGCCTTTGTTCAGAGTGTAATTCACAGGATAGAAACAGAACTAGGTTTTGGATCTAAACCGGTAGATCAACCGGCAATGGCAGCTGCAACAACTAAAGTGAAAAGTGCTCCTGAGGTAAACAAGCCAACAAATTTCATATTTCCTATCACTTCTGACTCTGATGTAGAGGATAATCAACCTCTTGCATTCAGAAGGGTACAAAGGAAGAAAGCTGACAAGCCTCCGGTAGAAGAGAAGAAGGTGGAGCCAAGGAGGAAGCTAGTAAGAAAGGTAACAACAACATCCACACCTCCGGCAAGGAAACCTACTCAGAAGAGGAAGCATGCTCCATCTGGTCCTGCAACCCCCAAGAAGAACAAAAAGAGTGTGATAGATGAAGCAATTGAAATCTGGTAATGTTACCAGAGGTGGAGCCAAGGAGGAAGCTAGTAAGAAAGGTAACAACAACATCCACACCTCTGGCAAGGAAACCTACTCAGAAGAGGAAGCCTGCTCCATCCACTCCTGCAACCCCCAACAAGAAGAAAAAGAGTGTGATAGATGAATTAATTGAATCTGGTAATGTTACCATCATCCCCCCAATGACTTGTACAGAATTGATAGATGAGGTAACTAAAGGTGGAATTTTGAAGAATGTGTCAAATTTCTATGAAGATTTAGATGATAATGAGCAAAATGAAATGGAAGAAGCAATTTTGCTACATTTAGACATATATAAGAAGGCTTTGGTAGAAATTTTGAAGGAAATTCCTTTATCATTGTATAATAAGTTAAATGCAAGGAGATTAGATGCAATAAAGAGGGACAAAGAGATTAAAGAAGTTGAACTTTTAGGCATTTGTGGTACTATAAATAATGAGGAAATGAAAAGATGTATAGAAGTTGCAAATAGAACAATCTTTAGCAGCAAACCCTGACAAATAAGCATAATGATGGCAGAGTCAATGAAATAATAAATGAGACCAGAGATGGTTGGGCTAAATTCTTCCAAAAGAATCCCAATTTCCTTACTTCTCAAGAAGAATTTGCTAAGGCAACAGCTCCCACCATTCCGGACAGATCTAAAGGAAAAGAAATTTTGGGAAGCTCAGATCAAATATTGAATGAACCGGCAAATAAACCTAAAATTGATGAGAGTGTACAAACTATACAGACAAAGACAACATTTGTACAATCTGAGAAAGGTAATGTACATGATACAAATAATATTATGGATAATGATCCATTGGCAATAATAGATATTGCACCAAGTGGCGAAGCCAAGTGCAAAAGAGGTTGAGATAAGGGATACACCGAGAGAGGATAAGGAGAAGATAGAAAAGAAAAAGGAGACTGAACTGATAGTTGATTCCTCAGTAAAACTTTTGGCAATTGAAACTTCTCAAGTTGAGAAGAAATCAATCACAAAGATGAGTCCCAGAGAGATAATGATGATGACTGCTCAAAAACTAATGAAGGAGGGATCTACAGACAAAGGAATAATAGATCAGTCAATAACCATTTTGTATAGATTGATTCCTGAATGTATGATTGAAAATGAAGCATGCCCTTCTGGCAAGCTTAAGGTATTGACAGAGCACATATCTAAAAAATTTCAATTATTACAGCAGATTTCCGACCGAAAAGCACTTGAAAGATTTACTTTGGCTAAGAAACACATTACTGGGATAATTTATGGATTGGTTAATGTTGTTTTGATCTAAAGCCGACATGGTATATCATTGTAATGTGGATATATGTAATGATCTTAATGTAATATCTTTTAGGTGGCTGACCTAATTTGTTTAGGCCTTAGGGTTTGTATAAATTGATGTAAGATCTCATTGTAGATCATGGTGGTAGTGGCAATGGAATGAAATATCATATGCGAAGGATATTTGGTCAATCATAGGTGATCAAATTGGGTTTATGTAAGAGGTCAAAGGCCTCTGGTATTGAGCTTAACCGAGACTGTAATCGAGCATGGTAGATGCTATCATTGGCAGTTCATTCTTCTAGATTATTGTCCAATTATATTTAGGTGGTTATAACCTCTCTGTAGTCAGTGAGACTCCTTTGTAATGAGCAGTACACTCTAGGCAGTGTGCCTCCCTGCATGTGTAGGCCCCTTATTGCATCACATACTTTCTGCAAAAGTATCATCTAACTCTAGCTAGGCTTCCCACCATGGTTTTTCCCTTTCCACATACAAATCATAGTGTTATGTGGTATGGTTGCATTGTGTTGATTCTCTGTTTCATTCTTAAGTTTTATTGCTTACCGATATCTATTTCTGCTATTCCATTATTTAATGTTTAAGTGCTTTGGTTAAAGGTTATAAAGTGGTTTGATTAATATAATCTGTTGACAACTGATAAACCCCCCCACCCCGCCTCTCATTTGTCCACCGGTTATTCTAACAAGTTCTATCATAGTTGTTTTGGTGTCACACCAAGGTTTCTCCTTTGTCTAAAAAAGACTGTAAAATTCTAATATCTAGTTTATGTTTAATGCACATTTAGATTTTTGTAAAGTACCAAAATTATTATTCTGATGATTATTTTTATTTTTTATGATGATGAGTAATATTAATAATAATTTTTTTCTCTTTTTAGATTTGGGGTGTGCAAGTTGATCGAATTTATTAGTTGATCTCTAGTACATATGATCCCCTAGGTGTATCTCAATCATGAAGTACGGGATCGTTATTGGCCACAAGAAACCACAATGTAATACATGGAATTTTTTTATCACATAGTGTAGCTATGAGAAACATACAAGGAGAATAAAGAGAGGGTAGATCAAGGAATACTGGAACTCGTATTCATGAAATAAAAGCACAACAAGCTATAGAATAAGAAAAATGAGCTCAAATTAGATGTTGTGAGAGCATAGGCAACTAGACCCACAAACTTCAATCATCCATGTGTAAAGGTGCTAATGAGATAAATCAATAGATACATGACATAGATATAGAGGCTATGGGAGTGAAAGATTCAATACATGAATGTGGTTATGGATATTATAGGTGAGTTGCAATGGAATCAAGAATTCAACACATCACATACATGCACACAATTGTGATCTATATCCTCAATGTGGTAGATAGAATCATTTTTATCTCCATTATATCATACACCACATGAAAATGGGTATAATACCTAAGGGACCACATGACATGTTTTTTTTGTATACAAAGGCACCAATTTTCGTTATAGGCATGCATCTAATTTTATATCATTAATATATGTATAGATATTATATATATTGTTTGATCATATCGTGTGTTAAGTGATAATTATATTTTTTATCAAGAAAGGAAAGGACCTAGTCCATTAGATTAAGAAATTACCATATAAAAAATAAGATAAAACAATAGAAACATAAACCATTAATTGATCATTGTGCCTATCTAGTCAACAATACCACAAACAAAAACAACCAAGAGACAATAACCAAAAAATGGAAAAAAAATAAAGCACAAAAACCAAGAAATTGAGAAAGGAATCTTCGTTATTGTGATGCTAAAAAATGTGATTAAATGAAGCAAGCATACACATAGATGAGACAACGTAATGAAATTACAAAGCAAATAGAAATCTAAACAAATGCAAACCAAATACTTCTTTGAGATGCCCCATCTTCCTCTATTCTTGAGGACCTTGAAGGTTGAAGAATTGTTGGCTCTCAGTGGAGAAATGACCTCCAAAGTGGCAACTCAAGAGTTGAGTAGCTACTTCATGACTATGCAAATGGTATGAAAAACATGACTATTATGCATGATTAATTCAATATGCTAATTATGCTAGATGATTGAAATGAAAATTCCGTGAGTAATGATGCTAAAAATTTGAATGCAAGTGATCCTTATTGTTCCAAAATGAGAGGTATTTATAGGAATTCCAAGGCAAAAGCTGAGGTGGCAAGAATCAACGGTCTAGATTTAATTTGAAGATATCAAGGGTCAAGATTAAGGAAGTTGGAGAAGAGATTGGAGGAAGGGTCACTTGTCATCTCTGTGGTGACAAGTGTCAAGGAGCCTTTCTCATAATAGGGCAAGTGTCCAAGGGAGGAGACATGTGCAAAAGTGCCATGTGTCTCAAGGAGAGAATATCTAGCCCATAAAAGGTAAGGATAAAATATGTTAGGATGTGCAAGAGGATAGGGTTAGTTAGACCCTAGGATTAGATAGAATGGATTAGGTTATGGGGTGTTTATGTTAGGTGGTTAAAAGTTAGGAGCCATGTGCTCATTTGAATTTAGAAATTCAAATATTTAGAAAAAGATAATTAATCTCAACAATTCATGATTTGATTTGTTTTAAATAATTACGAGATTAGAAGAATGAATTTAAATGGGGGGAGGATTGATTAATTTAGAATAATTAATCAAAAGTGGATATGAAATGAACTATATAAATCAATCGTGTAGATTTATTTACTAGTAGATGAATAGGGAAATTAATCAAATTGCTTGTGAATTCAATTAATTGGGAAGGGGGATTAATTAAATAACTGCGTATTTAATTAACTATCTTCACATCATTTTTTAGGTGTATACAATTATTTATCATAGTTCTATGTTTATCATCCCAATAAGCCACTCCAATTGTTAGATTCTTGTCTTTCTTGCTCATCTCACTAGTACATTTTGCGTTGATTTCCGACGGCCTATCGTCAGAATTTTGACTACTTTTCTTCGGACAACCGACAAATGAAGCCATCGAAAAACTCGTCGTTGGTCATTCCAATGGTGCCATCTAACATCAAAATTTCGACGTCATCCTGAACTGTTTCGACAGTGGCCATGATCGCTCATCTAGCCAAACAATGTCGTTGGATGGACGTCGAAATTCTGATGCTTACCAAGAATATGCATCAACTACGACTACGACGACCGTCCAACAAGAAAGTGTCATCGAACATACAACATCCTCGTCGGATGTTTCTTCAATTAGCATCAAAATTTTGATGCCTACAGAAACTATGCATCGACGAGGATGTTATTGGTCTAACGGTTTGGCCATCAGTGCAAAGTTGGGTTGCCGTCGAAATTCTGACGGTGATTTATTTATATTAAAAAAAGGAATACGCATGCCAATTACAATGGTGCTTGTTGGTTCTGTTTTAGCATGTGGGGTATGATTCAGACCTTGACCTCAGTTTTGAGACCTCAGGTATTAGAGGCTATTAAGCCTATTGGATGGAGTCTTCAACCTATCTTTAGCCTTCCCATTCCAAAACAACTGACCTTTTGTTGTTCTTGGTACAAGTTGATAATCATTGGGTCTATCTGGCGTGTATGCATCTATAAATAATTGACATGTTAATTTTAGGATCAGACTATAGCAGAAAATAGCAATAATAGAAAGAAAAACAATGTGCACAAGGAGCACCAAGAATACCCTAGGAAAACCTCCCCCTTGAAGATGAAAAACCTAGCTATAGATCTCAGTTCTTATTATGCAATAATTAGAAATATCTTACAATATGGCTTCAACACTTGAAGCAATCAAAACCAGCAAACTATGCACAATAAGATAACACCTTCAACCAAGGATATACAAATGATAAACTTATCTCTAAGTATAGGGTATCTTCTGTTAAGGAGGTTAGCTTCCCCAGAGATAGTGTTCGCTGCTCTAGGATGAAGATCAATGTCATCAATGATAGTTCAGAGCCTTCAAATGAAGCTTGTTGTCCATAAGATGAAGTTCGCTACCCTTGAGAATAGTTCATTGTCTCTATAATGAAGATTGTTGTCATTGCAAGATGGTTTGCTATCCTTAAATTATAGTTCACTGACTTAGAGAAACAATTTGCTGAATGGAGATAATTTTCTGATTGAAGACAATTCGTTGAGTGTATGTGGATACAATGACTAAGCCTTTGTATGTATATGTGACTTAGCCTACCAATTCACTCTAGGTCGGCCCTTTCAACTTGGCGCCAAAATATAGGCTTAAGATTACAAGATACATAAGATAGGGCCTGCCCTATTCACAAGTTACAAGTTACATTCAATATAGGACCACAAGTTACATCGCCCAATTAGGGTCAGACCAAATTACAAGTTACGTTTATAGGGCATGTCCTATCCACAAGCTACATTATAGCAAGACATAATTACAAGTCACATGTATTTGGGCCCAACCCTAAGTGGTTCAGATTGCATGAGAGGTAATACATAGGAATTTTAATTGTCATTGACAACATTAAAATTCAATAGTTAGGTATCCAAGCTAGCTACAATTTTCAACACACAATATAGATCACTGCTCCACTAAGGTTGAGATTGTAGCACTAATAATAAGGTTGTTTCCTTAGTTGATAATAGGACCACTACTCAAAGACAATGATATATACCTTGATTGTTGTGTATATATCATTCTTTGCATTAACAAAGGGTCAGATTGATGTTTGGGCATGATTTGAGTTATAGAAAATTGTGAAGTCTTGAAACAAGACAATTTTCCCTTATTAGAGATGGTGTGAGTCTGGTTGTCATGGTGGGGACATGGTAAAAGCTTGCACGTGAGAGTTAGAGTTGAAATATTTTTCTATGTAAGGGTGGGAAAGTGTTGCGTTTTGATTCTAAGGGGAGATAGATCGATCTTCGTATGGAAAATTAGGATATACAAGCATGGTGAAAAGCTTGAAGAATCTATTCATGTTCTGATCAGCCCTGGGTGTTAAGGACTTCTATAATTTCATTAAATGTTTTTGATTGACAAAGCTACCTAAGTTAACTTTGGTCAAGTCATGGTGTTGGAGTTCTTGGACAAGAGTGTTTACTAAATCTTATAGTTCAACTATGGAATGGAATTTAAGAAGATTAAACCGTTCTAAGAGGATCCTCCAATATCCATGGCCATGATGTAGTGAGCTAATAATTCATTTTGTAAGGTTTGTAGCAGTTTGTTGTATATTGTAGATTGTGTAACTGATTTCCCATTATCTATTAGGGAGTAGGAGACACTGATTAGGTGACTCCATTGATTTGTTCAGGTCGATTTGACATTTATTATTTATATGATTTGGGTTTGCATATGAATAAATTGAGTATTGATTAAGGCGCATGTCGGCCATGAATTGTGAATGTGAGGGTCATTCCCAATTGTACAACACAAGTAGTGAAAATATAAAAACATCTTAACAACCCAAATAGTTATGAGAGTTGAACTTTAGGCTAGATTTAGTTGTAAAGTTGATAATGAATTCAAATGATAAAAAAAAATACAAGGAATTCTTGTTATCTTTCATGCTAGGGCAACATAAGATCATGTAAAATATATAAATAATTAGTTATACATATATTTTAACTTTTCTCCAATCCAATAATAAAATATCCTTGTGATTGACCAAGAAAAGTGATCTAAACCTTAGAACTAATAAACTTATCCTGATGTTTACCAAAAATAGTGATTCAAAACCTTTAAACATTAATCTTTCCTTGATGATTGCCAAAGAAAAGTGATACCGAACACTAGAAATAAATAAAAGTATATGCATTTTTTCTATGAAGTCTGCAATTATTAACTGCATCTTTCAAAAGAAATTTAAAGCATTCACCAAATGAGGAGAGGAAAGTTAGATGTACGGGTGCTATCAAGTTTAGAGAAATATCATTTTGGAGGAGATGTAATTCTAATATTGTGGTTTGGAATTCTCTATTTAGTAACGCTCATTTGGCTTTTGTGTGTGTGATATGCTTGCGTTATAAATCTCTGAATTACAAAATGGATACCTGCAGTCTGACCTTAGATATAGAAATGTTGTGTACAATGAATGATGATAATAAGGAAAAGGAATACCTAAAGTTTTGCCTCAAACCCAGCAAAGCTAGATTGATCAATATTCTCATATCTAACTATGTCTACTAGCATCAATCTCCCTCCCACAGCAGGTACATCCAAAGTTATCAAATAAGCATGATAACGGAAGATAGAAAAGAATGAACCGTATAAAGATCTAATGGAATAAAATAAACTTAAAACAGTAAACATTGTATTAAAAATAATTGCCCACCTTGAGAGTGTTTTATTTTTCAAGAGCTACTCAAGTCCAGCAATTTCAGACTCATTTCTTTGACTTTCCACTAGGCTGAATTCTCCCTCTTTATCAATCAATTTTTCTAGCACAACATTCTACAGACATATAACAAATAATCAAACCAATTAAGAATGAAATACAATGAAAAGAAAACCCAGAAAATATAATTTCACTGCAAGCCATTCTAGTACTCCAACTAGTAGTATTGTAATTGACAACTCATCTAATGCTGAAGTGTTGCAGTTGTATGGGATGTTACTCTAAAAGTTGAACATCAGAGTTGATTGGAGTACAGAATTGAATAATACCTTCCCGTTGAATAAGACATTACTTTACACAAGCTCCAATGTTAGAATTTATTGCATTACAAAGTCTAACAAGACCCTCCAGCTTCCAAAAGTGCAAATAGTCAACTATACATGTTGTTGTCCAATTAAAGAATTCAATATTTTAAGTGAGTTGGGGAGATATGCCAACACAAGTTACAAACCAACCTCAACAAATGAAATTTTGGAACCATGCAAATTTAGTTACATTATCAACCACTCTCCCATTCAAGTTGATCTTGAAAAAATCAAGGTGACATGATACCTAGCATGCCCATGCAAACTCAAATAATTGCACAACAATATGAGTATGCATTAGGGAGGACCATACATCCATGAAGTATGTTGAAAGCACAACAACATGATTCAACCCCATAAAGTATGAAATATACCTTTGACACATATAGTGCACAAGACACATGAAAACACATAAGATATTGATCAAATGTAAATCTTGGATCATACCAATTAAGAAGTACATATAAATACATGAATATATTTAAGGCGTGATTTGAATAAGGATCAGACATGTGAATATATGTATCTTATAAAGCATGGGATGTTCGTTGTAACACGTAGAGTGTCCATGAATTCACTTAAGCACACATGTTGTGCATGGAACATGAAGAATACACTTGAAACATGAGGAATACAAATGAATACACGAGTCATAAGTCATACATTAAATGAATACCTTGAAGCATGAAGCATACAATGAGCACTTAAAGCATGAAGCATACAAACGAATAAACTTGAATTATGAAGCATACAATGAATACTTAAATCATGAAGCATACTCGTGAATATACTTAACGCATAAAGCAAGAAGCATATATAAAGCATGAGGCATCCGAATGAATCCACTTAAGTCATAAAGCATACACTTGAATATATGTAGAGCATGAATTCTCTTAAGTCATGAAACATATATATTGTTACATGCAAGGTAGGAGCATGAAGCATCCATGCAAGACATGAAGTAATACACACTAATACCCCCTAAGGTACAATGCATATATGAAAAATTACACGTATAAATCATACAATGAGGAAATCATGTTGAAGACATAACAGACACATTAATATCCACAATTTATCAGGTATATATACATAAAACATGCATTTAAGAGAAATATACATGAGGCACATAGATGCACTTAAAGCATGAAGTATGCACATAAAACATAAAGAATACATATAGAGCATACACATGAATATATTCAGGGCAAGAAGTGTAGACACCTAAAATTTATATTTAATTAATTTAAGCCTATCAACATAATTAATTTACTTAATTATGTTATCCTTATTCCTCTCAGTATTAATTAAATCTAATTTAATTAATTCTATCACTATTGTCCAATAATTAATTTATCAAATAAATTAATTATTCCCCTATTCTTCTAAATTCTCCTCCAATAATTATTTCCTCTAAATCCACTTAGTTAATTAATTCTAATTAATTAACCTAGTCGTGTGATTCCTACAAATCACTTTTTCTAATCCCACTCAACCTAATTAATCCTTCTAGAATCTCTCATAATCATGCTTATCATTATCCCTCAATTTTTAATTCCCACTCATGTCACATCAACATTGAGTCTCTCAAAGAAATTCAAATTTCTTTGAATCCCTCAATGCATCCTTATTTTGAAATTCAAATTTCTCCCACCCTTTTCCCAAGGAATTTTATATTCCTGTTTATTTTCCCAAGGCACCCTTGATCCATGCCTTCTATCTAAAATCAATCTCAACCCTTCATAATCAAATCAATCTTGGCCCTCCATTGGACTTCTCCAATCTATAAATTGGAGCCTATTCTCCTGACATATCATCCACTTCTCATGCATTGTCATGCTACCTATTTCTCCTCTCATCCTCTTCTAATCCAAATCCTCATCTATCTATCACAATCCAATAATCCTATCAAATCCAATCTATCTTGTTGAGCACTTGGAGATCATTCCACATCACAATCAAGGAGCCAATCCAAACAAGCTAAGGAGGGGTGCATCTTTGGCTTCATCAAAGGCTCAATCCAAAGGAGAAGGTATAAGATTGCAAGGTTTAAACAGTTGGTTTATGTTTTCATATGGTTTGTTGATGTTTCATATTTTTAATGTGTTTGAATTCTTTGTTTGCATACTAACCACCTAAATCCACCTTGCACGATTTTACCCTCTTCAAGAAGCATTCATGCAAAACATAGTGTACACATAAGGCACAAATACATGTAAAGCATCAAGTGTACACATGAATTCACTTAAGGCATGTAGCATACAAGTAGCATAAAGTATACATAAATACTATAATATGTGCATACATGTAGCATAAACTATACATAAATACCATAAGGTGTGAAGTGTACACATAAGGCATAAGATAATGGATACATGTATGCAAAGAATCAGCATACATGAATATATGCAAGGCATGAAGGAGCTATGTAAAGCACAAACCATACATATGAATACATGCAAGGCATGAATCATACATGTAAACCATGAAGTAATGCATAAATACACATAAGGTAAAAGCATATATATGAGAAAGGTTCTCATGGAGTGGACATGTTGAAGACACATCGATCATGAAGCATAGAAGAGAGAGGTATTCATGGAATAGACATCTAAAAACATCTCATTCATGAAGTAACACAAATACACATACGATATAAAACACATATGTCAGACACATGATAGACATGGTACAAGCACAAGGTATACATGAGGGAAGTGTACATATAAAACACCCATGGAGTAGGCATGCTCAAAACATATTAGACACTTAGAAGTTAAAGGCATATTCATAAGAATGCAATGCTGGCCAGATATATTCAAGTTTTGATTTGTTTAAGAAGAGGGCTAAATCATTAGTTCTAATTGAGTAATTGTTAAAGCAGGGTTGTCTAACAGGCTTGCAGAATCATGCTCTGAATATTGTCAATTACGTTTGATAATATAATTTTCATGCTCTGCATCACAATGCTCCACTATTGACCTTACCTAATTCTTTGTTTCTCATTGAAGCTTACACAAATGCTACTGAGGATGTCATGGAAGCCATCTTTTTATAAGATGGTAAAATAGTATGCTACTATTCAAAGGTTTTCTTTTCAACAATGAGGGACTATCTAGCTTATGATATAACTTTATGCATTAGTTAGGCGATGAGAAAGCATATAAAAAATAGTATGAGAAAGACTCAAATTATGGGGAATACAAATAGCAAGAAAATACATGATCATCGAGGGAAAATCTAAGATTGGTTGACAAATATAAGATAGTGTTAGGCCCAATATAGAAAGCTAATGTACTGAGAGGGGAGGGGTGAATTAGTTCTCCAAAACTTTTCCTTGATAATAACCTTACTGTTATGCATAAATAGAATAGTGCAGTAACATAAAATAAAACTATAATCAACAGATAACAATCATACATGATTCACTCCATAACACATATATTTTGGTCATGCAGAAACTCTTGGTTAGAGAGAAAAATTGCGATGGGGATGGCACCCACAACTTCACTACTGCAATAATAAAGAATGCTCAGTTAGAGCTACATTTAGCTATTTTTGATAGCTTACACTGTTAGGAGTATTAAGATCAGTTAGATCTATCTTACTAAAGGATTTTTACAACACTATATAAGTGTAGCACCTGGTTAAAGGATTTACAATTTATAGACTTGGTTAGAGTCTTTTACCCTGTTAAAGATTTCTCTTACAACTTCAAAATATTACAATATAATCATTACAAATATCTGCAACTTTACATCTAAAATGCTAAAGCAGATTCTATGTGCTCTGAATAAGATTACCTAGCTTGTAGCATACCTCGATAACCCATAATGAAACTCGGTAAACCCTTCTGTTTACTCTATTCTTCAACTGTTGACTGATAACCTTCTCGATGACCTCTTTGTGTCTCTGTAATAGTCTTCCTTCATGCATACACACTGCTATCTCATTGCATCTCATATCATATCATGTCTAACCCTAGAATCATGCTGTATATATAGATCTCTTACAGCAGTGATCTGATTCATTGCTTCGATCTTACAAAAAGATTCTTCGAATGAATAACTAAAAAAAATATTTCATAAGTTAGATTGGCCTTGTAATCATACACAATCTCCTAATGCAATTCCCAATGCAAAAGTGGTTAGATGTGCCTCGATCTTGTAACACGTTTTTATGTGCATGTCCAGGTTCAATGTATCTAGTAAAACGTTTCACTCGGTGAATATCAACTCGGTGAGTTAACTTTACCACTCGTAGCCATGAAACTTTACTCGGTAAACAGCTCGGTGAATACTATGTTCTGTGACTGCTTTCTTCAGTAACCGACTAGACTGTTCATACTGACTTCTCTATGTGTACCGACTGCATGATTCGGTAATACTAACCGACTAGAATATAGTATGACTTTGGATATGAAACTAATGGCAATTTGATAAGTAGTAACAATCTCCCCTTTTGACATTAGTTGAGATGTTTGACAATGATGCTCTGCTAAATGGACAAGGTTAGCAAATGACAAACAACACAAGACACACAAGAAAATCATTAGTGTTAGTCAATCAAAAACTAATCTAAACAAACATATCAAAAGAGACACTAAAATCATGCTAATATATCTAACAAATGAAACGAAGATAATGAGGCATCTCCAAATGCCTCTTAGCATGTTCTTAGCTCTTTCTCCTTTGTTCCTCTCCTCTCCAAGTTCCAAAATAGTGTAGCTCTCAGCAGCTTTTTGCACTATGGATGCTTATGGAGGATTGAGATTGAAGTATTTGCTCTAAATATGCATAAAAAGCTAATACTATACTATAGATATTAAAATGATTGATTTTATCCAAAATGACAAGATATTAGTTAATTATGCTAAAATGCTCTCTTAAAATGTCTATAGCTTAAATGCATACAAGTTTTCAGGATCTAGATTATGAAGAAATGGGCTCTATTTATAGAAAAAAATGGAGCAATGGATGGTTGAGATTGAGTAATTTCAATAAGGGTCGGGATTGAATGATTTCAAATCCATGTGAGGGCTTTCAACCCAATCTCAAGATGACAAGTGTCAATGTGAGATAGGTTGAGAGGGGAGGGAATAAGCATTAAATGCTTGATATAACTTTGAGAGTTAGAGTCAAGGTTAGTTGAATGAATAAACTTTTTATTTAAAGAATAAAGCTTTTATCCAATAGATAAACTCTTGTGCAAATGTGAAATGGATAAATATGGTCAAAACAATAAATGTTTGGGGAGACAAGTTTGAAATAACCATAAATGGTTATGTAAGAGCCATAAATGGTCATGTAAGAGCCATTAGTAGTCTTGGAAGACTTTGGGGGGTTAATTTGTTGAACACACAAAGCATTAAATGTTTTTCAAAGACTTTTTGAAGTCTTTGAAAAGTGACTCCATTTTGTTTAGGAATGTGACAATAATTAAGGGATGGATTAGGCTAATTAGGAAGGGGTTAGAAGAATCTAGAAGGGGATTAGATTTTGCAAGTGGATTTGGTGGGTGAGGGAAAATAGGATTTTATTAAAATAAATTAATTTATTTCAATAAATGTGTGCAAGTTGCATTTGTAGGAAAATGCAAGTGGGGTGGGGACAATGATTTAAATAAATGTTTTTATTTAATTTATTTAAAAGAGGAATAGGGGGATTTTAATTAAATAAATAGATTTTATTTATTTAATTGATTGGAATTTGATTTAATTAATTAATTAAAATAAATTGAATAATTTATTTAATTAATAGAAGAATGTTTGAGGATAAATTAATTAAATATTAATTTAATTAACTGATGGCTAGTGGATTTTTAATCAAATAAATAGCGTTTATTTATTTAATTAAGCTGGACAGATTTGTGTGACTACATTTGCCCCTCTTTGAGACGGTGCGGTTTATCGCGTCGTTTCAAAGAAAGAAAAATTGGTGTGAAGAAATGCCCTATAAAATGTAAATTTAATGGGTGGTATGCCCCCTCAAGAGATAGGCCGAAAAATTTCAAAAAATTGGACGATCTCTCGAAAAAGAATGAAAATTGGTAGGGTGTTAGAAGAGAAGTTAGCCATACGAGTGAAAAATAGAAGAAAACGGGAAAAAAATGGAGAAATGGGGGGTTCGGGAAGTTCACGGGGACCACGGCGGTGAGCGGGGGGACGTTACGGTGACAGCGAAGGGTATAAATGGGGTGAAAGGGGTGAAAACAGGATCATTTGTGACCGCGACCAGTGTAAAACCCGAGCTCTGATAGTGACCTTTTGGAAGAGCGAGCAGCAGTCAGGATGCCGATACCGATTGCAGAGCACAGATTTGAGCGAGTCCGACGGTTCCAGCGCTCAGACGACTACGGACCAACGGTACGCAAATTCAAAATTTTAATTTTTATGCATTTTTAATACGTTTTTAGCTGAGTCCAAGTCGAGCCGGAGCAAGAGTGTTGTCACTACGGTCTTGGCGTTTTTGCTCCATGAACTAGCGTTATTATGCCGCAATGGCGCTATTGCCCCATTGTTTGAATGCTTTTGTTTTGTTGTAGCGCTATTGTATGCAAATTTAGGCGCTATTGATGAATAAGCGTTATTGAGGGCTTGTTTGAGCGCTATTAATCTTTATTAGCGCTACTGTGTAGTTGTTTTAGCGCATTTGCAGTTTGAGCGTTGTTGGCTAGCTGATTGAGCGCTTTTGTTAGGGTTGTAGCGCTATTGTTGAGAAACTAGCGCTTTTGTTGGTAAAATAGCACTTTTGTTTTTAGGATAAAAAGATGCCCCAGTTTGGATGAATAAAATCTCCCAATGTCAATGATGGATGGATGGCGATGTAAAGTGGGAGTTGTTTTGAACCATAGCAGCCTGATGAGACTTAGGTCATTTGTTAGGATAAATGCCCGTTGAAGTTTAGGTGGCCATGATTGCTTACCTGTTGAGACCCGAAGATACTTGATCAAAGTATTTGTTGATAGTCTAGGTTTAAACTTAATAAAGTTTGAAAAAAAAATAACTAATGGTGATTGATGAATGCCCATGTGCAGGAGGAGTTAGGCGTGTTGCAGTTACGTGAGCGACATCCTGCGACACAGGGGTTGCGGGATCAATTGACACAGGTGGAGGTAGACTGTATTGCCGCGACTGGACTATATGAGGTGATGCACATGCCCATGATTCGGATGAATCATGGTTTGATCACAGCGTTAGCCGAGCGGTGGCACAGCGAGACATGCACCTTCCATCTGGCACAGGGGGAGATGACAGTGACCCTAGAGGATGTGTGGCGCATCCTATGGATTCTGATTTGGGGGGAGCTAGTTACATATGATAGATCCTGGGGGACTCTTGCAGTGCAGAGGATTTTTGATGAGGACATTTTCATTGATGATGGCTCCATTGCCTGGGAGGAGATAGCGGCGTTATATGAGCCTCTTCTAGCAGTTTTGTCCGGCATTATGGGAGGATTACTGTGTCCTGATAGGCACTCGCATGGTCTAGCCGTCGGATGGGGACAGGTGATAGAGATGATGATGACCGAGGGGACCCGATTTGCGTGGGGGTTGTGTGTGCTGGCGCACCTGTACCAGGAGCTCCATGAGGTGGTTTACCGGGAGAGGGGTTCCTTAGTAGTGGGCATGACGTTGCTGCATATTTGGGCCTGGGAG
Source organism: Cryptomeria japonica (assembly GCF_030272615.1). Taxonomy (NCBI): domain Eukaryota; kingdom Viridiplantae; phylum Streptophyta; class Pinopsida; order Cupressales; family Cupressaceae; genus Cryptomeria; species Cryptomeria japonica. The sequence continues at coordinate 642,817,455 of NC_081414.1, forward strand.
CATCTACCAGTGACTTGACCAGTGAGTCTGAGATTCCGGGCAATGGATCAGCCATATATGTTCATGTATAGCGGCATGATGAGTTAGCCCCACCTGGGGAAGTTAGAGTGGTGGCGGTGAGCATTAGATGATCTGGATGCAGTTATATGGCGGCCATACTTGGAGTGTGAGCCATGGGATGATGATGCAGAGGCACTGCCTTATGTTTTTATGACTTGATTCCTCATTGGGAGGACCTCATACCATGTGGAGAGACAGGTGCCCGGGAGAGTGCTGAGATAGTTTGGACGGCAGCAGGGACTGCCCAGTGGATCAGGAGAGTATGCTCGGGTTATTCGGGAGAGGTACGCATGGGGGCCAGTGCTACCATATGATCAGGTACTGGCAGAATTCTGGACACTGTAGGCGAGACAGTGGGACATACGATTGAGGGTCGTGGATGCAGGTGTTACAGATGAGTACACGCAGTACCGGACAGCGCACCCGATCTTACGGATATCTGATCCAGCAGAGCCGATCCCGGATTTTGAGGATGAGAGGGGACAGAGACGGAGGAGGGCAGGAGGTCGAGGACCGAGGACAGGTGGAGGAGATGGAGGAGGAGGAGGTGGAGGAGGTGGTGGGTTGGGGATGCGGAGTCAGCAGAGAGGGAGAGGTGGACTGCCTCTACAGATATCATAGGGACCATTGATACAGGGAGGAGTTCAGCTGAGTGGGAGGGGGATGGAGAGGGAGATCCTGATGGATAGAGGGGAGGGGGCGACTGGAGAGGGTGGTGCAAGTGAGGCGGCTATGGATAGCGGGGAGGGAGCCACTGGAGATCTGCGAGATCATATGATAGTATGAGAGGATTTGGAGGTGGAGGTGGCAGCTAGGGATGTGCAGCTATTTTCACGGGAGTCAGAGCTGGCGGTGGTGCTGCGGGAGAGGGATAGTGCAGTGGAGAGATTGGCAGAGCTACAGGAGAGAGTGTGGGTTGGAGTAGGAGCACAGGGGCCTACAGGGGAGGTGATGAGGGAGATGCGACGAGCACAGGCAGAGATAGATTACTGGCAGGGTTTATATGAGCAGGTGGTGTCAATTAGTCAGCGAGCTCTTAGCTATTCTCAGATGCGGCAGGCTAGATCAGAGCGATCGCAGAGGGTGCAGAGCAGTGGGGGTGTGATGGGTCCGCTGCAGAGAGAGAAATCAGGGGATGCAGGAGGGAGTGGTGGTTCGATGAGGCCTCCACGGAGAGATGGATCAAGTGGTGCGGGTACCAATGGTGGAGCAGGTGGAGGTGTGGGGATAGCATCTGGCCAGAGTGGCATTTGAGAGAGCATTTTTGCATATATGTATTGTATCATTGTTTATTTTTTGGACTGTATCTTGGATGGCTCTTGGTAGCCGATTTTGTAGACTTCATTGTACTCTGATATATGAGATGATATATATGAGGAGATCCCATATTTTGATGATATGCAGTTGATATGTATGGATGTTTATGCAGGATGATGAGTTATTGCTTAGATGGATATGTGTATATGTATGCATTTGATGAGATGTTTCTTATATGCATGTTTTTATGATGATTTATGATGTTGGATACTAACATATGAATGTAGGTTTATATATGTATGATTTGATTTTTGATGTAATGCTTTATGTATGTAATGTCATGATGATGATGTATGCTTATGATGATTTATGAACAGGATTTTGGTGTTTCCTATTGCAATATAATGATGAGATGATTTATGCGATGATGTTAATGCAATGGTTGAATGAATGATATTTATGTATGGATATGCATCTAGATGTTTTTGTTAAATGAATGCAATATGGATAAACAAAATGTAAAGTACAAATGTTTATATGATAATGCCTAAATGAATGTATATGTAAAATGGATATATATAAAATGGTATGAACCAATGTGTTTTGGAAACAAATGGATTTATGATTTTAAATGCTTAAATATGATTTAAGTAAGAATGATAATGTGATGATACTATAACTTATAGGTTTAATAACGGCATCTTAATGCAATTAAAAAGAGGATAATGAATGTAATGTGAATGAATCCTAAAATGAGCATAATAAGGTACTTAATAATGAATGAATGCACCTTTTAACTATAAATGAATGTACACAATATTAAATGATAAAGGATAATGAAATGATGATGGATAATTGACACTAAATGAATGTCTAGTAAATGTTTTAAAACAATCAAAGGCAATTCGATCCCACAAATGAATCTAATTATTTTATGATTGATGCAATGATGCAAATGTTTAATGAAACTATATGCAATGTTAAGTTTAAAAAATGACATGAATGTACTTAATGCAAGATTCAACGAAATGCGATGATGATATGACCATGAGGAATGCAAGGTTTGTAAGACTTTGCATGATGCATTGATGATGTATCAGAGTACTCGGTCATGATTGTATCCAAGACCAGTTTTAATGGTCACTTTTTGCATAAAAAGCCTACATATGAATGAATGAATGGATGGGTGATACGCAACAGAATGCAAGATATAAATAGATGAGATGAAATGACTATCCATAGTGCTCTATTTTCATCATTAAGCTTTAAAATGTTGGAAGAGAATACAAGCATCTTGACATAATGATTCAAGATGACCTGAGTATTCCTTACATGGATTTTATATAGCAAGTTAATACAAACGACTTGATATAAGGGTCAAGTCGACCAGAGTATTGCTTGCAGAACAGACAAGGATTATCTCCGTTCATGCATGACTTGGATCATCCTCCTTGATCTTAGGCTGATCATATCCTGAGACAAGTGCATACCGTACTAAGAGATAAAACCTTTATCCAATTTGGATGAGGAGGAACCAAAGAATGAGCATTGTACCTGCAAAAAAACTGTATATACATAAAGAATAAAGAATAAAGAATAAGGAGCCTTGGTAATGGTTCATGCCCATATGGTCAAGGTATATGTTGTAGTCAGCAAGCCGTAATGATCTATGACTGTATTTGGCATAAGATCACGTATCATGGTGAACTTCCCACGTAGACACCATTAGTACATGCCCCAGAGCTTCATCAGAAAAATGCACCGAAGATACACAAACAATGTTGTAGGAACTTGATATAAATAACGAGCCCATAAATCAACCAAGTATTTGATAGCGTAAACAGAATTTTCTTGTCAAAGAAAATGTCATCTTGTCTTTGTTTTTGGTAAGGAAGGATGCATCCTTGTTGAAGACAGTTTTGAGTGTTGATGTTGATTGTGTGGTCGATTGATAAGTGGTCATTTTGTGGAGTATATCACAATGTTTGTTTGGTATCTGCGCGGATGAGTATGTACAATGTGTTGCCATGTTTTTGATTGATTTTTGGTGTTTTCTGATGTTTTTGGATTTTGTATTGTTTTTGAATGTTTTTGTTATTTTGTGAGACATTTTCCAATGTTTTTGATATTTTGATGATTGTTTTGAATGAAGAACTTTAATGAATCATAAGACAATGTAGAATCCACTTCCATCAATAGGTTAAGGGCATTGCCCCCAGTTTAGACATGACTATGAAAAAGCGGGATGCAAGACGCATGGAGTACTTTCTTAATTGCAGATGAATAACAAGCCATGGTTTTGGACAGATGGATGTATGTATGTATGAATGTGATTGCAATGAATCTGAAAGATACTGGAGCCATTGTCTTTATGAGTGGCGCCTGTTTGCCAGGTTTTCACCATCATACTTACCCAAGGTGCCACCGGAGTGGTTGTTCACCGTTTGGATGCATGATTTTTCTTTACTTTTTGAATGTTTTTGTATTTCTTCAGGACATTTTTCCAAATGTTTTTGGTATTTTCTGGTATGTAGGGGAGCCTGATGCTTTGTTCAGCTTAGGTATAAAACCATTTGAGGTGCAGGCTGTTGATTGGATCTGCAAGCGGTTCTCCTTCTGAGGTAGCCAACTAATATGCCCCGGACCCGAATATAGTAGTGACAACATATGGGCCTAGCCAGTTTGATTCAAACTTGCCCTGATGTTCTCTGTTTGGTTGATTACAAGGATTCTCTCGTAGAACAAGATCACCTACCTCAAATGTACGAGATCTAACTCGGTGATTGTAGCTTCTGCTCATGCACTGCTGATAGGCTTTGAGGTGATTGTATGCAGCTTGTCGCTTCTCATTGAGTAACTCTAAGTCCTAAAGATGGGATACTCTATATGCTTCATCATCGATGAGATTGTGCAAGGAAACCTGTAATGATGGTATCTTGACCTCAATAGGCAAGATAGCTTTTGCACCATAGACCAACGAATAAGGAGTTGCACCTGTAGGGGTTCGAATGCTAGTTCGATATGCCCATAACGCTGGATTTAGTTGAACATGCCAATCATGGCCGGCATCATTGACTATCTTCTTTAGGATCCTCAATATGTTTTTATTGGATGATTTGGCCTGACCATTGCCTTGTGGGTAGTAGGGAGTGGAAAAGCAATGTTGGATGTGAAATTTCTCACAAAGTTCACGGACATCCTGATTTTTGAAAGGAAGACCATTATCTATGATGATGGACATGGGCACACCATACCGGCAGATGATGTAGTTGAGGATGAATGAGGCGATCTGCTTGCCGGTGACTTGGGTAAGTGGAACAGCTTTGATCCACTTTGTGAAATATTCGGTGGTGGTAATAATGAATTTATGGCCGTTGGATGAAGATGGATGAATCTTACCCACAAGGTCAAGGCCCCATTGACAAAAAGGCCATGGTGTCGTGATTGGTTGCAGTTCCTGTGCTGGTGCATGTATCAGGTCACCATGAACTTGACATTTCTTGCATTTTATGACAAAGTAGTAAGAATCATTTTCCATAGATAGCCAATAGTATCCATTGCACAGGAGTTTCTTGGCTAGTGACGGACCACTTGAGTGAGTCCCGCAAATTCCTTCATGGACTTCTTCCAAAGCCTTTGTTATCTCACCTTGTTCCGGACATCGAAGGAGAGTACCATCAAGACCACGTCGGTATAGGGTTTTAGCAATAATGGTATATCGAGTAGTTTGGCGAATAAAGGTTTTACGTTGGTTATTCGATTGGTTGGGAGGAAGGGTGTGATCGCGGAGATAGGTGTAGAACTCACCATACCATGGGGATTCAGAACCGATAAGGCAACATATCATTTCGGATTCGGGGATATCATAAGTGGGAATCCAAAGCTGTTCTACCAAGAACTCATAGCGTGTTGAATTATGTGGAAGATCTAGGAGGGATGCAATAGTAGCCATAGCGTCAGCAGCTCGATTCTGATCTCTGGGTATCTACTCAAAGGTAATTGTAGTAAATGATACCTTTAGATTGTCCACCATTTGCTTATATGGCATGATTTTATCATCCTTGGTCTGATATTCATCTGTTGCTTGTCGAATGACCAGTTGGGAGTCACCATATACTTGTAGTTCTTGTAATTTTCATTGTACGGCTAGCCTGAGTCCTGTGATCAAGGCCTCATACTCTGCTATGTTGTTTGTGCATGGAAATGTGAGCCTGTAAGACTTCAGGATGTTGTCACCTTGAGGTGTGATAAACATAATGCCTACCCCTGAGCCATGCCTAGTGTATGAACCATCAAAGTATAGCTTCCATGTTTGTGTTGTTGTGATCATGAATATCTCTTCATCTGGAAAATTGGAAATGAGAGGATGATTGCCTATGAGGGGTGCATCGGCCAACTAATCTGCAATAACTTGACCTTTGATAGCTTTACGGTCTACATACTCGATGTCAAATTCACTTAGAATCATCACCCATTTGGCCAAGCGACCTGTCAATGCTACTTTGTTGAGTAAATACTTGAGTGGATCAATCTTTGCAATGAGTTGTACCTTGTGTGTTAATAGATAATGCCTCAGTTTAGTGGCTGCTAAGGTTACTGCTAGGCAAGCTCGCTCAATAGGTGTGTAATTGAGTTCATAGCCCACCAGTGTGCAAGAGATGTAGTAAACAGCACACTCTTTTCCTTTTGCATTATGTTGTGCCAGTAGTACACCCAATGCTATACTTGTTGCTGAGATATAGAGTAACAACGGTCTACTTGGATCTAGTGGCATCAGCAATGGTGGATTCATGAGATAGTCTTTAAGCGTCTGAATTGCATGCTGGCATCGGGCATCCCACTGAAAGCGGATGTTCTTGTGTAGCAGGTGTGTAAATGGGTGACACTTATTAGCCAATTGTGCAATGAATCTTCAGATGGATTGAAGCCATCCTTGTAATGTCCTTAGCTGACTGATATTCTTTGGAGGTGGCATGTCCATGATTGCTTTTACCTTTGCTGGGTTGACCTCAATACCTTTGCTTGAGACAATGTATCCTAGAAGCTTCCTGGAGGTTACTCCAAAGACACATTTCTTTGGATTGAGTCGAACATGGTATTGTTCTAGTCTATCAAAGATTTTATCTAAGATGCGGAGATGCCATTCTCTGGTAAGTGATTTTGCTAGTAAGTCATCAACATAATCTTCCATCATAGTATGCATCATGTCATGGAAGATGGTGGTCATTGCTCTTTGATAGGTTGCTCCTGCATTCTTGAGACCAAAAGGCATTACATTCCAGCAATATGTGCCCCATGGACAGGTGAAGGTTGTCTTATGTTGATCTTCTGGTGCAATGTTTATCTGATTGTATCCGGAAAAGCCATCCATGAGTGAAAGCATGGCATGTCCTACTGTCAAATCCACTATGATGTCGATATTTGGAAGGGGGAAGTCATCCTTAGGAAAAGCCTTATTCAAATCTCTGAAGTCAGTACAAATGAGGATGCCCCCTTTTGGTTTGCCGACAGGTACAATGTTGGAGATCCATTCTGCATAATCAATTGGTCTAATGAAACCAACATCTAGGAGTTTCGTGAGTTCTGTTTTGACTAGCACTGCAATTTACGGATGCATCTTACGAAGCTTCTGCTTGACAGGTTTGGCTCCTTCTGCTAAGGTGAGGTGATGCATGACTAAATCAGAATCAAGCCCAGGCATGTCTGCATATGACCATGCAAAGTTGATCTGACGCTATTGAAAGAATTCTATAAATTTAGGTTGTTCCTCTGGAGTGAGAAGAGATGCCAGATGTATGAGATGAGGATTTTTAGGAGTCTCTACATTGTATTCTTTGGTTTCCTCGATGAGAATCGTTGATCATTCCTATTGTGCATTAGCAGGGAGAATGTCAAACCCTTCATCCTCAGGTGCCTCAGAGAGGTTTTCACCATTGGATACGCTCTTTCTTTTTACTTTTGTTGGATCAAACAGTGCCACAGTGTGGTTTTCACTGGAAGATCCATGTTTTATTGTTATATTTTTGCAGCTGAAAGGTTTGGCATCCGCCCCGAAGTATGCTACGCTATTAAGTTCAATGGCGAATCCAGCTTTGTGATCCCCGCTTGGTAGGTTATCCCTTAATTCCAAAAAGTCAATGATGGCCTCATCGTTTTGGAAGAAGTCAAGGCATGGGGAATTTGGTTGGTTCCATTCGATGAGTTCAAGGTGGATAATGGGCATTACTTCATTGATTAGGTTAAGTGTGTTAGATGTATCAGTGAGGGTTAAGACGTTATGGTGAAGGTCGTTAATGGTACTCTCCCTATCAGAATCAAGCGTAGGATGAGACGTAGGGTCTATGGAAGATGTTTCCAGTTCAGGAACCCAAGTGGTCTTTATTTGTGCTTCTTCATAAACAGGGATGTCTTTGCGTGGTGGAGGTGGTGATGTGTCTTCCTCATCTGAAGTATTAAGCTGTACAGAATCAAATTCCCACTCATGTGAGTCGGTCTCCGAGTCAATTTCCAACATTCGATTACTATACCATACTGGGATGTCTTTGGAGTTAAATACTGCAGGTGTGATTGGTTGATGTACCTTTGTAGTGATCGGTGCTGCAGGAAGGTCAATGGGGATTAAAGGATCTGGTACAGGGAGTATCGATAGTGTTGACTCAGTGGTTTCTACTGGAACTGCTAGTGCCATAGATGCTATTGTGGGTTCTGATACAGTTGCTGCTGCTAATGGTGCTATTGAGGTGATGGCTGTTGTGGATGGAATTACTGGTTTGATTGGTGAGATGATGGGCATTGGTGATAGTTGTGTTGGGGTTTTCAGCCTCAATGGGATAGTTGGGATGGTGCTTGAGGCTGCTTTGATAATGAAAGGTGTCCTTTTTGCAGTAGGCTGACATAATGGTTTGCTGGGTTTTCCTTTGAATTTGAGTTTAGGAAATATCTCTTTTTCAAAGCCTAGGCCTGTATTACCTTTAGGCTTTAATTCCGACAGCAAGGGTTCATGTCGTCCTTGTTTGCAACATCCCAAAGCACTCTGGCCATCATAGCCCATTCTTTGCATAATGAGGAGACCTTTGCCATACTGATCTGTAGGAAGTTTAACTTTCGGTATATCAGTGGTGATGGGATCTTTATAGATCCATTCTACTAAGTCCTCATCTTGGGTTTCTTCTTCTTGACTCTTTCCAAGGATGAAAGGCATCAAAGTACATGTGGGTGTGATTAGTGGTTGTTGGAGTACCTGCTGTGGTTTACCATGTGTTCTAGGAGAAATGGGCATTTGTCCCACACAAAAGAGTTGACTCAAGTTATATTCCCCAGGACCTTCCTTTGCTATCCTCATCTTAAGCTTTTCTTGCTTGGGTATAGTGGTGTTTGAACTAGTGAGAGAGGCGGGACTTATATATGATGTGGAGGAAATGGCTTGTCTATTATTAGGAACGGTAATCTCTAGTTGATGGCTGATATTATGGCAATATGCAAAGGGATTTGCATCGCCCAGGATTGTGATCTCTACACCGTTATGTGGGAACTTGATACATTGATGGTAGGTAGATGGAATGGCTTGCATGGCATGTATCCAAGGTCTTCCTAACAATAGATTATATAGCAGAGGAAGGTCCAGAACCTGACAGATGATGTGCTTTACCACAGGGCCCATTCGAATTGGTAGTACCACAGCTCCTTTGGATGACTGCTCTGCATCGTCATAGGCTTTGATTGTGATCTTTTTACGAGGATCCATTGATTCTACCGCATATCCCAATGCTGTGACCAATTGTAGTGTACAAATATTCAGGCCTACTCCATTATCGATCAAGACTCGCTTGATCCTATGCTGGTTGATAAAGCCTTCAATATGTAGTGAAGCATTATGAGGTTGCTGGAAGGAAGAGTTGTCACTTTCGGAAAAAGTGAGACAAGGTGATGACTTTAGACTTCCAACCATGGCTTGAAATTGGTCTGTATTTAGGTTTGCAGGGACTGACGCCTCTTGGAGTGCTTGATCCAAGATAGTTTTATGAGAGGGCGATAGGTGCAATAGCTCTAAAATGGATATAAGCGCAGGCGTTTTGTCTAATTGTTCCACAAGATTGTACTGCTTTGGGATGGAGGTGGTGCTTTGTGGAGCTGCCTTTATGGTGACCTTGCCACGACGTGTAACAACATTGCAATTTGAGTTGGGATTTTTGAAGGTTATTGTTGCAACTTGTTCACTGGCATCATACAGATGATTTACAGTGTAATTATACGCAGCCTGTGTATAATCAGTGGTATCAGTGCCTCACCTGGAAGTGGAAGGACCCCTTTGATCTTGTGATGGAAGTGGATTTTTGAACATCAGATGATCATTATTGGTTGTTTTTGGGTCATGTCCTTCTATTTCAATTTCTCCTCGATCAATAAGATCCTGAATGAGATCTTTCAATCGGTGACAATTACTTGTCTTGTGTCCTCTCCCTTGATGGAATTCACAGTGTTCAGTATCTCTCCACCATGCCAGTTTGACTTGAGGCTCATAGTTTGATAGTTTAGGTAGAGTGACCAAATTTTGAGAAATGAGTTGTCGCAATACTGTTTCAATGGGTTCCCCTAAGGGAGTGTATGTGCGTTTCTATTTTTGTTGACGAGGTCTTGATTCATCGTGAGATGTGATGTGACCTTGATTCGAAGGAACATTCGTGTTGTTCTAAGGTGGATGATTTTGTCCTGCAAACCGAACCACAGGTTGTGCATTTTGGATAGTCCGGGTATCCACAACCCCATCATTGACAATATTCTTGTTTTTTTCTAGAAGCTTGGTTTATAACTATTGAAGCGTGGGTGAGGACCATCCTTTGGTTCATTATAGATTTTGATGAGTCCTTTCTTGATAAGTGCCCTTTCACATTTCAAACCCTTGGTGATCATATCATTAAAAGAGTCCGTGTCTTTGACATCCAGGTGAAATTCCATTTCTTCGTTTAAGTTGGAAATGAATATTTCCACTAGTTCTCGTTCAAGTAACTGAAGAGAACGTCTGCTAGACATTTGGCGCCATCGTTGCAGGAATACTGAGAATAGTTCACTTGGTTTTTGTTTGGTGTTTCACAGATCAGCCATGGTGATGTCACGTTCAATGTTATGAGAGTAATGAGCTAGGAACTTTTGGATGAGTTCCTCAAATTTTCTAATGCCACCTGATAGTCGGGAAAACCTTAATGTGGTTGTTCCTCCCAAGCTTTGGGGAAAAAGGCACATTAGGTATGTGTCTTCATATGCCACTTCGAGACAAGTGGAATGAAATTCTTTGACATGATCACGGGGATCTCCCTTTCCTCTATATTTTTCAAATTTGGGTGTTTCGAATCCTCAGGGAAAGGGTGGCATATAAAGATTCCTATGAAAAGGATAGGGGCAAATTTCATTGAGTGAGAATTGGTTAGTCTTGACACCACTATGAAGTTGTTGGGTGAGATTCTCGACTTGTTGCCGCAACATCTCCATTTCATTTGGAGGAGGAGGTGGTGGGTTACCTCGAGGAATGTTATATCTGATGGGATCTCTACCTCTTTCCTCTTCATGGTGACTTTGTCTTTTTGATGCTTGTCTTAATTGGGCAAGATCAAAGTCAGAGGGGAGTTTGGCTCCTTCTTGAGCGAGCTTTAAGAAGTGAGCATCCACATTGCTCCTGAGTATTTCATCAAATAGTCTGCTAAAAAGAGGGTTATGCTAAGCCCTTTCTATTGTTGCAGGAGTAGGAGTACTTGGGTTTTCGTCATTCACATTTCCTCCAAGTGCTTCTTGAAATTCATTGAGATTTTCCTCTTCTTCTTCTTCCATTTCTATTTCTCGTTGCCTTGACTGTGATCGTGTTTGAGCCATTTTGCTTACAAGCTATTGTTGAAGGTGAGTGAAGATGATGATGAGTTTTTGATGAAATGAGAGATTGATGGTTGGGGAATTGTGTTGCATGTGGATCTCTAGCACTTCTAAGGTGGATGTAACCAAAATTCCTTCTTTGAATTGCTTGCTTTTTTTGGTAAGATTTGATGTGATAAGGTGTAGAGCAATCTGAGATGTGTTACAGATTGAACTACCTAGTAATGAGAGGATTCACTCATGAACTAGTTTTAACCTGTGTAGATGTGTCTCTTAGGATGACCTTATCCTAGATGTAGAAACAATCTAAAAAGTGATGTGATGTGTTTGATTTCAAGTGATATCTAAAAGAAAATTTGGGACAAGAACCTCTTAATGTTTTGAGAGTTGGAATGGATTGATGATGAAATGATGATGTATGAGTAAGATGATGGATGAAATGTTTTCAACTTCAATAAAAACTTTGTGTTACAAATGGGACAAACTCTACCTCTTCTCTTTCGGGTGTTGGTGGTATTTCTTGAGCTGTGTTGTAGGTGATACAGACGTTTGGGAAAAATTTGGGATTAATCTTACCTCCTTGGTTTTTGTGATAACTTAGAGCTCTATATTGCATAAAAGCTCTGTGGTTTAATGATTCTGAATCAAATTCGTTTGTTTTGTTTTGAAGGTAGAGGCGCATGTGGTGCAGAAAAACTCTATGGGAGACAAAGATTTGTCTATTTATATAGAAGAATTTCCTCCTTTTGATCAAAGCCTTTGAGCTTAACGGTCTTCTTTTCAAGTTGATATTCTGATGACGCTTCTTCTTTCGCAAGATGTGAAGAATGCTCATAAAATTTGACTCTTTGTTGTTTTGCACTTTGTTTTTGATGTGTTTGGTTGTTTTGAAAGATGTTGGATGAATACTTTGTTTTTGGGATTGATTTTCCGATTTGATGTTTCTTTGACAAGAAAACAAAGCAAGCACACAAACACAAGAATGTTTCCCCCAAAGGCACAAATGAGTATGGGTCTAGATCAACCCAATCCTTGGACTTGTATATGACCCTTCCTTTAGATGTATTTTAAGGTGTATTTCCAAAGCCTGAAGTCGGCTCAATTTGCACTTGGTCTTTAAAACAAACACACTTCAAACACTTTTTATCCCTAAGGTCAAATGGCCAGTTGTGATAAATTTAGCCCACATCTTGATATTTCTTTGACTTTGGTACTACATACCTTATGAATCCTGTCGTGGCAGGTAAGGATGTGATATACTAAGTCTTGCACGAGCATAACAAATAGATGATCCCTATGATGGGGGAGTCACCACTTTTATCAAGTCACAAGTGACTTTTCAAAAAGCTATGTTTCTACTCAAGGAAATATGTATGGTGAGTATCTTGGGAGCAAAACCATCTATGCTCTTGCACTAAATTATATCGCAAATATCCTCAATCAATAGAATGGGTGGGTTACTACTTAAAGGTGTTTAGTCATGTTCGATGTTTTTGGACATAAGTTCATTCTGCAGTGACTCACTGAAGAGCCTTGTAACTGGTGGTGGGGCCCATTTGTCCTTTCGGCTAGTTACACTATAGGAATAGCTATACCCAAGGCTACAACTTTCCCTCTCACCTGATTTCTATAGCGGCTCGAAAGATTTACCGCTCGAGATCGTTTCCCAAGAGTATCGATCCCTTGGCAGGCCTCTCTTAAAAAGATAAAATTTGAGTGTTACTAACACTTTTCTCTTGCACCTAGGACCACGAAAGCCAATGGAGAGGATAGTGTGTGTTAGAGGTAGGACCACTCGACCGACTTTTTGTACAAGCGTGCCAAACATGAAAAACACTTGTTCTTTTTAATCTGCCATTGCAATGTGATCTAACTATTTGGAGATGTTGCTCCAACAGTCATGATGTTCTTTTTAACTTCAAAGGCAAAATATTTTGTAAACTAGGAAAATGAAATCCTGGTCAACTTAACAAAAAGCACGTTTTGCTTGAAGTAAATTTGTTTTTGAGATTTGAATGAGAATGGCTGGTTCTTTTTAGATTGCCCAAAACAAAGTGTTGATTGTAAATTTTTTTAAGTTGATGCAAGAAAATAAATTTTTTTTTGTTGATTTTAAGCACCAAAACGAAGTTTGTTTCCTAACTTGCAAGAAATAAAGTTTGTTTTGTTCAATTTTAATGCACCAAAAGACGAGCGACCCTAACTAGAAAACATGGAAAATTTGTTTTAAGTTTTAAAGCACTAACAGAAAATTTGTGATTTTTAACAATGAGTTTTAAACCTGCACAAACAACAAATGGTGAGTAAAATCTATGTCCAAGGGGGGGCTTTCCACAAGCCTAAAATTTTCACTTTTTCGGGTACAAGGTGTTTTGTACAACGTTCTGTTACAATAGCGCTAGTCTATGTTTGAACAGAAGCGCTATTTAACACAAACGTGCTAAAAGAAAGGGAAAGACAGAGAGGCAAAAGCGCTAAAACAGGGTTAATAGCGCTAAAACAATGTCAAACACGCCAAAACAGTTCCAAAAGCGCTGAAATTGAGACAATAGCACTATTGTAAGAACAACAGCGCTAAAACTATAAGTATTGATAGCGCTAGAACGAGTTCAATAGCTCCAAAGCGCAACCTGTGTGACATTTTCAACATTCAAACATGTTAGTGGTTAAAAAAAATGATATTTTTGGTCTTGGATTCATGTCAGGTTCACCAAATGATGCTCTGCTAAATGGACCAGGTTAGCAAATGACAAACAACACAAGACACACAAGAAAATCGTTAGTGTTAGTCAATCAAAAACTAATCTAAACAGGCATATCAAAAGAGACACTAAAATCATGCTAATATATCTAACTAATGAAACAAAGATAATGAGGCATCTCCAAATGCCTCTTAGCATATTCTTAGCTCCTTCTCCCTTGTTCCTCTCCTCTCCAAGTTCCAAAATAGTGTAGCTCTCAGCAGCTTTTTGCACTATGGATGCTTATGGAGGATTGAGATTGAAGTATTTGCTCTAAATATGCATAAAAAGCTAATACTATACTATTGATATTAAAATGATTGATTTTATCCAAAATGACAAGATATTAGTTAATTATGCTAAAATGCTCTCTTAAAATGCCTATAGCTTAAATGCATACAAGTTTTTAGGATCTGGATTATGAAGAAATGGGCTCTATTTATAGAAAAAAATGGAGCAATGGATGGTTGAGATTGAGTAATTTCAATAAGGGTCAGGATTGAATGATTTCAAATCCATGTGAGGGCTTTCAACCCAATCTCAGGATGACAAGTGTCAATGTGAGATAGGTTGAGAGGGGAGGGAATAAGCATTAAATGCTTGATATGACTTTGAGAGTTAGAGTCAAGGTTAGTTGAATGAATAAACTCTTTATTTAAAGAATAAAGCTTTTATCCAATGGATAAACTCTTGTGCAAATGTGAAATGGATAAATATGGTCAAAACAATAAATGTTTGGGGAGACAAGTTTGAAATAACCATAAATGGTTATGTAAGAGCCATAAATGGTCATGTAAGAGCCATTAGTGGTCTTGGAAGACTTTGGGGGGTTAATTTGTTGAACACACAAAGCATTAAATGCTTTTCAAAGACTTTTTGAAGTCTTTGAGAAGTGACTCCATTTTGCTTAGGAATGTGACAATAATTAGGGGATGGATTAGGCTAATTAGGAAGGGGTTAGAAGAATCTAAAAGGGGATTAGATTTTGCAAGTGGATTTGGTGGGTGAGGGAAAATAGGATTTTATTAAAATAAATTAATTTATTTCAATAAATGTGTGCAAGTTGCATTTGTAGGAAAATGCAAGTGGGGTGGGGATAATGATTTAAATAAATGTTTTTATTTAATTTATTTAAAAGAGGAATAGGGGGATTTTAATTAAATAAATAGATTTTATTTATTTAATTGATTGGAATTTGACTTAATGAATTAATTAAAATAAATTGAATAATTTATTTAATTAATAGAAGAATGTTTTGGGATAAATTAATTAAATATTAATTTAATTAACTGATAGCTAGTGGATTTTTAATCAAATAAATAGTGTTTATTTATTTAATTAAGCTGGACAAATTTGTGTGACTACAGACAAAAACTACTTACAAAGTCATAACTCAAAAAAAACTATATACTTGACAAAATGACTATACTTGACAATATGTACAATAGTCAATAGTATATGCAGATATACTACCCTTATCATTATCCTATACATAACTTTGAATTTTGCATGTTCGGTTCTGTTCTGTACTTGTGTGCTCTGAATGCTCTATATATTCTTATCGATATACTCCCCTTGTATACAATACTCAAAATTGTGTTATCAAAACTGTACTACTCTCCAAGTGTAGAATTACTCCCCCTTTGCTAGGCTTTCCTCTATGTAGTAACATAATATTACTCCCCCTTTTTTACAAACATTAAAAACTTAATTTGCATCCGGAGGCAGTAACTGATCAAAAATAGTCTTATACTTGGTCCGGGCATCAGTGAGGGCGATTGAGAGTGAGTCCTTGAGACTTTCCATTAATGAGTTTTGTGTTTGAATATCAGATAAGAGTGTATTAAAAAAGTGAAATAGTATGTTCGAGTGTGAACCGATATATGCAAAGTTTGTATCGGGGTTTCATTTGATATGACTACTGGTTGGTAGTCTCATCTTTAGGGTTTCCAGTTGATGCATTCTAAGTCTGTGTGATTCAACCGATGACATCCTGTGATGAGTTAGCATTGAAATGAATATTAGATCGCGTTGCCACGTCAACCTTGTGTGCGTGAAGGATCTTCTTGAGGATCTTGCATGAAGAAGATTGATTCTATCTACCTCGAGAATGTGCAAAATCTTAGTAAACGGTGGAGAGCGCGTGATGGGTTATCAGCTTCCAGAAGCAGTGAAGAATGGACGATGTAGAACATCTTGAGATTTGTTCAAGATTGTTTTACCCTATGTAATGTGTTTAAATGGCCAGGATTGGACCGACTGTATTGTTAACCTAGATGCTTAGGGTTTTAGGTTTTTGCCACCGACCTAATTATTGTCTATAAGGTCGATGATGATTTTTATTTGAAGTTGTTGGCAAATGAATGTATGTGAGGTGATTATTTCCAGACCAAAGGAGTGAGTAGAGATTTACAGAGTGTGATTGCAGATGTAAAGGAATTGAAGCGGATCTACCTTGGCATTAAGTGTTATTATCAGATCAGTGTATTACCTGTTGACTTCTAACCATTTCAACAGATGGAAAATCCCTTTACCAGGTAGCTTTAACAGGAATTTGTAAATCCTTTAACAGGGTGACTCAAAATCATTGTGTTATTCAAATCCTCTTACAAGGTAACCTTTAACAGGGTTTTAACCTCTAACCGGGTATTTAGCTATCCCTTAACCAGGTGATCCCTAGCAGGATCAGTTCCTAGAAGAACCTATTGTAAAGTCTTTAACCAAACTAGGCTCCTAACAGAGAGAACTTCAGAAGAGTTCAAGAACAACTTGTGGGTATTCATCCCCACCATGGTTTTTCCCAGTTGGGTTTCCACGTGAAAAATCAGTGTGTTATATATGATTCTTTTTCATGTGATGTTTTAGTGTTTTCTGTTAAGCGATAATGCAAGCTGATCCGATGGTCATTATATTTCTAATGTATTACTTGGTTAAGCATATGGGTGAAGTTGAGATGAGATATTAGGTTTTGAGAAGATCTAGATTTTACTAGTTTATGTCTTTTACAGTCATACTGTGTTCTACCGGTAGTGCCTTGATTTAGATTGGTGATATTGTTTACCAGTTAGTGC
This sequence comes from Cryptomeria japonica, assembly GCF_030272615.1. Lineage (NCBI taxonomy): Eukaryota > Viridiplantae > Streptophyta > Pinopsida > Cupressales > Cupressaceae > Cryptomeria > Cryptomeria japonica. The sequence continues at coordinate 642,834,445 of NC_081414.1, forward strand.
AGTCTTGCAGTTTAAGTTATTGAAGAATTTTTTGTCCATACTGATTCACCACCCCCTCTCAGTATCTGTTGGGTATTTACTATTCATCATTATTCATCAATTGGTATCAGAGCATCCTCAAAGTCCTCTATGTTATAAGCTTAACCGCTTGAGGAAAAGATCCTATTCTAATGATGAAGAGGGAAGGTTGTAAGTTCAACAAAGATAAATTTAAGATATGGAAGGACAGAATGAAGATCTACATTAAAAGCATGGGTGCTCAACACTGGAACTATGTTGAGAATACTTATATTGTCCCTACGAGTACTCTCACCGATGATCAAAGAAGAGAAAATCAGGAGAATGGGCAAGTCATGGAAGCTCTTATCAACAGTCTATCTAATATTGAGTTTATAGATGTTCAGGATAAAGACAATCCCAAAGATGTATGGGATACCCTAGAGACTATCTATGGCGGTGATGAGCATGTGAAGCAAGCTAAGGAAGAGAGCCTTAGAGGAAAATTTGAAGACATGCAGATGGTTGAAGGAGAGACCATTCAACAATATGGGATAAGAATTAAAACTATTGTTGGAGACATCAAGAGTGCATGAGGTACAATGGATGATTCCACCATTGTTAGCAAAGTTTTGAGATCCTTGATATCGGTCTATGCAATAATGGTTGCCTATATTCAGGAGTTGAGATCTATTGACAAGACAAAGGTATCCCTTGACTCCATCATTGCTAAGTTGACCGCATATGAGCTAAACAGTTATGATGGTAGTGTTCAGAAAACTAAATCAGCCTTCAGAGCATCTGATGCACTATCTAGAAAGGGAAAAGAAGTTGGAACCAGTTGTGAACCCAGACAAAGCAGGGATATGGATGATGAGGAGATCCTGATGGAGTTTGAAGCTCTTCTTGCCAAGAGACTTCCTAAGGGAACTAGAAAATACAGAGGTAAGCTCCCTTTGAAATGTTTTTCTTGCAATAGGATAGGACACATTTCTGTCAACTGTCCCAATAGTGATAATAAGGACAAACCGTAGAAGTTTAAAAATTTCAAAGGAGGAAATAGGATTAATTGTCTTGTTGCAGTCGATGAAGGTGTCACTAATGATGAATCAGAAGATGAAGAAAGAAAAGACATAGTGTTTGTAGTCGTTAAGGAATATGTGTCAGACAAGAAGGCTCTTGTCTCCTTCTTTGATAATTCTAATGAGTGGATTATTGATAGTGGATGTTCTCACCACATTATTGGTGACTGGAGGAAGTTTCTGTCTCTGGAAGAGTATGATGGAGGTGTAGTCCAATTTGGTAATGATGCACCACATATGGTAAAAGGCAAAGGGTCCATCTCTCTAAATGGAAAAAGCAGTGCTGATAATGTGTATTGGGTAGAAGGTCTCAGGCATAACCTTTTGAGTGTTGCCTAGCTGAATGATAAAGGACTCACTCTGGAATTCAAAGATGGAGTGTGCAAAATAAAAGGAAAGAGTGGTGAACTGATGGCCACTGGTATGCAGACCAAAGGTAACTTATTTTAGTTAAATACAAATATCAATCAATGTCTATTGGCTAAGTTTGATGACAGTTGGATATGGCATAGGAGCCTCTGCCATGTAAATTTTGATAATATTGTGAAGGCCAGTAAGATCAAGGCAGTTAGAGGATTGACTGTGCTGAACAAATCAGAGAATCCTTTGTGCAGAGAATGTCAACTAGGGAAAATGTCTTCCTCAACCTTCAAAGGTAAATCTTTCACAGTAGATAATTTACTTGATCTTGTGCACACTGATTTGTGTGGTCCTATGAAAACTAGGAGTGTTCAGGGAGATAGGTACTTTATGATTCTTACTAATGATTGCTCAAGAATGATGTGGGTCACATTCTTGAAAGACAAGTTTGAAGCTTTCGAACAGTTTAAAGCCTTCAGAGCACTAGCTGAAAAGGAAAGTGGTAAGAGGATTAAATGCCTTAGAACCAACCAAGGAGGTGAGTTCACTTCTGGTGAATTCAATAAGTACTGTGAGAAGAACGACATCAAGAGGAAATTATCTGCCCCCCAGACTCCACAGCAGAATGGCCTAGCAGAAAGGAACAACTGAACTATAATTGAAGTTGCCCAAATGATGTTGATTCAAGGGAAGGATGCTCACACATTTTGCAGAGAAGCGGTGAGCACTGTAGTCTACACTATGAACTGGGTACTCATCAAGAAAGGTAAGGATAAAAATCTTTATGAGTATTGGACCGGTTAGACTCTAGTAGTAAGCTACTTTAGAGTGTTTGGTAGCAAGTGTTATATCAAGAGAAGTGAATACCAGAGCAAGTTTGATGCAAAATGTGATGAGGGAATATTCCTAGGGTATTCCACCAAGAGCAAAGCTCTCAAGTGTTTTAACAATAGGACTCAGAGAATTGTTGAAATTATCAATGTTAGAGTTGATGAAACCTCTGAGAAACCTGAGGAAACCAACAACGAGCAAGCGGTAGATGAACCGAATGTAACCTTCTGGGAACCGGTTGCAAAACAACCAAGTACAAGTAACAATGCTCCTACGCCAGTAGATGCTGATGTAGATGAAGATGAAGATGAGGATGAAGAAGAAAAGAAAGAGGAATCAATTAAGATCATTCCTAGGTATGTAAAGCTACATCATGATCCAAATCAGATCATAGGGGATAAGGATGGGAATACTTACAAGAAGAAAGGTTAGAGAGAATTCTTGCATGATTTCTGAATTTGAGCCCAAAATATTTAAAGATGCACACAAAGATGAAGACTGGATTAAGGCTATGAAAGAGGAACTTGACCAGATAGAAAATAATGGTACATGGTCTTTGGTACCCAAACCTGAGCACAAAAATGTTATTGGCACCAAATTGGTTTTTAGAAACAAGCTGAATGAAGATGGCACGGTGGTAAGAAACAAAGCAAGATTGGTATGTAAGGGATATGCTCAAGAAGAAGGAGAAGACTATGGAGAAACCTTTGCTCCAGTAGCTAGATTAGAAGGAGTTTGAATGCTACTTGCATATGGAACCTTCAAGGGATTCAAAGTGTATCAGATGGATGTGAAATTTGCATTCCTGAATGGAATACTTGAAGAGGAAGTGTATATAGAGCAACCAAATGGGTTTTCCCTATCAGAAGACAGTGATATGGTGTGTAGGCTACATAAAGCCTTGTATGGATTGAAGCAAGCACCTAAAGCATGGTATAAACATTTACACTCCCATCTTGTGAAGATTGGATTTGAAAGAACAAGTGAAGATAGCAATATCTATCTAAAGATAGAAGGAGATCAAATTCTAATCTGTGAAGTGTTTGTTGATGACATAATTTTTGGTGGAGATAACAAGATGAGCCATGCATTTGCAGATGAAATGAAGAAGGAATTTGAGATGTCACTAATCGAAGAGATTAAGTTCTTAAATGGACTACAAATTCAACAAATGAAAGATGGTATCTTTATCACTCAGTCCAAGTATGTCAAAGAGGTGTTGAAGACCTTTGGCATGTAAGACAACAAACCGGTTGGTACATCGATGATGACCAATTGTAAATTGTCAAAAGAAGATGACTCAACGTTGGTGAATGAGAAGGAATGCCATTCAATGATTGGTAAGTTGCACTATGTAGTACACAGCAAACCGAACATTGCACATGTAGTGGGCATTGTTGCACATTTCCAGAAAAGTCCAAGAGAATCCCACTTGGTAGCATTCAAGTAGATTCTTAGATATCTAAAGGGAACTATAGATTATAGATTGTGGTATCCATACAATAATGATTTCAATCTCAAAGTGTTTACTGATGTCGATTGGGTTGGTAATGTGGATGACCAGAAGAGCACAATCGGTGGTGCATTCTTTCTCAGTGATAGACTAGTCTCATGGATTAGCAGGAAGCAGAGTTTTATCTCTCAGTCCACAATAGAAGTAGAATATGTAGCATCATTTATGAACTACACTAAGACAATTTGGATGAAGCATGTATTAAGTGGTTTCAAAGTCCCTGTATCTGAACAGGTGAGTATATTTTGTGATAACACAAGTGCAATTAATATTTCCAAGAATCTGGTATTGCATGCTAGAACTAAGCATTTCGAGCTCAAGTATCATTTCTTGATGGAGAAAGTTCAGAACAAAGAGGTTGTATTGAAACATGTTTCCAGTAAAGAGCAGTTAGCAGATATAATCACCAAGCCTCTACCGAAGGCTACATTTACCTATTTAAGAGGTGAATTAGGGGTGTTACCCCTTCAAGAGGTGAACTAAAGGTATGTGCTCCACATTAGTCAGGTATTGCATTGTCAAATCTTTTTAGTATTGATGTGTTGAAGGATGCTACTCCTCAGGGGGAGCAACATATTATATCATGGATGTTTGTGCCTCCACTTTGGCATTGTTGTCAAAGGGGGAGAATATGTGAAGCAGAGAAGATATCTGCAATATTGAAGACATATAATATGGAAGAAGATGTAGAGATATGTTTGTGTATCTCCATCAATTCCAAAGGGGGAGATTGTTGGCATATGTGTAGAGTTTGATGACATGATGGGCTTGTATGTTGTCATTGATGTCAATATGTTGAAGTATGAACCAGTATATTGAAGTAAGCAAACTGGAAAGTGAACCGGTATGATGGTATGAACCGGTATATGCAAAAAGTGAACCGGTATGTTGGAGTGTGAAACGATATATGCAAAGTTTGTATCGGGGTTTTATTTCATATGACTACCGGTTGGTAGTCTCAGCTTCAGGGTTTCAGGTTGATGCATTCTAAGTCTGTCTGATTCGACCAACAACATCCTGTGATGAGTTAGCATTGAAATGAAGATTAGATCATGTTGCCACGTCAACCTTGTGCATGTGAAGGATCTACTTGAGGATCTTGTATGAAGAAGATTTATTCTATCTACCTCGTGAATGTGCAAAATCTTAGTAAATGGTGGGGAGCGCATGATGGGTTATCAGCTTCCAGAAGTGGTAAAGAATGGATGATGGAGAACGTCTTGAGATTTATTCAAGATTGTTTTACCCTATGTAATGTGTTTAAACGGCCAAGATTGGACCAACTACATTGTTAACCTAGATGCTTAGGGTTTTAGGTTTTGGCCACCAACCTAATTATTGTCTATAAGGTCGATGATGATTTTTATTTGAAGTTGTTGGCAAATGAATGTATGTGAGGTGATTCTTTCCAGACCAAAGGAGTAAGCAGAGATTTGCAGAGTGTGGTTGCAGATTTAAAGGAACTGAAGCGGATCTGCCTTGGCATTAAGTGTTGTTATCATATCAGTGTATTACCTGTTGACTTCTAACCATTTCAGCAAATGGAAAATCCCTTTACCGGGTAGCTTTAACAGGCTTTTTTAAAATCCTTTAACAGGGTGACTCAAAATCATTGAGTTCTTCAAATCCTCTTACAAGGTAACCTTTAACAGGGTTTTAACCTCTAACTGAGTATTTAGCCATCCCTTAACCGGGTGATCCCTAGCAGGATCGGTTCCTAGAAGAACCTGTTGTAAAGTCTTTAACCAGACTAGGCTCCTAACAAAGTGAACTTCAGAAGAGTTCAAGAACAACTTGTGGGTATTCATCCCCACCGTGTTTTTTCCTAGTTGGGTTTCCACGTGAAAAATCAGTGTGTTATGTGTGATGCTTTTTCATGTGATGTTTTAGTGTTTACTGTTAAGTGGTAATGCAAGCTAATCTGATGGTCATTATATTTCTAATGTATTACTTGCTTAAGCATATGGGTAAAGTTGAGATGAGATATCAGGTTTTGAGAAGATCTAGATGTTACCGGTTTATGTCTTTTACAGTCATACTGTGTTCTACCGGTAGTGCCTTGATTTAGATTGGTGATATTGTTTACTAGTTAGTGTAGTCTTGCAGTTTAAGTTATTGAAGAAGTTTTTGTCCTTACCTATTCACCCCCCCCCCTCTCAGTATCTGTTGGGTATTTACTATTCATCATTATTCATCAAAATATGCAATTGGGTTGTTTATTAGTTGACCCAGGTCGCGTATTATTTTTAAAACCTATAATATTCCCTATTGTTTTTGACCTTCCATCAATGTATACAGCCACTCATTTACTTTTATCGTTATCTTTATGTTGTATATAATTTGTTGACAGTGCATACCTACGCATACTTTTTTTATATCAAACAATCTGCATCCAATTATTGTAATTGTAACAAGGTCCGACAAACTCCATCAATTCAGCAACTTTGTTGTAACAAACATTTATGTCGTCCATTGAAAATAGGCCCAAACCATGTAATGACAAAGGTGCTATGCGATATATCATATCGTTAACACAAAAATCAGTGTTTATTGGAGGAAGTTCCTTGGGTACCCATTGTTTCTATAGATGTTTGTACCTCAAGGGCACCTCAATGTCACCTTTGGTCTCATCATCATAAGAACATGACCCCCCTTGATCAAGGAGAAATTTCATGCATTTAATGAATTTTCTTTTAATCTTTTGACCTCTAGTTGATCTCCCTATTGTAGACCTACTACATGTCTCACTTTCATTTTATATTCCTGCATTTCCCCCACTTGAGGAAGACACATCTGACAAATACCTATTTGCTGGTACCTGCACTCCATCAAATGAGAGAGTTAGTTGGTAATAAGAGAGATATTTTGTGAAGGAGGGTAATGTTGATGAAGTCGTTGGTCCTAAAGTTGATGTTCAGATTAAAATTTGAATAAGTCCAACTGGGGCCTGAAGTGTTGATAACTGTATTAGATTTTCTGCTAATGTCAAGGTTTGAAAAACTAAGGAAGTTTTTTTTCCAAGTAGTTTTAAAAAATAAACTATTTCTATAGGGTGTATTGACTTATACCTGTCGATCCATGAGACTATGCAGGATCCTCATCAAAGGGGTTCAAGTTCCTGCACATGTAATTCAATTATCTTATGTTAGCTAAAAATTACATAGTACACAACATGAACTTTGTAGACAAAAAGAGTATTAAATAAAAAAAGATGTTTTCATCATAATCATTGTAAAAAATTTAATTCCTTACCTTTACTTTATGTAGACTATGCAGGATCGTCAACTAAAGGGTTGACGATGTCTGTATTCAATGACCTATTCCCACCAAGGGTGACAACATCACACAAAATTTATACATGAAATCAGCACCATGAATTGAGCATCATAAGCATTAATTTTGTAAGTTGATAAACAATAAATACATATGTATCATAAGCATCATAATAATCACATATGTATCGTCATATATGTAATTGAGAATCATAATTACTATGTGTCATCATAAACATGTAATCCATCACATATGTATCATAAATCACCATCCATCACATAGGTAATAAACAATCCACATTCTATAAATAAACACAAAGTTCAAAAAATGTCACATGTATCATCATAAACATGTAATCCATCACATATGTATTTTAAATCAACATCCATCACATAGCTAATAAACAATCCAAATTCCATAAATAAACACAAAGTTTAAAAAATGTCACACAAATAGTCACTCTCCCTATCTCCATCTCCTCGGGGTGGCATAGTTCTACTATTAGGACCTACTAGAGGTGGAACATGAATTAAAAACATTAAAAGGTGCATCATGAATTAATTATGTAATGGCATTAGAATTCAAAACATAATGAATTAATTATGTAACCATATAAGTCAAATAAATTTCTATCAAGAAATCAATATTAAATACATAATATACTAATCGCATACCTCATACATTTCACTCATCATCATGACCATCATGATAATCATCGACATCATCATCATCATCATCATCATCATCATCATCATCATCATCATCACCACCACCACCACCATCATCGTCTGCATCACCATCACCATCACCATCACCATCACCATCACCATCACCATCACCATCACCATCACCATCACCATCACCATCATCATCAACTTCTTCTTCTTCATCATCATCGAGTAATTGTCGATCGTGATCATCTTCTACTTCTTCGGTATCTTATTCTTCCATCACATTATACTTTATCGGCCTTCCTCTTGGATCATGTCTAACAACAAATGACCAACCCGATTTATGTGGAACCTCTGAGTAAAATACTTGCTCACATTGGCTTGGAAGAACATAGGGCTCATCCCCAACTAGTTCAAATGACCTTGTATTAACCATTGTAAAACCATTATCATACTCAATAACAATTCTATCGGGATCTTTTTTATTCAATCGTAGCCTGTTACCATTTGACGATGAACAAAACTAATTTGAAGGAATTAAAGTCACACTCAAGTATATCATCCAAAATGCCATAGTATCGATTTTGAGACTCTTGAGGATGTATGTTGTTTCTCGATGAAATATTTGTCACCTCAAAGACTGCAGTTATCCCAGAATCACGTGTCATCCAACTTTTCGATGCAAAATTTATGACCATTGCAGCACATGGCATTGTGGTGTTTGACCTGCGATATGTCAAACATATAAAAATTATTGCATCGTGAGTTGATAAACATATGGGTGATTAATAAATTTATAGGTACCTTTATATCCCTTAAACCATATGCTAAATCAATTTCCCTTTGTGTAACTTTAAAATCTCCATTACGATGAGCTTCTTTAACCAATGAAGCCACACCTTCCCATGTTAATGTGGGACCAGAATGTTGACAACGTTCAATCCATACCGTCATCCAATCAAGATTGTTTGCAATATACAAATGTAGTGCATCCCACTCTCGACCAACTGTACAAAAAATAAATAGACGTCTTACAACTGATTTATTTTGAAGATTGAGAATTAATTAACTACAATAAAATCTTATAATTACCTCTCACTTTCCTCAATCTACCTTTCCCCATCAAGTACTCCACTTTGAATTTGTTAATGGGGTTAGGATCCCAAATGCGATCCATGTGGATCTTTGCTACAAACTTAGGAAGATATTTAGAAATGTACACCATAGTTTGGTATACCATATATCCCTCCACCATAGAACCCTCAGGATGTTCTCTTTGTCGAACCAAAGCCTTCAAAAATTTCAAGTGCCTCTCAACCATCCACATTGACCTAGTGTGTACATGTCCAGACAATTTAATCTCCTCAACTTGGTGTATGAGGTAGTGTTCTTGTGCATTGAAAAAAGCTGAAGGTAGACACTTTTGCATTTCACACATTAGATGAGGAATTTTTCTCTTCCAATATTTAATATCTTCTTTATGAATTTCTTTACATGACAACCACCTACAAGATATTCAAGACACAAAAAAATATATTACATAACAAGTAAAACAAATTGCAAACATAATATCTATACAATGAACTGAACAAATATCACTACTTACCTCATGTATTTTCCAAGATCATATATGACTTGCTTGACATTATTGTTGAAGTCGTCTGGGAGAGATAGAGGTAGAACGTACTGCAACAATTATAAAATTATCTTTTCATTTTTTTCTAACATAATACAATGAAAAGTACATGCGCAATATACAAATATCTAGTAAAAACACAAGAACATGAATTACCTTAATGAATGTATGCCAATCATGCGTTTTCATCTCTGGCCCAGATTCACTTTTCTTTGATGTGAGATTGTTTATATTCGCAGCAAATCCTGTGGGAAATCAAATTTTTCGTATGACTTCTTTTATAGAATTGCTTTGTTGGTCTATTAATAACCAACGAAGATCACTTATATTAATTTGGTCTCCATGGCTATTTGATTGAATGACATTTTTTATTGCATGATTGGATTCCTGAATGTCACTACAAATTTTGACAATTTTTTCTTTGTCACGCCTTCCATCCAATATTTTCCATAATGTCTCTATTATATTCTTTCCAATATGCATAGTATCAAACAAATGCACAATTTGTAACTGCTCGTAGTAGGGCAACCTACTAAATTGTCAGGGATAACTTTTTAGTCCCTTACGAAGGTGGTCATTAATGCCTTGACGACCTTCACGATCATCAATCACATCATCGGTAAACAAAACACAATAGAAAAGATGTTTTATGACATAAACCATTAGATGGAATGGCATTACCTTGACGATTAATTCTATTATATTCCAACTTCCACAAGTGAGGTGTCATTCTTTGTGGCTTTGATGTATTCTCTTCTTTCCCATTGAAAAGATGTTTTTTAGTATTTCGATACTTATGAGTTTTGTGGAGAAAGTACCTATACTCATCAAACACCTGCTTTCCTAAACTTTTTGAATGACGAGATTTCATCTTTGGACCACAAATTGGACATGCAAATTTTCCCTTTGTTTGAAGACCTACAAGATAATGTATAATTGGATTAAATATGTTAATTTTTTTAATTATAATTATCATGCGCAACTTGAACACTATAACATACCACAAAAAAGTGTTAGCCCTGGGGCATCGTGTATTGTCCATACAAGCATCGCACGTAATTGAAATTGTCTTTGTCCTATTGGTCTAGAGACATCATACATAGTCACACCATTCCATACTCCAGCAACTCATCGATAAGAGGCTCAATATATACATTCATATCTTTAACTTGGTACTTACCTAATCGAATGAATAAAAACATTACATAATTATTATAACCATTTTATTGCAATATTTATAATTAAATGTAGACAACTATTAGATGATAAAATACCTGGAACAATCATTGTCAACATTATGTGCTCCCTCTTTATTGACATCCATGGAGGAATGTTATTGTTGATAACAAAAATAGGCCACACTGAGTAAACAGATCTCATCTCTCCAAATGGATTGACACCGTTCACTGCCAATGAAAGCCTGAGATTACGAGGTTCTTCTTTAAAGTGTGGCCACTTTTCCTCTATGTCCATAAATGATGAACCATCCATAGGCATTCGAATAATGTCTTCTTAACTTCTATTGCATGCATGATAATCCATAAATTGTGCCAAGCTAGTGCACTGGAATAATCGTTGCATACATGGAATAATGGGAATATAACAAAGAACCTTGCGAGGCACCCTTTTTGTTATTTGATATGTTCGATATCTACTGATATGAAATTCAAGGCATTCAAATTGAAATTCATGTTGTTTTTTATATATAATATGATCATTGGGACAAGCATCTATTTCTTGATACTCCATTCCAATATCTTTCATAATGGCAGATAATTCTCAGTATGAGCGAGGTAGAATATTTGATGGTGGTAACAATAACTCACCTATCAATCTATAGCAAAAAAATATAATTTATTAATATAAAGAATATTAATGGTACATGATTCACCATTTATTAACTATAATGACATATATGACATACCTTAACATATGTAAGATTGTTATGTTGGATAAACCATTCATAACCTTCAAGTTCACCAACAACAATATAGCGGAGAGAAGAGTTATCTGGGAGCCTTCGTAAAGGGCCTCAGATGCCTTCTTAAGTAGAGGGACATCATGAATAACATCAAGGTCATCTTTATCATCATGATCAGTTGCGCTAGTACTAAATGTGGCATGGATCAATGTATTTGTACCATCATCTTCAATTGTGTTTTGTGCCTCATGATCATCATCTTCCATGGGATCATTATCTTCAGCTTTGATATTCACGCCTCCATGTTCCTCCACTTAGAAAACCATATTCTCTGAGTTGTGTTGATCCATATCATGAGCTCTGAGGTGCTCGACCTATATAAAATTCATAAACATAATTAAACCATGATCATGATCTCATCATCAAGTGATTTCTTATGTATATAAATTGTTAAAACGATATAATTAAAACTTACCAATGGATGATAATCATGTCCCCCTTCAATTTGACCATGCAGCCTACAATGTTTCTTAGATGTTTTTATTAGAAGTATTCTAATCTTTAACCCCTTACAAATTTTGCAGGGACAATAACATTTTCCATCACCTTTTCTTTTCAAGTTAGACCACAATCTAGCAATTGTCTCCTTATTTTGTTGTTCGCTAATATTGTCTGACATGGTCTTTCTTCACAAGCAAAAAAATTGGGTTGTAGAACTAGTTATATAGAAGTTGAAATGTTAGTAATGAAATCATGTTTCAGATACTTGAACATAGAAATAATGCAAATTGAACCAAAACAAATTAACTCTTCTTTTTCATTTCAAAACATATCTAATGGCTTTGTGGTGATTTAGAGCAGGTGATATGCTAATGGCTTTGTGGTATGCAATCCTTGTATCATATCTTAAGTTGACTAATGTCTAATTGGGGTAATCTATGAGTGTCTAATGTGAATTCATTATCAATATTGTGAAGTCATCGAGAGTATGGTGCCTACACAATATGTTAGAAATCATCATTGTCCAAAAATGGCCATTTATATCATGGCCAATTTAGGAGTGGTGTGTCAAGGACGTTATCAATTGAAAGCTTTACCTAACAATGCAAAGGTACACCCATCAACAAAATCAACTCGCCTTTATACCTTGAGAGCATATGTTCCATTTGCTTCTATTGTGTAGTTATTGTTGGTGTTTGAGCACATCTATCTATTGCAACTTTCCATTCTTCTTCAAGTCTAATAATTCACCCAAACTGAAATTCACCTCCATCACTAAATCAAGTGGAGTTCCTTCAACTCCTCCTTGGCTAGCAAGCTAGCAATCCAACATTGTTAAACTGGAATTCTAATTTAAGTAGGGCTCTACTAATTTTTTCTAATCTAAGAAATTACAAAGAAATAAATATCCAACTTAGAAATATAATCATCAACATCTACATCAATTTTCCCATCAGACTTTGGGATGTCACAACTTACCTAGGCTCTAAAGGGAGTCCAATTTCCAAATGACCTTTCCAATGGGGCTCACTGCTTATTTTGGTTACTTCAGAGCATCAGCACAAATCAGTTCATCATCCTTGATCTTTGTTTTCCTCAAGCCACCTAGATCAACAACTTGAAGGAATTCGAGGAGTTAGTAGCTAGTACTTCAATAACAATATAGTTGAACAAAATAAAACACAAAATTGATAATTACAATATAGTTTAACAAAATGATCTTTATTTTAATCGAGTGTGTTTACAAAATGGGTAAACTTTGTAGTAGAGATTAATGCCTTCTATTCTTGTTACATGATTCAAATTCAGCCACTATATAGCTTTCAAAAAAAAGAAAACTTACTAAAAGTAGTATACTAGGGATCTTGGTGGAACCAAAGAATCATCACACCTAGTACTAACTAGTGTCCTTGAAAGTTGAAATGAGCATTCAAATAAGGACAAACCTAATGGAAAACTGAAAATGTTTGTTGGAAAATTATTTATTTGGCACCCCCATTTGTCAAGGCCATAACTCTTGTCTATAACTGCTATTAAGATGATATGCTCAACAATTGATTGAATCTCTTGAGCTTGGTAACTAAGACACTAGTGGTCCAAAATTGAGAATAGGGTCAAGTGAATTCCTTCTCCAATGGATAATTTAATTTTAACATTTGATGGCACATCTAAGAGGGTTGTTAATTAGATTTTAAGCTCAATGTCTCAAGGGAAGGAGCACATATGTAACCTATAATTGCTCCTTTATCTAATTCTTTTACGCATTTGTAACCTTGAATGATGCTTTTGCACTATTTTTCTACACTTTTCTACAATCTAGTTGTGCTTTTGTTCAATATCATTCTTTTTGAGAAAACTTCCAAATCAGGCACACAATCATGACTTCACACCTATAAAATAGTTAAATTTTGGACAAACTAGACTTGAAATGACACTCGGAAACAAACTTCAAACTTGCAAACTTGAAATTTATACTTGACAACTACACAAGTAAAACATAAGAAAAACTTAGAGGTAAGTCAAGAGGAATTTAAGTGTGGAATGCCTTTAGATTTATTATCTCTAGAGGAATCTCAAAATATTTTGTTTTCATCTTCAAAGGTGTTGATAGAAGATCTTCATCGGGTTGCTATATTGGAAGACATATATAAATTTTTACAATATACTAAAGGGATGCAAGTAATTAAAATGGTCCTTGATTCAAATCCTAATTATTATCTTCAGTCTCTAGTTACCAAGGGTGACAAGTTACCTCTAGTTTTACTCTCCCTATCCAGAAGCAACTAGATCTCATATATTTTAGTACATCTAGCCAAACAAATTTAGTTAGTGTGTCCATCCCAAGCATACCATTATTTGACATATTGATTCTGCAATATAACACCACATTTCAATGACAATCATATAGAGAAACACATGATCAATTTTATGAGCCTAATTTAATGACTCTTTTATTTGGCTTGATAGAATTTTATACTCTAGTTTTTGTATTGAATTGTTCTAGGGACTATAGTTAGGAGATAGTCATTGAGGTGTTATATTGCTCCTTAGTCCACACCCTGTTGTTCATCGAGAACTGGCTGTGAAAGGTAGAGATCGATCCAAAGCACAAAAAATATCCAAATCGATCTCTGACATTCTGCTCCAAATCGATCCAAAGCACAAAAGTTATGTAGATTGATTTGTTGTTGCTGCAGATCGATCTCTCCTCAGTCTTAATTGGGAAGATATGTTACGCTCTAAAACCATGATTCTTTGCACAAATGTATAAATTATTTTCACACAAATTGAATTGACATAAAGATTACAACAAAATATTTATTCAAATATGCAAATAACAATCTTCAATCAATCCTCTCTACACAATACCTCTATCTCTCTTAACCAATCTTGGCTGATGCAAACACACCTCCACATCCTTGGTCGATACTTCTTATATTGTATCTTCTCCAATTTGATACCCTTTCATGTTTTGAATTACAATAATTCCTCTAGTGAACCAAATCTACCAAAAGATGAAAGAAGGCCCAATGTCCCAGAAAGTTAGTAAAAAAGAAGCTAAGGCCGGAGAGCAACCCAAACTATACTAGAATTAATATGATGGAATTGTTATGGTATTGAATATAATTTTGAGTCAAGGAAGTTCTCTTAACTATTTTATAGATCAATGACAATGAGTGTGTCAATTTAGAAACAAACTTTGAGATGCACACTCTAATTAGTAAGCTCTTTTTTAGTAACATCATGTAGCAAAGTCTATAGGTGCTTTGTGTAAAACTTTCCTTGTAGTTTTTATCTTTGTGTTATCCAAAATCTATTTTTCTACATGTGCCATATCCCTGATAATGGAATTTAATAATATGTTGAGCTCATTACTATTTTCTTAAACAAATGTGTACTCATTTTTTTTTAGCAATGCTTTCTATTTGAGTTGAAACTGTAGACGTATAAAAATGACCATATTCCTAAATGAATATTTTATGTTCATCTATCTATTTAATTAAATCCAATTTAATTAAATTATCCACATTCCTCTATTTAATTAAGAAAATTACTCAATTAAATTCACTATACCCATTTAATGAATAAATCATTTTATTCAATTAAATCCCCCCTGTCCACTTTTAATTGAATTCAAATTTAATTAAATAGTTATCCTAAATTGAATAAATCTAATTTATTTAATTT
The DNA here is from genome assembly GCF_030272615.1 of Cryptomeria japonica. NCBI lineage: Eukaryota > Viridiplantae > Streptophyta > Pinopsida > Cupressales > Cupressaceae > Cryptomeria > Cryptomeria japonica. The sequence goes on from NC_081414.1 coordinate 642,849,917, forward strand.
CCCCAAATAACAACCAAATTGAATTAAATTAACTTTATTTCAATAAATCCTATTATCCCTCCATCCACTTGCATTTTCCTACATCTCCCACTTGTATTCTAAAACCTATTTCTAATCCCTTCTAGACTCTTCTAATCACTTCTAATTATCCTAACCCATCTTCTAAACTTTGTCACATCCCTAAGCAAGGGGAAGTCACTTCTCAAATCCTCAAAGTCTTTGATAACCATTAAAGGCTTCAAGTCTTCAACCAATTAATTCCCCAAAGTCTTCATAACCATTAATTGGTTAATTCAACCCTCTTACATGGTTAGAGACTTTTTGCCTAACTTAACCTTCATCCAACCCAAGGGTCTCATCAAGCCTTTAATGCTTTGACCATGATTATCTCTTAATCATTTGCACAAGGGTTTATCCTTGGATTAACTCTTAATCAATTAGGGTAAGCCTAACTTAAGCTTAACCCTTATCTCTAGATAACCATAAGGTCTTCTCAGGCATTTAATGCCTCCAACCCCTTCTCTCAATCCAACCCTATGCTGACACTTGTCACCATTTCATTGGTCTAAATTGCAAACATGGATCCCCAACTTTCAAACTCAACCCTTGATCAACTCTTTCAATCCTGGCCATCCATTGCCCTATTTTTGCTATAAATAGAGCTCTCATTCCTCCATTTTCGGAGATCATCCAAGTCTTTAGCATCTCACTTATACTCAAATCCATTCAAGCTTTCATATACCATTTATGCTCATCATTTAGCCTCTCTTTTAAATAGGAATTAGTCTAAATATGCATGTTTAGAATACTTTCTTTATCATTTAGATCAATCATGGACTAATATATCATGTTAGGATAGTATTTATACTAACCTTGCAATCTTATAATCTAGTTTATTTCATTTTAAGGTCATGCATAGCTTAGGATACATTTCATTCTAAAATCTATCAAAAGCATCCCTCGTTCTTGCATTTGCCATCCCTAAACCATTTTGCTGATCTGAGAGCAAAAACATTGGTTTGAGGGACCGTGTAAGATAGAGAACCATGGGACCAACCTTGGGAAGCTGAGTGATACTTCATTACTCCATAGCTTGCACCAAGAAGTCCTGTGGGTGTGTGAGCAAGGCTCCATAGAACTCCATTTTTCACATTTTAAGTTCTATCAACCCGCTTTTCCCACATACAGAAACCATAAAATTCTTCAAATAATATTTGAATTTTATATTATTGGAATGTTTATTAATCAAATTTTGATAAAGATAAGAAATGGATATCTAAGATTAAGACTTATAGGCATGTGGTACATGTGAGAGACAATTTTTTTGTCTCAGTTTGCTTGCTCTCTACCTAGAAATCAATTTGTTGTTATCTTGATGGATTTTCCATGAAAGTTTGTCCAACCCATGGAAATAAATACGCAATATGATAAGAAATACATTGCAGAAAAAAGAAACTAAATGCATTATTTAGTTCTACACAAATAAAAATTATCAAATAAGTTTAGTTGTCATTTCTATAGTTGACAATGGTAGTAAGCACTTGTTAGTTTATTAGGGCGATATAGCTGACAATGGAAAATGTTGGTTAGTATAGATCAATGTGCAGGGCGAAGTCATAGGTGACAATGGTCGTAAGCACTTGTTAGTTTATTAGGTCAAAACTTAGTTGGGACACTTGCCGACCTCCTCCATCATTTGTTCCCTCTTCTCCTCTTCCCTCTTTCATTAAACGATCATGCACATCCCGATCTCCTCCAATAATATCTCTATCCACTCTTCTCCTCTTTCATTGATTTCAATCCACTATATTGGTGGAGGCATCTATTATGGTAGGTGGATGTAGCTAGATCGAGGAGAAATTGATTGGCACCAAGGTATATTCAAGATATATTAAACCTTAAGACTTAAGAAATTTAAAATAAAAATTCATATGCAAAATACCCTAACCTTTTAGGAGACGTAGGGTTTCTGAGGTTGGCGAAGCTTGCACACAGGGAATTGCCAGAGGTCGATGAATTAGCTTGTGCAGGAGTGATTGAGAAAATGACTTGCGCTCTTTTTTATTTTTTTCAGTAATGCTCGTGGTCATCGGAATTTCGATGAATGTTGGCAACTTTTTTCAAAAAAAACCAAATTTCATTACTAATGCCCTCTCCATCGAAACAAAATGTGAAATTATCATCAGAATTCTGACGAATTCAGACATTTTTTCAAAAAAAAAATCAAATTTGGTCACAATATACCTTCTCCATCAGAAACCTCCATCGGAATTCTAGACCAAATGTATTAGTGTCCTCTTCCCAAGAACCTAGACATCTTCATCCTCGTTTACTCGTTTCTTATATTTGTTAAGTTCAGATTGAAAATGATGACTCCTATCACTACCCTTATTATTACCCCAACCATTATATTAGCAAGCTCATTCATGGAATTTTCCACTATTAGAAGGCTAATTTGATATAATTTCATAGTGTCAAACATATTGGTCCAATTATCTTTGCATATTTTCCATCCCATGGTGCTATCTTGTAGCTCCTCTAGTTTATCCATTCTATCTTACAAATCAACAATTTCAACATGATAGGTGTCTATTAAGTCCTCCTTGGTATGCATAAACATTAACCAACATATAGCTTTCATTTTTCATCAAATTATTATTACCGGATTTTCACCTACGTGCTCAATCAGGTAGATCCACTAAGTTTTTGAGTAGGTGGTAATTCATAGCCTCTCTATGTTGCATTCAATTACAAAGGAAATAACCTCAAAAGACTGCTGAAAATAAAAGATTGTAAAGTAAAAATCATTTCATTGATATAAATGTATGAAGCATAGAAAGATTAGGCAAGTCTTTATGAAGAAATGTAACCTTTATTAAAATGATAGAATGCATGTCTCACACAAGGAGCTGTGAGACTGACTATATACATCTGATACGGATAAGAAGGAGCATAAACATGAATGAATAAATTTAAATTAAGCATGTTAAGAAGGTGACCAGTCATTGCATGAATGACTGGTACTGTTGGAGTCATCCACGTTTGCTTGCTTTGCCTTGTCACCTTGTCCTCTAGCATCCCATCCCTTAAGTGTTTTTCCAAATCCTTCATGGATTAAAATAATGAATTAGATCATGTTGTTCTAAGCAATGCCTGATTATGATCTGAACATGCACAACTATCCATGCACGCATATATAATCCCTACACGCATTAGGTGCATATAATCAGAGTCACGGAAAATCTCGGAGGAACAAGCATCAAATCAAAGGAAAAATCAAATACCTTTTCATTTTTTAACTTGTTTGCTTCATGTGTAGGAACAGGAAAATATAGCTTGCTACTCATAAACTTCACATACTTGATCATGTTCATTTTTAGTATGTGGGGAAAAATGGTTTCCCACAAGGGTTGAGCTTAGCATGTCGGCATATGAAAAGCCAAACAGTGATAATGTTTCAGTCAAAAGAAGAACCCATTTTTTAGGAAACAGTGATAGGAGTGTCATCAAACAAGATATTCTAAGAGCACAACTTGTTTTGCATTGACAAAACCTTTTTAGTAGTCATATAGAGAGAGATAGGTATATCAATGAAGGAGTCTCAGACACAAAGATAAACACAAGATTGTAGATAAACCCATTACGTGAGGTGATGACAATGGTTTTAGCCATCATGGAAGGATATAAGCTTTCACAAAGTCACATATCACTATCACAGCATGTATAATGCAGCCACGGCTCATAAGGGCATAATAGAGTTATAGATCAATGACAACAGCCTAGCTAATCATGATCAGTGCTCATTAAACCATAAAGATATATGTTCACCATCAAAAGGAATGTCATAAAAGATAGGACAGAGTTTAACAATGAATGTCGTAATCCTATTTTAAGGAAGCACCCGCCTAGACCCAGCCACAATAAAATTGAATATCATACAGAGCCTTGAATCTGAGATGGAAATCAGAAATGACTGATTTAAATGAGCAGCTACAACAATGGTTCAGAAAGAGATCTGAGCTAAAATATCATATGTGAAAGAACAGATTAAGCACAAGCATAGGTGTTACTTAAATCCCCTTCAGGCACGTTGATAAAAAATAATGACTTCCCACAAGGAATATTAATGGTGAGCACAGTGATAGCCTAAGAAATATTTGAGGAAAGAGAACATTTGGAGCCATGTTAGGGTCAGCATTACAAAATGAAAAAGTGCATCATCATAAAGACAGTCCAAATTCCTCAAGGAAATGAGCATATCACAATAAATAAATCAATGCATTCATGAAGGACTTACAGTCAATACAGTGATACCAACATCCAGATGCAGTACAAGAGAAAATTATATATGAATGAAATCATTGAGAAATATAGTGAATAGAAGACTTTAACAAAGGTAAAAAGGCATCAAAGATCATAGTGATCAGTTGCAGATTTATAACACTCAGAAAGATGCATAGACAGTCCCAACTATGTATAAAAAGAATTCAAATTAGCATAAAGGCACAATCAGTCCTAGAGCACCATTCAAAAGATGAAAGTGCAGTCTTCTTAACCATATTCAATGTAGTCTTAGAAGATCAAACCAGAAATCTAAACGTTTGCAGCTATAGAGATTGCAACAGTCCAAGAACATCAAAGCAATGATAAATGACCAATGTAAGACAATGACAAAATCTTGCACTCTTACTTTTTGTAACAGTCCTCAAGTAAAAGACAAATGTTTTGAAGACTATTGATATCCCAACAAGAAGCAATAGTTCATACGTAAACGAAAGAATGGAGATTCAAGAGCCAATCGGATTTCAAAGATGATGCTTTCTCAGTTCAGATAATCTGTAAAAGACGTCATTTTTTGTATATCAGAGAAAGACCAGAAGATTGCAATAAAAAGCAAAGGTACAATGATAGGTTTTAGCAAACAATAGTTCGTATAATCAATATTGTTAAGGTTTTATTTCTCGCAAAAAGAATGGTGTTCGAAGCAGTCTAATGTAGCAGAAGGGGGAAGGGGGAATAGTGAAGTAATGTCACAATAAGAGCACAGTCAAATCTCATAATCATTTCCAGAAATGCACAACAAGCAATTATATTATTCAGATTTCTTTTTCAAGGGTAAATCTATCAAAAGCCAAGTTTTTGTATGGAGAAATATGCACCTAGAAATCTGCAAATCGTTTCTAGAAATTCGAAACCCTCAGAATGTGGTATGTACCTATGGCGGCCTGAGTGTTGTCTTTACAACTTGAAAACCCTCAAGGTACTCCTCATGGTGGCACTCAGCACATGAAAACTAGTAAAAAAAATTGTGGCCTGGCTTACCCCTCAAAAATTTCCAGGAAGGCTCAAGTGTGGCGGCCAGAAAAACAAAGGAGAGCAAACACATCAAAAGATGTGTGAAAACCAGTTTAAAAACCGCGACATTAGAGGTCCCCAATTTGACTTCGAATCAAAAATATGGAGGTCAAATTTTGAAATTTGAGAATGAAAGCAGCTTACCATGCATTTCACGTAGAGAATCTAATGGCAAGCACTCAGAAATCATCCAAATTTGCAGTTTCAACCTTCAAACCCTACCCCATGGCAGTGCCCAGGCAAAGTTTCCAGTAGAGCAAATGAAAGATGCATTGATCAAGGAGTAATATGAAGCGCTTTAGGGTTGCAAATTCCCTATATTCATCGAATATATCTAATGCATTTTTTTTGCCTTGCTTTTATTTTATTTCTTCCACTCCTTTATCCCCGTGAATGCCTAAGGGGTCGAATTTATTTTTTGCATACCCCTTGTATATCTTTATTAAGTGAATTGTTAATATCACTTAATAAGTGATTTTGTATGACAAATATTTATTAGGTGATATTAACAAATCACTTAATAAATGTGTCTTTTATGAGGACATTAGAGCATAGGTCTATTAAATAAAATATTAATATATATTAATTAAAGCATTTTTTTAAAAATCATTTAATTAAATAATTTATTTTATTTCATCTTTATATTTAAAATCAAAATACTAATAAATGAAATAAATAGAATGTTTGTTAAAGTGATAAATAAGTCACTTTATTAAATTGTTTTATTATTATAACATTTATTAGCATTTTTGCCTTTAAATATAAACATGAAATAAAATAAATATTTAATTAAATAATAAATTTCAAAAAATCACTTTATGAGATATATATATTTTATTTTCAATTTAATTGGGAAGTCAAGGAGGTATATCTTGCATTAATGAAGGCTTGCGGGCTTGTTAGGAGATATTTCGAGGCATTTATGGTGCAATTAAGAGCTTTTATGGCAGAGCATGGGGTGTCTTGACTTTTAGTTCAAATACTTTCAGTTTTACACTTGTTTTTTCCCCGAAAATTGGGCTTTTTAGGTTGAATTGGTCTGCTTGATGGGATGCAGCTGTTGGAAGCGGGATATATTCTTCCTTCCTTCTACATTGTAGGGATTCTTCATTATTCATCTTTTGGAAAACGGTAATTTTAGAGTTCTTTCTGCAGAAGTGGATAATTTTTGTAACAAATTTTCAAAATATACAAATTTGTAACACCTTTCAGGAGTACTAAGAGTTCATACCTTCCTATTTATTTATGATATTGGGTGTCCTTAGTGTCAGTACAAGTTTATTTTGTGGCATTCTTTATCCTTGAAATTGTACTTTGATGTGGGTATCTTATGCAGAAGTATAATTATTTGCAGGTTATGTGTTGTGTGTGAAATAGTAGTCTTGGGTTGTGAAAAAGAGTGTTTTCTCCTCCTAGGATTTTAATTTTTAGCCTTCTCATGAATTATTGATGCAAGTGTTATGATTTATTGGGTTGTGTAGGAGAGTTTTATTATTACTGTTATATTGTGTATCACTCTTTCTTGCTTTTAAGTTTTTTTAACATATCATCTGGTGCATCACCTTAGGGTTAGATTTTAATTTCATATGTCCTCCTTACTCTTTGCTCTGAAAAAATTGTTAGTTTAGGTGAAGTACTTGGAAATAATCAGCTTACTCTAGAGGTCCACTTCAGTTTTAGGTCACCCACAACCTTGAAGTGTTCCCATGTTTTAATAGGTAGTTGAAGTTCTTAGCTTTAGTTAGGGTGTAGGCCTTATTGATAATAGTTTTTGGTATGCCCGGTGGGACTAAGAGTGCAAGTTTCAGTCTTTATCAGAAGTTTTATGTTGTTGTTTGGTGTGTGCAACAGTAATTTTTAGTCTTTTAGAAGCATTTTTATAGCATACTTGGCGACTCTAAGTTTTGGTTTAGTTAAACCAGTGCATTTTGCATATGAGAAGAGTACAAACCAGAAGTAGTTCCTCAACCTTTAAATATCTGCAGTTATCGTGTTTATTCCAGGAGAGCCAAATCTACTCCCCCTAATGTTGGAGCTCATACTGCCCCAAGAATCTCAATGACAATGATTCCTACAAGAAACCAGCCATTCATGGTATTTAACCAAGGCAGCACACTTAATTTAACTCAACATGATCCAATTCATGTTGTTGCCTTGAAGAGTTTGTCATACTTTAATGGTGAAGATCAGACTACTCCAGCAGAGCATATAAAAGATCTGGCAAATCTGTGTGTTGTCCACCATGTGACAGCGGAGAATGTTGCAATCAGATTGTTAACAGCTTCCCTCAAAGGGAAGGTTTTGTAGTAGTTCAGAAGCCTAGCAGTTAACTCCATAGACACATGGGATCATTTAGGGAGGAGCTATGCAGTTTCTTTGAGGACAAATCCGACCATTTGTCGCTAATGGAGTAGTTGTCTACAATAAAGAGAGCTCCTCATGAGGTTATGTCAGATTTCAGCCACTGTTTTCATAATACTTGGGATAGAATCCCATAAATGGTAAGACCTACTGCTAACCATGCTTTCTTGTATTATTTAAGAGCTTTGAATAGTGATATCTTGATCATGGTGCAATCAATGGGAGGCACTTTTTTACCCCAAGCCTATGTCATAGCTATTAGAGATTAGAACAACCTTATACAGGCTAGTAAAATTGCCCCAAGACCTACTCTACCAATTTTTCCTACTATTCAGCCACCAATAGGAATGCAAGTACCTCCTTTAGCTGTTATCCCAGTTGTACGAGCATTAGCAGCACCAAGTTCTCAGACTGTTAGACAAGAGAACACCTTTCCAGTACAATCCAATGATTTACAAGAGATTAAGGGACTACTGCAAATATTTGGCAGCGAGATTGTGAATCTAAAAAGGCATCAAAACCAAAATTATAGGCCAAATACAACCCCTTATCGAGCCCCTTTCTAGCCAAATAGACCTCAATACCAACAAAATCCTCAAGGCCACAGACCATTCATGAATCAAAGGTCATTTCAGCCTTATAATCCAAATGTTGCAAGTACCTCAAAAGAATTGGTTCCTACACAAAACAATTTGTTGCATGAACCTGAATGGTGTTTTCCATGCAATCTACCTCACGATCAGACCACATGTTCTAATGGTCTTATCAACCAAGCTCTTATGGTACAAAGTGCATCTATTGTTCAACAAGTTTCAATGGATGATACAGTAGAGCAGAATGCATCCCTACACTTGGATATGCATGGAGAAGTGTCCCTTCTTAACTTTCAGAGGGAAGAATTTTGTGGAATGAACAACCCACAAGCACCAAATCAAGTGTTCCCATGTTTCAATAGGAAGCTGAAGTTCTCGACTTTAGTTAGGGTGAAGGCCTTATTGATAACAATTATAAATGGATATCAGAAGACTAGTTTTAAAAGAATGGATCAACTTACAAGAAAGATAAATAGGGTTCCACTTACTAACTATTCCACATGAGGTGCCTTCTATAGGATTGATGCAGTAATAAATATGCAAAATTTTACTTGAAATTTGAGAAAAAGTAGAATCAAGCATCTTAAACTCCTGAATATGAATGCTATCAGTTCAAGAATACAACTCTTTAGAAGATGTTGTTTGTGAGGATCATTTATTCATCTAACTTTCCAAGAAACAGTCCTCATGGGTAAAAAGAATGAACCTAAACACTTTTAACAAGAAACACCAACTTATCTCCAAATAAAAATTACTTAATGGGGAAAACAATCCCCATGATATACAATATAGAAATTTGATGCAGGAGCATCCATGTGTGAGATTATTTAGGACAAATATTTTCAATTCAAAATTTTTTAAAATGCCATTTGGCATGGATTTTAGGGAGTTCTAATTTGTACCAACTCATTAATTCACTCCTTAAAAGTAGCAATTTAAAATGGGCGCCTAAGGGGAGTTGTTTGATATTTTTTTATTTTGGGAGTCTACTAAGTGGAGATAATGACAATGTTGAATTGTCATTTTTGGAATGTTGTTGGGCGGAATTAGAAAATGCCTTTTTGGAATTTAATGCAATTTCTAAATGGGAAATAAGATTGCCTCATGGTTTTGGTGTGACTTTTGGGAAGGTTACCAAATAGGAGTTTTCATAACTATAGTGGTTAAAAGGTAGGTTTCAACATTCACTTGAGGATTCCCATTTTAAGATTTTTAAGGGAACTTTGAAGATGAAGAAGAAGAAGAAAGGAGACGAAGATAAATCAGATTTGAAGGCTACTTCTTGTTATAGTTACTTCTTAAATATTATGAGAGTTTGTAATATGATTTTTGTATGTTGAATGCGAAGCCAATAGGCTCAAATTTCTTTATTATTTTTAGATTTGAAGTCAAATCAATAATTATTTGCATGTGTGGTTGTAAGATTTATTTTTTATTTTGCATCAATGGTATCAGAGCAGGGATTCCTAAGTGTGCAAGCAGAGTGCCAAACATGAGGAAGTTTGCACCATGACCTAAGGGTGGAGTATGTGTGAGTTTATGCACATGAATGTGCAACTTGCAAGAGGATCTACTTAGAGGATTTGTTGAGCATAGGCTCTTGTGTTTGCAAAAAAAAAACCTAATGTGGGGAAGTTTACAACAAAACCTATAAGTGTTGATACAAGGATTTGTGTCGAGGCTTTGCAAGGCCTGAAGTTCCTTCGATAAGAAGTGTTCATTTGAGGATTCCCATTTTTAGATTTTTAAGGAAAGATTGAAGATGATCGATTATATTTAGTCAACCAAATAATGTTATATCATAATTAATTAATCATTTACATGATTGGATAACTCTAAGGAGATAAAAATGTTTTATCCTTAGAAATAATAAGAAGAAACCATAAATGTGTAAATATTTAGAATGGCCTAAAAATTTGTGAAGAGTATATGAGGCCCTTGAATTTTTTCTCGAGGAAATAACAAGTGTATTCTTATATTTAGAATGTAGAAAACAACTAATAGATGTAGACATTATTTTTATAAGAGATTAGCCTACATTCAATAAGAATGTAAGATGCATAAGAAAGTATAGAATCTAGAATTGTATATAGGAATAGGTGACATAAAGCACGTCGTGAAATTTTTATTATGTTGGCTCTTATAGAGCTAAGTCACCGAGCTAGAAAGAAAAATAAAGAATATGTAGATTATAAGATATGTGGAGCAACTTTTGATAATCTTGAAGATGATATAAAGCATTAACTTAATGTTTATCAATCATCTTAATCTCCTATAAATGATGCTCATGATATGTACTATTTTTTATAATCCCTTGTAGTGAGACACAAAGAGAAAGGATATCGAGCTCCAATGGCATAATCACATTAGTATATGGAGTAGTCTTAATAATAGTTCAAATACTCATATAATAGACACATAAAGAATAGGAAAGATAAAAGTATCAATCTTTTCCAAGCTTATTGACACATTTTCACAAGATTTGTTCAACTATCTTATGAGAGGCCCCAACTTGGACAATACATTATGAATAAGAAGATGCTGAAAAAATATGTTTGATATGAAATTTATGAGGAATTTCTTCACATGTTTGTTCTTAAATGATTAATCATTGTCATACATAAATGAAAGAAGTACAAAGTGATAAATGATGCGATCAAGTAAGAACCTATTAATTACTTTAGCATTTATAGAATAGAGATGAATATTTAGAAGTTCCCACTTGGCAAGGTGATTGGTAGTAGTGCAATGATGAGGGTATATCCTTGAGAGGAATGAGGGGAAACAATTCTAGTCAAGTATAATCGCCAAATATAAAATAGCCAAGGAGGTATATAAAATTGTGTCTCTAGGTTAGGATCATGAAGAATGTGACTACGTCATTAGCATTAGGAGATTTTCTTGATAAAATTGGGGGAATTTTGTCTCATTTACTGCCAATAGTACCCCTAGCAAATAATTTTTTGAATTTTTTTTTACCACCAAAGTGATCTCCATGGGCACTTAAATGAGCCTCTCACGGAGCAATTGGGACTCCATATTAAGTCAAACAATAGAAAGGAAGTCATTGTAATCTCATTTATATAGTATGTTGGAGAGAAAAATATAATGCATGACAATCTTTTGTATGAAAATATGTGCATTTTAGATGAATATAGAGGGAAGATGATATCTTTTGAATAATTATATGTATCAACATGATATATACTTAAATCAATGGTATAATAAGGAATAGTATCTAAATATTTTTTGTGATAGCATAGGTAGAAAATGTACGGATAATAAACTAAAATAAAATGTTGAATCAATGAAAGAGATACAAGGGAATTATGTATCAACATGATATATACTTAAATCAATGGTATAATAAGGAATAGTATCTAAATATTTTTTGTGATAGCATAGGTAGAAAATGTACGGATAATAAACTAAAATAAAATGTTGAATCAATGAAAGAGATACAAGGGAATTAGAGAAATTGCATTTTTTATGTGTGTGTGTGTGTGTGTGTGTGTGTGTGTGTGTGTGTGTGTCAGTCGTGAAAGAAGAAAAAGAATCAAAAAGAAATATGGAAAGGTCATGATACTATGAGAGCTTATCTTATTTCACTTGGTGAGTACAAGTGACCTAGCTATTATAACAAAAAGTATATACCCTTTTAATTTTGTATCATTTTTAAGTTCACTTTGGTGTCCACCCCATTATTATATTTGTAAGTCATTTTAGTCTTAATCTTAGTCTTTTTCCACCCATACTACCAAGTCATCCTCTCATGGTCATTTTTCTTTAAATTATGTTACAAAATCATATTTATGTTATTTTAGACCTTGTTAAGAAAGAACTATCTAGACAATGACGTGAAAAATAGCATCTCATGATAGTTCATGATTATATGTCTATTTCCAAGCGTTTTTACCTACCACTTGCCTAATTTATAATTAATCACTTTGGAATAAATCTAAATGGATATCCATCTCTCTTTTCTTCCTCTCTTTGTTCTATTTTTAGTCTATCATACCATCTTACAATTTCCTTACTCTCTTAGCATTCTACACCATTATTACCACTATATCGAGTAGTACTCTATGATTTTAAACTATATTTAAAGATTCTATAATTGTATTGAGTACTTGGGAAGTTAGTGCATCCTCCTATGATAAAATTATTTATTCCATTATTCTCACGAAGATTTAGTGATGATTTGAATTTTTATTTTTCTTTAACTTCTTGTATTCTTCATTTTATCATTATAGAATCCAAGTTAATTTTACCTTTGAAACTTAAGATCTTAATTTTTACTTATCATTACTTTTAATTTTTTTTATATTTGCATTTTCATTTCTCTCTCAATGTCTATATACATGAAGCATAAGAGTACAAACTTTGTTATATGATTTCTACATACTATGTGCCTATGGAGTTCAAAATACCAACATGAGGACTTTACCAATCTTGGGAAGCTCCCAAACCATGTTTTCCATCCTTGCATCTATACATTTAAAAATTAAAAAAACTAAATAACAGTTTGTTGATATCTTCATTTCCTTTTCATTTCATTGTTTTTATTGAATATATAAATAAAAAATTGTTATTTTTATTTCTATTATCACCTAGTGATTTACCTAGTCATTTGAATTTTATGTTTATGTAGATTAGACATATTTATTGAGAGAGAAAAGTGATTATATTCATTCCTAGCATAAATAATATAGTGTAATGAGTCAACATCCATGCTACACACTAGAATCCTTCGTAGAGGCATCCATATTTCATGTTCAAGTTTCTCTTTGTTTTACATTTATATTTTATGCACAAATATGTAAATTAGTACTTTTTTTTCATTATGTTTTAACTTTTTAAAAAGCTATAGTTTCTCAAGGCTAAAGCACATTAGGATCAACTAGAATAATATACTCTTTCTATTAAAATTATAGTATGATATTTTCTTTCTAAAATAACTAGTTGACCCTAATATGGTGTTCAATGAGATCATTTGGTAAACATAATTAGTTTCTCTTTTTTGTATAAAATTTATTACACTAAATTTTGGTGAACTTGACACTCTTACAATTATAATCTTGTTGAACAAAATAAAAAAATTTAAATTTTCAAAATTAGTCTCAAAATTACTTAGTTGTCCTCCTAGATTATGTTTTGTGATACCTTTCATGAACTTCACAACATAATATATTTTTGTTTGATAAAATTGTGTGTCAAAGTTATAGAAACATCAAAATATCTCACTCTCAAATTACTACTACCTCAATTAGTGTTAGGAATAAGGTGTCTCAACCTTGGATAATTCCTATTCTTATTATTTGTTTTGTAAAATGTATTTCTTGCAAATAATGTAATTAAGTGTGAGTGTACATGTCTAGTTGGCATGTTGATGTGTCACTCCACTTGATGTGTCGGCATCTTGAATTGTGTGTAAGGAGATCATGGCTAAAACGGTTATGACGGATTCCTATGACACGTAAGAGCTATTTCTAGGAGATTTCAATGACGGGTAAAGACATGCAAGACATGTGGCAACTGATAAAGTTGAGTACTGTACACTCTTCCTCAATTGTGGGGTTCGGGGCATCGCCCTAAAAAAAAATTTAGGGTTCCTATTTTCGTGGAGAATGGTAAAACCCTAATACGGCTATCTTTGGATGTTGCCCTAAAAAGGAAATCGCATAAGCATTTTTTAGGGTTACAGATTGTGATACGAAAAGAGTGTATTGTTGGTATGATATCGTGCTACTGGATTTGTCTTTAAGGGTTGATTGTCTCCTGAAAGAACTTGCATTGCAAGTGTGTTGTAACCATTGTGTTGAAGATAATACATTGTGCAGGTTTTGGAGTGCTGGGGTTTTTTTACCAAAAGGTTTTCCCCAGGGTAAATCATTGTGTCATTCTCTATTTTTTGTATGCATGGTATATGGCTGCAATATCTTTGTTAAAGTAGTTAACGAATCTGAAATTGTAAGGATTTAAAAGAATTTGCACAATACTTTCCTCTAGAGATTAGTGTAGGAAGCTGTTTCCGCACCTGAGTTTCCTTACAAGTGGTATCAGAGCTTGATCAACTTATGATCCTAGTTGTTGGGTAGGGTTTTTTGAGCTAATCTCAAGTTGAGTGGGAGTTTTTTTATGCAGAGCATTCTGAATCTTATTTGCAGATTGAGATGGCAAGTTCCTCATATAGTAGAATGGAGGTGGAGAAATTTAATGGCACTAATTTCGAGTTGTGGAAACTCAAGATGGAAGACATGCTTGAAGACTGTGATCTATGGGAGGCTGCTACACTTGATGTGAGACCTACAGCGATATCTCTAGCGGATTGGGAGATCAAGGATCGGAAGGCTAGGGGTCTCATCAGACTCTGTCTAGCAAATGTCGTTCTTCTGAATGTTCTTGATGAGACTACTGCAAATTCTTTGTGGACACGGCTTGGGTCTGTGTATCAGGCCAAATCTCTGGTGAATAAGTTGTTCCTGAGAAAGAAGTTGTATTCTTTAAGAATGGAGGAAGGTGGATCCGTAACTAATCATCTCAACGCATTCAATTTATTGATTGCACAGTTGGCATCATCTGGTGCCAAGATCGAGGAGGAGGATCGATGTATGACCCTGCTTTGTTCCTTGCCGGATTTGTGGGACCATCTTGTGATGGCTCTCAAAAGTACTATAGTCACATTTTGTATGGATGATGTGGTGTCTTCACTGCTATCTGAGGAGATGCGAAGAAAGACTTTGGATTTGTCTAAGGAAACCCTTGATGTTCGCGGGAGATCCAACGACAAAGGAAAGCAGAATGACAATAAGTCAAAGAAGGGCAGATCCAAATCCCGTGGGAGTTCTAAGACTCTTGGAAATTCCAAGGTGAAATGTTGGAACTGTGATAAATTTGGGCACTTCCAGAGGGACTGCAAAGAACCGAAGAAGAAGAAGAAAGGCTCAGATTCAGCTTCCGAAAAATCTCAAGAAGATGGAGATGCTTTTATTGCAACTTTGGCAGCCCATGCATCTGATGATGTGTGGTTGGTAGACTCGGGTGCTTCTTTTCACATGACCTCTCATCGAAACTGGTGCTCAAAATATGAATAGTTTGATGGTGGAAAGGTGTACTTGGGTGATGATTCTCACCTAAAGATAGTTGGACGTGGAAGGGTCACTATCAGATTTCCTGATGGACAAGTAAAGGGAATCAACGGAGTTATGCACATTCTAGGTTTGGCATGAAACCTATTATCTGTAAGTATGCTGAATGATGTAGGTGTGCAAGTTGTCTTTTCCAAAGATGGATGCAAGATGATGAGAGGTTCTATGGTGCTCGCTAAAGGTACTAGGAGAGGTACTTTGTTTCAGCTTGATGCATGCATTGCTTAGTGCAATATTTCTTCTATTTCAAAGAAGAGAGTGACTATCACTTCATCCCCACCATCTGAACGAGAAGTAAAGAAGATAGTGGCAATGGGTTCTGATGGCAATGTAGTAAGTGTACCTAAGGGTACAAACACTTTGGAAGGCAAGCTTCATGCAGAAAAGACAATGTTGTGGCATATGAGATTTGGCCAGATTGGTGAGAAGGGTCTTAGGACCTTGAAAACTAAAAATCTCATCGAGGGGCTAAATGATTGTAATCTCGGATTTGATTTATGTGAACACTGTGTTTATGGTAAGCAAAATCGTGTTCAGTTCTACTCCAATTCTCACAAGTCTTCTAGACTTTTGGATCTTATTCATTCTGATGTATTTGGTCCTGTAAAAGTTCCTTCTATCTCCAATTCTGTATATTTTGTATCTTTTATAGATGATTATATTAGAAGGACTTGGATATATTTCCTGAAAAGTAAGACACAGGTTTTCAGTCGGTTCAAGGAATTTAAGGCTCTCATGGAGAATCAGACTGGTAAAAGAATCAAGTGTGTGAGAACTGATAATGGTGGTGAGTTTTGTTCCATAGAGTTTGAACAGTTCTGTAAAGAACAAGAAATCAAGAGACATAAGACAACTCCTTACACCCCGCAGCAAAATGGAGTTGCAGAGAGAATGAACAGGACACTGATGGAGAAGGCTAGGAGTATGCTTAGTGGAGCTAGTTTAGAACAAAGGTTTTGGGCCGAAGCTATGGCCACTACCTGCTATCTGGTTAACAGATCTCCTACATCAGCTCTTGTTGGTAAGACACCCATGGAGGTGTGGTCTGGTAAGAAGCCTTCAATAAGACATCTTCATGTTTTTGGTTGTGAAGCTTATGCACATATTCCAAAGGAGAAAAGATCTAAGTTGGAAAACAAAGTTGTCAAATGTATTTTTATTAGATACAGTGTTGGTGTGAAAGGATACAAGCTTTGGGATCCTGTGACTAGTAAGGTGTTGCATAGTAGAAATGTTATTTTCAGAGAGCTAACATCTTCTCTTGTTGTGCTACAACCAGATGAAAAAGAAAAGGAAAAAGATGTTGTTCAGTTTCCTCCTACCCCTGAGAAGACTGAACAGAGAGACCATGTTGGGTCTAATGATGAGGAGAGCTCTAGCAGCTCTGATAGTTCGGAAGAAGAGGAAGAACAACCTCAACCTCAGCCCTTGAGGAGATCCACGAGAGAAAGAAAGCAACCAGAAAGGTTTGGTTATTCTATGTTAGATTCCAGTTGTGCTTTTACTTTGATTACTAACACCGATGAGCCTAGATCTGTGAAAGAGGCTTTGAGCATGGAAGATGTTGGTTCCTAGATTGAGGCTATGGATAATGAGATGGCTTCATTAGAGAAAAACAAAACTTGGGACCTTGTACCTTTTCCTAAAGGGAGAAAATTTGTTGGCTATAAATGGGTGTTCAAGAAGAAATTTTGTGCAGATGGCAGTGTTGAAAGGTACAAAGCTAGATTGGTTGCAAAGGGGTATTCACAGGTAGAGGGAATAGATTATGGTGAAATATTCTCTCCTGTTGCAAAGTTGACATCCATTATATTTTTGTTATCTCTTGCTGCATCATATGATTTAGAGATAGAATAGATGGATGTGAAGATAGCTTTCCTTCATGGTGATTTGAAGGAAGAGATTTATATGTCACAACTTGAGCACTACATTGTTAAAGGTAAAGAATCCTTAGTTTGCAGATTAAAGAAATCTCTATATGGTTTGAAGCAATCTCCTAGGATGTGGTACCTTAAGTTTGATGCCTTTGTGTTGTCAATTGGATTTGTAAGATCGAAATCAGATCATTGTGTTTATTTCAGAGTTGAAAATGATCGCCTTCTTATTTTTGCATTATATGTTGATGATATGTTGCTATTTGGGAAGGGTAAGGGTATGATTTCTAATTTTAAATCTCAGTTGTCAGCATAGTTTGAGATGAAAGATCTTGGGGCAGAAAGGTACATCTTGGGTATGGAAATCAGTAGAGACAGGTCTAACAGAAAACTTTGGTTGAGTCAGAGTAAGTATGTGAAGTCTATGTTGGACAGGTTCAGCATGGCAGATTGTAGACCACTATGTGTTCCCGTTTCAGTGGGAACAAAGTTATCTGTAGATGATTGTCCAAAATCTCCTAGTGAGGTGGAGGACATGAGTAGAGTACCTTATGCTAGTGCAGTTGCCAGTCTTATGTATGCTATGGTCTGTACTAGACCAAACATTACCCAAGCAGTGGGAGTCCTGAGTCAGTTTATGGCTAACCCTGGACGGGTACATTGGGATGCAGTTAAGCGAGTATTCAGATATTTGAGGGGTACATCAGATTACTCCATATGTTACCATGGTAACTCTTCTGGATCTCCACATTCAGTTTGTATTCATGGGTTTGTGGATTCAGATTGGGCAGGTGATATTAACAGCAGGAGATCCACCAGTGCTTATGTGTTCACTATGTTTGGTGGTGCCATTAGTTGGATGAGTAAGCGACAACCTGTGGTTGCTTTGTCCACTACAGAAGCTGAGTACATGGCTGCTACTCATGCTTGTAAGGAAGCCATTTGGCTTAGGAGATTGTGTTCTGATGTTGGTGTTGATGCAGAATAGATTACTATTTGGTGTGACAGTCAGAGTGCTATTTGCCTTGCGAAGAATCCAACTTTCCATGCCAGAACGAAGCACATTGATGTGCAGTTTCACTTTGTGCGAGATATGCTAGAAGATGGTAAGGTAAATTTGGAGAAGGTAGATACTGTGAGGAATGTTGCAGATGCATTAACGAAACCAGTGGGCACTGCAAAGTTCAAATGGTGTTCAGAGTCTATGGGCCTTTTGGCCTATAGCAGTTAGTTCCTGTTATGTTCCTATTGCTCTTAAAAGGTGTTCGACAAGTGGGAGAATGTTAGGAATAAGGTGTCTCAACCTTGGATAATTCCTATTCTTATTATTTGTTTTGTAAAATGTATTTCTTGCAAATAATGTAATTAAGTGTGAGTGTACATGTCTAGTTGGCATGTTGATGTGTCACTCCACTTGATGTGTCGGCATCTTGAATTGTGTGTAAGGAGATCATGGTTGAAACAGTTATGACGGATTCCTATGACATGTAAGAGCTATTTCTAGGAGATTTCAATGACGAGTGAAGACATGCAAGACATGTGGCAACTGATAAAGTTGAGTACTGTACACTCTTCCTCAATCGTGGGGTTCAGGGCATCACCCCGAAAAAAATTTTAGGGTTCCTATTTTCTCGGAGAATGGTAAAACCCTAATACGGCTATCTTTGGATGTTACCCTAAAAAGGAAAGCGCATAAGCATTTTTTAGGGTTACAGCCTGTGATACAAAAAGAGTGTATTGTTGGTATGATATCGTGCTACTGGATTTGTCTTTAAGGGTCGATTGTCTCCTGAAAGAACTTGCATTGCAAGTGTGTTTTAACCGTTGTGTTGAAGATAATACATTGTGTAGGTTTTGGAGTGCTGGGGTTTTTTTACTGAAAGGTTTTCCCCAGGGTAAATCATTGTATCATTCTCTATTTTCTGTATGCATGGTATATGGCTGCAATATCTTTGTTAAAGTAGTTAACGAATTTGAAATTGTAAGGATTTAAAAGAATTTGCACAATACTTTCCTCTAGAGATTAGTGTAGGAAGCTATTTCCGCACCTGAGTTTCCTTACAATTAGATCAACAATTGATTTCACAAGATTTTTTATGATCATAATACAACAAATCTTCTCCCTCTTTTATTTATCAACAACCCATTTCACCTAATACATCCTTCTATGATAAAAATGTAGGCTTTCACCATGAAGTTGCATTATATAATGGTTCTCACTCTTAGGTATATGGCTTAAATCAAAACTTGAACATATATAGTTATACTAGGCCCCTTGTTGAAGATATTTGGACCATACTTTGAGGTTCCCTACTTCAAAAAAAATATTGGCAAGGCTGACCCTTTAGCGTCGTAAATTGTCACCAAGATAATTTACACCTCATGCTTGTGCTCCTAATTTATCATGTCTCCTCCTCATCTCATATTTAGGCTTGTTTCATGCCTTATCTCTAGTTTTGATGCCATGTACACCTGTCGATTGATTTCTAGGAGGGGTGTCCTTCTCCATCAGGCTAAATTGAGGTCCCTAACTGAGGAGGACCAGGGTGCTAGTGCCCTAGTCCTAGGACCAAAGCACCCACACACTGGTCCCTCTTAGTTGGTGCCTACTTCAAAATGGGGCAAGGGTCTCACTTCTCTAGTGGGGATTCAATTTTGTGGCTCTATATGACCAGTGGAAGTTGGCCTAATCAGTTATTGACATAGATACCCCTATATAAATACATTTGATCAATCTAATTTCATCCAAGAATCATAAGTTGACATATCCAATGCTCTTGCATCTGTGAAGCATTCATTATCAAGAATTTTCAAAGACCTTCAAAGTTGCATATCTTTCATTCAACCATTGTGGAGAAAAAATACATCATTCATATGCAGGCATGTGTGTGTGATTAGGGTTTTGTCATGTTCATGTCATTTCATACAACATATGTGATTAATTCAAGAATCAAAGCATCATCATCAACAATTGAAAATCTAAGGTATATCTTTCTATCATTTATTCTAGTATTTGCATTTATTCATTCAAGGCTAATTCCTATATCGGGGTTTGACTTAGGTAAACCCCTATTCCTAATCATTTTCCCTTCTCTACTGTGTGTAGAAACATATGCAAAGTTTTAACTTTCAGGAACATCATAATTCACAGAGATGAACAAGTTCCCCTTTGGATGGTGAAAAGTGTGGAGGACCAAAGCAACGGGTATTCTGGTCTTGACAATTCAGGATGACCTTTTGGGAACAAATCTAAACACTCTCATATTGCTCAGATCCAGGTTTGTGGCTCTGTTTGATGACTATAGCTCACTTTTTATGCATAATTACTTCAATTTCAACACATTTACCCTAATTTCAACATTTTCACAATTCAACTTAAAAAGAGGGAATCAAACTCCAACCAATGGATCTAATCAAAATTCTCAACCCTATATTCATTGAATTGAGGCTAGATTTATTGGATTCACCCTTCTTTAATGTAGGAGTCCCTAAGCAAAAAATAAGGGATTCTACTACATCTAGTGTTGGAAACCCTAATTTTCACCCTTTACGGACCCATAGACACAATTGTCCATAATGTTATACAACTCCATGTTTCAAGATTAGTTTTTAGAATTTTTTTCTTTAATCATTGAAACACACTACATTGAATTTGTTTAGATTATTGCCAAACCAATAGATCTATTAATTCCTTTGACCAATTTGTCAATCAATTTTGCACTACTTTCAAGATAACATTGATTCCCAAGTCATGTTTACTAACTTGGTACACAATAAACATGGTGCTTGAAAAAATATTACTAAATTTATCTCTAGGTATCAAGATTTATTTTTGTAAGTTTCATATCTATTGCTCAACTTATACATGTAAAGGGTTTCATTAGAAAACTTTAGCTCTTAATTATAGAAAAAGTAATTTCTTATGCAATATACATCATTAACTAATTTATGTATGACCTTGTAAGATTATAAGTAGATGATAATCTAGTTAGAGTCACTAGCCTTGCAAGCACTTGCTATTTCTTTCAAACTATATTTATTCCAAAATTATTAAAATAACAAAAGGAAAAACATTTAAGAAAAACACATCTACAATTGTGAAAATTGATTTAGCCATGACACCTTTACTATCCTAGCCCTCTTTTTTTTTTATGAATATGTGTGTTAGTATCTATATTAGATCAAAAATATAATACATATCCACAAAAAAATATAGGGAGACACAAGCTCACCCCTCCAAGTCACACGGGTGGATATCGCTAAGTAGAACCAAGTCAAGCAGGCAAAGCCTGAAAAGAAAGGAAGCAACTAAACAAAATAATAGTCATAAGGGCGAAGCTCAAACAAAATAAAATCAGCACTAACATATGCAAAAAGAGAGATTCTAGAGGGTAGTGAAGGAGGATAAATGTCATCTAGATTACCCCATACATCAAAAAGTTCTGGGGTGAGGTCAAGTAGGGACCACCCCTCATTAGCATTTGTCTCTCCCTCTTCTTTATCTTCAGTGTGTTTTAGAGAAAGAACCAAATTTAAATGAGGGATGATCTTAAAATAACTTGTCCACACACCACCATTTCTAAGCGAAGGCCAACCACTGTCACCTTCGGTAGATGGCCTTGTACCACCTAAAGGCCACATGGAGGCAATACCTCCACACAGAGAAGAAGTAGAGAGTTGCTCAGCCAAGCTACCCCTACCACTAGAGTGGTGGCAAGGGGCGTAAGATCTTTATGAATGAGAGTGTCAAGCAAATAAGCTCCAACACCAACAACCCCAGGAGGGAGACCGACCATGAGAAATGGAATTATTTGGACGCACTTTGGCCATTGTGCACGAGGCATTATGCCAGTGGTCAAGTAGCTCTTGAATGTTGAGACCTCCATAGCCACTTTATTGACTTGAATCTGCATCATGACTTTATTACAAATGGTGGCTTTAGTATAAAGCAAAACAGAAGTATCAACAGAGTTGTGAGCAAAAAGAACAACATTTCTATCTTTCCATAAATAAAATAGGATCTCCACCCTAAAAGAATGTCAAATCTAGGTATATTTGAAAGGGGTGTGAGGCTCGTCCCCTAAGAGAACCAATGCTAAGAAAAAGGTTCTAGGCAAAAGGGGCAGAAAAATCATGAATCCAACTCCATAATTGTTGGGCATGATGAAAAAACTAGAAGAGATGATTGAACGTCTCAAGCTAACCACAAAAAGGACATCATGGTTCCATGACCCCCATATGTCTGAGACAAGAACCCATGGGAAAACCTTGGAAAATAATACACCAAGAAAGATGAACAATCTCGGGTTCAGTATTCACTAACCAGACAATGTTAAAATGCCTCTACCAACACACAATAGTGACTAGAAATGCCATAAAAAATTAAGTCAGTACCATAGGAAGGTGAGGAGAAAGCTAGTTGTAGCCAAGCCATGGGTTGTAGTTACAAAATGCAGTGTTGGGATACCAATGTCAATCCTTCCACCAAGGCTTGACAAAATGAATACCAAGCTTGTGTAGCATATTCAAAGGCAAAGACAACACAGCTATGTCAAATTTCTATCAATCTAGTCGTAAAAGACAGTACTAGACTCTTAAATCTTCCCAAGTGTGAAGATTCATGGTAGCCCTAGAAAACATGTCTCCAAGAGTGTGAATGCCCTTTTTATAAAATCGCAAAGCACGAACCCATGGAAAAAAAACCAAGGGGAGGCCCTAAACATGAATGAGAGAAGGTCACTAGAAGTTATGTTGATTAAAAGATAATCCATCTTGAAAGCCAGAGCCAACCCACCAAAGTTGGGGCTTGATGACTTCCCTAGCATGTCATATACTTTTGGTAATGAAAGTGACTTTGATTTGAACAACTTTTGACATAACAAGAAGGGTCTCAAAGCCAATCCCCTTCCAGTCCGGTCTGTGAGTCGAGAAGCTAAAGGAAATGCAATTTTTGAGAAGAATCTTTCAAGCCTCATTCCCAGAAATGGCTCATACAATCCACTTAGAAAAAAGGTCTAAACCTTGTCTCCACATTGAGAGAAGACCAAGCCTACCAGAATCGTGTGGGAGACAACAAAACTCCCAAGCCACATGGTGAAAACCATTGTGGTCCTCAGAAGAGACCCAAATGAAATCATGAAGAAGCTTCTCAAGTTTTAGATGAGGCCCAAAGGAAACCTCTTTTGGTCCTTTCTTCAATTTTTTGCTTCTTGGGCATTCACTTATTCCTCTCTTTTTCAAAATAAAAAATAAGTAACAATTTACAAAACTTGACTTGTATATCTTTATTTTATCCTAAAATTGCTCCTAGATAATAACTTAGTTTAGCTACCACCAATTTTGTTAATTATCTAAGGTTCCCAAACACGTGATTGAGTAAATTTTGTGCCTAAAACATGTTTGCAAGACCCCATTGACTTTAAAATGATCTAGGCCTATACTACAAATGAAAATGAGAATAAGTCTATTTCTAAACAAAACAAAAAATTGTAAATATACACAAAACCCTTCTCACAACAGTCATGAAACTTAATTGACCTTACCTCAATGAAACCCATGTTAAAAAAGGGTGTTGATTAATCCATATCTCCTTTCCTAGACATGATCAAAATGGTGAACACTTGAACTCATGAATTGAGAGTGGTTTGAAAAAGAGAAAACCATAAGAAATTTAAATAGTAAGTTTCCTTAGTCAAACATATCAACATGACTTGTCATGATATAATGAACCATGAAAATTTTGATTGAATACGTCATGGGATAAAAAACCTACATGTATGACAACAATATGAAATAAAAATATATATAAATAAATTTTAAATACACACAAATATCTACCTCTCACAAAAGTGGAAACCAAGGTGTTTATTTTTTTGATAGTGATATTAATTCTTGAATAATTTGTACCAACAAAGTGATGTTTTATTGGTAATGATATATACTAATAATATAATACTTGATTAATTCTATAAAAGCCCTCGCCATATTGAAGGGTGAAATCTTTTTTATTTGATTGGCCTCTTGCGGTGTTTGATTTTTTATCCCATGTTTCTAGGTTTCCACTTATTTTCACATGTGTGCTTTTAATCCTATAGGGATTATTGTATAGAAGAGGGCATTCCATGATTGCAATGGTGCACATTCAATAAAATCAAGGTATTTTTCAAGACATGATCTAATATTTTGTGCAAGTACTTTCAAAGGTCAAAAAGAGATGAAGGTGGATTGATGCAATATGCTTATGATGGGTGATGGTAAATAAACAAAATGTAATGTATAGGATGGATGGACCAAAAATTAATCCAAGTGTAAAGGGTACATGTATATAATAGATAAGAGGTGCTACATATGATTCTCACATGTAGATTTTTATTATGGCACCTATCCAAGGTGTCATAGAAATGGTTTTCACTATCAAATGAACTTTTTATTTCTACTATTTTCATTTTTTGATTGATATTGCTTCAAGCATGCAAATGTTTCGAATTCATACTATTCATTATACCTTCTAATTATTTATCTTCTTGTGTAATAAACTTGTATACCTCTACCATGATATCTTACTAGTATTTTGTTATACATAATTGCTTTGTTAAGTTCATGCCCCTCGTGTACAATCCCCAAATACTATCACGAAATTATTTTATTTAAATATTTTATTCATCCAAAATTAAATATATTAAAAATCTCCATCATAACCACTATGATAGAGTGTGCTACCAACGAGGGTGAAATGAGATGTCCATGAGATGAACGATTTTGAATTGTGATTGGGATTTTGGATTTAGATCTTATATTTTTGGACTTTTACATTTTTGACTTTGCACGTGGGTTTGGATTTAGATTTTTTATTTTACATAAAGACACAAAATTAGATGAATTCTCAAAATATATCACTTATAAAATAATCATTATACTGAAAACAACCCACAACATAAATCCAAAACAAGAAACAAGATATACAATTCCCAAACAAATTAAATTAAATTTATATTCTTTGCCAACTTTTTACACCTAAACAGATGACTTATAAACTAATAAATATACTTAAAAAAAACCAATAAACATGAAACAACAATTACAATGAGACATTGGAAGAATCTAATGCAATTTGTTGATTTCCTCCATGCCAAAATGTCTGTCTTAGCTGTAGTCTCCAATACTAAGGCATATTATAATAAATCATGTTCATAAAATTGTATAAACTTCAACATTTGCATATGCTAACATACAAATATTCATCGTTATACTCAAATCCTTCTGAGATGAAGACAGTTTAGCAGACATGGCAGCATTAATTATGAATGTCTTTCTTCAATAAAAGATAAAAAAATTGCATGCATGTCTTTGTTTGTTTCAATATTCATCAATACTGCAATTGTCAGTACAGAAGACTGTCTTATCCAGACAACTTGCTGATTATATTATATCAGAATTCCTTCTTTTTTATAGATTTTATAGCTTTTTTTGTTTCATTTTATATGACTTCACTTACATTCCAGATAAATAATGGCGCACCCAATTTAAGTTATGCAGGCTGGTTTGAATCTCCCTCCATAATGGAGGTGGTTTTTTAATGATAAGTTTACAATGTTTTTTTCTTGGAAGGATTTCCAATGGACTCTTTTTTTTAGTACATCTATGTCCTCTTTTATAGAGACAAATATTTGGATTTGGATTTCTATTCTAGAATATGAGAACGGCTTCTCCAATCACTAATGGGTCTATTTATTTCCAATGGAAGAAATGTTGTTTATAGGCAATGGATTGTTTTTTATTTTTCTTTCTTTTGGATTTTTCTGCGAGGTTTTTTTCTTTTTTCTAATTGTGAGAGATTTATTTTTTAATACATGGGTACTTCATTAGGAATCATAGCCGAGATCCAACCATGAATTTATCAGTAGTGCATCTTTGAATTTTGTCATGCTCTCTAAGTTAAACATAAGAGGGTGTGTTAGAATGAAAAATGTAATCACCTAATAAATTATTATCAAGTCTCTATTCACACTAGCATGCTTAAGATGGCTTAGGACATGTGATTTATTGTGACTCAAGTAATATGACTATGACAAATGTCATGATCTTATTATATCCTCACTAAGTGTTTCTACTTGGTTTTATTTGTCCTTTATCAGAGATTGTTCATTGTATATTTTAGCAATAATAAATTATTGCATTAATAGAGCTCTCAAGCTTCATAGCAAGTCAAATAATTTTCTCACTTGTGATGGGGTGTAACTTTGGTTGTAGGTGGTCAACATAAAAATAAAATTGTGAAATGACTTAGAGTGTCCTCACATGAGACAAAAGAGATGTGTTCATAAAAAATTGTTTAGAATTTTTTAAGTTCCACCATTTCAATTTAGAAGAAAAGTTGAGGTACTATGGTTTAAAAGGAATTTTTGTAGTAAACCATAATAGATCAACTACCCAATGATGAAGAAGGAGCACATGCTTATGTAATATAAGTTTGATATTTTCATGGCGTACTTGTCAAATCTATGTATCTCAATCTTTAGTTGGTTATTTTGATAAAGATTGAATTTCCCAACCATTGGTATTGGAACCTATCTATTTATTAACATTTGGTACCAGAGTTGAAGGTTAATTGAATATGGGTGTTCCTCTATTTTTTATCTCTTTGAATGGAAAGCTTGTGGGAATACAATGATTTTTTTGTGAGTTAACCTTTTATTCATATCTATGAGATTGGAATCCATGAATACTGTCAATGTGATCTATGTTGAGCATTGGAATCTTATGATTGTGGATCCTCGTGGAGTTGATTATGTTTTGGTAACTTGGAGATCTTGTTTCATAATATGTGTATCCTCTTGTTTGTTGGTGTTATTCATCTACCTTGCAATCATGTGCAATTAGAAGATATCGCATGGGTATTGATATCCTAGTCACATAAAGAAATATTGATTGTTTGGACTATAAAATGGAGTGATTACATTGCTTTCATGGTTTTAGTCATGGTTACATGAAAGTGCTAGAAGATAAGCCATTGACCTCTTTGTGAGTTGTGAAGATGATATGCTTCATATGTTATAAGCTCCTAGGCAGCTTGGTTTTCCTATTGATTGTAGTTTTTCTTGTTTTTCAATTGTTGATTTATAGACACAAGTTCTTATTTTGTTTTTTATATGACACATATGATTGGAATATTTGGATGTTTAAGTGGATTTCATATTTACGAAGATGGTTTTGTAGGTTTTACAAGTAAACTAAATCTATGGTATATAGATTTGTGATAAGACTATATTCAGGGTGTTCTAGATGAAGATATAAGGAAGTTAAGTAGCGGAACAACTTCCTACACTAACCTTGAGAGGAGGGTAATGCAAAAACTTTTACAGATCGTTTCACTAGTTACAAAAACTTAACAAAAATAAACATAATATCATGCATACCAAAACACAGTGATTTACGCGGAGAAAACCCTTTCGGGAGAAAAACCCACACTCCAAAAGCCACCCAATATATTATTCAAAAATCAATAACAAATTACAATATACTTGCAACTTCAAAGGAGTACCACCAATCAAAGACTTAGAGTTAACTCAATAGCCATAAGACTCTTACACGCAACCTCTATCTCATGCATCTCATATATAGGAGATACAATACAAAAAACCGTCAAACAGTGTTACAAAAACCATGGGCTAAAACCACCCAATAAAGTAGAACCGACCTTATCTCCATTCTAGATGCCCTATGATGTGTCAAAACACACATCAACATGTGTTCCTCCCATTTACAACTCATTTATATGTCTGATGCATTTTATATTTCCTATTTCAAGAGTCCAAACTTCTAGAGGCCATAACTTATGAACTGGGTGTCCGATTGAGGAACCATTTGATGTGTCAGAAAGATCGTGAAGTTATCTATCACCTCATAACTTGCTATGTTGGTTACACCCACTTTTCAGGGCGTGTAAGAGGGTATAAAGTCCTCAAAATTAATTTTTTTCCTTTTATTGCACCCTTCAAAAATGGAAAATTTAATATCTTCAAAACTAGTTAAGATCTTCTGACGAAAATTTGTCGACATGCTTATCTAGCCAATCCGAAGCTTTGGGGAAAATTTTGCACCATTTCATTCTCAAATGAAAAATTACTATAAATAGTAACCTCGTGTAAATGCAAGGTTGAGACACAATTCTCCCAACTTTCTCCCACTTGTCAAACACCTTGCAAGAGAAAAGGGAGTATCATCACAATAAATTAATTGCTAGGGGCCATGAGGCTCACAGACTCTGAACACCATCTGAACTTCTATGTCCTCACAGTCATAGTTAAAGAATCTACAACATTCATCAAAGTTTCTACCTTAACCAGCTTCACCATACCATTTTTTACCATATCTCTAACAAAATGATACTGAACATCGATGTGCTTGGTCTGGCACCACTTAGCATACTTCTAGCCTTCTCCATCAGTGTCCTATTCATTCTTTCTGCAACTCCATGTTGTTGTGGAGAATACAAAGTTGTCTTTTGTCTATTAATGTCATAGTCTTTACAGAATCTATCAAAATCATTAGAGAAAAATTCACTGCAATTATCAATCCTCAAACATTTAATTTCATTTCTAGTCTGCAGCTCAACCATTGCTTTAAATTCTTTAAAATGACTAAAAACTTTAGATTTAGTCTTTATAAAGTATACTCGTGTCTTACTAAAATCATCAATAAATGAAACATAATATGTGGATTTTCCAATGGAACTTGAACATCTACAAGAATAAATACATCATAATGAATAAGATCCAAAACAACACAAGATTTATGAGAACTCAAGTAAAACTGATCACAATTTTGTTTTCCATAAATGCAATGCTCACAGAAATCAAATTCAAGAATACAATCATTCAAACCTTCAACAAGGTTTTTATTTTTCAAGGTCCTTAGACCCTTTTCTACAATCTGGCCAATCCTCTAGTGCCTAACATAGTCTTCTTTGTAGGTAACTTTTCTTCAGAATAAAGAGAACCCTTAGGTACCCAAAATCCATGTCCATCCGTTGAAGGTGAAACCCTCAAATATTTCGATGAAGTATCCACAAATTTACTTTTTACAGAAGTGTTATTACACTTGACAATATATGCCTCTAGCTTATACAAAGTGTCGAACCTGACACCTATAGAAATCACCATAACACCCTTAATCATCTTACATCCTACATCAGAATAGACTACCTACACACCCACATCTATCATTTTTCTCACAAATAATAATTGTGTTTTAATCCAAGGATATGCAATACACTGCTAATCCTTTTTATTGTACCACTAGGAAACTTGATTCTAACTTTACCTCAACTAACAATTTCTAAATGTGAATCATCACCCAAGTACACCTTACCTCCATTAAATTATTCATATTCAGAAAATCAATCTCTATTGGAAGTCATATGAAAAGATGCACTTGAGTCAATGAACCATGCATCATTACCTACATGAGTAGCCAAAGCTACAATGAATGCATCACCATCTTCCTTCTCGGACTTAGAATCAAAATCAAACTTCTTCTTTTTCTTCTTCTTTTTTTCTTTACAGTCCTTACGAATGTGACCTGATTTACTGCAATTCCAGCAAATGAATTTGGAATTTCCAAGAGATTTTGATCTCCCTCTGGATTTGGACTTATTGTGCTTCTCATTCTTTTTGCCTCATTCCTTAGGTCTTCCACAAACAGTTAGGGTTTCCTTCAAACTGATGGATACCTTCCTCCACATCTCTTCACCAAGTAGGGCACCCACCACATCTTTAGACTTCAAAACAACCAAAGTACTACAGATAGCCATAATAAGATAATCCCACGAATTAGGCAAAGAACAAAGCAAGATCTGACATTTCTCCTCTTCATCCATCTTAGCACCAACAGATACCAATTGAGCCACCAACATATTAAATTCTTCCAAGTCATCTATAATTCATCCACCCTCTTCCATTCTCAAGGAATATAATTTCTTCCTCAAGAAAATCTAATTCAATAAATATTTTGCTTGATACAATTCACCAAGCTTATTCCATAGCTTTTTTTGTAGAGTTCTCTTCGTTGACATTGATAAAAACAGAGTCTTCCAAGTACAATCTAATTAGACCCTCATCTTTTCAGTCCATAACATCATATTGAGTAGCTGCAGTAGGATATGTAGGTCTTGAGACGTTCACATCAATAGCATCCCACATATCTTGATCTATTAGAAGATCTTCCATCATCTTCTACATCTCAAAATTACTTCCATAAAATTTCTCCACCTCTATTCTCCCTGATAAACTTTCCATCTAAAAATTCCTGCAAGAAGATCAAAAGTATCTTCTTCACAAGCTCCCACTTAAATCTGGTTTAGTTCAAAAAACCAAACAACCCACATCTGAAACCAAAGGTGATCAGGCTTTGATACCACTTCTAAAGAAGTTAAGTAGCATAACAACTTCCTACACTAACCTTGAGAGGAGGGTAATGCAAAAACTTTTACAGATCGTTTCAATAATTACATAAACTTAATTATAGAAATAAACATAATATCATATACCACAACACAATGATTTATGTGGGGAAAACCCTTTCTGGAGAAAAACCCCACACTCCAAAAGTTGTCCAATATATTATCCAGTTCATCAATAACATATTACAATATACTTGAAAAGCAATCTCTTCACAAGAGTACCACCAACCAAAAACTCAGAGCTAACTCAATAGCCATAACTCTCACACGCAACCTCTATCTCATGCACCTCATATATAGGAGATACAATACAAGAAACCATCAAATGGTATTACAAAACCATGGGCTAAAACCACCCAATAAAGTAGAGCTAACCTTATCTCCATTCTAGATGCCCTATGACATATCAAAACACACATCAACGCTTGTTCCTCCCTTTTACAACTCATTTATGTGTCTGATGCATTTTATATTTCCTATTTCAAGAGTGCAAACTTCCGGAGGCCATAACTTGAAAACCAAGTGTCTGATTGATGAACAATTTGATGCAACATAAATCTCACAAAGTTCTTATCACTTTGTAATCTGCTATGTCGGTTACGCCCACTTTTTAGGGTGTTTTGGAGGGTCTAAAGTCCTCAAATTAATTTTAAACCTTTCATTGTACCCTTCAAAAATGGAAACTTTAATATCTTCAAAACTAGTTAAGATCTTGCGATGAAAATTTGTCAACGTGCTTATCTAGCCAATCCGAAGCTTTGGGGAGAATTTCGCACCATTTCATGCTCAAATGAAAACTTACTATAAATAGTAACCTCATGTAAATGCAAGGTTGAGACACCATTTTTCCAACATAAGACAACTATATATTTGCATGGCTACTTGGAGGTTCCTTATTAATCTATGGTTGCTCCTATGTGGATTTGTTTCGAAAATTGGGTCTAGCATTGATCCTAGTGTTTGAGTCTCGTTGATCCTCATGTTATGCTTGATAATATTTGTTTTGCATGATATTGATGTGGGGTGGAGTATTTTTTAGTTATTTGAGATTGGACCAATAGCTATGTATTTTTCCTTTGAGATGTTGCATATGTATAGATATTAAGAATTTTCAAATGTGGACTTTTTTTGGTAGGTCTTGTTCTGGATCACCATTATTATGTTGGCATGTTTATTGTATTGAGAATTTTTTTTTTTGGGGGGGGGGGCGGTATCTCATATAGTTTTTCATTTGAATCTTAGTAATATTTTATGGTGCATGAGAAACTCTATTCACTTTCAATGGAGCTTTTGGTAATGATATTGGTTAGGATGCCATGTATAACTCAATATCCCTTTCAAAAGGAGATTTGTGCAACTCCATAACGTGATCTATCTTCTTTGCTTCAATATTTTGGTTCTAAGATATTGTTGTTGCAATGTGTGTGAGCTATGTATAATATTTGATTAGAATATGGATGGTATTTTGCAATTGTTTTTGGCTTCATGTGGAGATTTTGGATTTTGTCTTTAAATTGCAGTAAGAGTTTGATGTATTTCGTTCTATTCACAAAGAATGTTTGGTATTTTATCTTCTTGGTTTAGAGATTGTGGATTGAATCTTCCCTTTGGGAGATCTTGGTGTTGAGCTCTTTGATTTTCTTGGGGCTACAAAGGATATTTAGTTAGGGAATGTGTATCATGGTGCCTAGAGAGCTTGGAAACACAATTTAATGGGAGCTTTGGCATTTAAATTTAAATTCATCATTCAATTAAAAATATAATATTCATGTGGTTTGGAGCTGGTGACATCTTGGTTTGCCATGGAGGACTTTTTATTCTTTGTCGAGATGTTAGTTTATGATATGTTCTTTGGACCATATGATATCCTAGGATGAAATGTTAGATCATGATGTCATATTTTTGTATATGGTTTTGTAGTTGGAACTTTGACAAGTGACTTGTTTGTCTCTTTGGTTTTGAGTATTAATCATTTTCTTGGAGCTTCATGATTGTGCAAGGTGAAATTTGAAGTTAGCATGGATTAATTGGTGGATTCTCATGGAGACTAGAAAAAGAGACTTGGTTGAGGCTAATAGGTCTCATGCTTTTTGGGATTGTGTGTAGAGATGGTTACTCTTTTATGAAGATTTTAGAAGAAATATTGAGGAATCTACACTTGGTTATGGATGTGAATCTATTATGGACTTGGAGAAAAGATTTCATTTATTATAAGTGTTTATTTCTCGGTGTTGTGTGTACATGACAATCTTATATAATACTCTTGGTCTACTCGACAAGTGAATGACTTGAGAGCTATTGTCTACCTATTTATTAGATGCATTCTTTATTTTGTATATTATCTTCTCATTGTTATCCTTGTTGTTGGCCTTGAGCTATGGATCTAGTTCTAAGGATTTATTTGGAGAAATACCTAGGAAATAGTATGTGCCTTTGGGCATATTCCCTATCCAACTATCACTGAAACTAGTTGTGAGAGAGGTATTGTAGCATATTTATTTGTAGGATTTGCATATCATCCTATGTTTCCTTGACACTATGTAATAGACAAGTTAGACACATCCTCTATGTGAAGCACCATAGATGGACTTGGTATGCTTTGAACTATTCTTAGATTTTTTATTACTCACCTAATGGGAGTTTTTGGATATATGTTTGGTTATCCTATTTGATATCTTGGCTAATTGATTATTGATGTGATGATGAGTTTGCATGTTTCATTTGATTAGGATCTATTAGCTATGTAGTTGGGTGGGCTAATCACCCATTTGATTGTAGTGGGATGACTTGGATGTGGATTGTCTATATCCGAAAGATTGTTTCATTTTTAATGTAGACTTTGTTAGTTGACCTTATCTATGGTCATTTATGTGCTAGCATGTTGTATTGAGATAAGAGGATGGGTATACAGAGACTTGATTGCAATTTAGAGTTGATATGTTGATGGCATGAAGTTTAATCAATGTTGGTATACCCTAGTTTGAGGTATTATTAGCTTAGATGGATTATAATTTGTTGTGGTTTCTATTCTAGATGGTATGAGTAAGGTAGCTACTCAAAGCCTTTGTTGTCATTTGAATCTAAATTTTGTGTTCATGTAAAGATTGGTGTAGGTTTCAGTGATAGTTGGTATGGTCCACCTTGGCATTTTCCATTTTTTTCCATATGTGGTATGTTGGAGGATGTAAGGAGTTTTTTTGCTTGATGATGGTTATCATGGTTGCTTTTGTAAGTATCTTGTTGGAGCATGAAATCATGGTGAAGATTCAAATGGTACATAGATGGTTAAGGAATGTTTTTCTCTTGTTTATGATTCCTATGGGTGTATTTATAATGGATAATATCAAGTGGGAGAATGTTAGGAGTAAGGTATCATATACATTGTAAATTCTATGACATTATTCTGACATCCTTGGAAAGTGTCTTAAGGCACTTAGGGTATATTTTAAAAATATTTTGTAATAATTATTCTCACTATTGTTTGTAATACATTCATAAGGGATGATGGGTTCCACTAGCAATGATAAAAGTGGGCTGTGAACATAATTATTTAATATTGTTTTTCCCACATGTGGACACCTAGAATGGGATAACTAATGACATGGGAAGTGGAAAAATGAGTGACCTTTGGGATTCTCCAAGTGGGTAGAGGAAACAAGTGTTTATTCGCATTCCATCATTTATTGCATTTAATATTTCTAAAATGTCAAGTTGACAAAGTGAAGAATTTGAAATTCAAAATTGCTAGACTAGACTACAAGCACAATAATTTCCAATGGACTAGACTATAAGTGTGGTTCTATGTAGAGGATTGAACCATGGTTATCTTTTTATCTAAGACATATAACTATGTTGGTGACCTCATCTCTCATTAGATAAAACTAACCTAGATAAAATAGAAATGGAAATAATATGACAAAAACAAAACAAATCCAAAATTACCATAAATCAAACTTTATAATAAAAGAATTCCCACAAAAATTTAAAATATTAAAAAAAATCAATACTGAATTCATAAAATAAAACTCATACTTCAACACCACAAATCTTCTTAAACAAATCAATTGTATGTTTATTCTCTAATACACATACTACCTAACTTTATAATTCCATGTTGATTTTTTCAATTTTATTTATTTAAAATGAAAATGAAAATAACATAAAAAAATCAAAACTAACCCCAAACTACCATAAATCAAAATATATAATAAAAGTACCGCCATAAAAAAATTAATACCATTGAAAAAATCAAATCCATAAAACAAAGCTTGAATGAATTAATTGTGATTTTTCTTCTCCAATACATCTGCTACCTAGCTTTAGAATTTTATGTTGATTTTTCTAATTTCCCCCTTTTTTCCATAAGACAAATATATCTTAAAATACAATTAAAAATAAATATTTTAATTATTATTTAAAAATTTTAATATCTAAATAATAAAAAAGTGATTATTCAAGTTTTGTTTGATCTTTCTCAACTCATTCAACAAATTCTAGAAATCACCCAATTTAATAATAAAAATAAATTTTAGCTATATAAACAACTGTTTAATTTTTTAATATATATAAATAAGATATAAACTTACAATTAAACATTTAACCATCAAATAAAATAATATTTAAGATAAACACTCCTCTAAAACTTAAAAGACAAGGAAAAAACAGAAGCCTCATTAAAAACATTTTTTAAACAATATTAAAAGGACTAAAGTATATGCTTTGTATAATTCCTTCTTCAACTAAAACAATCCAACCAAAATTAATAATAATGTTATAATCCTAATAAAATGTGAATGATTCATGTTATACATTAATTTTTCAAATTTTAATTAAATACGTGCGCCATGAGATGTCCCATCATTTTCAAACTCAACAAAAACAAATGTGTAATATTCTCACGTTTGTATTGTATGAATTTAATAATACACGTGCTTCTAAATAAATATATAGTTAGTTGATCAATAAGGTCTTTTAGTAGTTGGAGAAGACAAGTAGTTAGATATTGGAGAATGGTTTTATTTTTTAAAAAAAAAAATTTATTGAGAGGATAAACAATTTTTAAATTGTTTTGACTTATCATGAAAGAAACTAAAATCATATTTTTCTTTTAAAGCCATACTTATATAAAGAATAAATGACTGATTATTAATGTTAGATTAATATAGATGAGCTAAATATTAATAGGATAAATAAATCTTAAATTAAGAAAAAGAAAATAATAAAGTTTGTTTAGAAAAGATATGGTGAATAAAATGCCTTTTGTATTGATAGTTGGGAATGATAAATAAATAGATGTGCTAGAATGGAATAAAACAATGAAAGTATTTAATAAAATATTGTGACAATGTTGAATAATGATTTACCAATCAAAAAAAGAAATAGGAGAATAAAATTATTTTTACATATATCTAGGGTAAGTAACATTAATATTTAGAATCTATTCTAGAGATATAACATACAGTTATAATAGAATATATAGATGCACTTAAGTATATGGCTCAAAATTGAAAAAAATGATGAAAGTATTTGACTGAGAAATTGTGACCAATGTCAGATAAATATTTGCTAATATTGTAGAAACATCAGTAACGCTTAAATAAATGATTTTGAGTCAATGAAAACTTTCTTTGTCACTCTAGATCACTTGCATTACTACATAATCAATCTTGCAACTATGGATCTAATATGTGTCTATGGATCAATCTTTGTTGATTTTAAAAATAGTCTTTTTTAGCTCATGTTGGTGTCCTTTGCCTATTTTCACATCAAAATTGGTTCTTATGCTTTTTGGTTTGCATGTGGCAAGGATAATTACTCCCTTTTCCCAAATCATGAGGATATTAATTTAATGTCTAGATAATTGAGGACAGCACAACATACAAAATGCCCTAGATACTTGTGTAAAACAAATATTTTGATTAGACCATATGGATACACAATGACCTAGGACTACTTCTTTCAATGCAAGAATTTTGCTTCATTTTATATCATTCTTGTTGCATATTTTAGCTAAGTTTTTGTTAGATTCTTCAGTGCCTAATAAACTATTGGAGAGGGAAACTTTTGGATGGGACGTTCATGGTTTTCAAGGTGATCTAAGGACAGGAGTCAAGGAATACCATAGTAAAATCTCATTAAGAGATTATCATTATGTTGAATAGTTTGGTTTCTTCAAGTTTGCACTTTGTTTGTAGTGAGTTCTTGATGTTTAAATAGAACATTGGTTGTTGATTTAAATGAAATATTTGAGGTTGTATTTTTCTTCTAGATTCCTTTATAAAATCAGTCATTTCATCATATAAAACCTTTGTTGTAAGTTTGGAAATGTTTCCTAAATTTTTGTGAGCTTGCAGTACATTCCATGCTTCATATATGCTCATTATTTTGGGTTAGTTTATAGAAAAAGTTTGTAATGCCCGCCAAAATACCCTAGAGAAATTAAACTACTAACACAATAATGGAGATATTTTTTTATTTATTTAACATCTATAATCCACTAATGTAACATATATCATCTCCATCTAATTACATTCATTAGCTAATTAACCATTATGAACATGCATCACTACACATTTCACTAATTAAGCGAAATAAAACAACATTAATCTTTCCCTAGTTTACTTCAACGTCATTACTTAATTAACTATCATAATGGCATCCTACTCACATGATAATCACATCCCACTTAAGCTTAATGCA
The DNA here is from genome assembly GCF_030272615.1 of Cryptomeria japonica. Lineage (NCBI taxonomy): Eukaryota > Viridiplantae > Streptophyta > Pinopsida > Cupressales > Cupressaceae > Cryptomeria > Cryptomeria japonica. The sequence goes on from NC_081414.1 coordinate 642,887,406, forward strand.
TCTTATTCAATTCCTAACCATAAGATATGCAACCTACCAGATTATTTATCCAATATGATATGCATACTATTCTAACATCTTTCTAGCATGATACATTTAACCATTTCAATGCAAGACTAACCCCCTTAGATCTGCATTCTTTCTATGCACCAAATCCAAATGTATCTTAACCCAACAATTCCTATCTACATGCTCTTTATCCTTTTTCATGATAATGCAATCCTAATGTATAGGTATATTCCATCTTTACTAATCCATTTAACCATGCTACAAATGCATCTAATTTCCTAACATGATCATTTCTTAATCATTAATTCCAAATGCATAATGCAATCTTCTTACAATTACAATTACATAAAATACATCATGAGCATAGGTCTTCCTATTACAAGATCCCAACTACTACATACAAGAATATTACATTACATGAATTCCATCATATTCATTACATAAATCTGCTATGAGGTACATCCATAATCATCATGAAGAAGAATCCACATCCACGCAAGAAGAATCCAAGAGAAAATCCCAATGGCTAAAAAGCACCAACCACCCGACCATGTGGAACCAAAGGAACCACCCCCATGCTAGGAGATGACACAAGGTCCCAACACACACTCTAAACCTAAGATGGCACCTATAACCAAAGAGACTAAGCACACAAGGACTCTCATGCAAGAACCAACACCAAAACAACAAGAATAAACTCCCAGAGGCGTACAACTCAAGAAGACATATAATGCAACCAATAAAGCATAATCATAAATTATCAAGGAACACATGTAGGGGTGGAGTGTCATCACATGCCATCCTCAAAACATAACAACATAAGGCACTAGCCTAATGGACATGTGGATCCATCTCAATCTATGAGAGATCAAGGGAGATAGACTTGTCATAGAAATGGCCTTCTCATGCTTATCCTAAAACATCCTCCCTAGGATCGAGTCATGAGGCTCACAAAACTTTTATCTTTATTAATGAATCTAACTACCCAACCCATTAATTATTAGGTTATCACTTATTTACAAATCATGGTAAACTCCCAATGTCCCCTTGGCAGTCTAGACTTCATGCATCCTTACAAGGAACCTCATGCAAGCCTATCTCTCGTGACCCCGGTCATCACAAGGAAGCCCACTCCCCCTAACATGGCCCAACAATAAATCACAAGAAGCTCTAAAACATAATGAAATATAAAAATATAACATTCATATGCAGCCAAGAACATCCACACATACTTTTACAACATACACAAAGATACAAGAACATCAAGTATAACAATGAGCCTCTTGGCCAACAAAAGGGCATAATAAAGTCATCAATAATCTACCATAAAACATGTAATTTTAAGCTACAACAAGACCTATTCGCTCGTTGAATTAAGAACAACAACATAAGCATCCCCCTCGCATGACACATCAACATGGAGGAGAATTCATACAACAACATAAAGCATAAGAGATATCAAAACATCAAGATAATCCATAACAAAACTCAGAAAACAGTCAATTCAAATCTGGAAATCATCTGTAGACTAAGAACAAGCCTCTAGAATAAGATTCAATTGCAAAAATTAAGTCAAATTAAGCAAAACTGACCAAAACACAGAAAATAGGCAGAGCAACGCTTTTGTTCACTAGAATAGTGTATTTACAAATTAAGACAGCGCTTTCACATTGTTGTTAAGCGCAAACACATTTTTCTAAAGCGCATTTACTGTGTAGGGTTGCACAAACACAAAATAGAATGCTGCAAATGCAACATAAAACAGTGCAAATGTTCTAACAACACAAATACATAACTTTGAAGAAAAACTTACAAAATTTTTGACAGAAATATAAAATCGAAACTTTAACAAAAAGGATCGAAATATGGAAAGAGATGCCCAAAAACAAAGAATAAGAGGGTACAAATGGAATAAAACATAAGAAAGTATAAACCCAGATATATTAAAGTTTTCCTCATGGCAAAACTCACAGAGAAAACCAAAAAACTCTACAGACCCTCCAAACCATCCAGCAAAACACTCGCACAAAATAACCACTCAAGAAGGGGATTTTAAAACATCCTCAATCAAACCCAAATGGAATCTACATAGAGGAAAACAATCACAGAGAATGGACATTCTCAGAGTCGTGAATCGACATTGTAGAAAATACCAAAATATAATTTCCAACAATTGTATAAAAACTCACATAATATAAAGTTTCCCCTCCAAATATTATTTCAGAAAACTATAATAAAAACTATAATATGTGAATATCTCTTCAACCCAAGCCCAAAAACACTTGCAGACACAATGCATTCAGGGAAGCCATTAAAATCGAAAATACAAAAGCAAGAGCTCCAACCTGCAACCCATGTGAAGGAATGTAGCTGAAGAAGAGCTCCCCACAAAGCCAAGCCAAAATCCAAGTACAAAATCGAAAGCCAAAGGAAAATACTTGTAGAGAAAACATTTCAAAGAGAATAGCCAACTCGAAAAACATCACAGGAATGAAAATGAAAAGCCAACAATAACCAAAAACCCTAGCCTCCTGCTTGACCAATCAAAATATTCAATTCTATATTATTTTTACCAACCCCACCATATAATATAATTTATTCTCCCATTTCAAATTTAGCCAGTGAGAGTAAAGGGTAGGTATAGTAAATATAAAATGTATTTATACACCAAGTGGGGGCTATTTTATTATTTTATCTTAAAGTATTTATAGACCCCACTTAAGAACAAAGGTCAACTAATAAATAAAACATAAGTTAAAATAAATAAATCAAATGGGAATTAAATTAAATAAACCAAAGGCTCATAAAATAAATTGAAGAACCAAATAAATATTAAATATCCCAATAAATATTAAACCATAGGCAAATAAATAAATAATTAAATAATCAAATACCAATAAAGGTTAAATCACAAATATTAAATAAATATTAAGCAACCATAAAACTAACCAATAAATATTAAATAAATGTCAAATGATCATAAAATCAATAAACACTAATTATCAAATAAATATTAAATATCAATTAATTAAATACTCAAAACTAATAAATTAAATATATTAAAATAACCATTATTAATTATAAAATCACACATCAATAATCACATAATTAATCTAAACACAATCAAATAAATCAACCATCACTAAACATACTCACAATACTGAAGAGAAAAACTTACTAACTGACATAGCGAATTATGCCAAGACGTTGACGACTCACAGTGAACCACTTAGATCTAGTGTATGGGAAGAGAACTCATCATCTCTGAACCACATAAGCCATTGGAATTAGAGACATGATCAAACCTGTGAAGCTAGGCGGAGTTGATGTCTGGTACCTGCAAATCCTAGAACCACTAAGCGACAATACAACATATACATATATATTATAACAGACAAGTGATAGAGAATCACAACGACACATCTCGCTTGCAATGAGCGATGTGGAATCATCTCTATCATGAAGACAATCATGCAATAGTCAAACACATCGCATAATCAACACATCATATGTAATCATGAAATAGGGTTAGTGTAACCATAATCAATCAATAATCCATCACATAATGAGCATATAGAATCCACCAAGCACATATATCCATCTAATCACATTATCAATAACCATAGAGTCATCATCATATAAATCATCCAAATAGCATATGTCCAATAGTGTCTAGCATCAATATGAGTAAATGAAACATATGAATAATCATTATCCAAATCATCATAAAATAGTCTAGATAAGTCTATCAAGCATGAAACAAAAGTCAACTCTAGTCAAAACAAGTCAAGTCAAGGGTGGACACTACAAGTTTCTTGTTGTTTATATCAGTCTTGAGGCAATGGGTTCTTTTAAAATAATATTTATTTATCTGTCAAGCATCATATTTAACTCACTTGAGGATTTATTTGAAGTTTCCAGTGCATAAGTGTAGCCAATAGTAAGTTCAAGCTTCAAATTTTAGCTTTTATTCTGTAAACATATTTTAGATTTGTATGATTGTTGATAGAAAAAAATTAAGGCAAAAAATTAAATTTATTTCTGTAATGTAAGGTAAATTAGGAATTGGGGTTTCACTAAGTAAATCCACTAAATAGCCCAATTAACCAAATTACATTGAAAGAGGGTTGAACCCAATAGATCAAGATTCAATCCCAATGGGGAAAGATCTTAGATTCTAATTGGATTCAACTGGTGTGTATTGTTTATCCTCTTTCTTAATTGAATTGTAATGTAATTGTAAAATTAGGGTAAAATGAGGGATTATTGAAGTGATCCGATAGAAACAATAAGGTGCAGATGTCCCATGGAGCCACCAACTAAGATCTGGGAAAAATGAGACATTTAGAACCCGTCCTCAAAAGTTCAGCTTGGTTTTTCGAGAACAGGTAGCACATATCCGCCCTAGTCCTCCAAATTTTTCATCGTCGAAAGTTGACTTGTTCATCACACTTGACTATGTCGAATTTCCTAAGTAAAGCTCTGCACATAGAAAGAAAGGGAAATATGGTGGAGATAGGGATTTGCCTAGGCAAACCCTAGTTTAGGAATTAACCTTGAATGAAATAATGCAAATACTGAAATAAATGTTAAGGAGATATACCTCAAATCTGCAATTGTTGATGATGATGCAATGCTCTTTGAATGTAATCACAGATGCTGAATGTAATGGCATGACAAACACATGAACATGAAAAACCCTAATCACACCCACATGCTTGCATGAAGATTGATTGTAAATGTTCTCTACAATGCTTGAGTGATGAATATGCAACCTTGAATCTCTAAAGATGCTTGATGATAAATGCTTCACAAATGCACAAATACTTTAGGTAGCTTATGGATATAAAAATCAATTGATAGGATGTATTTATATAGGGTTCCCTAGGTAATTTACCAATTAGGCCGACATCCAATGGTCATGTGTAGTGTCAATAATCAAATGATTTCGGGGAGATATAACACCTACCCCATTTCAAATTGGGGCCCCTTGAGAGGGACCATCACATTTTGGGGTGCCATGGTCCAAACTAGGGTATTCCATGCTCTAGTCCTTCTACAAATAGGACTAGAATAAGAAACCAAGGGGGAGGATATCCCATAGTAGGACCCACCAAAGGGTGTACATGATATCAAAGTTGGATAATGCGGCCTAAACAGACCTAGAGAGAGGATGAGGATATGACACGCTAAAGTGGTAACACAAATATGAGGTGTAAATTAGACCGATGGAAATTTGCAATGCTGCGACTTCCTAATAAGAATTTGAAATAAACATTTTGAATCGATTTTCTGAAATTTGAGTGAAATTTGTGCAATCTGGTGCATATTTATTGTGATATATTTGTTATATGTTTATGGGTTTTCAACAAATCATCATAGTGGTTTGAGGTTTTGGTAAAAATATTATTTTGGATTAGATTTATTGTTATCCTTACATTTTAAATAAATTATCAAATTATTTCAATTTGGGACATTATGGGTGGCTTCTTCCAATCTATGTTAGTCTCAGAAATAACAAGATTGTTTGATGAATATTTTATGAAATATATTATCTCAAAGACAGATCTCACTTTTTATGAATATGCAGAGCTCACAAGGAAATATTTTTGTAAAGGAGTGGTTTTCATAACTTTTGAGGAGTACCTTTCGAAGGGAAAATTTGAAGTATCATTTGAATCTTTGTAGTGTCCGTCCCTGTATCATCTTTTGATTTATGCATCGATAGACTTATCTAGACTCTTTGATGATGTTTTGATCGATACTATGACTTTATTTCTATCTTGGACACTTATTGATGATGTTAGACATTTCATATGGATATTCGATATATGGTGACTTATGTGGTTGATGATGTATCTTGGATTATTATGATGGATGGACTTATATTGATGATTTATATGCACCGATTATTCATGAATATATTATATTATTTATGAGATTATGATATTACTTTGATGGTACTAACCCCATTTTATGATTATATTGTATGTGTTGATGACTATGGTTGTTGTGTTTTCATTATGACTGTATTCATGATAGAGATGATGTCATGTCACTCATCGTGAGCATGATATGATGTTCTGATTCTCTTCACTTGTCTAATCATTTATGATATATATTATTGTATATGGTGTCTCCTAGATATTGGTAGTTACAGGATTGCAAGTACTAGACATCGGCTCCACCTGGTCTCACAGGTCTAAGCGCGCCTTCATCCCAATGGCAAGTTGATCGGAGGTGACATGAGTTCCATCTACACACTGCAAGCTTAAGTTGATATCCTTTCCAATCAGTGTTTTGGCTTAGTTGGTGGTTAGAGTCTTGTGTTGTGATGTTCAACCCTATGATGGGTTGTCTTGTGGCATTGTGATCATTTGGTCATTTAATTAATTAATTTTTGATTCATATAGTTTATTACTGTTAAATTAAATTAATGTATAGTTTTGATATTTAACTATTATTGGGTGATTTATTAATATTTATTATGTCATTTTGATTAATACTTAATAAGTCTTGATTTATTGCTTTATATTTATTTGGTGCATATTTATTTATTTATTTTTAATTACTATTATTTTTTATGCTTTTATATTTAATCGGAGTATTTATTTATATTGCCTTCGATTTATTTAAATATTGGGCTTTGATTTATTATTTGATTATTTATTGAGTTTGGGTATTATTACCCATATGGTTTATTTAATTTATTTGGCTGTTCTTATTATTTTATTCTCTTTTACCCTTTTGGGTTATTTGATTAATTATTTATCTTACCTAACCTATTTTACTATTAGTTGAGAGATTTGGGTACGTAAGAAATATTATTTTATATTATCTTACCTCCATTTTGTGCATGGTAGGTATAAAATATTATTTTACGGAATATTTTGATTGGTCAGTTTATTGTATAGTTTTGAATAAATTTAATAAATATATTTTCCTAAGTATTGTCGTGGGTTGGCTCTCGAGAGATTTTCCTGCATTGTTGAGAATTTTGGATTTGTTTGGAGTTTGGATTTTGGCTTGGCTTATTTGGATTACTCTTCTTCAAGTGCATTGTGATAACTTTGATTTCCAGGTTGGAGGAATTCTTCCCTCTATTGTTTTAATTTTGAAGAGAGTGTATGCATCGTGTCTATGAATGCTTGTATGAAGGAATTGAAAAAAAATATTAATATTATAAGATTTATTGATATAGTTTTATTATTATAATGAAGTTTTGGGGTTATTATATTCTATGGATTTTGTTGTTGTACATTGTCATGAAAGGCTTTGAGATGTTCTGTGAGTTTTGTCGTGGAGACCTTTGGCTTTCATAGCTATACAATTCTATCATGGGACAAGTGGAGATCTAGTATTGTCAGGTGGAGATCTCGATGTTTATATATTATACCCTTCTTTATGAGGATAGCATGTGATGACACTCTTCTCTACATGTGTCCTTGTTCCTTATTCCATGGTTGTTGTTACGCCTCTTGAGTTTTATGCTTTCGATTTTGCCATGTGATGTGATTTGGATTATTTGTTCATGTGATTGTTTTCAACTGTTGTAGTGTCCCTCTTAGGCTTGCATTTTGATTTATGCATCGATAGACATATGTGGACTCTTATGTGATGTTTTGACTCATGATTATGACTCTATTTCTATCTTAGATGATATTGATGATTCTAGATAATTTATATGGACATATGCTATTTGATAAATTATGTCGATGATTGATACACCTTAGACTATATTGATGATGGACCTATATTTGGTGATTTATATGTGCTCATTATTCATGATGGATCATGTTGCTTATGGTATTTTGATGATATTATGATTATGCTAACCCTACTATATGATTATGATGACTAAGTTGATGCTACAATAATTGTGACTATCTTCTAGTGTCTTTGTGATAGGGATGATGTCATGCCACTCATTGTGAGCACAATATGATGTTGTGATTCTCTATCACTTGCTTGATCATTTATGATGTATATGTGTTGTATTGTGTTTAGTGGTGGATGCAGGACTGCAGGTACCAGACATCGACTCCACCTGGTCTCATAGGTCTGAGCGTGTCGTATCCCAAAGACAAGTTGTTGGAGATGGCATGTGTTTCCCTCTTACACTCTAGGCTTAAGTTGTTCACCTTGTCAGTTGTGTTGTGGTGTAAGTTAGTGGTTAGAGTCTTGTGTGGTTGTTCGACCCCATGTCGGGTTGCTTGAGGTGTTGTGAATATATGATTAATATTTAATTAGTATTTGATTAATATAGTATTAATACTATACTTAATTTATTTGATAGTTTGACTATTTGATTATTATTTGGATGATTAGTTTTTATTTATTTGTATTGAGCTTGATTTATTTAATTAATTGATTTATTGTTTATTGCCTATTATTAATTATTTATTGTTTATTAATGTTTTCTTAAGTTGCTTGATTTTATATTTAATTGGATTTTATTGTGTTAGCTTTTATTTATTTAATTTGTTATTTATTAATTGGTTTTGATTTATTATTTATTTATTTAGGCCTTTTGGATTATTTTAATTAATTGATTTATTGTTGAGGCTTGGGTAATTATTTGTAAATTAATTTATTGGTCTTTTATATTTTATTTGCCCATAAGGCTTATTTTTTGCTTTTGTTGTATTAATCCTCTTTTATTAATGATTGAGTGATTAAAATATTAAATATAATATATATTATATAATTTACCTACCCTTTTATCTAATTAGTTGATTTTGTGGGGATAAGTAAATAAAACCGTTTTATAATACTTACCTTGAAACTATGCAAGGTAGGTAAACAATATAGTTTTTGGGAATATTTTGATTGGCTGACGCATTTCAATAGTTTTGGTTTAATTTTTCTATTTATTGATTTTTGTTGTGTGTTGTCGGGGTTGGCATTTCTACGATTATTGCATGAAGATTTGAATTCTTGGTTACTTTGAGCTTGGAATTGGATTGCTAGAGTAGGATTGGATTGTTTGTGCTTCTTCGATTGTCATTACCATCACTTCTAGATCCAAGTTGGAGGATCTTAACCTTTTTGCAATATGTTTTTTGGAAAAATAGTGTTTTCTCTATGTTTGCATTTTGTATGCAAGGATGGGAGAAGTAAATTTGTATATAGAATGGAATAAGGATATAAATATTTATTTACATATATTGAAAGATTTGGGAGTTGGTTTTATATATATTTCCATTTGTTTTATTTGCATTGGTTTATTTGTCTAAGAATTTTTCCATGAACGACTCTGTGCACGAACTGTGTTTTCTATGATGGTTGGATGTTTTGCCTTGGGTTTTTTGATAGAGTGAAAATCATCTTTTGCATTTCCTTATGATTTTTATGAGTGATTGCACTCTCAATTCATGATTTCATTAGTCCGTCTAGCGATTTTTCTCTCTGAGTGTTATCGAGAGTCTTTGTGGAAAATTGGAAGGGATTTGAGTCTATGATTCGGTTAATTGATTTCGTTTTCTAATTGACCTTTGTGTAATGGATGTTATTTTTACAAGTGCGGTTGTCATTGCACCAAAAGATCTACTTTTTAATGCCCAATACAACCACTAGACTTATAGAATCCACAAGAGGCGGTTAAGCCATGTCACAGACCCTAGTGTTGTGCTACACAACACAAGAAGACCAAGGGCGCATACCTTGCAACAATCCCCCCTCATCATAAGAGAGGGGTTTGAACGTGTGACCAATCTCTTATACCACTTGTTACAGTGTGGTTGTTGCACCAAAAGATCGACCTGCTAATGCTCGATACAACCACTAGACTTACAGAATCCACAGGAGGCAGTTAAGCCATGTCACAAACTTGAGCATTGCATTGCACAACACAATGAGACCAAGAGCACACACCTTGAAATAGTTATTGTGTATTTCTGGATGGATTTAGAGTCTAATTTTATACCTTATTATTTTTCCCTTATCAATCATCAGTTTATTCTTTCCATTTTCTGAGTTTTAGCTCTTATTATCATATGCACAATTCTGGATGTCATATGTGCGATTCTTAACATCATATGTGCTATTCTATCGTATGCGTGATTTTGGATGTCATATGCACGATTCTGGACATCATTTGCGTTATTCTAGGAATAATATATGCTATTCTAGTAATCATATGTGCTAAATTATGAATTATATGCACTAAAGTTTGAAATTATATGTGCCAAAAGGTAGGTCATATGCGCGAAAAGATAGATCATATGCCCTAAACTTCTTGGTCTTGTTAGTTCTCTTAGTTTGATCCAGTGAGTTCACTTTTTCAGATTTTGTTCTTTTACCAGAGGCTTTTTATGAATGCTTTGATGTTCTTGAAACTGTATTTGAATTGTTATTGATCTTTTCATGTTGATGTGAGCTCCAGTAGGATGATTTATTCCTTGTCATTGAGGGTTGAGTATATGTGTTTGATTAGCTCCAACAAGAGGATGAATACCTTGATGTTGAGAGGTGATTTATGTGAACTCGAGGGAGAGTATTATGCCTCACTATTGAGGATGTGATTGGCTATGTTTGAGTAAGAAGATATGCATGCATTATTCTTGTTGATTGTTATGCTTTGATTGGTGAAGGCTCTTTTTCTATGTGTTGTCTTTATGGTTTTTATGTGCTTCGGTATTATATCAGAGATGTTGTGTTGATGGATTCATTTCATGCTGAGCCTTTATGATGTTATTGTGATTTATGGTCACCCTAAGGTCTTGGTCCATGGTCAGGGATAGTGGGCTCTTGCATGTGTACGATTAGGCTTATCTTATTTCACTTGGTGAGTACAAGTGACCTAGCTATTATAACAAAAAGTATATACCCTTTTAATTTTGTATCATTTTTAAGTTCACTTTGGTGTCCACCCCATTATTATATTTGTAAGTCATTTTAGTCTTAATCTTAGTCTTTTTCCACCCATAGTACCAAGTCATCCTCTCATGGTCATTTTTCTTTAAATTATGTTACAAAATCATATTTATGTTATTTTAGACCTTGTTAAGAAAGAACTATCTAGACAATGATGTGAAAAATAGCATCTCATGATAGTTAATGATTATATGTCTATTTCCAAGCGTTTTTAGTCTATCATACCATCTTACAATTTCCTTACTCTCTTAGCATTCTACACCATTATTACCACTATATCGAGTAGTACTCTATGATTTTAAACTATATTTAAAGATTCTATAATTATATTGAGTACTTGGGAAGTTAGTGCATCCTCCTATGATAAAATTATTAATTCCATTATTCTCACGAAGATTTAGTGATGATTTGAATTTTTATTTTTCTTTAACTTCTTGTATTCTTCATTTTATCATTATAGAATCCAAGTTAATTTTACCTCTGAAACTTAAGATCTTAATTTTTACTTATCATTACTTTTAATTTTTTTTATGTTTGCATTTTCATTTCTCTCTCAATGTCTATATACATGAAGCATAAGAGTACAAACTTTGTTATATGATTTCTACATACTATGTGCCTATGGAGTTCAAAATGCCAACATGAGGACTTTACCAATCTTGGGAAGCTCCCAAACCATGTTTTCCATCCTTGCATCTATACATTTAAAAAAAAAAAAAAAACTAAATAACAGTTTGTTGATATCTTCATTTCCTTTTCATTTCATTGTTTTTATTGAATATATAGATAAAAAATTGTTATTTTTATTTCTATTATCACCTAGTGATTTACCTGGTCATTTTAATTTTATGTTTATGTAGATTAGACATATTTATTGAGAGAGAAAAGTGATTATATTCATTCCTAGCATAAATAATATAGTGTAATGAGTCAACATCCATGCTACACACTAGAATCCTTCGTAGAGGCATCCATATTTCATGTTCAAGTTTCTCTTTGTTTTACATTTATATTTTATGCATAAATATGTAAATTAGTACTTTTTTTTCATTATGTTTTAACTTTTTTAAAAGCTATAGTTTCTCAAGGCTAAAGCACATTAGGATCAACTAGAATAATCTACTCTTTCTATTAATATTATAGTATGATATTTTCTTTCTAAAATAACTAGTTGACCCTAATATGGTGTTCAATGAGATCATTTGGTAAACATAATTAGTTTCTCTTTTTTGTATAAAATTTATTACACTAAATTTTGGTGAACTTGACACTCTTACAATTATAATCTTGTTGAACAAAATAAAAAATTTTAAATTTTCAAAATTAGTCTCAAAATTACTTAGTTGTCCTCCTAGATTATGTTTTGTGATACCTTTCATGAACTTCACAACATAATATATTTTTGTTTGATAAAATTGTGTGTCAAAGTTATAGAAACATCAAAATATCTCACTCTCAAATTACTACTAACTCAATTAGATCAACAATTGATTTCACAAGATTTTTTATGATCATAATACAACAAATCTTCTCCCTCTTTTATTTATCAACAACCCATTTCACCTAATACATCCTTCTATGATAAAAATGTAGGCTTTCACCATGAAGTTGCATTATATAATGGTTCTCACTCTTAGGTATATGGCTTAAATAAAAACTTGAACATATATAGTTATACTAGGCCCCTTATTGAAGATATTTGGACCATACTTTGAGGTGCCCTACTTCAAAAAAAATATTGGCAAGGCTGACCCTTTAGTGTCGTAAATTGTCACCAAGACAATTTACACCTCATGCTTGTGCTCCTAATTTATCATGTCTCCTCCTCATCTCATATTTAGGCCTGTTTCGTGCCTTATCTCTAGTTTTGATGCCATGTACACCTGTCGATTGATTTCCAGGAGGGGTGTCCTTCTCCATCAGGCTAAATTGAGGTCCCTAACTGAGGAGGACCAGGATGCTAGTGCCCTAGTCCTAGGACCAAAGCACCCACACACTGGTCTCTCTTAGTTGGTGCCTACTTCAAAATGGGGCAAGGGTATCACTTCTCTAGTGGGAATTCAATTTTGTGGCTCTATATGACCAGTGGAAGTTGGCCTAATCGGTTATTGACATAGATACCCCTGTATAAATACATTTGATCAATCTAATTTCATCCAAGAATCATAAGTTGACCACCCCTCATTAGCATTTGTCTCTTCCTCTTCTTTATCTTCAGTGTGTTTTAGAGAAAGAACCAAATTTAAATGAGGGATGATCTTAAAATAACTTGTCCACACACCACCATTTCTAAGCGAAGGCCAACCACTGTCACCTTTGGTAGATGGCCTTGTACCACCTAAAGGCCACATGGAGGCAATACCTCCACACAGAGAAGAAGTAGAGAGTTGCTCAGCCAAGCTACCCCTACCACTAGAGTGGTGGCAAGAGGCATAAGATCTTTATGAATGAGAGTGTCAAGCAAATAAGCTCCAACACCAACAACCCCAAGAGGGAGACCGACCATGAGAAATGGAATTATTTGGACGCACTTTGGCCATTGTGCACAGGGCATTATGCCAATGGTCGAGTAGCTCTTGAATGTTGAGACCTCCATAGCCACTTTATTGACTTGAATCTGAATCATGACTTTATTACAAATGGTGGCTTTAGTATAAAGCAAAACAGAAGTATCAACAGAGTTGTGAGCAAAAAGAACAACATTTCTATCTTTCCATAAATAAAATAGGATCTCCACCCTAAAAGCATGTCAAATCTAGGTATATTTGAAAGGTGTGTGAGGCTCGTACCCTAAGAGAACCAATGCTAAGAAAAAGGTTCTCGGCAAAAGGGGCAGAAAAATCATGAATCCAACTCCATAATTGTTGGGCATGATGAAAAAACTAGAAGAGATGATTGAATGTCTCAAGATGAGCACAAAAAGGACATCATGGTTCCATGACCCCCATATGTCTGAGACGAGAACCCATGGGAAAACCTTGGAAAATAATACACCAAGCAAGATGAACAATCTCGGGTTCAGTATTCACTAACCAGACAATGTTAAAATGCCTCTACCAACACACAATAGTGACTAGAAATGCCATAAAAAATTAATTCAGTACCATAGGAAGGTGAGGAGAAAGCTAGTTGTAGCCAAGCCATGGGTTGTAGGTACAAAATGCAATGTTGGGATACCAATGTCAATCCTTCCACCAAGGCTTGACAAAATGAATACCAAGCTTGTGTAGCATATTCAAAGGCAAAGACAACACAACTATGTCAAATTTCTATCAATCTAGTCGTAAAAGACAGTACTAGACTCTTAAATCTTCCCAAGTGTGAAGATTCATGGTAGCCCTAGAAAACATGTCTCCAAGAGTGTGAATGCCCTTTTTATAAAATCGCAAAGCACGAACCCATGGAAAAAAAACCAAGGGGAGGCCCTAAACATGAATGAGAGAAGGTCACTAGAAGTTGTGTTGATTAAAAGATAATCCATCTTGAAAGCCAGAGCCAACCCACCAAAGTTGGGGCTTGATGACTTCCCTAGCATGTCATATACTTTTGGCAATGAAAGTGACTTTGATTTGAACAAATTTTGACATAAGAAGAAGGGTCTCAAAGCCAATCCCCTTCCAGTCCGGTCTGTGAGTCGAGAAGCTAAAGGAAATGCAATTTTTGAGAAGAATCTTTCAAGCCTCATTCCCAGAAATGGCTCATACAATCCACTTAGAAAAATGGTCTAAACCTTGTCTCCACATTGAGAGAAGACGAAGCCTACTAGAATCGTGTGGGAGACAACAAAACTCCCAAGCCACATGGTGAAAACCATTGTGGTCCTCAGAAGAGACCCAAATGAAATCATGAAGAAGCTTCTCAAGTTTTAGATGAGGCCCAAAGGAAACCTCTTTTGGTCCTTTCTTCAATTTTTTGCTTCTTGGGCATTCACTTATTCCTCTCTTTTTCAAAATAAAAAATAAGTAACAATTTACAAAACTTGGCTTGTATATCTTTATTTTATCCTAAAATTGCTCCTAGATAATAAGTTAGTTTAGCTACCACCAATTTTGTTAATTATCTAAGGTTCCCAAACACGTGATTGAGTAAATTTTGTGCCTAAAACATGTTTGCAAGACCCCATTGACTTTAAAATGATCTAGGCCTATACTACAAATGAAAATGAGAATAAGTCTATTTCTAAACAAAACAAAAAATTATAAATATACACAAAACCCTTCTCACAACAGTCATGAAACTTCATTGACCTTACCTCAATGAAACCCATGTTAAAAAAGGGTGTTGATTAATCCATATCTCCTTTCCTAGACATGGTCAAAATGGTGAACACTTGAACTCATGAATTGAGAGTGGTTTGAAAAAGAGAAAACCATAGAAATTTAAATAGTAAGTTTCCTTAGTCAAACATATCAACATGACTTGTCATGATATAATGAACCATGAAAATTTTGATTGAATATGTCATGGGATAAAAAACCTACATGTATGACAACAATATGAAATAAAAATATATATAAATAAATTTTAAATACACACAAATATCTACCTCTCACAAAAGTGGAAACCAAGGTGTTTATTTTTTTGATAGTGATATTATTTCTTGAATAATTTGTACCAACAAAGTGATGTTTTATTGGTAATGATATATACTAATAATATAATACTTGATTAATTCTATAAAAGCCCTCGCCATATTGAAGGGTGAAATCTTTTTTATTTGATTGGCCTCTTGCGGTGTTTGATTTTTTATCCCATGTTTCTAGGTTTCCACTTATTTTCACATGTGTGCTTTTAATCCTATAGGGATTATTGTATAGAAGAGGGCATTCCATGATTGCAATGGTGCACATTCAATAAAATCAAGGTATTTTGCAAGACATGATCTAATATTTTGTGCAAGTACTTTCAAAGGTCAAAAAGAGATGAAGGTGGATTGATGCAATATGCTTATGATGGGTGATGGTAAATAAACAAAATGTAATGTATAGGATGGATGGACCAAAAATTAATCCAAGTGTAAAGGGTACATGTATATAAAAGATAAGAGGTGCTACATATGATTCTCACATGTAGATTTTTATTATGGCACCTATCCAAGGTGTCATAGAAATGGTTTTCACTATCAAATGAACTTTTTATTTCTACTATTTTCATTTTTTGATTGATATTGCTTCAAGCATGCAAATGTTTCGAATTCATACTATTCATTATACCTTCTAATTATTTATCTTCTTGTGTAATAAACTTGTATACCTCTACCATGATATCTTACTAGTATTTTGTTATACGTAATTGCTTTGTTAAGTTCATGCCCCTCGTGTACAATCCCCAAATACTATCACGGAATTATTTTATTTTAATATTTTATTCATCCAAAATTAAATATATTAAAAATCTCCATCATAACCACTATGATAGAGTGTCCTACCAATGAGGGTGAAATGAGATGTCCATGAGATGAACGATTTTGAATTGTGATTGGGATTTTGGATTTAGATCTTATATTTTTGGACTTTTACATTTTTTACTTTGCACGTGGATTTGGATTTAGATTTTTTATTTTACATAAAGACACAAAATTAGATGAATTCTCAAAATATATCACTTATAAAATAATCATTATACTGAAAACAACATATACAATGAGACATTGGAAGAATCTAATGCAATTTGTTGAATTCCTCCATGCCAAAATGTCTGTCTTAGCTGTAGTCTCCAATACTAAGGCATATTATAATAAATCATGTTCATAAAATTGTATAAACTTCAACATTTGCATATGATAACATACAAATATTCATCGTTATACTCAATATTCATCAATACTGCAATTGTCAGTACAGAAGACTGTCTTATCCAGACAACTTGCTGATTATATTATATCAGAATTCCTTCTTTTTTATAGATTTTATAGCTTTTTTTGTTTCATTTTATATGACTTCACTTACATTCCAGATAAATAATGGCACGCCCAATTTAAGTTAGGCAGGCTGGTTTGAATCTCCCTCCATAATGGAGGTGGTTTTTTAATGATAAGTTTGCAATGTTTTTTTCTTGGAAGGATTTCCAATGGACTCTTTTTTTTATACATCTATGTCCTCTTTTATAGAGACAAATATTTGGATTTGGATTTCTATTCTAGAATATGAGAACAGCTTCTCCAATCACTAGTGGGTGTATTTATTTCTAATGGAAGAAATGTTGTTTATAGGCAATGGATTGTTTTTTATTTTTCTTTCTTTTGGATTTTTCTGCGAGGTTTTTTTCTTTTTTCTAATTGTGAGAGATTTATTTTTTAATACATGGGTACTTCATTAGGAATCATAGCTGAGATCCAACCATGAATTTATCATTAGTGCATCTTTGAATTTTGTCATGCTCTCTAAGTTAAACATAAGAGAGTGTGTTAGAATGAAAAATTTAATCACCTAATAAATTATTATCAGGTCTCTATTCACACTAGCATGCTTAAGATGGCTTATGACATGTGATTTATTGTGACTCAAGTAATATGACTAAGACAAATGTCATGATCTTATTATATCCTCACTAAGTGTTTCTACTTGGTTTTATTTGTCCTTTATCGGAGATTGTTCATTGTATATTTTAGCAATAATAAATTATTGCATTAATAGAGCTCTCAAGCTTCATAGCAGGTCGATTTCTTTTCTCACTTGTGATGGGGTGTAACTTTGGTTGTAGGTGGTCTTTACGAGCTATGGGAATAAATCATCAACTTCAACATAAAATTTGTGAAATGACTTAGAGTTTCCTCACATAAGACAAAAGAGATGTGTTCATAAAAAGTTGTGTTTAGAAATTTTTAAGTTCCACCATTTCAATTTAGAAGAAAAGTTGAGGTATTATGGTTTAAAAGGAACTTTTTTAGTAAACTATAATAGATCAACTACCCAATGATGAAGAAGGAGCACATGCTTATGTAATATAAGTTTGATATTTTCATGGCGTAGTTGTCAAATCCTTGTATCTCAATCTTTAGTTGGTTATTTTGATCAAGAGATTGAATTTCCCAACCATTGGTATTGGAACCTATATATTTATTAACATTTAGTACTAGAGTTGAAGGTTAATTGAATATGGGTGTTCCTCTATTTTTCATTTCTTTGAATGGAAAGCTTGTGGGAATACAATGATTTTTTTGTGAGTTAACCTTTTATTCATTTCTATGAGATTGGAATCCATGAATATTGTCAATATGATCTATGTTGAGCATTGGAATCTCATGATCATGTATCCTCATGGAGTTGATTATGTTTTGGTAACTTGGAGATCTTGTTTCATAATATTTATCCTCTTGTTTGTTGGTGTTGTTCCTCTACCTTGCAATCATGTGCAATTAGAAGATATTGCATGGGTATTGATATCCTAGTCACATAAAGAAATATCAATTGTTTGGACTATAAAATGGAGTAATTATGTTGCTTTCATGGTTTTAGCCATGGTTACATGAAAGTGCTAGAAGATAAGCCATTGACCTCTTTGTGAGTTGTGAAGATGATATGCTTCATATGTTATAAGTGTTGGCAAATGCACACTCCAATGAGACATTGTAGGTGATTGAAGGTTTTGTCATTGATGGCAACCTTACAATCCTATGACACCGGCAAGACAATCCACCGGCACTAGCAAGATGAGACTCTACACCAGCACACAGACCACCAGCACCGGCAGTGAAAGGAAGCGTACCGGCATAGAAGCCGACGAGAATTTTGTTGTTAATATATTTTGTTTATTAATGTAAAATCATTGTAAGCCGACTTGGAAAGTTGTAAAATGACTCTTATATATAAGAGATCATTTTAGAACATTTTGTAATAGATGGAGGAATGTAATTAGGCGAAATAAGGTAGACCTATTATGCGAATTATAGGTTAAGGGTTTATGTAAGAAGTAGAGCTATAAACTGGTACTGGATCTGGCATAGTAGATGCTATTTTGAAGTAGTACAAGACATTGGATTTGTATAATCCATTTTGTAAGTCAGTGAGACTTCCCATTTTGTAATTGAGTAGTGAGCTCTAGGCACTTGGCCTTCCTGCATGTGCAGGCCCCTCTTGTAGCAGTTTTATTCTCTTATTGGCCAGTAAGTGAATATTGTGGGTCACAAATCCCACCGAGTTTTTTCCACACCGGGTTTCCTCGTTAAAATATTGTGTTATGGTGTGTTTTTCATGTGGTTATTTTTATCTCTGTTTATTGCATTACTTTTTGTTTACCGGTACACAATATTAATATGCTCTACATGTTTTAAGTTAAGAAAATCTTATTACCAGTTAGATACTGATTCACCCTCCCCTCTCAGTATTTGTGGGAATCCTAACAATTGGTATCAAAGCGTGGTCCTCTATTTTTAGAAGCCTAACAACTTGAGGAAGATCTTGACACTGGTAGAGATGGAAAACTTGATGAAGCAACTAGAAGGAGCCCTCTCAGACTATGATGCAGAAAAATTGAAAAATATCAAACTTGAAGATGATCTAAAGGCTGCTCAGGATATTATTCAAGCACTTCAATAAAATCTTACTATTCAAGAAACAAGAGAAGAGAACTTTGTGAAAAGATGCAAAATGAGAATGATGAAAAGGAAACTCTTAGTGATCTGATGAATAAGCTGAAACAAGAAAACATGACAACAAAGAATGAGATGCGGGATATGACTATGAAATTTTGTAAAGAAATTGAAGATAGAAAGAAGAATGAAGAAGACTTGACTAGAAAACTGAATGATGTTGCAAATGAAAACACAAGACTTAGTTATGAAAATGGTATGTTGAAGACAGATCTAATGCATGCACAAAATGACTCAAATGAACTCATGAGACAAAAAGGTATCTTGGAAGGAGAACTAGCTGCTGCAAATCAACATAAAGAAAAATTCAAGAAAAGCTCAGAAGAATTTGGTGACTTGTTGAAGAATCAAAAACCTAATGGTGACACTAATGGTCTTGGCTTTGAAACTGGTGAAAGCTCTGGTACTGCAAACACACAGGATCATGGCAAACCGGTAAGACAACCTACTGTTTATAAATTTAATGGCAAATAATTTAACTGTAACAAGTATGGTCATAGAGAAAATCAATATAGATCTAGAAATTATCAGAATACCAGTACACCCACCGGTCAATGTTCAAAATGCAACAAAGTTGGTCATAATTCTGAAAATTGCAGAATGAATGTGAGATGTTATATTTGTGGAAGATTTGGACATTTATCTAATCAATGCAGAACACAAACCGACATAGTTTATGGAAAGGCTATTCAGAAAAATAATGTTACTTGTTATGCATGTAACAAAATTAGGCATATTGCTAAATTTTGTAGAAGCAAGTCCTCACCGGTAAACAACAAAGGTCCTAGTTTGAAAGGTAAAGAAAAGGTTGAAGAAGTAAAGCAGGAATTCTCAAAACAATGGATTAGGAAATTAGAACTAAATGTTGATAAGAATACTCCTCCACCGACAGAACAGAGTAACACTCCACTGGCAGGAGAGTCTTCATCCAACTGAAGAAAATTTCTTTGAGGGTTTGGCAAACAAATGTGAAACATGCTATTATTCCCTCGGTTGATGGTAAGAAGTTGAAATTACTTCTATACCGGCAGATAAAGTTAAGTGATTACTTAACTGACAAGCATTAAATGTGGTAGTTGGCAAATTGACATTATAAATTAGTGTTTTTGGCTCCATTTTACTTCACCGAGCATTCAAACATTCGAAGAGCGCAAAATTTCCAGAGCTAAGGCATTTCAAGCAAAGAAGCAAAGCAATTCAGCAATCAATCATTCCAAAGGCAGAAAAAAAGGTACTTATAATCATGGCATCCTCTTCTGTACCTAAATTCATAGAAAACCCTACTGTAGTGGAAGTAATCAAGCGCCCTAGGCCCGTTTTTCAGTTAGTTCCCGAAATAGAAAAGAAGGATGATAATGTTGGTGTTTTTTCTCAAAACCCCAAAGGAGTAGGTTTTGCAGAAGACCCTAGGATGTATATTCATTGCCATATAGAAGAATTAGGAGATGAAGAAATTAAGAACATGTACAAGACTGTTATTTGTGATGATTCTGGTAATGTGAAACCTGAACACAAAATAATTGAAACCATAGGATTCACAAAAATTCTCTGCATTTTAGAATTCCCCAAGGAAGTGATAAGGATAGTGTTGAGCAGGGTACATGGTGAATTTTTCTGGCTAGATTCAATTCACAAAATCACTAAGTTGTAAAAGTTGTAACGGGGTTACCCTCCACCGGTAATAGACCTGACAAGACAAAGAAGGTCTCAAATGACCTAGTAATGAACCTAACAGGTGCAACATCCGACAAAAGGTCTTTAAGGGTGAATGATGTAACTGACATAAATGTGAGATTCATTAGCATGATTCTAGGCTACAAAACAACACATGCAAACAAACTAAATTCAGTTTCCAGCTTATGCATAAAAAGTGCTCATGACATGATTAAGGATAATATGAAAATTGATGTATGTGAATGGTTAAAGGATGAATTGATTGATACTTTGGGAAAGATCAAGAAGGATAAGAAAGGGACATTTAGATTTGGTAACTTACTTGTTTGCTTAATGCTACATATAACCAAATAGGTGCCCAGTATAGGTAATAAGAACCTTGGATTTGACATACCGGTAGGCAAACAATTATCTGACTTATTGAACAACATGGGTGAAAATAGAGAAAAGAATATTTATGAATACTTTCAAGCATTAAAGGCAAGAATGAACACTAGAATAAGATTATCACAAACAATTATAGATAAATATAAGGATGACATATGCTTTGTGATTAAGAAGGATGAGATCTGGATGGAAGCAGTTATCCCAAGAACAATTTGGGTTACTAAAATGGGTTATGAGACAGATGATCACATAATTGAAACATATGCAAAAGTCCTTCTGGAAGCACTCAATGAACCTAAGGAAGAGGTATTTGTCAGTGCTGAAACCATTGAAAATCAAATTCAATCCAAGAAGAGAGTGAAGAAAGTAGAAGCAATAGTGAGGAGAGGTTCAAGGTAGGCTAAGGCTATCAAAGAAGATGTACTGAAACAAATGGGCATCACTGAAGATGAGTTATAGGAACAACAACCAGAAACTCACCTTTCACCGATAGCAACTTCTTCAGAGAGTGACATGCCAGTTGCATTTAAAAGAGTTTTAAGGAAAAGACAACCTTCACTGGTATCCACACCTTCACCTAGAAGAACTAGGCAAAAACAACAGGCAGTGAGGCCCCCGGCTAAAAAGATAACTCCAAAGAAGAAAAAGTTAACACCAAAGAAAAGGACTCAACAAAATATTGCTCCGATTGACAAACTGCTAGATGAAATAACAGAGGATGGATACCTAAAAAACATCAACAAATTATATGATTCACTATTAGTTGATGATAAAGAAAAAGTTGAAAATAGTGTAATTCTACACTTGGATATCTACAAGAAATTTTTGATGCAAATTGTAGATGAAGTATTGGTAGAACTATTGAAGAGACTTGAAGCTAGAAGGCAAGCTATTATAGAGCTTGACAAGAAAATAAAGATTGAGAAACTACTTGTTGTTTATCCTATTAACTCACCAAAGGAGATAGATGATATGATTTCAGAGGCTAACCGAACAATATTCTCAACTGCACACCAGCATGTAGCACTTATGGTTGGAAGAGCAAATGAGGGTGCAGAGGAAACTGCTAATGCATGGGATACATTCCTTATTGAGAAGGAAAAATAGGAAGAATATAGAAACCCCAAACCAATCAAGGTATATCAGAAAGACAAGGATAAGGGAAAAGAAAAGGTTGATGGACCTCCAGGCATAAAAATAAAAGATATCTTATCCCCACCACCTCTGAATACTCCACCAGTAACAACAACTGAAGATCAGTCGGCTAATGAGAGTATGGATATATCACAGGAGGATACAAATCCTAATTCTGAGGTATTATATACAGTAGATGTTGATACTCAGAAGGTCAACATTGTGGTAGATAACAACACAACCAGTAGGACAGATATGGCTAGTGAGCCACCAGTAACTGATAACACAGATAACACAGAAGGTAAACCGGTAGATGGAAACACAGAACAATAGGTAGAACAATAAACAGAGCAATAGGCAGAGCAACAAACAGAGCAACAAGCTCCAACACAAGAACAAGTTAATACAGAATCAGTGCCACCAACAACTACTGAGCAAAACAAACCATTGCTTAAGGAAATGGAAACACAGACTGACCTACCAGAGGTCACTACAAGTAAGGATATTGCTCCCACCAGTGGAATTCAGAATGTTGGCTCTTCAACTACAGGATTCAAGACAATAAATGTAACTGAAGTTCTTTTAGACTCTTTAAAGAAAATAACAGATTGTAGTTCACAGACATATAAGGCTATAGATGACACAATTCCAATTTTGAAGATGATAGCTCCTAGATGTAATGTAGATAATAAGGATTCTTTGAGTCAACTTGACACTTTGTCTAAGTATATTACTGACAACATAGTGACAGTTGAACAAATAAAGGAGGAAGCATTCAAAGAGAGGTTAGAAAAGGAAAAACAGAAATTCTTTGAGGAACAGAATTAAGGTGTACAAGGCAGTTTGACACACTTCTACTGGAATTATGTAGCACATTAAAAGAATTCAAAACTTTGTATAGAGATACTTGTAAGACTAAATTTTTGACAGTTGATATAGACAAGAAGATTAGCAAGATACAGGAGGAAATAAATCAACTAGCTAACAATTTTATTAATTTATCTGATTCATTATCAGTGTTTGAGAAAAAGATAACAAGTTTTGAGGAAGAATTACTAAATCTAGAAAGAGAAAAGGAGAGAATAAAAAGTAAGGCTAAGGATCTAAAATTAAGACTAAGCCCACAACTGGACTACCTAGCATCCTTAGGGAAAGAAATATCTGATGCATTGGTACAAGGACAAAAAACACTGACAGAGAAAATGCAACACCTCACCGGTACAGTTCAAAGGATAGAAGCCACAATAAAAGACAGTAAAAAGTTCATTGAGAACTTGAATCTGGTTTTGGCATAACTTTTTCAGATTATAACCAATCGGTTACAAGGTTGAGACAAGAAACTACACTCTATTGACACTTTGACAACCTTTATCATTGATGCCAAAGGGGGAGTAGTGGTATGAGAAAAATCCAATAACTTAGGGATCATCTGCTCAGGGGGAGCACACATTTTTGGTAACAATTTTTGATACTTCTGAATTTTTTTCATGAGTGTTGCCATCAATGCCAAAGGGAGAGATTGTTGGCAAATGCACACTCCAATGAGACATTTAGGTGATTGAAGGTTTTTTCATTGATGGCAACCTTACAATCCTATGACACCAGCAAGACAATCCATTGGCACTAGCAAGATTAGACTCATTGTAAGCCACCGACACCGGCAATGAAAGGAAGCATACCGACACATAAGCCGATAGGAATTTTGTTG